>NC_079498.1:43614519-44270097 GCF_030052815.1 Hevea brasiliensis
TCAGTAGAACAGAGTTAGTGGTCCTACTGGAAAGAGCAAGAATTATGGGGGACACAGCAGAGGTGGCAAGAAGTCTGGTAGGGGAAGACATTTAGGACAGAAACCTCCTCTATCTGGTCAGCAGAGTACCAGAGGTTCCTACCCTTCCCGCCAATGTGAAACTTGTGGAAGATATCATAGTGGGATATGCTATAAGGCTATTGGAGCCTGTTATAACTGTGGAGACACAGGACACTTTGCCAAGGACTGCACCATTAGTCGTAGAGTTGGACCATCTCCTACTACTGCAGAAGGGTTGATGGTAACTTATCCGCAAGTATACGGGTCGTCTCAAGTAATAAAGTGATGAATCAAGTATCGTTTCCACGAGGATTTGCTGTTTGATTACTAAACTATGAATGAAGCGATTATTTGGGCTAATGATTAATGAATAAATGGTAAATGTAAATGAGCAAGGTAAATTGATTAATCTAATTGAAATGGGTAAAGAGCAAACAAATAAATTCTAATTCTAGCTCGCAATTAAACTAAAATTAACAATGGGTAATTTAAACGAAAGTCTAATTATGGTAAAAGTGATTCCAGAGTTGGGGGTTTATGCATAAATTAATTGGGATTTGTCTTAGGCATTCCAATTTTTAGGGAAAAATAGAGTTTGAAGGAAATTGATTCTAAATTCCTTTGATATCTTTTTCAAGCAAATCAAAGTGTATTCTAAAATAACCAAACCTACTTTCGTATGTATTTGATTACTTTAAAACCCATTAAGTTTTGTAACCAATAATTAATTCCTCTTAAAGTCCTAGTTTATTTCTAAATCTAGGTGATTTTAAGTTCCAATCCTTGATTAACTATCAATGACCTTCACCTTTCGGTCCTTCAATCAAAGATTAACACAATACCCAATGGGTACCAACATTAGGCAAGTAAATCAAGCACACAAGGAAGGAATCAAAACTCATATTCATATAAAATAAGGAAATACCCAATCCAAATCCACAAATTAATCTAAAACATATTTCCCAACTCTGAAATCTAAAGAAATTACTCACTCATGATGGTATTTACAAGAAATATAGATGGAAGAATAAAGAAAAACATGATAAAAGGACTGAAATGGGAAAACCCAGGTGGAAGAACCAAGATCTCTGGTTTCTGGAGCTCCAAACTCGTGCAGCAGCTCCTTCTTCCTAGAGAATGGCGTCTTCTCTCCCTCTTTCTATATATTTTTCTTTCCTTTTTGTTTTTCCTTTCTTCCTCTTGTGGCAAAAATAAGGAAATGATGAATTTATATGGTCCCAAAAAGCTGCCCTAAAAGTAAATAACAGCTAAGGAGTGGATAGGAAATGAGGTGTAAAATTATCCAAGTCAGCAGCACTATTCACGTTCTGGGCATTCTGCTTAGGGTTCGGCTTAACCCTAAGCAGCTTCTTAGCAAATTTAGCCTCTGGTCGCACTGTCTGCTTAAGGTTAAGCAGACCTTCAGCAAATCTCGGCAGACTTAGAGTAGAATGGACTCTTTTGCTGGTGCTTGACTTGTGCTGCTCCTTAACTACTGCCGCTTTACCCTGAGCATGACCTTAAGCAAGGTCTCAAGCAAATTTCGGCTGGTTTGCTCTTTCAAGGCTTGATTTCTTCAACTTTCCTCCATGCTTAAAGAATCCCAAATTTCTTCAAATCACTTCCTAATGCACTCATTGATCCTCGATTTGCCATAAAATCCTATCAAAAACAACAAAATTACAAAAATCAAATATAAAGTATCTAAAATTAACAAATAAACTAAAATAAAGCTAAAAACATAAAATATACTAAAATATAAGGGCAAAATGGATGCAAAACCACCCTAAAATGTCTATATGAAATGAGTGTAACAAATTCCCCCAAACTCAAATCTTTGCTTGTCCTCAAGCAAATTAAAAACAATTAAAACTATTTGGGGTACCTTACCTTAAATTTATGAAAATTACTTATCCAAACTCTCAAGCTTACTTTTAGCCACCAACAAACCATATACCCACTTTCAAGATACAAAGAGTTTAATCCTTACCAAAGTTATCACCGCTTAGCCTTGGGTCAATTATCCATATCATTAAACCCAAACCAATCAATCACAAAGAATAATCATGCCTAAATAGACTATAGGGTAATCCATAAGCTAAAGTGTCTCAAATAATGATGGAAGTAAATGAATGGATTAATGATATCACAATCCCATAGGCAATTCTCCTATTCCAATCTCCACTAATGTAGCAAATCACCATCAAAAGATCAAAAGGACTTTCAAGGGTTGTAATGGGGCTAAGGGGGTGATAATGTGGCTAACAAGAAAGGGATAAGGGTAACAAAATATGAGAATAATCAAATTATTAAAAGATCAAGATACACGAATTTTTTTTTTTTTTTTTTTTTTTTTTTATAAATCAATTGGGAGAAGGAACTTTACAACTTTTCACCAATGCTAGCATATAATTTTGAAGCTTTTAGAGGGACTATATAAATGATATTGACTTTGAATTACAATTGTCCCTTTTCAATTCACCCCCAAACTCATTTCTTTGTGTACTTGGGTGGTGAATTACTTTACATACCATAATTGAATTTGCTAGCCCTTCTCTTTTTTTTTTTTTTAGTCACTTCTCCCAACTAATTATTATTATTATTATTATTATTTTTTTAATTGTATCTATCACTCAAAGGATTATCTCATAGAGGGTAGGTAAGTGTTTGGGTTTATGGCTAGGCATTAATGTGGGTTCTAAAGGAATAAGAGGGATAAATGTAGGCTCAAATTGGTTCCAAAGGGAAATTTTTAAGTGAGGTTGGCTAAGGCTAAAATATGGATTTAAAATTCAAAGAATGCCTAGATCATATCTTTTTCAAGTGTATGCTATGATTTCGCCTTGAAAGGTTTAGGAAGATTGTTCTAGGATTGGTGAGACATCAATTAGCTACTTCTCACCTTAGAGTTTTCTCTAGGCACTCAAAGTCAATGCAATTGATTGGGTGGCCCTTGGCTAAGAAGATATAAACTAAAGCAAGAATCTAGTAACTTTGCACCTATCTAGAACTTTCAATCCACCAAACCCTTCTAAAAGTAAGCTCAATTGCTCTTCAAAGCAATTCTCAATCCTCTAAGGACAAGGTAAAAAAAATTATTTTTTTATGATATGCATGATCCTAAAATGAATGCACAAATCAAATTAAAACTAAGTGTAATCTATATGAAAACTATATGCAAATATATGTGTATGAGTATAGACATGTGTGTGGTATATGTATAAGTGTGTGGATTATCTATATATGAATGAATGAAATGCAATAAATGAATGAAAGAAAATTTTAAAAAATTTTGCAAAAATTTTGCCCTCACCCCCAAACTCAAATGAAACATTGTCCTCAATGTCTAAAATGAATGCAAAGATGGGCAAAATTGTGTGAACTAATCAATTAATGAAATATATACAATTGGGGATTAAATCAATATAAGCTCAAGTATTTCAAAATTAGCTCAAAATGATATTAACAATGAAGCTTTAGAGAGAAAAAAATGTGAAAAAGTATCCCAAATGTATGAATTTACACTGCTTAAGATGTTGCTTAACCTGCTGCGTAGGGTAAAGCGAAAGCATAAGCATTGGCAACATACCATAAGCATAAATAGTAAAAGGGTAAGCTGTTACGTCCAACTGATGTGGAACAGGTGTGGCTCAGAGAAAATTATGCAACTCGTTAATGTCAGCAAAATTAGGATTGAAGAAAAGATAAAGTGCAAAAATAATGGTCAAGAAAATGAAAGAGTGTAAAGAAATAAAATGTAACAGTTAAATCAAAATTAAACTAAGAAACATTCACAGAGTGTTTATGTCCATATCAGAAGAGAAAATAAAATAAAGTAAACCAAAGGAAAGAAGTGCAGAGATAATAATAAAAACTAAGTACCAAAATATTACAACCATGACCAAAGTTTGAAAGCTAAAATAAACAGATTACAAAATAAACTTAAAAACAAAAATTAAAACTGCTGCTACTGATCAAGTTCTGTTATCAAGCCTTTGTTGCTGCATCAGGGTCTGCTTCAGGTTCTGCAGTAGGTTCATTGTGATCCGAAGCTTCAGAAGCAGTTTCCAAGTTTTCTGTTAAGTCTTTCATTTCTTGAAACATGGCTTGGCCCCAATGATATAAATTGTTGTAGGATTGGGCCAGTGTGTTGTAAAGCTCCAGCATTTGAAGTTGATGTTGCTTCTGTTTCTTTTTAAGAGATAAAAATCTCTTTTTAAGTTTCTTTTCTAGCTTCTTCTTTTGGTTAACCTGCTCTTGACCCATGGCTTCAATTTTGATTTCTAAGTTTTTCAAGGAAGCAAGAATTTCTGTGGTATCAGGTGAGGGAGCAGATGGTTGGACAGTGAAATTTGTTATCCTGGATTCCAAGGATTTTAAGATGGATAACATGTCCACGAGAAGTGTGGGGTAGAGGTTGGTTGTGGTTCAAAGCTTGCAAAAGTGGTGGGGTTTTCATGAGTCAGTATCGTGGTGTCACAGAATAGAGTATATGTATGGCCAAATTTCTCACAAACATCAATCAGCAGCAACATGGTGCTGTCTATGTATGATTCCCCAGAAACTGGCAGCAATTTATATAGACTAGCATCAAAGCTAAATGATTTTGCTATGGCAGTTATGTACCCCCCAAAAACAATACTACCTTTAGTATGCTTGGTGACAATTTGGTGCCAATGAGCAGCTATGAAATGGGCTGTACTTACTTGTTTTCTCTCCTTCATGCACCACAATAGAAACAAATCCCAAAGACCCACAATATCACATCGTGTCCCCTTCCTAAAACAAAGGTAAGTAATGAACCTATGGAGGTATTTTAATACATGGTCAACTATTCTAGAGGCTTTTGCAGTCCTCTGTCTATAATAACCTCCAAATGGTGCAATATCTTTCCAGAATTGAACAGGGTCATAAACAGTTTGCTGCCACTCAATGTTTTTATACCCCGAATCCTGAAAACCAAAAATGGCATTCAAAGCACCCATGTCTAACTCCCTATCAATACCAGCACATCGAAAATGTATCATATCTTTATGTTCAGGCACTGTTGGTTTGAAACTCAACTTTAGGGAACTCAAAAATTCGAGGGTTAGGTCCTTGTACACTGGTTCCCTAATTTTAGCAAAATCAACCCAGCTAATAACATCCAAATAGGCAAATACAGAATCATAAATGCCTAATTCTTTCAAAATCTGCTCATCCATATACTTGTTTGCCAAAATATTTTTAGAAAGTAATTTCTCATATGCCTTTTTCATATCCATATCCCTAAAAGCCCAAGGTAATGGAGAAATTACCTCCTCTATAGTATCTGCAGATGACGCAGGTGCTGGAGAATGTAAGGGAGACTGGTTCTTGGTGTTTGACCTTGGTCTTTGGGGTTTGCAGGAGGACTCAGTCCTTTTGCTAACTGGTTCAGAGGACTGAGGTGGAGAGTTTAAATCGAAAGGGACAGAGGGTACTCGTTTCCTTTTCCCGACAGGGGTTTCTTTGAGTCTACCTGCGGCCCTTTTTGTTTTTCCTTTTGTTTTTGTTTGGGTAGGAACAGGGTCAGGCGTTGGTTCTGGGGAATGGGTATCGGTAATTGGTGTTTCATTTGGCGGCTCGGATTGCGGCGAGAGGGGAGTCGGCGGAATGAGAGGTGGTATTTGGCTTGGAGGGGGTGGCGAGGTGGTGGTGATTGGGGTAATGGCGGCGTTTGTGGTGGTGGGGACTGAGGTAGTGGCGATGGGTCAAGTTAGGGTTGATGGGTAATGAGGATGGAGTACCCATTTTAGATTTGACAGAATGTCGAAGTCCAGTGAGTTTAGGTTTGTGAGAGGACCACATTTTGGTTCTTACCATTTTAATGAAAAGGAGGAAACCTTTCGGCTTCCTGTAAAAATTTGCCGGAAAAAATGGCGTGAGGAAGGAAGTCGACGAGGTTTATCGGGAGTGTTGGCGAGGTTTTTGGAAAATTGGCGGAAATGCTGGGCCTTTTAAAATGTGGGGTAGACATGTGGTATTTTGGGCAATGCTTATTGTTAGGCATAATGTTCACAGGTTGCTTAAGACTTTGCTTGACAAGCAATGTCATCAACAAGTTTCAGTGTTTTGGGCAAAATTGTGGTTTTGCTTACCAAAATCAGTCCAAAAGTTATGGAATGCTATTGTAACCCTCAGCAATTACCAAATACACACAAACACCATAAAATTTAGGGATTTCAGTTCATCTCTCTCATAAACTTACTAAGCATAGCACATGTTCATTTAGCTTTTGCAATCATTGTTCATTTTAAGCACCAATTGTGACTATCCTTTTTGCACATTTAAATGAAATGGTCTCCTTTCTAAACTTACACCAAAAGCATATTTTCAGCAGCATTTCAGACAAGTTCCAATCAACCAAGAATTGCAGAAAAAAATGTAGAAATTGACCTTTTAGCGGATGAACAGAGCAAAAATCACAGATTGCAAAAAATTAGCAGCAATTCTAAACAAAAGCATGCAAATTCCTATCAGACTACAAAATTATATATACACTAAAAGGTGAAACTTAACAAACATTATTTTTGCACTTCAATAAAGTCCTCATCAGTCCTAAATATCAAAATTGATCCTCATTCAAGTTGCATTTCACAGAATTTACACAAAACACAAAATCAAACATATGCTATCAAGTAGACTGCAATTTGAGCAATTTAGCACATGTTTAAAGGTGTTATCGTTTCACAGTCTTGCATAAAGTGCAGAATGTTGCTTATACTTGCTTCCCTTCAATTCTTTGTTTTTGCAACAAGTGTAAACTTGCCCAATCTTCATGAATGACCTACAAAAGATAAGCAAATGTCACTTTTGAGTTTAATGAGGGTGAAAACTAAAATGAAAATGAAATGGAAAATTAATGAACTATAAAAGGATACGCTTGGGTTGCCTCCCAAGAAGCGCTTGTTTAAGGTCTTAAGCTTGACCTTCTTTTCAAAGCTCATGGTGGTTGGAATTGGAAAATATTACCTCCCTTCACAATAGGTGCTGAAATGAATTTATACTTCAACTTTTTCCCATTATATGTGAAAATACCTGTTGCTTTGTTCAGAATCCCAACTATGTCTTGAAGAATATTCTTACAAACTTTAGATGAATCTCCTCTTTTGAGTGATTTTGATGGAGGCTTGAGCTTAACTTTTGAAGCTTTATTACTAACCAAATGAGATGGTGAAGCTGACTTTTTCTTTCGCACTTTATGCTGATTGCATTGCATTGGAATAGCTTGATTTTCCTCTAGTTTAGTAACTTCAGTTTCAGCATCATGCTCTATAACATCTACCCTATAACAAGAATTCATCACAGCTGGTTCCTTGGAATGTTGGAATAAATTAAACTCTATTTCCTCCTCCCCCACTGTCAACTTCAATTTCCCATTCTTTACATCTATATTAGCTCCTGTAGTGGCTAAAAATGGCCTTCCAAGTATGATGGGCGTTCTTACATCCTCCTCCATCTCTAGTACAATAAAATCCACTGGAATGAAAAACTTCCCAACTTTTAATGGTACATTCTCTAAAATCCCAACTGGATACTTTATAGATCTGTCAGCTAACTGCAAAGAAATAGTTGTGGGCTTTAGATCTCCAATCTTTAACTTCTCACATATGGAAAGTGGCATCAAGCTAACACTAGCCCCCAAGTCACATAATGCTCTCTCAATACTTGTTTCTCCAATGTGACATGGTATGGAAAAACTTCCAGGATCTTTCAGCTTAGGTGGGAGCTTGTTCTCGCATAAAGCGCTGCACTCCTCAGTAAGTGCAACAGTTTCATAATCTTCCAACCTTCTTTTATTTGATAAAATCTCCCTCAAAAACTTAGCATAAGAAGGCATTTGAGAAATGACATCGGTGAATGGAATGTTGATATACAACTTCTTCAAAACTTCAAGAAATTTCCCAAACTGCTTATCTAATTGTGCTTTATGAAACCTCTGAGGAAAGGGCAATGGTGGCTTGTACGGCGCAGGAGGCACATATTTCTCTTCTATTTTCTTTTTATCTTCTTTCTCTTCATTTGCTTCCTTACTAGCTTTAGCTTTAGTTGAAGTGGATTCACTCTCACACTCATCTTTCTTTTCTTTCAACTTTACTTCAATTTCGTGTTCTTCCCCCATTACCTTTCCACTTCTTAAAGTAACAGCATTGCACTGCTCCCTTGGATTCTCAGGTTGGCTAGGAAGCTTCCCAAAAGCTTTGCTATTTGAAGAGCTAGCCTGTTGAGCTATTTGATTCTCTAACATCTTGTTGTGTGTTGCCATTTGATCCACTTTAGATGCTAATTGAGAAATCATTTCTTGTTGACTTTGATGGCTCACAAGTAGAGTTTCAATCATAGATTCCAATCTAGCTGTCTTGTCTAGTTGTGCTTGTTGTGGTAGAGGTGGAGCATGTGCATTTTGAGGTTTAGAAATTCCAGGAGGAGGACCTCTATTCTGCTGAAAGTTCTGATGTTGTTGATATCCGTAAGGTTCTTGAAAATTCTGATTTTGCCCTTGTCTACCTCCCCAAGAGAAATTTGGGTGGTTTCTCCATCTTTGGATCATAAGTTGCGTAAAATGGGTTACCACTGGTCTTTGATTGTAGTTCCCACATAATCCACTTGCTCACTTGAAAAATCTTGATTTAGTGCAGAAAATCTGCTGCACAATTGACATTTGCAGCTCAATTTCTAGTGTATTACCGGAACCTCCTATGAAGAATCTACTTTCATACTTAACTTGTCCATCTTCTTTGTCAAAGCATCAAACTTAGCATTAATCATATTCATGGCATCAAGCTCAAACATACCAGCTGGTTTCTTGATCTCATTCCTCTCACAACTCCATTGGTAGTTGTTATAAGCAATTTTATCAAGAGCAGAAAAAGCTTCATCTTCAGATTTCTCCATAAGGTCACCTCCAGAAGATGCATCAATTGTACTCCTAATAGCTGGTGAAACTCCATTATAAAAGTGTTGAACAAGCATCCACTTAGGAATCCCATGATGTGGACATCTCCTTTGCAAATCCTTGTACCTCTCCCATGCTTCATACAAGCTCTCATCATCTCTAGGTTTAAAAGAAGTCAGCTCATTCCTCAGCTTAGCTGTCTTGCTTGGTGGAAAATATTGAGCCAAAAATGCTTGAGAAAGTTCATCCCATGTTGTGATAGAACCCGGTGGCAAAGAATGTAACCACTCTCTAGCTCGGTCCTTCAGAGAAAAAGGAAATAATCTGAGTCGAATTGCATCATCAGAAACTCCATTTATCTTCAACATATCACTGATCTCAAGAAAGTGTGCCAGATGCACATGTGGACTTTCACTTGGATTTCCTCCAAATTGTGCTTGTTGTACCATTTGACAGAGTGCAGGCTTCTGTTCAAAATTATTAGCTTCTACCCTTGGTCTTGTGATACTTGGCATGAAATCTCCAATGTTAGGATAGGCATGATCCTTCACAGAGCGGTTGTTATTATTGTTGTTGTTGTTGTCAGCCATTTCTTCTTGTAATTGCTCTTGCTCTTGTGCTCTTTCTTGTTGTTGTTGAGCTTTAATTTCAGCTTTTCTCCTCTTAGATTCTGCTCTTAAAGCTTTTGCTGTCTTCTCTATTTCTAGGTCAAAGAATAGATTGATTTCTTCACTTTTTGTCCTTCTCATAAAATAAACCACCTGAAAAACAAAAATAAACAAATTCTCAAAGTAAAATTGTAAAAAGAAATAAAATAAAATGCCCAAATTAACCAAACAAACAATCGTTCAATATCAAGCAAAAATCAAATCCCCGGCAACGGCGCCAAAAACTTGATGGTAACTTATCCGCAAGTATACGGGTCGTCTCAAGTAATAAAGTGATGAATCAAGTATCGTTCCCACGAGGATTTGCTGTTTGATTACTAAACTATGAATGAAGCGATTATTTGGGCTAATGATTAATGAATAAATGGTAAATGTAAATGAGCAAGGTAAATTGATTAATCTAATTGAAATGGGTAAAGAGCAAACAAATAAATTCTAATTCTAGCTCGCAATTAAACTAAAATTAACAATGGGTAATTTAAACGAAAGTCTAATTATGGTAAAAGTGATTCCAGAGTTGGGGGTTTATGCATAAATTAATTGGGATTTGTCTTAGGCATTCCAATTTTTAGGGAAAAATAGAGTTTGAAGGAAATTGATTCTAAATTCCTTTGATATCTTTTTCAAGCAAATCAAAGTGTATTCTAAAATAACCAAACCTACTTTCGTATGTATTTGATTACTTTAAAACCCATTAAGTTTTGTAACCAATAATTAATTCCTCTTAAAGTCCTAGTTTATTTCTAAATCTAGGTGATTTTAAGTTCAATCCTTGATTAACTATCAATGACCTTCACCTTTCGGTCCTTCAATCAAAGATTAACACAATACCCAATGGGTACCAACATTAGGCAAGTAAATCAAGCACACAAGGAAGGAATCAAAACTCATATTCATATAAAATAAGGAAATACCCAATCCAAATCCACAAATTAATCTAAAACAAATTTCCCAACTGAAATCTAAAGAAATTACTCACTCATGATGGTATTTACAAGAAATATAGATGGAAGAATAAAGAAAAACATGATAAAAGGACTGAAATGGGAAAACCCAGGTGGAAGAACCAAGATCTCTCTGGTTTCTGGAGCTCCAAACTCGTCTGTGACTCCTTCTTCCTAGAGAATGGCGTCTTCTCTCCTCTTTCTATATATATTTTCTTTCCTTTTTGTTTTCCTTTCTTCCTCTTGTGGCAAAAATAAGGAAATGATGAATTTATATGGTCCCAAAAGTCGCCTAAAAGTAAATAACAACTAAGGAGTGGATAGGAAATGAGGTGTAAAATTATCCAAGTCGTGACACTATTCACGTTACGGGCATTACGCAGGGTTGGCAACCTAAGCGACTTCTTAGCAAATTTAGCCTGCAGTCGCTTCGCATGCTAAGGTTAAGCGGACCTTGAGAAATCTCGGCGGACTTAGAGTAGAATGGACTCTTTTCTTTGGTGCTTGACTTGTGCTGCTCCTTAACTACTGCCGCTTTACCCTGAGCATGACCTTAAGCAAGGTCTCAAGCAAATTTTGGCTGGTTTGCTCTTTCAAGGCTTGATTTCTTCAACTTTCCTCCATGCTTAAAGAATCCCAAATTTCTTCAAATCACTTCCTAATGCACTCATTGATCCTCGATTTGCCATAAAATCCTATCAAAAACAACAAAATTACAAAAATCAAATATAAAGTATCTAAAATTAACAAATAAACTAAAATAAAGCTAAAAACATAAAATATACTAAAATATAAGGGCAAAATGGATGCAAAACCACCCTAAAATGTCTATATGAAATGAGTGTAACAAGGGTCAGTTCAGAGCCCTGTCACCAGAAGTTCACAACCACCCAGCAGAGGTAGAGGCAGGGGTAGAGGTAGCCCAGCAGGCAGCCAAGGCACAGTGAAACATTTAGAGAAAGATAGTGCTCCAGTCAGAATCTATGCAATGAGACAGAGAGAAGAGGCCGAGACATCTGATGTTGTGGCTGGTACCTTCTCAACTTTTAATCAAGATGTGTTTGTGTTATTTGATCTGGGTTCTACCCATTCTTATGTGAGTGCTAGCATCATTGATTGCATTGCTGTTCCAAGTACAAAAATGAACTTTGAGGTGCTAGTAACAAGTCCGTTAGGACAGGAGGTTAGGGTTAATAGAATGTATAGAGATTGTCCTTTGGTGATCCAAGGACACACTTTTCTGTCTGATTTCATTGAGATGCCCTTCAGAGATTACGATATCATCTTGGGCATGGATTGGTTAGCCAGGCATCATGCCATGATTGACTGTAGGCTGAAGACAGTCACATTTGGTCTCCCTCAGTACAGTGATGTGGTAATACATGGGAGAGGCAGCTATTGCCATCAAACACCATTTCGGCTGCACTAGCCAGAAAAATGATCAGAAAGGGGTGTGAAGCATACTTGGCACATGTAGTAGACACCCAAGTGGGGAGTCCAGCATTGAAAGACATCCCTACAGTATATGACTTTCCAGATGTGTTTCCTGATGAATTGCCAGGATTACCTCCGGAAAGAGAAGTGCAGTTTGAAATTATTGTTATGCCTGGTGTGGATCCAATCTCCATAACGCCATACAGAATGGCACCAGCAGAGTTGAAGGAGTTGAAGATACAGTTGTAAGAACTACTTGAAAAGGGCTTCATCCGCCCTAGTGTGTCACCTTGGGGAGCACCAGTGTTGTTTGTTAAGAAGAAGGATGGTACTCTCCGCTTATGTATAGATTACCGGCAGTTGAATAAGGTGACAATAAAGAGCAGATATCCATTGCCTCGCATTGATGATCTGTTTGATCAGTTGCAGGGTGAAGCTGTATTCTCCAAAATTGATTTGCGATCTGGTTATTATCAATTGAAGGTGCAAGAGCAGAGTATTCCAAAAACTGCTTTCAGAACTCGGTATGGCCACTATGAGTTTCTAGTAATGCCATTCGGGTTAACAAATGCTCCAGCTGCTTTTATGGATCTGATGAACACTATCTTCAAACCATATCTTGATCAATTTATGGTGGTGTTTATTGATGAAATTTTGATATATTCGAGGAATGCAGAGGAGCATGACAGACATCTGCTGATTGTACTGCAGACTTTAAGGGAGAAACAGCTATACGCCAAATTGTCGAAATGTGAATTTTGGCTGAAAGAAATCTCCTTTTTGGGACATGTTGTGTCGGCTGAAGGAATCAAGGTAGATTCCAGCAAAGTAGAAGCTATCCTTAATTGGAAGCCGCCCAGAAATATCACAAAAATTCGCAGTTTTCTGGGTTTAGCTGGATATTACCGCCGGTTTGTGAAAGGGTTTTTTATGTTATCTACTCCACTAACCAAGCTGCTTCGGAAAGATGTGAAATTTCAGTGGACAGATAAATGCCAGCAAAGTTTTGATGAGTTGAAGAGGTGTTTAATTGAAGCTCCAGTCCTCACTTTACCTACTTCGGGTAAAGAATACACAGTTTATAGTGATGCTTCTCACAATGGGTTAGGCTGTGTACTGATGCAAGATCGGAATGTCATTGCTTATGCATCACGCCAACTGAAACCGCATGAGAAGAATTACCCAACACATGATCTGGAGCTAGCAGCTATTGTTTTTGATCTGAAGATCTAGAGACACTATTTGTATGGGGAGAATATTACATTTACACAGATAACAAGAGCTTGAAGTACTTAGGCACCCAGAAGGAATTGAATTTGAGGCAGAGGAGATGGTTAGAACTGATTAAAGACTATGATTGCTTAATAGACTATTAGCTAGGGAAAGAAAATGTGGTGGCTGACGCCTTACGTTGCAAGACTATGGCAAGTCTCAGAGTTTCTCCTTTGTCCATGGTATATGAATTGAAAGCACAGCATGCCAGTTTAGAGATTGATGATGAGGGACAGACAGTAGTTGCATGGCATGTACAGCTAGTGTTGATTGATCGGTCGAATGGCGCTCGAGTGATGATAAATATCAAAAGCTACTGAAAGAAGTCCAGCAGGGCAAGAAACCTGAATTTTCTGTGAAAGATGATGGTTTATTGCTACATCAGGGCAGAATGTGCGTTCCTAATGATGCTGAATTAAGACAGATCATTATGAAAGAAGCACATGAGTCTCCTTTTGCTATGCACCCTGGTGGAACTACAATGTACAGAGGGCTGAAAGAGCATTACTGGTGGATGGGTATGAAGAGAGATATAGCTGAATTTGTTTCCAAATGCCTAACTTGTCAGCAAGTAAAGCGTAACATCAAGTCCAGTGGTTTGTTACATCCATTGCGATGCAGTGGAAATGGGAACGAATAACTATGGATTTTGTTATAGGACTTCCAAGGACACAGAATAGTCATGATGTAGTATGGGTTATAGTTGACAGACTGACCAAGTCTGCTCACTTTTTGCCAGTTCGGATAGATTATAGCCTAGAAAGATTGGCTAGATTGTACATATATGAGATTGTAAAACTGCATGGAGTGCCAGTATCAATTGTGTCTGACAGAGATCCTAGGTTCACTTCTAGATTCTGGGGTAGTCTTCAGAGAGCCCTAGGAACTAGATTGAACGTCAGCACAACATTCCACCCGCAGACGGATGGCGATCACGAAAGGGTAATTCAGATATTGGAGGATATGCTACGGGCTTGTGTGATTGAGTTTGAAGGTAGTTGGGATACACACTTGCCTTTGATTGAGTTTGCTTATAACAATAGCTATCAATCAAGCATTGGGATGCCTCCATATGAAGCTTTGTATGGCAGAAAGTGTAGAAGTCCCTTATGTTGGGATGAAGTAGGTGAAAGGAAGATGATTGGGCCAGAAATTGTTCAGCAGACAGAAGAAAAGATCAGATTGATCAGAGATAGACTCAAGGCTGCATCAGACCGTCAGAAGTCCTATGTTGATATGAAGAGAAGAGATATTGAATATGCAATGGGTGATAAGGTATTCCTCAAAGTTTCTCCTTGGAAGAGGATTATGAGATTTGGCAGAAAGGGAAAACTGAGTCCTCATTTCATTGGACCATATGTGGTTTTGGAAAGAGTGGGTCCTTTGGCATATCGGTTGGCATTACCTCCAGAGTTAGCAAGGGTACATAGTGTCTTCCATGTGTCCATGTTAAGGAGGTACAGATCAGACCCATCTCATGTACTATCAGTTGAAGAGATTGAGGTAAATCCAGACCTCTCATATGAGGAAGAACCCATAAAAATTTTGGCATATGAGGTGAAGCAGCTGAGGAACAAACAGATACACTTGGTTAAAGTGTGTGGAACCATCATTCAGGCTAGGAAGCTACTTGGGAACGTGAAGAGGATATGAGGAGACAGCACCCACAGCTGTTCAGAGACTAATGCCAGGTAAAATTTTGAGACGAAATTTATTTTAAGGGGGGGGGGGAGAATTGTAACACCCCTAAGTTCGGTAGTGCGTTCTACTGTTCCAGTGACCAATGTTATTAGAATAGCTAGGATGCCTAGAACTACACTTAAATATGAGTGAGGAGACATAAAATAATGAAATACGATAAAAGAAAATACAAGAAAAACAAAGGAAAAATAATAGCAAAGAAATGTAACCAAGTTAAGCGAGCCGAGAACCCTAGCGATGGGTGACCGCACTGGGAAGTCGCGGCGTGGACCGTTGACAAGCCCTGGACCTCGGGGAACCCCGGAAAATATTTTTGAGACTTAGATAAATGTCTATTGAAGAATAAATGCTATTAGAAATATCAAAGAAAAATTAATTAATTAGTACAAAGAAAAGTGAGAAATCGAAAAACGGACAAAACCCGGTGTTACCGAAAAATTGAGAATGCAACCCGAACAGGGGTAGTGAGGTCATTTGACACTCCGAGTTGTCTTTTGACCTAAATGTCCACTAAAAATATATGATATTACATTTGGAAATTGTCATGAAAAATTAAATTAGTGGTACCTAATGTAAATAACAAAAATGAGAAGCTTAATGTGGGAAAATGAAAAATTGATTATTTAGTTAATTAACTTATGGTGAGTGGAGCACTATGGGGCTAAATAAACATTAAGTGGACAGAAAGATCCACTAACAAATCTGAAATTCATCTTCTTCAATTGAAAACGCATGAAAGCTCTCAAACCTCTCCCATGGCTGCCCACCTTCAAGCGATTACAACTCCATGATCAAGCCATCTTTTCCCACACTTGTCTTCATTAAATTTTATCCTCACCTTGCAAGGAAGAGTTTGATAGCAATTTTAAGAAGTTTTGGTGAGGTTTTGAAGAATTTCCAAAGTGGTAAGTTTGTGTTTTTGATTATTGTTTCATTAAAGTTTGTGAGTAGGTTATGGGTACTTGAATTGTGGAAAGAATTTTGAGGTTTGATGTTTAAAGGGAGAGCGGTATTTTTGGCAGCCATGGAAACTCCTTGAAGACAGTTTATTTTTGCTTGTAAATGGTGGATTAAAAGGATTGATTAAATATTTATATGTGTAGGAAATTATTTGGGTGATGTATACTTAGTATATGTGAATGTGTATTTGAAATTTAAAGCTTGGGAATTAATGGAATGTAAATGCATGAATCGGCAGCCTGGTTTGGTGAACCATAAGGATGTTATTTTATGTTTGGATTATGGTATAATAATATTGAATTGTGATGGTTGTTATGGCAGCTTGGGTATATGTGTGATGGTGTGAGGTTGGACATGTAAATGAGCATGAATAGATGGTTTAATTGTTGTAATTGAGTTTGACAAATTCTGCACATTATGGTGTATGTTGAATGTGATTATATGTCACACCTTACCCCTCCGAAAGGCATAACATGATCCCGTAGAATACTTAATGAACTACCAAACTTCATCTACCGATAACTCATTAAGTACCCTACAAGGGATTTTAAAACAATTTTCTTACATTTTGGAAGTGGTGAGCATTTTAGTGAGAATTAAAAACCATTTATTCAAAGCTTAAGGACTAGTAAAAATTTTTGTCCATTTAAATTTTGCCGCAAATTTTATAAAAATTTTGACAGAGTTCCCTCTGTATTTTGAGAAACCAGTTCTTCAAAGACCTGAAAAAAAAAAACACTTCCAAAATATTTCACAACTCCCAACCACCAATAATTCTCAAATCAACTCAATACAAGGCACTTCAAATAATTTTACAATACAAATCAAGATTTCTCATCTCAAAATATTTAATATCTTCATTAACAAAACATAAAGTAGTAAATTCATATGTACAAATATTAGATTTACAGAAGAAAATCAAAGAAAAATATTATTACAATTTATTTACAACTGCTCAATTTACATTGATACTTATGACATTACAGTATTTACATCAAAATAACCATAAGGGTATAAAACAATACCCGTACAAAAGGGATCAAGAAGTTCTTGTCAATCCCGCAGCTCACTCTGCTGCTTTCTCATTGTTCTTATCTGCGACAGTAAATTAAACTATCGCTGAGTATAAAATTACTCAGTGGTGCTCAATAAAAATTTAAAATGCAATAATTAAATCATTTATTGCCAAACACAATTCAGATGTTTCTCAAACACATTTCAACAATTATCAAAGTTCCTAATAACACCATTTTGTCAAATAATCTATTAAACACAGTTTAGTCAAACAATTTCATAAACACGGTGTTGCCAAAGTCATACACAACTTAAGCCATGACACAAAATTTCCGATCAATGCCGCGTTGTACACCACGACAAAGCAATCTACAACCCTATTAATCGAAATCAATGAGGGAGGTGGCTAGCTAGCTAATGAGTACTCATCCGATCTACAACCTCAACTGGCAAGCTAGAGAGGGAGGAAAATAAACGATCTCAACCCCATAAATGGAGAAGGAAGTGTGATACTGTCATGCTAAGTGTGAATCCAAAATCAATTTAAAACAATTATTTTCAATAATTTATGAGAGATCCCAAACAATTTTCAAAGTCATTTTTGTATTCACAAAGTGGCAACACAATTCATAAATAACACAGCGATTTCATAAAGTATAGCAACTCAAATTTTCAATTGGAAAACAATTACATAAATTTATTGTGCACAAACCTGACTAGAGTCGCCTCTAGGCCTTGACTCAGTCTCTTCGAGCTTCCAAGTCTTTTTCAGCTGAAACACACAATTTCATAGTATTTCAGTACTATAACTTAACATAAGTCCAAAAATAAATTTAACTTCACTTTAACTAGCTCTATTGCGTTAAATTCGATGTTCTCAAAGTTTTTGTGTTTCGGGTTACTATTCACTACACTATTCAAGTCAAATTGGTGACTTTTTAAGGATTAATAGGTATGGGAACTCCAACTGCACCCACATACCACATTTTGGTCACCAAACTTGTTGGTTTTGGTCATTTTTTCAAAGCGTAGGTCATTTTGGCAAAATTACCAATTTTCGGTTCTGGTGCTCCGAAGTTGCACTGTTTCATTGGTCGATCTACTTTTGGAATTTGACAAAACTTCCTTCATAGAAAATGTTCCTTATTGTCTTAAGTGTATTCTCATTTTTGGATCACCTCAATCGGAGTGTTGTAGCTCAAGTTATAGCCAAAATACAATTACTGTTCACGTGCACTGTTCATACTGCAACTATGGTTCTGGTAGGTTTTTGATCCAACTTTGTTTAGTAATTTGATCAAGTTAAGTTCATAATTTGGTCTAACTTTGTTCATATGAAATGTTCTACTATATCTTAGGTTTCCATTGGTTTAAGAATCAGTTAAATCAGAGTTTTCTAGAGAGAGTTATAGCCATTCAAACATTACTGCTCAAATGGTAATCCTGCAGTTTTACAGGTACAGTAACTCAACTTTGCTCAATAATTTGAATGGGTTAATGGCATAATTTGGGTTGGTTTTCTTCATGAAAGTTTTAGATCTATATCTTATCTAATTGCTGGTAAAATTTCAAGTCAATTTGACCTGTCTAGCTCGAATTATGACCAATTTGGTCAGTTTGGTACTGTGGCAGCCTGCTCTCATTTCACTTTGATCAATTGGTTCACCAAGTTTTAGTCAGTTTTTGGCCATGGTTCCTTAATGAAAATTGTGCTATTTTATGTCTATTTTCATCTCCAATTGGTGGCATATCAATTGGACTTGTAAAATTTCCGTTTTGGTCCTTCAAAGTTGGTTTGGTCATGCTGCCAGCAGCATGACCATTTGACCTACGAATTTAACTTCCATTCTCACAATTTCCACACATCTCTTTTGGTCATTATTGATAATTTTTCATCTCACAATAGACCAAAGTCATCATTTATGCATTTCTCCAAAATTTGCCTCAAAACCCTAATCTCACTACTTTGTTGCAATTAATCACATTTAAGAATTTCAACTTAACCATTCAACTAATTAAAGCTTTTAAACTCATTCTAATGCATCAAACCTCAATTACATGTTCAATTCTATCAATTCCATCAAACCCTAACCCCCATCAAGTTGGCTGAATTTCCCTTTTTCCCTCAACACAATATTTCTTTCCTTTTTTCATTAAATTTTCACTTGCTCAACATCATTTTCATAAGTATAAATTAATTTAAGTTAGGAGAGGGAGACTTACCTTTGTTGAAGCTTTTCCCAACTTCAATCTCTTCACTTTTTCTTCCTTTCTTTGCTTCTAAGTTCTTAACCAAGGTCTAATATCAAGATTTGGTGTTGGGAATTATGGGAATTATGAAGAAAATTTAGGATTTTATGAGCTTCAAATATTCATCAATGGAGGATTTTTGAGAGAAATGGTGAGAGAGAGGGACGGTTGGACATGGGGAGGAAGAAAGTGATTTTTTTCTTTTTAATTGTTAGTAATTATCCCCTTTGAGAAGACCAAAAATCCCAATTTAATAAAATAAATTAATTAATCCTTTATGACATCATGCATGATGTCATCACCTTTGACTTTTCCATCTTCTTTTTATTTTGTTTTTTCTATTTATTTTTTTCTATTAGTTCTTTAATTTAATTCTCGATTCCAAAATTTTCTTTTCTCCGATTTTATTTGACAGTTAGGTTAGGAGTCAGCTCTCGGGGTCAATTGACCAAATTGCCCCTCACCGGTTCAACTCGGTTTGTAAATAATTTCATATTTCTTCCGGCTCCCTGACCTAATTATTTGACTGGCTTAATAGTTATTTTTCGTGATTTTCTCTTTTCCACTGTGTTCATAAGGGTCCTAAGGACTGCGGCGTCACTTTTTACGGTTCAAAATTTGAGTTTAAAATGACTTCGTAGTCGTTCCCGAGAAGGTCATTCATCGCTGTGACTCTTGGCTCGTTTAACCTCTTATGTTTTGTTTTTCTTATTTATAGTTAACTAATTAAACATTACTAATTATTTGTGTTTATGGCTTCTCAAGTTGTCTTAAGTGTGGCCCTAATCCCATTAATTGTCCGGACCGACACCGGTCACCGGAACAGTGAAATATACCAGGCTATACAAATAGGGGTGTTACAATTCTCCCCCCCTTAAAATAAATTTCGTCTCGAAATTTTACCTGGTATCAATTTCTGAATAGCTGTGGGTGTTGTCTCCTCATTTCCTCCTCTCGTTTCCAAGTAGCTTCTTGGCCTGAATGATGATTCCACAGCACTTTTACCAATGGTATCTGCTTATTCCGCAACTGCTTCACCTCATAAGCCAGAATCTTTATGGGTTCTTCTTCATATGTGAGGTCTGGATTCACTTCTATTTCTTCTATTGGTAGTACATGAGATGGGTCTGATCGATACCTCCTCAACATCGACACATGGAAGACGTTATGTATCTTCTCTAACTCTGAAGGTAGTGCCAAACGATAAGCCAAAGGACCTACTCTTTCCAATACCTCATATGGCCTGATAAAACGAGGACTTAGTTTCCCCTTCCTGCCGAATCTCATAATCCTTTTCCAAGGAGAAACCTTGAGGAACACTTTCTCACCCACTGCATACTCAATATCCCTTCTTTTCAAATCAACATAGGACTTTTGACGGTCTGATGCAGCTTTAAGTTGACCTTTGATCACCCTGATTTTCTCTTTAGTCTGTTGAACAATTTCGGGTCCAATCATTTTTCTTTCACCCACATCATCCCAACATAATGGGGTTCTACATTTTCAGCCATACAAAGCTTCATATGGAGGCATTCCAATGCTTGATTGGTAGCTGTTGTTGTAAGCAAACTCAATCAAAGGCAAGTGTGTATCCCAACTACCCTCAAACTCAATCACACAAGTCCGTAGCATGTCCTCCAAGATCTAAATTACCCTCTCAGACTGGCCATCTGTCTGTGGGTGGAATGCAGTACTGAAGTTCAATCTAGTTCCTAGGGCTCTCTGAAGACTACCCCAGAATCTAGAAGTGAACCTAGGATCTCTGTCTGATACAATGGATACTGGCACTCCATGAAGTCTCACAATCTCATCAATGTACAACCTAGCCAATCTGTCTAAACTGTAGTCCATTCGAACTGGCAAAAATGAGCAGACTTAGTTAGTCTGTCGACAATGACCCATACTGCATCATGACTCTTCTGTGTTCTCGGAAGTCCCATCACAAAATCCATTGTTATTCTTTCCCATTTCCATTACAGCACCGGTGGATGTAATAACCCAGTTGGCACTTGATGCTCTGCCTTTACTTGCTGACAAGTTAGGCATTTTGATACAAACTCTGCCACATCTCTCTTCATACCCATCCACCAGTAATGCTCCTTTAGCCCTCTATACATTTTTGTACCACCAGGGTGCATAGCAAAAGGAGACTCATGTGCTTCCTTCAAAATGATCTGCCTAAAATCAACATCATTAGGAACACACATTCTGCCCTGGTGTAGCAGTAAACCATCATCTCTGATTGAGAACTCTGGTTTCTTGCCCTGTCTGACTTCTTCCAATAGCTTCTGATACCTTTCATCATTCTGAGCAGCCATTCTGATCTGATCAATTAACACTGGCTGTACATGCTATGCAACTGCTGCCTGCCCATCATCATTAATCTCTAAACTGGCATGTAATGATCTCAACTCATGTATCAAAGACAAAGGAGTAACTTGTAGACTTGTCATAGTCTTACGACTTAGGGCGTCAGCCACAACATTAGCTTTCCCTGGCTGATAGTCTATCAGACAATCATAGTCTTTTATCAACTCTAACCATCTCCTCTGTCTCAAATTCAACTCTTTCTGGGTGCCCAAATACTTCAAACTCTTATGATCTGTGTAGATGTAACATTTCTCCCCATACAAATAATGTCTCCAGATCTTAAGAGCAAACACAATGGCTGCAAGCTCCAAATCATGTGTCGGATAATTCCTCTCATGCGGTTTTAGCTGGCGTGATACATAGGCAATGACATTTCGATCTTGCATCAACACACAACCTAACCCGTTGTGAGAAGCATCGCTGTAAACTGTATATTCTTTACCCGGTGTGGGTAAAGTCAGGATTGGAGCCTCTGTCAAACATCTTTTCAATTCACCAAAACTTTGCTGGCATTTGTCCATCCACTGAAATTTCACATCCTTTCTAAGTAGCTTGGTCAATGGAGATGCCAACATAGAGAATCCCTTCACAAATCTACGGTAGTATCCATTAACCCTAAAATCGCGAATCTCTGTGACATTTCTGGGTGGCTTCCAATTAAGGACAGCTTCAATCTTGCTAGGATCTACCTTAATACCCTCTGCTGATACTATGTGCCCCAAAAAGGATATCTCCTTCAGCCAAAATTCACATTTCCACAATTTGGCATATAGCTGTTTCTCCCTCAAAGTCTGCAGTACAATCCGCAGATGTCTATCATGCTCTTCTGCATTCCTCGAATAGACCAATATATCATCGATAAATACCACAACAAATTGGTCGAGGTATGGTCTGAAGATAGTGTTCATCAGATCCATAAAAGCAGTCGGAGCATTAGTTAACCCGAATGGCATGACCAAGAACTCATAATGGCCATAACGGGTTCTGAAGGCAGTTTTTGAAATACTCTGCTCTTGTACTTTCAGCTGATAATAACCTGATCTCAGGTCAATTTTGGAGAATATAGCTGCACCCCTCAACTGATCAAATAAGTCATCAATACGGGGTAATGGATATCTGTTCTTTATCGTCACCTTATTCAACTGCCGATAGCCAATGCATAACCGGAGAGTGCCATCCTTCTTCTTAACAAACAATACTGGCGCTCCCCAAGGTGACACACTAGGGCGGATGAAGCCCTTATCAAGCAACTCTTGCAATTGTACTTTCAATTCTTTTAGTTCTGCAGGTGCCATTCTGTATGGTGTTATGGAGATTGGGTCCACACCAGGCATAACATCAATTTCAAACTGCACTTTTCTTTCTAGAGGTAATCCTGGCAATTCATCAGGAAACACATCCAGAAAGTCACATACAGTAGGGATGTCCCTTAGTGCTGGACTTCCCACTTGGGTGTCTATCACATGTGCCAAATACATCTCACACCCTTTCCTAATCATTTTTCTGGCCAGTGCAGCTGAAATCATGTTTGATGGCAGTAAATGCCTCTCCCCGTGTATTACCACATCACCGTATAAAGGGAGACCAAAAGTGACTGTCTTCAGTCTACAGTCAATCATGGCATGATGCCTGGCTAACCAATCCATGCCCAAGATAATGTCATAATCTCTGAAGGGCATTTCAATTAAATCAGATAGAAAAGTATGTCCTTGGATCACCAAAGGACAGTCCCTATATAGCCTATTTACCCTGACCTCCTGACCTAATGGACTAGTTACTAGCACATCATAGTCCATTGGTACACACTGAATAGCAGTAGAGCACATCACACTAGCACTAACATATGAATGTGTGGAGCCAGGATCAAATAACACATACACATCTTGGTCAAGGATGGACAAAATACCAGCTACAACATCTGATGTTTCAGCCTCTTCCCTCTGACGCATAGTATACACTCTGATTGGTGCGCCACTAGGTACTGGCTGGTTAACAGTGCTCTGACTTCCAGGGGTGTTACCAGAACCCCTACCTCTGCCTCTTCCTCTAGCAGCTGACTGTGACCCTCTGGGTGCAGAGATTTGAGTTGATTCTTCAAGTGTGGCAAAAGATCCAGACCGGCGCGGACTAGTGCAATCCTTAGCGAAATGTCTGCTTCCTCCACAATTAAAGCATGCACCAGTAGCCTTGAAATAAACCCCACCATGAGTTCTACCACACGTTTCACACTGCCGGACCGATAGAGCTCCTCAGGGTGCCTGCTGGGTCTGCTGACCAGACCGGGGTGGTCTTTGGCCAGAAAATCTGCCTCTGCCTCTACGGGAGCTAGATCCCCCAAACTGTTTCCTCTTCCCAGAACCACTTCCAGATGCTTGTTTAGTAGTCTTTTCAGGTTTCTCTTTCTCTTGTGAACCCTTCTTCACTGCCCCTTCGGATTCTATCCTTTCTAATTCCAAGGCTTGTGAGATCAATTTAGCAAAATTCTGATGTCTGAAACCCACAACTTGCATTCTCAAACTCTGCCTTAGCCCAAACTCAAACCTCTTGCATTTGTCTCTGGGGGTGGAGACTAAGCTTCCAGCATAGTGGCTTAGCCTCGAAAAATCTCTCTCATATTCTGCTACAGTTCAGTTCCCTTGTTTCAAACTCAAAAATTCTTGCAACTTCATATCCACATATGCATCGGGAACCCATTTCTGTCGGAACTCCCTCAAAAAGTCTGTTCATGTCAGCACAGGTGGCTCAACCAGGCTGTGGGGGATGGTCTTCCACCATTCAAATGCATCCCCTTGCAACAAGGAAACATAATACTCAAACTTCAATTCTTCTGTACACTGTAGCTTCCTGAAAACTCGTTCCATTCTTTCCAACCACTGTTTTGCCTCCAGTGGATCCACATTGCCTTTAAACTCGGTGGCCCCAAATTTCATCAGTTTTTCATATTGCCGAGCTGAGGGCTGTGGTTGTGCTGCAAGTACTGGCATCTGAGCTTGGGGTGGCACATTACCCACCATTTGCTGGAAGAACGCAGCCATCTGCTGTATAAATTGAGCAGGGAACTGCGGTGCTGGAGCAGGAGCTGGAGTGGCTGACCCACTCACATTCTAGAGTGCTGGGGCTTCCCCTTGAACCTCAGCCTCAACAGATTGTTCTTCGGAATGATCTCCTCCTTCCATTCCGTTTTTCACAATTTTCTATTTCCTGAGATCAAACACAAGGAGGTTGACCTCCATTAGTGCATATTCATGATGTAAATATGTCATATGTATCAATTAAAGACACTTGAGCAGTTGTACTTATCAATAAAATGTTCATACACATAGTCAAAATTTATAAAAAAAAACATGCTCTGATACCACTAAAACATGTCACACCTTACCCCTCCGTAAGGCATAACATGATCCCATAGAATACTTAATGAACTACCGAACTTCACCTACCGATAACTCATTAAGTACCCTACAAGGGATTTTAAAACAATTTTCTTATATTTTGGAAGTGGTGAGCATTTTAGTGAGAATTAAAAACCATTTATTCAAAGCTTAAGGACTAGTAAAAATTTTTATCCATTTAAATTTTGCCGCAAATTTTATAAAAATTTTGACAGAGTTCCCTCTGTATTTTGAGAAACCAGTTCTTCAAAGACCTGAAAAAAAAAAAACACTTCCAAAATATTTCACAACTCCCAACCACCAATAATTCTCAAATTAACTCAATACAAGGCACTTCAAATAATTTCACAATACAAATCAAGATTTCTCATCTCAAAATATTTAATATCTTCATTAACAAAACATAAAGTAGTAAATTCATATGTACAAATATTAGATTTACAGAAGTAAATCAAAGAAAAATATTATTACAATTTATTTACAACTGCTCAATTTACATTGATACTTATGACATTACAGTATTTACATCAAAATAACCATAAGGGTATAAAACAATACCCGTACAAAAGGGATCAAGAAGTTCTTGTCAATCCCGCAGCTCACTCTGCTGCTTTCTCCTTATTCTTATCTGCGACAGTAAATTAAACTATCGCTGAGTATAAAATTACTCAGTGGTGCATAATAAAAATTTAAAATACAATAATTAAATCATTCATTGCCAAACATAATTCAGATGTTTCTCAAACACATTTCAACAATTATCAAAGTTCCTAATAACACCATTTTGTCAAATAATCTATTAAACACAGTTTAGTCAAACAATTTCATAAACACGGTATTGCCAAAGTCATACACAACTTAAGCCATGACACAAAATTTCCGATCAATGCCGCGTTGTACACCACGACAAAGCAATCTACAACCCCATTAATCGAAATAAATGAGGGAGGTGGCTAGCTAGCTAATGAGTACTCATCCGATCTACAACCTCAACTGACAAGCCAGAGAGGGACGAAAATAAACGATCTCAACCCCATAAATGGAGAAGGAAGTGTGATACTGTCATGCTAAGTGTGAATCCAAAATCAATTTAAAACAATTATTTTCAATAATTTATGAGAGATCCCAAACAATTTTCAAAGTCATTTTTGTATTCACAAAGTGGCAACACAATTCATAAATAACACAGCGATTTCATAAAGTATAGCAACTCAAATTTTCAATTGGAAAACAATTACATAAATTTATTGTGCACAAACCTGACTAGAGTCGCCTCTCGGCCTTGACTCAGTCTCTCCGAGCTTCCAAGTCTTTTTCAGCTGAAACACACAATTTCATAGTATTTTAGTACTATAACTTAACATAAGTCCAAAAATAAATTTAACTTCACTTTAGCTAGCTCTATTGCGTTAAATTCGATGTTCTCAAAGTTTTTGTGTTTTGGGTTACTATTCACTATACTATTCAAGTCAAATTGGTGACTTTTTAAGGATTAATAGGTATGGGAACTCCAACTGCACCCACATACCACATTTTGGTCACCAAACTTGTTGGTTTTGGTCATTTTTTCAAAGCGTAGGTCATTTTGGCAAAATTGCCAATTTTCGATTTTAGTGCTCCAAAGTTGCACTGTTTCATTGGTCGATCTACTGTTGGAATTTGACAAAACTTCCTTCATAGAAAATGTTCCTTATTGTCTTAAGTGTATTCTCATTTTTGGATCACCTCAATCGGAGTTTTGTAGCTCAAGTTATAGCCAAAATACAATTACTATTCACGTGCACTGTTCATACTGCAACTATGGTTCTGGTAGGTTTTTGATCCAACTTTGTTCAGTAATTTGATCAAGTTAAGTTCATAATTTGGTCTAACTTTCTTCATATTAAATTTTCTACTATATCTTAGGTTTCCATTGGTTTAAGAATCAGTTAAATCAGAGTTTTCTAGAGAGAGTTATAGCCATTCAAACATTACTGCTCAAATGGTAATCCTGCAGTTTTATAGGTATAGTAACTCAACTTTGCTCAATAATTTGAATGGGTTAATGGCATAATTTGGGTTGGTTTTCTTCATGAAAGTTTTAGATCTATATCTTATCTAATTGCTGGTAAAATTTCAAGTCAATTTGACCTGTCTAGCTAGAATTATGACCAATTTGGTCAGTTTGGTGCAGTGGTAGCCTGCTCTCATTTCACTTTGGTCAATTGGTTCACCAAGTTTTAGTCAGTTTTTGGCCATGGTTCCTTAATGAAAATTGTGCTATTTTATGTCTATTTTCATCTCCAATTGGTGGCATATCAATTGGACTTGTAAAATTTCCGTTTTGGTCCTTCAAAGTTGGTTTGGTCATGCTGCCAGCAACATGACCATTTGACCTACGAATTTAACTTCCATTCTCACAATTTCCACACATCTCTTTTGGTCATTATTGACCATTTTTCATCTCACAATAGACCAAAGTCATCATTTATGCATTTCTCCAAATTTTGCCTCAAAACCCTAATCTCACTACTTTGTTGCAATTAATCACATTTAAGAATTTCAACTTAACCATTCAACTAATTAAAGCTTTTAAACTCATTCTAATGCATCAAACCTCAATTACATGTTCAATTCTATCAATTCCATCAAACCCTAACCCCCATCAAGTTGGCTGAATTTCCCTTTTTCCCTCAACACAATATTTCTTTCCTTTTTTCATTAAATTTTCACTTGCTCAACATCATTTTCATAAGTATAAATTAATTTAAGTTAGGAGAGGGAGACTTACCTTTGTTGAAGCTTTTCCCAACTTCAATCTCTTCACTTTTTCTTCCTTTCTTTGCTTTTAAGTTCTTAACCAAGGTCTAATATCAAGATTTGGTGTTGGGAATTATGGGAATTATGAAGAAAATTTAGGATTTTATGAGCTTCAAATATTCATCAATGGAGGATTTTTGAGAGAAATGGTGAGAGAGAGGGACGGTTGGACATGGGGAGGAAGAAAGTGATTTTTTTCTTTTTAATTGTTAGTAATTATCCCCTTTGAGAAGACCAAAAATCCCAATTTAATAAAATAAATTAATTAATCCTTTATGACATCATGCATGATGTCATCACCTTTGACTTTTCCATCTTCTTTTTTTTTTTCTACTTATTTTTTTCTATTAGTTCTTTAATTTAATTCTCGATTCCGAAATTTTCTTTTCTTCGATTTTATTTGACAGTTAGGTCAGGAGTCAGCTCTCGAGGTCAATTGACCAAATTGCCCATCGCCGGTTCAACCCGGTTTGTAAATAATTCCATATTTCTTCTGGCTCCCTGACCTAATTATTTGACTGGCTTAACAGTTATTTTTCATGATTTTCTCTTTTTCACTGTGTTCATAAGGGTCCTAAGGACTGCGGGGTCACTTTTTACGGTTTGAAATTTGAGTTTAAAATGACTTCGCAGTCGTTCCCGAGAAGGTCATTCATCGCTGTGACTCTCGGCTCGTTTAACCTCTTATGTTCTGTTTTTCTTATTTATAGTTAACTAATTAAACATTACTAATTATTTGTGTTTATGGCTTCTCAAGTTGTCTTAAGTATGGCCCTAATCCCATTAATTGTCTGGACCGACACCGGTCACCGGAATAGTGAAATATACCAGGCTATACAAATAGGGGTGTTACATTATAAGCTACCAAAATGATCAACAATATGTGGTAAAATATGTTTAGGTTATGGTACAAACCAGAATGGGCATGAATGTGAAGTTTGGTAAGTGTTAAAGGTGACCTTTGCTGAGTATGAACAAAATACAATAGGGCAGTTTGTGTTTTGGGCTTGGAACCTTAAGTGTGTAGCTCCAATTGGTATGAGACCAATTGGAGGTGAAACTAGGCACAAAATGTGCCAACTTTCATGAAGGGAGCTTGCCAAAATTCTGCTTATAAGGTAACTTGAAAAATGACCAAATTCGGATTAGTGCAATTAGGGACTGAAAATTTACCATTTGGGCAGTAGTTAGTTTTTTGGCCATAACTCACTCAAAACAGATCCAATTGACCTGAAATTTTGACCATGAATAGTTAAGACCCATATATACAAGTCTTATGAAGACACCAAAGCCCAAAAATGACCATAAGCAAGTCAAACAGCTTGCACAAGTTCGGGTCCAAAAACTGGCCGAACCAAAATTGACCTAAAATGACCTAAAGTAACCAATTTTGATGCATTTTGACCAGAATAGTAAAATGACCATAACTTGGTCTACATTACTCAGAATGACCTGAAATTTTGCCCCGCGTGCAATAAGACATAGATCTACAAGTTTTTAGTTTTGACCAAAACCTAAAAACTGAGAGAACTATGTCGTCCAGCTAGGTCAATCTAGTATCCCGGAATCCAGCAAATTGCAAGAAAATGCAAGATACATGGAAATGAATTTGGTAACGTGTACCAACCCTAAAAGACTATCGAGTGTGACATATTAGTAACATTAAAACCTAATTTACCTAGAATGCATCGAGAGTCAACATATTAGGCTGACTAAGCAAGAAATAGAATCCAGTGAATTAATTATCAAGCATTATCGTTAGAGATAGTTTAAATGAGAACTGAAATACTTCAAATTGTGTTTCTCAGCTAGCAAAGACTCAGGGAAAGGGAAGGAAACACTGAGTCAAGGCCAGGAGACAGTTATCAGAGGTTTGTGCGCAACAGTTATTTCTTTTGAATTTTTTAATTGAAAAAAATTATGACTATTTGTATATTATTGTTTTCAATTATGGAAATGTGTTTGAATGGATACTTATTGCTTGAAAAGCATTATAAATGGTTTGAAACTGTGAAAAAATTGATTTAGTGTGATTTGTGAAAATTGAAGTTAACTATGAATTGTGTTGCCATTTTGTGAATGAAATTATGACTTTGGAAATTTATTGGATTCTCACGAATCATTTGAATAAAATGTTTGGAATTGATTTTGTGTTCACACTTAGTATGACAGTATCACATCATTCCTTCTCCATTTATGGGGTTATGATCATTTATTTTTTTTCCCTCTCTGGTTTACCAGTTGAGGTTGTAGATCGGATGAGTACTCATTATATAGCTAGCTTCCTTTCTCATTGATTTCGATTAGTGGGGTTGTGATTGCTTTGTCGTGGTGTACAACGCGGCATTGATCGAAAAAATTGTGTCATGGCTTAAGTTATGTATGATTTGGCAACACTATATTCTTAAATTATTTGACTAAATTGTGTTATTATGAGCTTTGATAATTTGTGAAATGGAGTTTAAATTCTTATTAACATTCACTGTCTTTTGAATTTAACTATGTTTGATTACTGAGATTTATTGTGATAATGTGTTAAATTCCTTATGACATTCATTGTCTTGAATTTAACTCTGGTTTTACGTATCCATCATTTATATGATTTATGAATTGTGATTTAAAGTTGTATTTGGTTAATATTGTATACCACTGAGACATTGTCTCAGCGATAGCTTTTCATTACTGTCGCAGGTAGACAGACGGACAGGGCAGCAGACTAGGCTGCTAGTGCATTCAGCGAGAGATCATCGGGTATATTGAGTATACCGTATTTTGCATTTTGTACTGTAATGTATATTCACTGTATGTATATTTTGTTCTTGGTTTTGAGCAGTTGTAAATTAAAATTGTACATTGAAGTTGTAAAATAAATTATGAGTTGTTTTGGCTTGTAAAATTTGTACTGTATTTCTTTTATCTCAGACTTTGAAAAACTATTGGGAATTTGAGTTGAGAAATATATTGTGGTGTTTAACTGTTGGAGTTGAGATTGAGAAAAATATTGAAGTGCTTTTTACAGGTTTTCTGAAGAACTGTTTTATCCAAAATACAGATGGCACTCTGCCAAAATTTTTACAGAAGTCACTAATAGTCCAATTGTGTTAGCTGTTTTACTTCAGTTCAAAAAGGTTTTTAACACCTGAAAATTATGCTCACCACTGTAAAAAGAAGTAAGAAAATTTTTAAAATCCCTTGTAGTGTATTTAATGGGTTATCAATAGATGAAGTTGGTAATTCATTAGGTATACTACGGGATCATGTTATGCCTTACAAAGGGGTAGGGTGTGACAATCACACTCAATCCATTTCAATAACTCCACAATCATTTCAATCAATTTCTCGAGTTCAAAATTTAATAATCCTCAAAATACTAGTAATACATTTCATTTAAATTAAATAAAATAGTTCCACTCATATTTCATTAGAGACAAAACAATTTAGATACATCATTACAAAATTTACATTAAGAGAATTTCAAACTACAATATATATTACAACTTTATACAAATTTTATACAAACTGCTCAAGACCCATTTACATGTCCATACTTTTATATGCAATACATACATCAAAAGAAATATTTACAATTAGGGTATAAATTATACCCGATGACTTTAAGCTGATAGCTCCTCACACCTCAGTAGCTCAGTCTGCTGCTCCTCTAGTCTCTGTATCTATGAAAGCAATAAAAGCTATCGCTGAGTACTAGGACTCAGTGGTGCACAACATACTAAAATAATCTTTATGCAAAACTTAAATCACATTTATTCAAAAAAATTGACTAAACATGAGCATTAAACACAAAACATGAATTATGAGATTTTAATGCAAACCAAGTTTATTTCAAAGTATCAAAACACATTTCATAAAACCCACAGTTAGATCATGCCATTCGAAACAAATAGAATCTCAATAGCCAGAGGCTAAAGGCAAATCACATCACAAGGCTAGCTAGCTCAAATATATGGATATCCATTCACATCCTCTTCTACTGGCACACCTCAACACTTCTCAAAAGAAGGAATCAAAATTTGAAACTAATTACCCCCACTAGTCGTGCTAGTGAGGTGTTCAAATATATGGTCATGACACTGTAGTTTCAAAACTTATCTTAACAATTTGCTAAACATTGTCATTTCAATAAACATAATAACTTTCAACAATTTAAATCAAATATCATAAGAATGCCATAATCCAATATTTCACATTATTCAAAATAGTATGCAAAAAATGATTATAAAAAGTATACGTTGTGCACAAACCTCAAGCGAGTCACCTCTTGGCTTCGACTCGGTTCCTCGGGTTCTTTCCCGGTATTCTTTTCAACTGAAATACACAATTTCACAATGTTTCAGTACTAGAACTTAACATAAATCCAAAATAAATTTAGCTTCACTTTTACCTAACTCTAATGTGTTAAACTCAACGTTCTTGAAATTTTGTGTTTTGGGTTACTATTCACTACACTATTTAAGTCAAATTATTGACTTTCTAAGGCTTAATAGGTATGGGAATTCCAAATTTACCCACATACCACATTTTGATCACCAAACTTGTTGGTTTTGGTCATTTTCTCAAAACTTTGGTCTTTTAGGCAAAATTGCCAAATTTTCAGTTTTAGTGTCCCTAGTTGTACTGTTTCATTGGTCAGTTTACTGTTGGAATTTAGCAAAACTTTCTTCATAGAAAATGTTCCCTATTGTCTTAAGTTTATTCTCCTTTTTGAATCACCCCAATTGGAGTTTTGTAACTCAAGTTATGGCCATTTGAACTATGGCTGCCGAATTGGACACATCCCAGAATTCTAGGTAATTTTCTGGTGCTGGCAGATTTGAGTCACCAACTTGGGGTGGCCAAATGACTTGGTTAATGGCATAATTTGGGTTTGTGTTCCAATAAAAGTTTTAGGTCTATATCTCATCTAACCACTGGTAAAATTTCAGGTCATTTAGACCTTCCTAGCTCAAGTTATGACCCAAACACGATTACTGTTCATGTGTACTGTTCATACTGCAGATTTTCAAGTTTGGTCAGTTTGTTTACTAGGTTTTGGTCACTTTTTAGGCATGCTTCCCAAATGAAAATTGTGTCATTTAGTGCCTATTTTCAGTCCCAATTGGTCCCATACCAATTGGACTTGTAAAATTCCATTTTTGGTCCCTCAAAGTTGACTTTTGATCATGGTGCATACCCAATCCGAATTTGACTTTAATTCCAACACTTCTAACACACCTCATTTGATCACAAATGACCATTTTTTACTTCAAAATAGGTCAAAGGCACCATTTACAAATTTTTCCAAATTTTTGGTTTCTAAACCCTAATGTCCAAAACCCTAACTTCCATGTTTAGCTCCTTTCATGCAATTAAACTATATAAACCTCAACTACACCTTCAATCAAGCTTGCCTACCTTTTTAATTGTATCAAAATCCATCAATTTCAATTTACCTCTAAGCTGGCTGAATTTCACTATATTCCTAAATATGTTGTTTTTATTTTATTTTCATCAATACTAGTTCACTTCAAGTGCAATTTCATGAATATAAGGAGAATTGAGAGGATTCTTGACTAACCTTTAAGGAAGTATTCCCAAAGCTTCAATTTCCTTTTTTATTTTCCTTCAAATTTCTTTCTTAATAAGCTTGCCAAAATCCAAGAACAAGTTTTATTTAGGAAAATTGTGGGATTTATGGGGTTGATTCAAGCTTTAAAAGCTTGAAATTAAGTAGCCATGGAGGATTTAGTGAGAAAAGGGAGAGAGATGAGAAGCTACGGGAAAGAGAGAAAAAAAAAAGAAGAAGAAGAAGATAAAATTTGGCTTTTCAATTTTGTTTTTATTCTTTAATTTGACTTAGTCAATTAGTTAATTAAATTAAAATTAATTATGAAGCCATAATTGCATCATCATGATGATGTCATCACCTTTTCAACTTTTCTTTTTCTTTTTTTTTTTCTATTAGTTCTTTAATTTAATTCTCGATTCTAAAATTTTCTTTTGTCCGATTTTATTTGACAGTTAGGTCAAGAGTCAGCTCTCGGGGTCAATTGACCAAATTGCCCCTCGCCGGTTCATCCCGGTTTGCAATTAATTCCATATTTCTTCCGGCTCCCTGACCTAATTATTTGACTGGCTTAACAGTTCTTTTTCTTGATTTTCTCTTTTCCACTGTGTTCATAATGGTCCTAAGGACCGCAGTGTCACATTTTACGGTTCGAAATTTGAGTTTAAAATGGCTTCGCAGTCATTCCCGAGACGGTCACCCATCGCTATGATTCTCGGCTCATTTAACTTCTAATGTTCTGTTTTTCTTATTTATACTTAACTAATTGGGCATTACTAATTATTTGTGTTTATGGTTTATCTAGTTGTCTTAAGTATGGTTCTAATCCCCTTAATTGCCTAGATCGACACCAGTCACCAGAACAGTGAAATATACCAGGCTATGCAAACGGTGGTGTTTCAACTTCTCTATGTGATTTAAGTTTAACTCTAGACATTCTAACTATCCGGACAGACATTGGTCACCAGATCAGTAGAATGCACAGGACTGCTTATTATAAGGGTGTTACACTGCATGATGCCAAGTTCGTCAATCTCACGTCCCTTGCATGAATGAATCCTTAAAGAAATTCTTTGAAACTTGGTGCTCTTATGATCACATCATACCCTCCTTTTTCAAAGAAATTCATCCTCGAATTTACACCTTTACGATAATAAAGGAAAGGATTACAAACATTATAAATAACAACACAATTAATAAGGAAATGATATCCAATTCTAAAAGCTTCACATTCAAGCTCAATGAATTTATCAATCTCACTCAATAATGGCATAGAACAAGATTTCCTTTTAAACATATCACATGTATATTCTTATTTTTTGTCCCACATTAATTCATCATGTTTTTCAACCTTTTCTTCCACAAATTTTCTATAGTAATTATGTAATCGATATATACTAATCACATCATGCACAAAAATGTCTTTTTCCATTCACAAATAATTCTTTAACTTAAAATTCAAATTTTCTTTTCTCATCACATCAAGATTGCCTATCAAATGATGCATACAAAAAGAATGTTCCTTCACAAACTCCATAAATTTGGCATTCTCAACACGATAAGTTAAACTACAATGATGTAATCCTTATTCATTCAATTCATACATATGACACTTAAACATACAAAATCTATCTTTTGTCAACAAATTTATGGCATGCCTATTCTTAATCACATTCATCACACAATTCAAACTTTTCAAGTGTTCATGCATATTTGTATTATCTTTCACTTTGTCATTAAAATTCATAAGCAAATCACGCATGAAACATTTATGCACAATTTTTTTTTTTACTCAAGAATCCACCATGAATATAATTCTCCTAAGATGCACTTTTCTCAAACTTTACAAACACTCCAACAAAATCATCATCATTTGAAAAAATATTTTCCACAAAGTCAAATCCTAATAGTATAGCTTTAAGAATAGGATTAAAAGTACTCCTTCTATTAGATGATATTTCAACTTTTATAGACTTTTTTTCTTAATTATCATGAATGACATTAGCCATTAATTTCTTCTTTCAAATAAGTGGTAAATCACTTGACTCCTTACTTGGAAAGACACATTCACATTCCTGCAAAATAGAAGCAATAAAACTAGTTGAAAGTCGAAGAAATGTCAAGGTCATACTTTTTATCATAAAGATCACTTTCACTTTCCTCTTGTCTCTCATTTTCTTTCTTTTCAACATTTTCCTCTTGGTTTTCTTCTTTTTTCTCATTTATCTCAATTTCAGCATTTTTGTTTTTACTTTTTCTTTTTTGGCTCTCCTTTTGCCCTGAACACTTTCCTTTTGCAAATTTACTCATCTTCTTTTCTTCAATCTCATTTTTCTCCTCTCTTTCTATATTTTTCATTTTTCTCTCTATTTTCGCTTTCCCTTTCAATTGCTCTCTTAATTCTCATTTAATCCGCATCCATTTGCATAGGAGATAATGATAACAAAGTAACCTTTCTACCATCTCACTCAAAAGAATACCTATTCTTATTTTTATCATGAGTAACTCTCCTGTCTAATTGCCAAGTACGACCAAGCCACAAATGAGAAGTTTTGTAACACCCCTAAGTTCGGTAGTGCGTTCTACTGTTCCGGTGACCAGTGTTGTCTGGACAGCTAAAATGCCTAGAACTACACTTCGATATGAGTGAGGAGACATTAAATAATGAAATACAAGAAAAATAAAGGAAAAATAATAGTAAAGAAATGAAACTAAGTTAAGCGAGCCGAGAACCCTAGCGATGGGTGACCGCACCAGAAAGTCACGGCGTGGACCGTTGACTAGCCCTGGACCGCGAGGAACCCTGAAAAATATTTTTAAGACTTAAAGAGACACCTATTGAAGTATAAATATCATAAGAAATATTAAAGAAAAATTAAATAATTAGTACAAAGAAAAGTGAGAAATCGAAAAACGGACAAAACCCGGTGTTACCGAAAAATCGGGAATGCAACCCGAACAGGGGCATTATGGTCATTTGACACCTCGAGTTGTCTTTTGACCTAAATGTCCATTAAAAATAAATAATATTACACTTAGAAAATATAATGAAAAAATTAATTTACTGGTACCTAATGTAAATAACAAAAATGGAGTGTAAATGGAGTAATTATCACTTAAAACTTATTAAATGATTATCCTAGCATGAGTGGAGCACTATGGGAATTAAAAATTCACTAAGTGGGCAGATTACTCCACTAATGTCTTCTTCTTCCTCTCAAATCCTCACTTTGCCCAATTGAATTTTCTCTCCATTGTCCACCATGGCCACACATTGCATGCAAGCTCCACTCCTAATGATCAAGCCACAATTTCTCCAATTATTCTTCATTAAACTTGTTCTACACATCATGGGCAGCATGTAGGAAGCAAGAAAAAGAAGTTTTGGTGAAGATTTAAGAAGTCTCATCCATAGGTAAGTTTGAGTTTTTGAATATTGCTTTGTTAAAGTTTGTAAGCATGTTATGGGTGTTTGAATTACGAAGAAATTTTTGAGGTTTGATGTTGAATGGGAATGTGTAATTTTGGCAGCCATGGAAATACCTTGAAGGCAGGTTATTTGTGCTTTTAAATGGTGAATTAAATGATTGATTAAATGTATATTGTGTAGGAAATTGTTTAGGTGATGTATACTTAGTATATGTAAATGTAAAATGAAATTTAAAACTTGGAAAGTAATGGAATGTAAGTGTACCATTGTGGCAGTTTGCTAACCCTTGAAGAATGCTGGAATTCATGCTTGGTTTATGGAATAATGATGTTAAAATGTGTTGGTTGTTATGGCAGTTTTAATGTATGTATAGTGGTGTGAAGGTTGGACATGTGAATGAGCTTGGTTACGGAGTTAAATTGTTGTAAATTTAGTTGGGCAAATTCTGCACTTCTTGGTGCACATTGAATGTAATTGTAAGCTACCAAAATGACCTATAATGTGTTGTGAATTATGTTTAGGTCATGGTACAACCAGAATTAGTTTGAATGTTAAGTTTGGTGAGTGTTAAAAGTGATGTTTGATATGTATGCAAGAATTGTAATAAGGCAGTTTGTGTTTTAGGCCTATAACATTAAGTGTGTGGCTCCAATTGGTATGAGACCAATTGGAGGTGAAACTAGGCACAAAATGTGCCAACTTTCATGAAGGAAGCTTGCCAAAATTCTGCTTGCAAGGTAGCTTGAAAAATGACCAAATCCGGATTAAGTGCAAATGAGGCCTGAAAATTGACCATTTGGGCAGCAGTTAGTGTTTAGGCCATAACTCACTCAAAACAGGTCCAATTGACCTGAAATTTTAACCATAAATAGTTAAGACCCATATCTACAAGTCTTATGAAGACACCAAAGCCCATAAATGACCATATGTAAGTCAAACAGCTTGCACAAGTTCGGGTCCAAAAACTGGCCGAACCTAAAATGACCCAAAATGACCTAAAGTGACCAATTTTGGTGCAATTTGACCAGCAATAGTAAAATGACCATAACTTGGTCTACATAACTCAGAATGACCTGAAATTTTGCCCCGCGTTCCGTAAGACATAGATCTACAAGTTTTTAGTTTTGACCAAAACCCGAAAACCGAGGGAACTAGGTCGTCCGGCTAGGTCAAACTAGTATCCCAGAATCTAGCAAATCGCAAGAAAATACAATATACACGGAAATGAATTTGGTAACATGTACCAAGCCTAAAAGACTATCGAATGTGACATATTAATGACATTAAAACCTAAATTACCTAGAATGTACCAAGGGTCGACATAGTAGGTTGACTAAGCGAATAAATGAATTCAGTGAATTAATTATCAAGCATTATTGTTAGAGACAGTTTAAATGAGTACTGAAACACTTCAAATTGTGTTTCTCAGTTAGCAAAGACTCAGGGAGGGGAAGGAAACACTGAGTCAGAGCCAAGAGACAGTTATTAGAGGTTTGTGCATAATAAGTATTTCTTTTGAATTTTTCAATTGAAATAAATTGTGATTATTTCTATGTTATTATTTTAAATTGTGTTTGTGCACAATAACTATTTCTTTTGAATTTTTCAATTGAAATGAATTATGACTACTTGTACATTATTGTTTTAAATTGTGGAAATGTGTTTGAATGGAAATTTTGAGATAAAATGTGATTTATGGTTTGTATGAAATATTGTGATTTGAAATTGTTTTGATTCACATTTGGCATGACACTGTTAATATATTACTCCCTTTTTGACTTATCAGTCTAGGGTGAGTGTGATTATGTTCCTCCCTCTTTGACTTCCCAGTCTGAGGTGAGTGTGGATGAGTACTCATTATTCAGCTAGCTTCCTCATTGATTTCGATTATTGGGGTGAGTGTGTCTTGTCGTGGTGTACAACACGGCATGTGTGAAAAAAATTGTGTCATGGCCTAAATTATGTTATCGATTGGCAACATTGTATTATTCAGTTATTTGATCGAATTGTGTTATTAATTTGCAAAACGGTATTATTCAGTTATTTGATCGAATTGTGTTATTGATTTGCAAAATGGTATTATTCAGTTATTTGATCGAATTGTGTTATTGATTTGCAAAACGGTATTATTCAATTACTTGATCAAATTTGTGTTAGGTGAATTTTGTAAATTGTGAAATGGAATTGTGAATCATTTGATTTGTGAACTGTCAATAAAAGATTTATATATCGCATTTCAAATTGTTATTGTGCACCACTGAGTAAATTTTACTTACCAATAGCTTTTCATTGCTGTCGTAGGTAGACAGACTGACAGGGCAGCAGACTAGGCTACTAGTACATTCAGCGAGAAATCATCGGGTATATTGAGTATACTGAAGGAACGGAAGCGTGAAAAACACAAGTTTATACCATTTGAATTCAAAAATTTTCACCTAGGGTCACATGCATCATGCAAGATTTATTTTTATCTATTTGATTTCAATGATAAACAACATATTAAAACTCTTTTAATATGTTTTTGGATCTGTATTTGCCATTTAAGATTTTAAAATTAATCAGATTAATTTTAGAACCCTAGATTAAATCAAGAACGATTACACTAACCTCTTGATGCCTTTGCGGCGTGCGCCTTTGAGATTCGTCTTCAGGACACCAGATGTTGTCCCTCTAGCTTGTCCACACCAAGAACACCTATGGCAGCCCTTAAACAGCTTCTAAAGCCTTTTCTATTAATTAGAAATTCAAGTTTTGCCTTTTAAGAGATTAGAGATGTAAACAGGACACTAGAAACAATTCCTAGTGTTCTTAATTCAAGAGATTGATGGCTAATCTCTTTGAATTGATAAGAGATGAAGAAGAAGAGATAAAAACCCTCAAAGTGGCGTGACAAAGGAGTGTGGCTGCTGGTTGTGTTTTATTTTCTCATAACAACACTTAAATAGCTAGGTTAACACATTAAACCCTTGCCACATGTCACCCTTTGATTAGCTCTAGGTTTAAGTGACCCAATCACATTGTGCCAAGTGTCAAACCTATATTTAATCTTGATTTTAATCATCTTATATGATTAAAAAACATTTGGCAAGCTTATGTGTTATTCCATGTGTCACCACTCATGGTGCCATGTGTCACCACTCATGGTGCCACGTGTCACACTGCAAAATGACCAAAATGCCCCTGTGTCTTAATTTTGAGTTCTTAACCCAAAATAATTATTTTCTTCTTCTAATTAATTTATATCAAATATAAATTAATTAATTAATCTCTATTAATTAATTTCTCATTAATTAAATACATATTTAAACACTTTAAATATAAATTTAACTTATATTATACATCCAATAATCTAGATTTGGTTTCAAGTCATGCTAGGGACTTTGCAATCTAATTGCAAACCAAACCTATTTAATTAATCAATTAAACTCTTTAATTAATTAATTAAATCATATTTAAATAGGTGATAACTTGTGTATGTGTGTGACTTACTAGGCTCATCACTAATTGGCAATGAGACATGATATCAACTCTTAATATCATCAGAACTCTTTCTTACCATAAATGATTTCTCTAAATCATTTTATGAACCTCATAGACCATGGTTAACACCTAGCATAGCATGCCATGGCCACCCAATTAGTAATAAGGTTTACCTTAAATGAACCTATAATCATATGTTACCATGCACTAGAATCTCTGTTACAAAATCCCAACTCAAGTGGAGTCATGGTTTATGTCAAACTCCATTTGCTATGAATATTATGTTCTCTTTTAATTCCAGTTCTTGATTAAAAGATTTTCTCATCGAAACTCTTTTCAATAAATCTATATCTGTCTGGCAGAACTTGAAACATTAAGAACAATTAAATGAACATAGGATTTTATCTCTATTTACTTAGAGGAACATATTCCATCTTGATCAACACCTACCTCCATATATAACTAGTAGGAGCCAACACATGCCCATACACCCATACACAGTACAAGTATGAAAGCACTATCAAACTCAAACTACCTATATACAAGATAATTGTGCTATCTCAGGTCTAAAGATTATATGCACTGATATGATTTATGACAAAACATTGACAAGAGTAAACTCCATGTGCTTGTCATAAGTGTCACTGGTTCGGCCTACTTATCATTTATAAGTGCCTATCATGTTTGTCATATGGCATGAGACTCACCATTCCATCTTATTTATATCTCATATAAATAACTTGGGAACAAACATGAATACAATCTTTCTGGATAAGTCATGTCCTTATTATGAAGTATCCTCGATTGTGAACCTATTTATGATACTTTGTGCTAGAAATATTGTCACTCATATTCTTAATAACTTAAGAATAATATTTCTAACAAAATATCAATGGACCTTTTCTATTACACATAAATATATTATGTAAACGGAAAAGTGGAAATGCCTTTTATTAATAAAAATATATACAAGATACATACTAAATGATATGCTCTAGGGCATACTACTAACAATCTCCCACTAGCACTAGAGCCATTCATTACAATACCTTAGACCCATCTTCTCAAGATGTCAGTCTAAATGAGCTTGTGACAAAGGCTTAGTGCATGGATCAGCTGAATTTTTTCAGCTGATGTTATTTTTCTGCATGGCTATATCGCCTTTGCCTAACTATATGTCTGATAATGTGGTAGTGCCTTTCTATGTGTTTGGATTTTGGGTGAGACCTTAGTTCCTTAGCCTTTATGACTGCTCCATTGTTGTCACAGTGTAGTGGAACTGCTGACTCAATGGAAGGAACTACTGTAAGTTCTGTCATGAACTTCTTTATCCAAATGACTTCCTTCTGACATCGATGCGAGAATATACTCAGCCTCTGTAGTGGAATCTGCAGTCGTGCTCTGTTTGGAACTCTTCTAACTGACTGCACCTCCATTACAAATGAACACATATCTAGAGGTAGACTTTCTATCATCAATATCTGATTAGAAATCAGAATCAGTATAACCATCCAATTGCAAGTCTCCACCTCCATAAATCAAGAATAAATCTTTAGTTCTTCTCAAGTACTTAAGGATATTCTTGACAGCTATCCAGTGTTCCAAACCTGGATTGGATTGATACCTGCTAGTCAAACTAACAGCATATGCAATATCCGGCCTAGTACACAACATTGCATACATTATACTTCCAATAGCCGAAGCATATGGAATCCTGGCCATCTTATCTCTTTCTTCAGGTGTCTTTGGAGACATCTCTTTAGAAAGATGGATACCATGTCTCACTGGTAACAATCCTCTTTTGGAATCAAGCATGTTAAACCTCTTTAACACATTTTCCAAGTATAGACTTTGGGATAAACCAATTATTCTTTTCGCTTTATCTCTATAGATGCGAATCTCAAGAATATAGGTTGCCTCCCCTAAGTCTTTCATGGAGAATGTATTTGACAACCATACCTTTATAGTTGTCAACATACCTGTGTCATTACCCATCAATAGTATGTCATTCACATATAAGACAAGGAAAGTGATAGCACCGTCACTAACCTTCTTATATACACATGGCTCATCCTCATTTTTGATAAAACCAAAGGATTTAATGGCTTCATCAAAACGGATGTTCCAACTCCTCGAAGCTTGTTTCAACCCATAAATGGATCGCTTTAGCTTGCATACCTTGGAACCATCTTGGGATTCAAATCCTCTAGGTTGTTCCATGAAAATGTTTTCTTCAATGTATCCATTGAGAAAAGCTGTTTTGACATCCATCTGCCAAATCTCATAATCATAGTACGCAGCTATTGCTAATAAAATCCTAATTGATTTAAGCATGGCAACAGGTGAGAAAATCTCCTCATAGTCGATTCCTTGCCTTTGGCAAAACCCTTTCGCTACTAGCCTTGCCTTATAGGTCTCTACCTTTCCATCAGAACCAATTTTCTTCTTGAAAACCCATTTGTTCTCTATAGGTACAATACCTTCAGGTGGGTCAACAAGGTCCCAAACTTGATTCTTATACATGGAATCAATCTCGGATTTCATAACATCAATCCATTTTGAAGAGTCTATATCTGATATAGCTTCTTCATAGGTAAGTGGATCATCTCCATGATCTACTTCTTCATGAGTAGACAACTCTTGTTCTTCTTCATGAAGAAAACCATATCTCACTGGTGGGTGAGATACCCTGGTTGTTCTACGAGGAACAGCTGTAGATGTTTCATCAACGGGTATAGGTTGACTAGATGGATCTATATCCATCTGATATGTTGGTTGGTCAGAATTCTCCAATTCTAACTCTATTTGCCTTCCTTTGCCTCCTTCTTGAACAAACTGTTGTTCAAGAAATGTGCCATCTCTACTTATCACAACCTTTTGTGAAGTAGGCAAATAAAAATAATATCCAAAACTATCTTTTAGATATCCAACAAATCAACCCTTTTCTGATCTGGTCTCCAATTTATCAGTGTTCAGCTTTTTGATATAAGCTGGACAACCCCAAATCTTAACATGCTTAAGACTTGGTTTTCTTCCATGCCATATCTCATAAGGTGTGGAAGAAAGCGATTTTGATGGAATCCTATTCGAATATACAAAGTGATTCTAATGCAAATCCCCAAAGGAGATTGGCATATCGGTATAGCTCATTATACTACGTACCATATCCAATAGGGTACGATTTCTCTTCGGATACACCATTCGGTTGTGGTGTTCTGGAGAGTCGGTGAGAAACAATGCCATGCTCTCTCAAGTATTCATCAAATTCAGTACTCAAATATTCACCTCCACGATCTGATCGAAGAGCTTTAATACTCTTTCCTGTTTGATTTTCTACTTCAGATTTAAATTCTTCGAACTTTTCAAAAGATTCATGTTTGTATTTCATCAAATACAAATACCCAAACCTTGATTTATCATCAGTAAAGGTAATAAAATAATGAAAGCCCCCTCTAGCCATTTCTTTAAATGGACCACATACATCACTATGTATTAGCACCAAAAAATTTTCAGCTCTTAGCCCCTGTCCAACAAAGGGTGATCTAGTCATTTTGCCCTGAAGGCAAGATTCACAAGTTGGAGTAGGCTCAGAGTCCAATAAGGATAGAATCCCTATTTTCTCCAATTTTGTAATCCTATCTTCTGCAACATGACATAACCTTAAGTGCCAAATATATTTTGAACTTGAGTTGTTTTTCACCACGGCATTGCTTTCATTTAGATTGCTATACTCGGCGGTGGAAACACTTTCTTCGTAATGGAAACACTTTCTTATTGGCAATGAAAACACTTTCCTGTTGGCAGTGGAAACACTTTCCTTTGCCTTCATCAGCTTTAATCTTCCTTTTCTTTAGCTATTTTCTTAGAAGGACCAGGAATCTGAGGTTTCTTTTTCTTATTGCCCTTCTTCTTGTTGGACTTTCCAGTGAAGAAGATGCAACAAAGCTACCTCTTTTCCTTTATTGCCTGGCATATTCTTTTGGGCAATAACCAGCATGTTGAGTAAACTAGCTAAGGTGCATTCCTGTTGAGTCATATGGAAATTTGTCACAAAATTTCCCAAAAGACCCAGGAAGGGACTGAAGGATCAAATCCTTCTGTAATTGGAAATCCATGTTGAAGTCAAGATATTCCAACTGCTCAATCAGCCGAATCATCTTGTGGACATGATCCCCAACATTCTGTCCCTCAGACATCCTCATGCGAAATAGCTGCCTAGATATCTCATACCTAGCATTCCTGCTGTGCTCACCATACAACTCTTGTAGGTTAAGGAGGATCTCACTCACACTCTGCATGTTCTCATGTTGCTTTTGTAACTCATTACTCATGGAAGCAAGCATGTAACACTTAGCTCTCATATCATGCTCCTTCCACTTGTCCAAAGTTTCATGTCCCTCTTGTGTGGCCTCTGGAGGTAAGGGACCAGGAACATTTGAATCTAGAACATATCCTATATGTTCAAGGTTCAGGACAAGTTTCAAATTTCTTAGCCAATCAGACAGATTAAGTCCTGTCAACCTATTGTGATCAAGTATGCTTGCAAGGATATTGGATGGTGGTGGTTGTTTTGTGATCATTTTTATCAGAAAATTAACTGCAGAAAATAACCAGATTAATTAGTAAATGTATCATGTAATTAACCAAAATGATTATGGTCTTTTAATCAAATTGGTCCTCCCACTAACTTAGCGAATCCTACACTTCCAAAGTAGAAAACGGAAATCCTAGTTAGATGGATTTCTAGTGGGTGATTGAATTCTTATAATTCTATTGATCATCCTCAGGTACATCTATTATTGGAATTACAATAAACTATAAGTGAGCAACTCTTTGCCCATCACATCTCATGTGAGGTTCAATCTTTACCTAACCCCTAATGCTCAAAATCTCAAGTACATCCATTATTGACTTATCTTGCATTAGTTAAGTTGATCCCATTGAGCCAGTAATTATGCAAATAATTTTAATGTCCTCAGGTACATCCAATATTGGCCACTAAACCATTTACATATTTACAACATCTCATGCTTAACAATTATTCTTAAGAAAATCTCTTAAATAAATTGCATCTTATGCAACTATTTAAAATTTCTTAAAATAATTGCCCCAATGGAGGGCCTATGTTATAATTACTTTAATTATAGCATTTCCAACTTAATCATTTGTTTGGAAGATTTTATGGTCATTCTATTTACTATTAAGGTCTCACTTTGCACATTATCCATTTAGCATGAATATATCATATAATTGCATACATTCCCATACATCTCATGCATTCATGGATAAGCAGTAAATATGGTATGATCATGGACTTTCTAAGGGATTCAATTCTGAGCCACCAAGAATTGAATCAGGGCATTCCTAGGTGCATTTCATTCATTCATTTTAGAAGAGTTGCTGAAGGAGTACATAATCAACACTTGATCTTGAATTCCTCCCACTGGTCCCACCAATGCTCTTGACCTCCTTGAACTTCTTGCAATCCAATATTACATAGTAATCCTTGGCATACCAAGGCGAATTTACAAGAACTTAAATAAATGAAATTACAACCCAAAAATTATTACAAACTTAATAATACATGCCCAAAATAAATTAATTAATTTACAATTCCAAAGAAACATAAAAGAAATAAATCCAATCACATTGGTATTTTATAGTCCATGATCATCCATCATGCATATCACTATTTAACAATTAAATAAAACATACATACTTAAATTAAATTGAATATCTCATATTCAACTTAAAAATTCAGATTTGAATATGATTCAAATAAATTTAAAAATTCAGATTTGAATCTCATTCAAACAAATTTAAAAATTCAGATTTGAATCACATTCAAACAATTTCAAAAATTCAGATTTGAATCACATTCAAACATTTTTTAAAAAATCAGATTTGAATCACATTCAAACATTTTTTAAAAAATCAGATCTGAATTTTATTCAAACAATTTTAAAAAATCAGATTTAAATATGATTCAAACAACTTTAAAAATTCAGATTTGAATCACATTCAAACAATTTTTAAAATTCTGATTTGAATCATAATTTAATTGTGTGATAAAAACTACTAATTAAACACTTTAATTAGTCAAAGAATAGGCCTTAGATCATACAACAATTGCAGAATTAAAAGCCAAACCTTAAACCACCCATGGAAGCCAAACCATGCGCACCATTGATGGTGTTTTTTTCAAGTATGCCACCAACTTGCTTTGCAACCAGCAATGAACATTTGATCTCATGATCAAACACACAATTAAATAATATAATCAACAATCTAAATGGCAAATATAGTGGCTCTGATACCAATTGAAGGCAGGCGTGAAAAACACAAGTTTATACCATTTGAATTCAAAAATTTTCACCTAGGGTCACATGCATCATGCAAGATTTATTTTTATCTATTTGATTTCAATGATAAACAACATATTAAAACTCTTTTAATATGTTTTTGGATCTGTATTTGCCATTTAAGATTTTAAAATTAATCAGATTAATTTTAGAACCCTAGATTAAATCAAGAACGATTACACTAACCTCTTGATGCAATCGCAAATGTCTGCGCTTTGAGATTCGTCTTCAGGACACCAGATGTTGTCCCTCTAGCTTGTCCACACCAAGAATACCTATGGCAGCCCTTGAACAGCTTCTAAAGCCTTTTCTATTAATTAGAAATTCAAGTTCTGCCTTTTAAGAGATTAGAGATGTAAACAGGACACTAGAAACAATTCCTAGTGTTCTTAATTCAAGAGATTGATGGCTAATCTCTTTGAATTGATAAGAGATGAAGAAGAAGAGATAAAAACCCTCAAAGTGGCGTGACAAAGGAGTGTGGCTGCTGGTTGTGTTTTATTTTCTCATAACAACACTTAAATAGCTAGGTTAACACATTAAACCCTTGCCACATGTCACCCTTTGATTAGCTCTAGGTTTAAGTGACCCAATCACATTGTGCCAAGTGTCAAACCTATATTTAATCTTGATTTTAATCATCTTATATGATTAAAAAACATTTGGCAAGCTTATGTGTTATGCCATGTGTCACCATCTCATGGTGCCACGTGTCACACTGCAAAATGACCAAAATGCCCCTGTGTCTTAATTTTGAGTTCTTAACCCAAAATAATTATTTTCTTCTTCTAATTAATTTATATCAAATATAAATTAATTAATTAATCTCTATTAATTAATTTCTCATTAATTAAATTCATATTTAAATACTTTAAATATAAATTTAACTTATATTATACATCCAATAATCTAGATTTAGTTTCAAGTCATGCTAGGGACTTTGCAATCTAATTGCAAACCAAACCTATTTATTTAATCAATTAAACTCTTTAATTAATTAATTAAATCATATTTAAATAGGTGATAACTTGTGTATGTGTGTGACTTACTAGGCTCATCACTAATTGGCAATGAGACATGATATCAACTCTTAATATTATCAGAACTCTTTCTTACCATAAATGATTTCTCTAAATCATTTTATGAACCTCATAGACCATGGTTAACACCTAGCATAGCATGCCATGGCCACCCAATTAGTAATAAGGTTTACCTTAAATGAACCTATAATCATATGTTACCATGCACTAGAATCTCTCTGTTACAAAATCCCAACTCAAATTTGGAGTCATGGTTTATGTCAAACTCCATTTCTTTGTGAATATTATGTTCTCTTTTAATTCAGTTCTTGATTAAAAGATTTTCTCATCGAAACTCTTTTACGAATAAATCTATCTGTCCTGGCCAGGAACTTGAAACATTAAGAACAATTAAATGAACATAGGATTTTATCTCTATTTACTTAGAGGAACATATTCCATCTTGATCAACACCTACCTCCATATATAACTAGTAGGAGCCAACACATGCCCATATACCCATACACAGTACAAGTATGAAAGCACTATCAAACTCAAACTACCTATATACAAGATAACTGTGCTATCTCAGGTCTAAAGATTATATGCACTGATATGATTTATGACAAAACATTGACAAGAGTAAACTCCATGTGCTTGTCATAAGTGTCACTGGTTCGGCCTACTTATCATTTATAAGTGCCTATCATGTTTGTCATATGGCATGAGACTCACCATTCCATCTTATTTATATCTCATATAAATAACTTGGGAACAAACATGAATACAATCTTTCTGGATAAGTCATGTCCTTATTATGAAGTATCCTCGATTGTGAACCTATATATGATACTTTGTGCTAGAAATATTGTCACTCATATTCTTAATAACTTAAGAATAATATTTCTAACAAAATATCAATGGACCTTTTCTATTACACATAAATATATTATGTAAACGGAAAAGTGGAAATGCCTTTTATTAATAAAAATATATACAAGATACATACTAAATGATATGCTCTAGGGCATACTACTAACATATACCATATTCTGCATTTTATATTGTAATGTATGTTCACTGTATGTATATAGTGTTCTTGGTTTTGAGCAGTTGTAAATTAAAATTGTACATTAAAGTTGTAAAATAAATTATGAGTTATTTGGACTTGTGAAAATTGTATTATATTTCTTGTATCTCAGTCTTTGAAAAATTATTGTGGATTTGTGTTGAGAAACATGTTGGAGTTGAGATTTGGAAATATATATTGAAGTGCTTTTCTGAGTTTTTCAAGAACTGTTTTATCCAAAATATAGATGGCACTCTGCCAAAAATTTTTACAGAAATTCCAAATAATTTAAATGTGTTAGTTCTATCACTTCATTTCAAAAAGGTTTTTAACACCTGTAAATAGTGCCCACCATTGTAAAAGAAGTAAGAAAAGTTTTTAAAATCCCTTGTAGTGTATTTAATGGGTTATCAGTAGACGGAGTTGGTAATTCATTAGGTATACTACGGGATCATGTTATGCCTTACAGAGGGGTAGGGTGTGACATGTTTTAGTGGTATCAGAGCTAGTTTTTTTTAAATTCTGTTTTCACTTGTTACTTGAATATTGTTTCTTCATATTACAACTGCTCAATATCATTGTCTGATACATACAGTATATTACATTATAAATATGCACTAACGGGAGGAAATCTCCTTGTGTTATTTGTTTAGGAGGTCTAAGATCCTCGCATTGACTATGGAAGAGGGTGATCATTCAGTCGATCAATCTATAGAGGCTGAGGTGCAAGGGATGCTGACCCTACATAATGTCGATGGTTCAAGACACCACCCATGATCTGCGATTCCTGCTCGATTCGCTCGTGACGCAATGTTCCAACAAATGGTGGTAATGTGCCTACTCAAGCCCCAATCTGAGACACCAGTGGTACAACCATAGTCTTCTGCTAAACAATATGACAAATTGATGAAATATGGGGCTACAGAGTTCAAGGGGACAGTAGATCCTCTAGAGGCAGAACAGTGGTTAGAAAGGATGGATAGGGTATTCAAGAAACTGCACTGCACAGAGGAGCTCAAATTTGAATATTCAGTATCTTTGCTACAGGGGGATGCTTATGACTGGTGGAAAACCATTCCCCACAGTTTGGTAGAACCTGCACTGGAGTGACTTTCTCAGGGAATTCAGACAAAAATATGTCCCTGATGCTTATGTAGATCAAAAACTGCAAGAGTTCCTAAGTCTGAAATAGGGGAATAGATCGGTGGCTAAATATGAAAGGGAATTTTTCCGCCTGAGCCATTATGCAGTAAGTCTACTTTCTACCAGTAGGGAGAGATGTAAGAGGTTTGAAACTGGCTTGAAGCCTAGTATCAGATTGCAAGTGGTCGGATTCAAACATAACAACTTCTCTGAACTTATTTCTCAAGCACTAGAATTAGAAAGAATTGAATCTGAAGCGACTTCAGAAAAGAAATCGGAGAAGACAGAAAAAGAGGGAAAGTCAGTAGAACAGAGTTCTAGTGTTCTTACTGGAAAGAGGAAAAACTTTGGGGGATACAACAGAGATAGTAAGAAGTCCGGTAGAGATAGATCTTCTGGACAGAAACCACCTCGATCCGATCAGCAAACTCAACAGAAACCCAGGAATGCGCTGTCAGATCGACTTTGTGAAACTTGTGGTAAACCACGTAGTGGGGTATGTTATAGAGCCATAGGAGCATGTTCTAACTGTGGAGAGACTGGCCATTTTTCTAGGGATTGTGTAAATCCAGGTCATTCTGGATCATTTACTACACCAAAGGGATCAACCCAAGTTTCTACCCCAAAGAGTTCACCACCAGTTAGTAGAGGCAAAGGTAGAGGTAGGGGTAGTACACCTAGAAGTCAGAGTACTGTGAATCAGCCAGAACAGGGTGATGCTCCAGCTGGAGTATACGCTATACGGTAGAGAGAAAAGACTTAGACTTTTAATATTATTGCTGGTACTTTCTCAAATAGTAACTAAGATATATATATGTATTGTTTGACCTGGGGTCTGCATACTTTTATGTTAGTGTTAGAACTATATGTTCTATTGTTATTCCTTTACAAGGGAATAAATTTTGATGCATTAGTGATTAGCCCTTTAAAATAAGGATTGTGATAATAAGTGAAATTAGTTTTGAAAGAGTTTATTGGCGAAAAGTATTTTCTAACACACCATAAATTATAAAGCTAATTGGCGAGCCTACTTAATGTAAGGCAAGAGAACGTAAAAGTAAGATGCAGTAATGGAATTGCTCTAGATGAGGGCAAGGATGTCACTGTTAGTAATTGTTAATGGATATTGTAATCACAATAAGTTCGGGATATTAGTAAATTCGAAAAGGATAAAAGATAGGAAAATTTGATCTATTAGGATGTATTATAGTAACTATGCAATGTTCTTGATGTTTATACTGTAAGCTGCAGATTACAGTACTAACTTGAGATTATTGTGTAGAGCTACGTACTACCCGATAGTACACCTAGATAAGAATAGTTGCCAACGGCATCTGTTTTGGTATAGTTATACCATGATAGAATTTAATTGTTAGAAATAAGTTTGAAAATCCTACTTAGGGATCTAAAACTCAAAGGTTAGAATATCGAAAGGTTATAGTTCAGTACAAAAGAAAGTAAGTTATAGAATATTGACAGATAAAAAGAGTTATGGAAGTAAAAATTCGAACAGTTTGTTCAAATATAACAAAGAAATGTTACGAAGGTGAGGAAGACTATGGACTAGAATGGTCAGAGGACCAATGACTAGATAAATGATTCAAACATGACCTCAAGGGTCATTCAAGAAGGAACATGAATCGAAATATTAGACAGGACAATAGTAAGAGAAGATTGGTATTATACAAACAAATTAAATGTTGTATTAGATTGTTAAAAGTCTTATACAAATTTGAGAGAAAGAAGATTATACGATCATATAGAAAGGAGAAAATAAACGTATGACTATTGTAAGATGGCTATTGGGAAAAATTTCGTGGACGAAATTTATTTTAAGGGGGGGAGAATTGTAACACCCTTAAGTTTGGTAGTGCGTTCTACTGTTCCGATGACCAGTGTTGTCTGGACAGCTAGAATGCCTAGAACTACACTTCGATATGAGTGAGGAGACATTAAATAATGAAATACAAGAAAAATAAAGGAAAAATAATAGTAAAGAAATGCAACTAAGTTAAGCGAGCCGAGAACCCTAGCGATGGGTGACCACATCGGGAAGTCACGGCGTGGACCGTTGACTAGCCCTGGACCAAGGGGAACCCTGGAAAATATTTTTAAGACTTAAAGAGACACCTATTGAAGTATAAATATCATAAGAAATATTAAAGAAAAATTAAATAATTAGTACAAAGAAAAGTGAGAAATCGAAAAACGGACAAAACCCGGTGTTACCGAAAAATCAGGAATGCAACCCGAACAGGGGCATTGTGGTCATTTGACACCTCGAGTTGTCTTTTGACCTAAATGTCCATTAAAAATAAATAATATTACACTTAGAAAATATAATGAAAAAATAAATTTAGTGGTACCTAATGTAAATAACAAAAATGGAGTGTAAATGGAGTAATTATCACTTAAAACTTATTAAATGATTATCCTAGCATGAGTGGAGCACTATGGGAATTAAAAATTCACTAAGTGGGTAGATTACTCCACTAATGTCTTCTTCTTCCTCTCAAATCCTCACTTTGCCCAATTGAATTTTCTCTCCATTGTCCACCATGGCCACACCTTGCATGCAAGCTCCACTCCTAATGATCAAGCCACAATTTCTCCAATTATTCTTCATTAAACTTGTTCTACACATCATGGGCAGCATGTAGGAAGCAAGAAAAAGAAGTTTTGGTGAAGATTTAAGAAGTCTCATCCATAGGTAAGTTTGAGTTTTTGAATATTGCTTTGTTAAAGTTTGTAAGCATGTTATGGGTGTTTGAATTATGAAGAAATTTTTGAGGTTTGATGTTGAATGGGAATGTGTAATTTTGGTAGCCATGGAAATACCTTGAAGGCAGGTTATTTGTGCTTGTAAATGGTGAATTAAATGATTGATTAAATGTATATTGTGTAGGAAATTGTTTAGGTGATGTATACTTAGTATATGTAAATGTAAAATGAAATTTAAAGCTTGGAAAGTAATGGAATGTAAGTGTACCATTGTGGCAGATTGCTAACCCTTGAAGAATGCTGGAATTCATGCTTGGTTTATGGAATAATGATGTTAAAATGTGTTGGTTGTTATGGCAGTTTGAATGTATGTATAGTGGTGTGAAGGTTGGACATGTGAATGAGCTTGGTTATGGAGTTAAATTGTTGTAAATTTAGTTGGGTAAATTCTGCACTTGTTGGTGCACATTGAATGTAATTGTAAGCTGCCAAAATGACCTATAATGTGTTGTGAATTATGTTTAGGTCATGGTACAACCAGAATTAGTTTGACTGTTAAGTTTGGTGAGTGTTAAAAGTGATGTTTGATATGTATGCAAGAATTGCAATAAGGCAGTTTGTGTTTTAGGCCTATAACTTTAAGTGTGTGGCTCCAATTGGTATGAGACCAATTGGAGGTAAAACTAGGCACAAAATGTGCCAACTTTCGTGAAGGAAGCTTGCCAAAATTATGCTTGCAAGGTAGCTTGAAAAATGACCAAATCCAAATTAAGTGCAAATGAGGCCTAAAAATTGACCATTTGGGCAGCAGTTAGTATTTAGGCTATAACTCATTCAAAACAGGTCCAATTGACCTGAAATTTTAACCATGAATAGTTAAGACCCATATCTACAAGTCTTATGAAGACACCAAAGCCCAGAAATGAACATAGGTAAGTCAAACAGCTTGCACAAGTTCGGTTCAAAAAACTGGCCGAACCTAAAATGACCTAAAATGACCTAAAGTGACCAATTTTGGTGCAATTTGACCAGCAATAGTAAAATGACCATAACTTGGTCTACATAACTCAGAATGACCTGAAATTTTGCCCCGCGTTCCATAAGACATAGATCTACAAGTTTGTAGTTTTGACTGAAACCTGAAAACCAAGGAAACTAGGTCGTCGGGCTAGGTCAAACTAGTATCCCAGAATCCAGCAAATCGCAAGAAAATACAGTATATACGGAATTGAATTTGGTAACATGTACCAACCCTAAAAGACTATCAAATGTGACATATTAATGACGTTAAAACCTAAATTTCCTAGAATGTACCAAGGGTCGACATAGTAGGTTGACTAAGCGAATAAATGAATTCAGTGAATTAATTATCAAGCATTATCGTTAGAGACAGTTTAAATGAGTACTGAAACACTTCAAATTGTGTTTCTCAGTTAGCAAAGACTCAGGGAGGGGAAGGAAACACTGAGTCAGAGCCAAGAGACAGTTATTAGAGGTTTGTGCATAATAAGTATTTCTTTTGAATTTTTCAATTGAAATAAATTATGATTATTTCTATGTTATTATTTTAAATTGTGTTTGTGCACAACAACTATTTCTTTTGAATTTTTCAATTGAAATGAATTATGACTACTCGTACATTATTGTTTTAAATTGTGGAAATGTGTTTGAATGGAAATTTTGAGATAAAATGTGATTTATGGTTTGTATGAAATATTGTGATTTGAAATTGTTTTGATTCACATTTGGCATGACACTGTTGATATATTCCTCCCTCTTTGACTTATTAGTCTGGGGTGAGTGTGATTATGTTCCTCCTTTTTTGACTTCCCAGTCTGAGGTGAGTGTGGATGAGTACTCATTATTCAGCTAGCTTCCTCCCTCATTGATTTCGATTATTGGGGTGAGTGTGTCTTGTCGTGGTGTACAACACGGCATGTGTGAAAAAAATTATGTCATGGCCTAAATTATGTTATCGATTGGCAACATTGTATTATTCAGTTATTTGATCGAATTGTGTTATTGATTTGCAAAACGGTATTATTCAGTTATTTGATCGAATTGTGTTATTGATTTGCAAAATGGTATTATTCAGTTATTTGATCGAATTGTGTTATTGATTTGCAAAACGTTATTATTCAATTACTTGATCAAATTTATGTTAGGTGAATTTTGTAAATTGTGAAATGGAATTGTGAATCATTTGATTTGTGAACTGTCAATAAAAGATTTATATATCGCATTTCAAATTGTTATTGTGCACCACTGAGTAAATTTTACTCAGCGATAGCTTTTCATTGCTGTCGCAGGTAGACAGATTGACAGGGCAGCAGACTAGGCTACTAGTACATTCAGCGAGAAATCATCGGGTATATTAAGTATACCATATTCTACATTTTATATTGTAATGTATGTTCACTGTATGTATATAGTGTTCTTGGTTTTGAGCAGTTGTAAATTAAAATTGTACATTAAAGTTGTAAAATAAATTATGAGTTATTTGGACTTGTGAAAATTGTATTATATTTCTTGTATCTCAGTCTTTGAAAAATTATTGTGGATTTGTGTTGAGAAACATGTTGGAGTTGAGATTTGGAAATATATATTGAAGTGCTTTTTACAGGTTTTTCTTAAGAACTGTTTTATCCAAAATATAGATGGCACTCTGCCAAAAATTTTTACAGAAATTCCAAATAATTAAAATGTGTTAGTTCTATCACTTCAGTTCAAAAAGGTTTTTAACACCTGTAAATAGTGCTCACCACTGTAAAAAAAGTAAGAAAAGTTTTTAAAATCCCTTGTAGTGTATTTAATGGGTTATCAGTAGACGGAGTTGGTAATTCATTAGGTATACTATGCCTTACAGAGGGGTAGGGTGTGACAAGTTTGTATAGGAATAAGATCACAAAGAACCTTATCCATATACCTCCTAATTGAAAATGAAACGAACACTTGTTTTGTCACCCTAACTTCTCCACAGTCATTAAACCATGGTAACTTATATGGCCTTAAGTGCTTCAAAGTAGATAATCCTAATTTCTTAACCAACAAAGTGCTAGCAATATTGCATATACTTATTCCATCTATTATCATACTACAAGCCCTTTCTTGTATAAGGCATTTAGTATGAAAAACATTGTCCCCTTTCAGCTCATCACCTTCCAATTTATCCCTTCCATTCTAATCATCATTCTTTGCCTTAGTAACACATTTCTCATCCACTCTATCAACTCTATCTCTTCTTTCATTCTTTTTCCTTTTAACTCCATCTTTAGGTCTAAAGCCCCTCTCATTAACTATTGACATTCTACCCTCCTCAATGTCATAGTCTTCATTATCTTGCTTATTTTCCCATCCATCCTCAACTTGTGACACCCCAAATTGTTAAATAATTATTTCATATGAAAATTATAATATTTTATTGTATTAAATATTATGAAAATTTATTTGAAATTTTCTAGATTTTTAAAATCGGGTTTGATTTTCTTAAAACAATAAATTTTATCAATTTTTAAAAATTTTATTTGAAGACCACGTGGCAAATCTAAAAATATATTTTGGCTCCACAAATTTTTCTAATTTTTTTATAATTTTTTTAGAATTTTTAGGCCTCATTTTGAATTTTAGAATATAGTAAAAATTCAATTTTGGGTACCCTGAATTGAACTGGCCGAATCAAACAGGACTAAATCGGACTGGTTGAATCAGACTAACTCTTCTTCTTTTTCTTCTCCCTTCTCTTGCGTCCCTGACCTCCTCACTCTTCCTCTCCATTTTCTCTCTCCTCTCTCCTCCCCACCGCTGGCTACTACCTCCCCCTCCTCCCCATCTCGTCGGCACACCACCAGGGAGCCTCTTCACTGCCGGCCACCATCTGATTTGCTGGAAAAATGCACCCAAACCTCTCTTTATGAGTGTGCTCGACTCTTTGACTTCCTAGCCAAAATTTGGCCTATCAGGCCACCAATTGGACCAAGTCCAATTCCAATGACCTTCTACACTTCAAGAGCTTTCCAAAGACACCAAGAATATGAATTTTCGTAGAGTGATTTATCTGATTTAAGCTCGGGAAATTTTAGCCTTTTTTTATTTTTGGGCTAAATTTCTCTCAAACTAGGAACCCCACAAAGATTCTGAGAGCACTGGCATGCTCCACTCAGCGAGAGCTTCACAGTGATATACATTTCAAAATTTTTGACACCAAAAATTTGGTGGGTCCCACGGACTTCGCAGTATTTTTCTGAGCTCTAGATCAGCCTATTTAATTTCATAAAAATTATATTCTAACTTTTGGTATCATGGGCTTCATGTAGGTACTTTCATTTTATGGAATTTCACTGACGCCTGGATCTGCATTTTTGGGCTGAATAGGCAAGCTGCCGGAGCTGCTTTAAAAACGGGTCAAAATTATAGTCCCCACCAGCATTTTCAAATACCCTAGATGCGTTTCAAGCTTCAGAATTGGCATAGGTAAACCTGAACTTCGAGTTGTTCATTTTTGCCTAATCCTGAATCTAGAATAAAATCCACAAAATATTCGTGAGTGACTAGAAAATTATAATTCTTTTTGTAATAACCTTATAACATTGTTAAGGACCGCGAGACAAAATTTAGGGACTATAATTAAATTTTCTGTGCACGTGAGTTTTGACTAGTTTGGAGGGCCCAAGGAGGGCCAGATGATGTTGTTGAGATGTAAATTTGAGAATTGTGATTTTAAAAGTGTGATTTGAGTTACTTTGTAGGTTGGGTAGGTTCTAGGTACAGGGAAAACTCCGTCGGATTTCTAGCATAAGTTAGGCTGTCTTTTGACTCTTTAAAGTCTTATTTTGAGTTAATTCTGATAACTTTATTGTCACACCCAAACCCTATCTGCAGTTAAAGCAGTGTGCACATGCCCCCGAGACACACCCAATAATATATATCAAGGGTTAACACTCTCACCCCAAGGTGAGGGTTGGTTTACTTTAATTTCCATTTATGCTTCAATTTAAGAAATAGAGGGAGATTTACAAATTTTCAATTTATTTAATTCATAAACAAATTAAATTATAAATGTTTCACTTATTTAAAATTTTCGAATTAGTGAAATTTAATTTAAAATTTGTAACAGAAAACGGACAGAGTTTCCCTTAATATTTTAATAATTGTAAGTGACCTGTGAATATCCCTGTCCACATTTATTATATCAATCCACCACACATGTGAAACCTATATGGTTTCATTCATAATCTTCTTCACAATACTATTAAATTAAGGTATATAACATCCCATCCAATAAAATAATTTAATATACTTGTAAAATTCTCCTTACATAATATATGAAAATATTTACAACTGCAAGACTTATTTTTCACATCCATGTAATTTATACAATTTGAATAATTACACATTAAAGGATTACATTCCCAAATCAAAAGGCCTAGTACAATGTAATCTTCTAATGTGTACAAAAGATCACATCATCTCTTCTCTTGTCTTGAGCAAAATATCTCTCTCTTGGCCTTCACCCCCATGTCGGTTCTTGATCTTTACTTTTATTACCTACGGAAAGTTCAAACAACTTTCTGCTAAGCAAAATGCTTAGTGGTGCTATAACTTAAAAAAATAACACATCATACTATATGTGTCCAAGCTAAACATACATAGTCTCATGAAAAATGTTTCTACTAGCTTAGTTCAATGGTACTAAATGCACTCCCACACAACCAATGGAATTTGACATAGTAATTAATCACATAAAACAATTATAATTATAGTCCATAGTGTCATAAATAATTCTTTACATGCCTCTTTTCATTTGTTTCATTAGCCTAATTACAATGCCTAGATGACTCAAGTGACAAGTAATCATATCATGGCATAAGGCCAAGTAACCATATCATGGCATGAAGCCAAGTAATCATCTCATGGCATAAAACCAAGTAACTATATCATGGCATGAAGCCAAGTAATTGTGCACAATTTCAAGCATTGACTAGTCAATTTCCTCATCATGCCACCTAGCTCTAGGCTTATAATGGGCATACATATTATGAACATTACATGAAATTTATTCAATCAATGATGCTCACCAATTCCCTTTTTCATTCACAACTCATATAGAATAACTATTATGAAAATCACAATTTCCCAACTCCAGTCAAACTGGATAGCAAGAGCAGTCACTTTGAAATTTCACTAAAAATCATAGAAACAGGGTATCATCATCATATTCTCCAGAATGCAAGTTTCATATGTAATTCAATTTCCAATTTGAATCATCTCAAAATCAGAGATACAACTCAAGTTATGAATGAAAATGTGCAAACTGTTATGGACTCCAGTCATAGTTAGAATAGTAATAGAATATGTGAGAATTTCACCATGCAGCCAACCAAATCAATTTTTGATCATAACTACAAAGTTGTAGAGCATTCAATAAGCTTTCCAATGGTTCAAGAATCACCTTATTTTAAGTTTTATAGCTCAAGTTATGATTTTTTAAAATCGGGTGTCCTGTTCTAGAAAATTTCTAGGGCAGTTTTTCAATTCCGAGTAACAAAAATTTTGCCCTAAAACCTCATATTAACAGAGGAATTAGGGTTTGTACGAAACTAAAAAGTTTTAGGGAACTCTCTAAAGTTTCCATTGACATAAAAATCACCTAAATCCAATGTTCCTAACTCAAGTTATGAATTTTCAAAGTAATCTGGTCTTGAATCCTTGACTGACAGATTAGGGTTTTCAACACTTCCTTAAGTCCCAAATCACTTCTATCCTAGTGTATCCAAGAAATCCCTACTTAACCATGGCAAAAAAAGAGAGTTATGACACTAACCTCACTTGATTAATGGCTGCTACTGAAGGAACAGAAGTGTGAAAAACAGAAGTTTATACCATTGAATTCAAAAATTTTTTTACCTAGGGTCACATGCATCATGCAAGATTTATTTTTATCTATTTGATTTCAATGATAAACAACGTATTAAAACTATTTTAATATGTTTTTGGATCTGTATTTTCCATTTAAGATTTTAAAATTAATCAGATTAATTTTAGAACTCTAGATTAAATCAAGAACGATTACACTAACCTCTTAATGCATTGCAGCGTATTTACGCCTTTGAGATTCGTCTTCAGGACACCAAATGTTGTCCCTCTAGCTTGTCCACACTAAGAACACCTATGGCAGCCCTTGAACAGCTTCTAAAACTTTTTCTATTAATTAGAAAATCAAGTTCTGCCTTTTAAAAGATTAAAGATGTAAACAGGACACTAGAAACGATTTCTAGTATTTTTAATTCAAGAGATTGATGGCTAATCTCTTTGAATTGATGAGCGATGAAGAAGAAGAGATGGAGAGCCTTAAAATGGCATGAAAAAGGAGGAGTGGCTGCTGGTTGTCTTATTTTTAATTCATAACAACACTTATATTGCTAAGTCAATACATTAAACCCTTGCCACATTAAACCCTCTGATTGGTTCTAGGTTTAATTGACCCAATCACATTGTACCAAGTGTCAAACCTATATTTAATCTTAATTTTAATCATCTTACGTGATTAAAAGACATTTGGCAAGCTTATGTGTAATGCCATGTGTCACCATCTCATGGTGCCACGTGTCACCTTATGAAATGACCAAAATGCCCCTGTGACTTAATTTTGAGTTCTCAACCCAAAATAATTATTTCTCTTCTTCTAATCAATTTATATCAAATATAAATTAATTAATTAATCTCTATTAATTAATTTCTCATTAATTAAATTCATATTTAAACACTTTAAATATAAATTTAACTTATATTATACATCCAATAATCTAGAATTGGTTTAAAGTCATGCTAGGGACTTTGCAATCTAATTGCAAACCAAACCTATTTAATTAATCAATTAAACTCTTTAATTAATTAATTAAATCATATTTAATTAGGTGATAACTTGTGTATGTGTGTGACTTACTAGGCTCATCACTAATTGGCAATGAGATATGATATCAACTCTTAATATCATCAGAACTCTTTCTTACTATAAATGATTTCTCTAAATCATTTTATGCACCTCATAGATCATGGTTAACACCTAGCATAGCATGCCGTGGCCACCCAATCAGTAATAAGGTTTACCTTAAATGAACATATAATCATATTTTACCATGCACTGGAATCTCTCTGTTACAAAATCCCAACTCAAGCTGGAGTCATGGTTTATGTCAAACTCCATTTGCTATGAATATTATGTTCTCTTTTAATTCCAGTTCTTGATTAAAAAGATTTTTCTCATCAAAAACTCTTTTCTGAATAAATCTATCTGTCCTGGCCAAGAACTTGAAACATCAAGAATAATTAAATGAACATAGGATTTTATCTCTATTTACTTAGAGGAACAAATTCCATCTTGATTAACACCTACCTCCATATATAACTAGTAGTCCAACACATGCCCATATACCCATACACTGTACAAGTATGAAAGCAGTATCAAACTCAAACTACCTATGTACAAGATAACTGTTGTGACACCCCTTACCCGTCTACAGTGTAGCCGAGCAAGATATGCCACACAGTGTACCGGAACACCCTATTTTAATTCAATCATTTTTATTCTTCCTAATTTTTTTTTCATAGTTATAGAGTACAATTTGTGAAATAATATTCATTTCAGTCATTTATTGAAATCATAATTTTATTGAGGTTCCGCAAATTTTATAGAAAATTCGACAGAGTACCGGCTAAAAATGGAGAAAACAGTTCTTCAGAACCTGTGAAAATCACTTCCAATAATCATTTCCAATCATTCTCAAACTTCAATAATCATCAAAATCTCAATATTTTTCAACAACATTTCCATTTCTCAATCATTCATTTCTCATGGTATTCATATATAAGCAATAAATAAATACTCAATTTTCCATTCATAAACACAATTTTCACTATTTACATTAACATCAAAATATATTACATAAGTCTCAATTACACAAGAGAAAATAAAAGTTAGTTACAAAATACCAAAATGAAACCTAGTGTCCTACCAATGCACTGAAGATGGTGAGGTGACACGGACACTATGCAGAGCTGCAGGAGGTCTCACTCAGTTTGTGGTCTACTGGGCTCTCGGTCAATATCTCCAGAACCTACGCGTGGCAAAAGCAATGGGCTAAGCAATAATGCTTAGTGGTGCCAATAATAAAATAAAAAGAAATAACAGAAAATAAATATGCAGTGAATGTATTGATGTCTCATTGCAAATAAATTTTCACTGAGTATCTGTAGTCTTACTTATTTTGTACTTGTTATATTCATTATTTCATTAAATTTATCCACTTTCATTTTTGGTTGCCCAAGTAACCTATACTGGATGACTGGATTGGATAAACGGGTAAACTGGCACTGGGTATCAAGTACCTTGGGCCGTTACACCATCGGTCACATATGTGTCTCGATTATTACCTTGAGCGACTAATAAGCTGTAATAACATTAGGCACAAGGCCAAGTACCAACATAATGTCAGAATGGATAAAAGACATGAAATCATAGAATGGCATAATGCCATGTGCAGTACTGCTAACTGAACCCTATTGGCATGCCAATCTATCCAAACCAAACTTGTTAGGTATACTAGGGCATTTCACAATTTTAAGTTTCACAATTTTTGGAATTAAGTTTTAGTGTTACTATTCCATTCATTGGTCAACAAAAATGTTGACTTTTGCATAGGCAATAGGTACATTGGTTTTAATACTCGCAACACACCACATTTTGCATTCAAAACTTGTTGGCATTGGTTGCCAATACCATTTCTAAGTTTAAAGTTAATTGAGCAGAATTTTCAGTTTTCATACCTTATCTTTACCGTTCCATTAGTCATTTTTACAGTGGGAATTTGGCAAAATGGTCGACATGAAAGTTGTTTTTTATTTTGTCTAGTTGAATTTTCCTTTTTGAATCACTCCATTTGGAGCTTTTTAGCTCAAGTTATGGTCCAAAAACCACAACTGGCCGGATTGGAATTTTTCTGGACTGACCATATCTACAGTGCAGTGAACAGTGATTGCAACTCACTTGTTGGATAGGTTCTCGTCATAATTTGGGTTAGGTTTCTTCATGAAAGTTGTTGCTCTATATCTCAACTTGTTGCTGGTAAAATTTCAGGTCAATTGGACCATTCTACACTGAGTTATGGCCAAATGAACAATCACTGTTTATTTGGTCATTCTGCAGAAACAGACTGCAGGTCACCCGGATTTGGGTAAGCTTTTGGTCCACTTGGTTTGGTTTTATGGGCATGGTTTCTTCACCAAAGTTGTGCCATTATGTGTCTAGTTTCATGTACAATTGGCCTTGCACCAATTGAACCTCTACAGTTCAAGTTATGGCTGCCCAAACCTGCTGGACTCATGTCCAATTCTGCAGGTCACCTAGCGCAGCCACACTAAACCTAAATCCTATCACTAAACACACTTCATTTCTTGTTTACCCATAACCAAATGGTCACTAATTGACCATTAAAACTCACTTTTATCATTACATGATCAAAGTCTCAATTTCATGCTTAAACCCTAACTCCAATTTCCAATTCATGGCATACACACACCAAACTCATACCAAATCACTTTATCCATTATCTATACTCATCAATAACATAATTAAGCCACTTAATTTCATCAAAAACCAATAATCTTTAAACTTTCTCATGGCTGCCAAATTTAGAGATTTCATTTACTCAAGTTTTTCTTTTAATTTCACACAATTTCTACTTTATTTAGCATGCTTACAAGATTAAAGAAAGAAAAGAAATTGTTTAGGGCACTAACCTTGAATGGAGCAGAATTTCAAGCTACCCAACTTCTTTTTTTCTTCCTCTTTTGGCTGCCTAGAGGATGTTCAAGTTGCTAGGTTAATTTTTTGTGAAGCAAGTTTGTGGTTTCAAGTTGCAATAAGGTGAGGTTTGGGAGCTTTAGTGAGCTTTCATGGTGGAATGGCTTTGGGAGAGAAAGTGACGCCTGGTTTGGGTGAGGAAGAGCAGATGGCTTTTGTTTTTTTTTTGTCTCAATTATCCTCTTTAATAGGTTAATTTAAGTGGTGCTTAATTGTGATTGGTGGATAGGTTTTTAATGACATCATATGATGTTATAATTAGGTATTTTCTTTCATTTTCTTTTCTTCTCTTCTCTACTCATTTCCAATTTAATTTTTAGCAATATTTATTCATATTTTATGTTATAATAATTATTTACTTAACTGGACAAGTCGGCCAAAAATCACCTCTGAAGGTGAAATGACCAAAATGCCCTCCGTTTGGCTTAACAAACCAAAATTGTCTGTACCGATTGAAAATTTTTTCTAAGTATTTTCTTGGCATTCTAATGTCATAGAAACCTCAATGACCCTTCTCTGGAGTCTCAAAAATTATTTTATGAATTTTTTCCCCAAGTCTAGGGCTCCTAGTTGCGAGAACCGCAATTTCCTACTAGGTTACCCATCGCTTGGGCACTGGCTCATTTAACTTGGTTGTATTTTATTTCTAAAATTTTTCCTAAATTTTTCTTATTAATATTTGAGTTAATTATGGTTCCTCACTTTAGTTTAAATATTTTTCCGGACGTTCAAGCTGTCCGGTCCGACACTGGTCACCGGAACAGTAGAATGTACGGAGTTGCTACAGGGAGGGTGTTACAACTGTGCTATCTCAGGTCTAAAGATTATATGCACTGATATGATTTATGACAAAACATTGACAAGAGTAAACTCCATGTGCATGTCATAAGTGTCACTGGTTTGGCCTACTTATCATTTATAAGTGCCTATCATGTTTGCTATATGGCATGAGACTCATCATTCCATCTTATTTATATCTCATATAAATAACTTAGGAACAAACATGAGTACAATCTTTCTGGATAAGTCATGTCCTTATTATGAAGTATCCTCGATTGTGAACCTATTTATGATACTTTATACTAGAAATACTGTCACTCATATTCTTAACAACTTAAGAATAGAATTTCTAACAAAATATCAATGGACCTTTTCTATTACACATAAATATATTATGTAAACGGAAAAGTGGAAATGCCTTTTATTAATAAAAATATGTACAAGATACATATTAAATGATATGCTCTAGAGCATACTACTAACAATCTCCCACTAGCACTAGAGCCATTCATTACAATATCTTAGACCCATCTTCTTAAGATGACGGTCTAGCTGAGTCTGTGACATAGGCTTAGTGAATGGATCAACTAGATTTTCAGCTGATGCTATTTTCTGCATGGCTACATCACCTTGCCCAACTATTTCTCTGATAATGTGTTAGCGCCTTTCTATGTGTTTGGATTTTTGGTGAGGCCTTGGTTCCTTAGCCTATATGATTGCTCCATTGTTGTCACAGTGTAGTGGAACTGCTGACTCAATGGAAGGAACTACTGTAAGTTCTGTCACGAACTTCTTTTTCCAAACACCTTCCTTTGCAGCATCTGATGCAACAATATACTCAGCCTCTGTAGTGGAATCTGTAGTCATGCTCTGTTTGGAACTGTTCCAACTAACTGCACCTCCATTACAAATGAACACATATCCAGAGGTAGACTTTTTATCATCGATATCTAATTAGAAATCAGAATCAGTATAACCATCCAATTGCAAGTCTCCATCTCCATAGATCAATAATAAATCCTTAGTTTTTCTCAAGTATTTAAGGATATTCTTGATAGCTATCTAGCGTTCTAAACCTGGATTGGATTGATACCTGTTAGTCAAACTAACAGCATATGCGATATTTGGCCTAGTACACAACATTGCATAAATTAAACTTCCAATAGTCAAAGCATATGGAATCCTGGCCATTTTATCTCTTTCTTCAGGTGTCTTTGGAGACATCTCTTTAGAAAGATGGATATCATGTCTCACTGGTAACAATCCTCTCTTGGAATCAAGCATGTAAAACCTCTTTAACACCTTTTCCAAGTATAGACTTTGGGATAAACCAATTATTCTTTTTGCTCTATCTCTATAAATGCGAATCCCAAGAATATAGGTTACCTCTCCTAAGTCTTTCATGGAGAATGTATTTGACAACCATACCTTTACAGTTGTCAACATACCTGTGTCATTACCCATTGTCACACCCTACCCCTCTGTAAGACATAACATGATCCCATAGTATACCTAATGAATTACCAACTTCGCCTACTGATAACCCATTAAATACACTACAAGGGATTTTAAAACTTTTCTTACTTCTTTTTATAGTGGTGAGCACTATTTACAGGTGTTAAAAACCTTTTTGAACTGAAGTAAAACAGCTAACACACTTGGACTATTAATAATTTTTGTAAAAATTTTGGCAGAGTGCCATCTGTATTTTGGACAAAATAGTTCTTCAAAAACCTATAAAAAGCACTTCAATATTTTTCTCAATCTCAAACTCCAACGTAATTCAACACAATATGTTTTTCAACTCAAATCCACAATAATTTTTCAAAGACTGAGATAAAAGAAATAAAGTACAAATTTTACAAGCCAAAATAACTCATAATTTACTTTACAACTTCAATGTACAATTTTAATTTACAACTGCTCAAAACCAAGAACAATATATACATATAATGAACATACATTACAGTACAAAATGAAAAATGTGGTATACTTAATATACCCGATGATCTCTCAATGTAGTACTAGCAGCCTAGTCTGCTTTATACTGTCGATCTATCTACTGCGGACAAGAATGAAAAGCTATCGCTGAGTAAAATTTACTCAGTGGTGCACAATAACAATTTGAAATGCGATATATATAAATCTTTTATTGACAATTCACAAATCAAATAGTCCACAAAATTTATGAAGTTCATATAATACAAATTTGATCAAATAACTGAATAACACAGTTTTGCCAATCAATAACACAATTTAATCAAGTAATTGAATAATACCGTTTTGCAAATCAATAACACAATTCGATCAAATAATTGAATAATACCGTTTTGCAAATCAATAACACAATTCGATCAAATAACTGAATAATACCGTTTTGCAAATCAATAACACAATTCGATCAAATAACTGAATAATACAATGTTGCCAATCGATAACATAATTTAGGCCATGACACAATTTTTTCGCACATGCCGTGTTGTACACCACGACAAGACACACTCACCCCAATAATCGAAATCAATGAGGGAGGAAGCTAGCTGAATAATGAGTACTCATCTACACTCACCTCAGACTGGCAAGTCAAAGAGGGAGGAACATAATCACACTCAGCCCAGACTGATAGGTCAAAGAGGGAGGAATATATCAACAGTGTCATGCCAAATGTGAATCAAAACAATTTCAAATCACACTATTTCATACAAACCATAAATCACATTTTATCTCAAAATTTCCATTTGCAAAGTTGGCAATACAATAAGTTCCAAATAATATTCACAAAACCAAAACAATCAAAAATTATTTATAACTCATTTCTCCAAATAAATTTGCTAGTAAAAGCAGTGAATATAAAAGTATTGTGCACGGACACAATTTAAAACAATAACATACAAAATAATCATAATTTATTTCAATTGAAAAATTCAGAAGAAATAGCTATTGTGCACAAACACAATTTAAAATAATAACATAGAAATAATCATAATTTATTTCAATTGAAAAATTCAAAAGAAATACTTATTATGCACAAACACAATTTAAAACAATAACATATAAATAATCATAATTTATTTCAATTGAAAAATTTAAAAGAAATACTTATTATGCACAAACCTCTGATAATTGCCTCTTAGCTCTGACTCAGTGTTTCCTTCCCTTCCCAGAGTCTTTGCTAACTGAGAAACACAATTTGAAGTGTTTCAGTATTCATTTAAACTGTCTCTAACGATAATGCTCGATAATTAATTCACTGAATTCTATTATTTGCTTAGTCAACCTAAGATGTTGACCCTCGATGCATTGTAGCTAAATTAGGTTTTAATGTTATTAATATGTCACATTCGATAGTATTTTAGGATTGGTACAAGTTACCAAGTTCATTTCCGTGTATACTGCATTCTCTTGCAATTTGCTGGATTCCGGGATATTAGTTTGATCTAGCCGGACAACTTAGTTCCCTCAGTTTTTGGGTTTTGGTCTAAACTACAAACTTGTAGATCTATGTCTTATGGAACACGGGGCAAAATTTCAGGTCATTCTGAGTTATGTAGACCAAGTTATGGTCATTTTACTATTGCTAGTCAAATTGCATCAAAATTGGTCACTTTAGGTCATTTTAGGTTCGGCCAGTTTTTGGACCCGAACTTGTACAAGCTGTTTGACTTGCTTATGGTCTTTTCTGGCCTTTAGTGTCTTCATAAGACTTGTAGATATGGGTCTTAACTATTCATGGTTAAAATTTCAGGTCAATTGGACCTGTTTTGAGTGAGTTATGGCCTAAACACTAACTGCTGCCCAAATGGTCAAATTTCAGGTCTCAATTGTACTTAATCCGGATTTGGTCATTTTTCAAGCTACCTTGCAAGCATAATTTTGGCAAGCTTCCTTCATGAAAGTTGGCACATTTTGTGCCTAGTTTTACCTCTAATTGGTCTCATACCAATTGGAGCCACACACTTAAAGTTATAGGCCTAAAACTCAAACTGCCTTATTGCATTTCTTTCATACACATCAAGGATCACTTTTAACACTCACCAAGCTCAATATTCAAGCCAATTATGGCTGTACCATGACCTAAACATAATTTACAACACATTATAGGTCATTTTGGCAGCTTACAATTACATTCAACATACACCATTTTGTACAGAATTTTCAAACCAAATTTATAACAATTTAATCACCTAACCATAACACTTTTTTCATGTCCAACTTCACACCATCATATACACACTCAAATTGCCCTAACATCCAACACAATTCCACATTAATATACCATAATTCAAGCATGAATTCCAGCATTCTTCAAGAGTCAACAAACTGCCACAATGGTACATTTATATTCCATCAATTTCCAAGCTTTAAATTTCAATACACATTTACATATACTAAGTATAATCACCCAAATGATTTTCTATACACATAAATATTTAATCAACCTTTTAATCCACTATTTACAAGCACAAATGAACTGCCTTCAAGGTGTTTCCATGGCTGCCAAAAATACATATTCCCATTCAACATTAAACCTCAAAAATTTCTTCATAAATCAAACACCCATAACATTCTTACAAACTTTAACAAAGCAACAATCAAAAATACAAACTTACCACTTTGGAAATTCTTCAAAACTCCACAAAAACTTTCATTTCTTGCTGCCTATCTATTGCCCAATCTATGTAGAGCAACTTTAATGAAGAACAAGTGAAGAAATTATGGCTTGAAATGGTGGATTGGAGTTCATGCATGGAGCTTGGAAGCTTTGGCCATGGAGTTCTTCATTGGGAGCATTTCGGCTGAATTTGAGAGGTTGAAGAAGAGGATGAATCTGCTGTCCAAATGCAGATTAAGTGGTCCACTAAGTGTCCACTTAGTGCTCCACTAATTAACATTAACATTATAATAATCCAAGTTTTCAATTTCCACATTTAACTCCTAATTTTTGCTATTTAATTTATGTACCACCAATTTAATTTTTCATAACATTTTCTAAATATAATATCATGTATTTTTAATGGACATTTAGGTCAAAAGACAGCTCGGGGTGTCAAATGACCACAATGCCCCTGTTTGGGTTGCATTCCCGATTTTTCGGTAACACCGGGTTTTGTCCGTTTTTTCGATTTCTCACTTTTCTTTGTACTAATTAATTAATTTTTCTTTGATATTTCTAATGATATTTATACTTCAATAGGTGTCTATTTAAATCCTAAAAATATTTTCCAGGGTTCCTCGCAGTCCAGGGCTAGTCAACAGTCCACGTCGTGACTTCCCGGTGCGGTCACCCATCGCTAGGGTTCTCGGCTCGCTTAACTTAGTTGCATTTCTTTACTATTATTTTTCCTTTATTTTTCTTGTATTTTCTTTTCTTGTATTTCATTATTTAATGTCTCCTCACTCATATCGAAGTGTAGTTCTAGGCATTCTAGCTGTCCGGACAACACTGGTCACCGGAACAGTAGAACGCACTACCGAACTTAGGGGTGTTACAATTCTCCCCCCCCTTAAAATAAATTTCGTCCACGAAATTTTTCCCAATAGCCATCTTACAATAGTCATACGTTTATTTTCTCCTTTCTATATGATCGTATAATCTTCTTTCTCTCGAATTTGTATAAGACTTTTAACAATCTAATACAACATTTAATTTATTTGTATAACACCAATCTTCTCTTACTATTGTCCTGTCTAATATTTCGATTCATGTTCCTTCTTGAATGACCCTTGAGGTCATGTTAGAATCATTTATCTAGTCATTTGTCCTCTGACCATTCTAGTCCATAGTCTTCCTCACATTCGTAACATTTCTTTGTTATATTTGAACCAACTATTCAAATTTTTACTTCCATAACTCTTTTTATCTGTCAATATTCTATAACTTACTTTCTTTTGTACTGAACTATAACCTTTCGATATTCTAACCTTTAAGTTTTAGATCCCTAAGTAGGATTTTCAAACTTATTTCTAACAATTAAATTCTGTTATGGCATAACTATACCAAAATAGATGCCATTGGCAACTATTCTTATCTAGGTGTACTATCGGGTAGTACGTAGCATTACACAATAATCTCAAGTTAGTACTGTAATCTGCAGCTTACAGTATAAACATCAAGAACATTGCATAGTTACTACGATACATTCCAATAGATCAAACTTTTTTATCTTTTATCCTTTTCGAATTCACTAATATCCGAACTTATTCTGATTACAATATCCATTAGAAATTACTAACAGTAACATCCTTGCCCTCATCTAGAGCAATTCCATTACTGCATCTTACTTTTACGTCCTCTTGCCTTACATTAAGTAGGCTCGCCAATTAGCATTATAATTTATGGTGTGTTAGAAAATACTTTTCGCCGATAAACTCTTCCAAAACTAATTTCACTTATTATCATAATCCTTATCTTAAAGGACTAATCACTAATGCATTGAAATTTATTCCCCTGTAAAGGAATAACAACAGAACATATAATTCTAACACTAACATAAAAGTATTCAGACTCCAGGTCAAACAATACATAAACGAAGAGTGCTATTCTTCTTCTTAACAAACAATATTGGCGCTCCCCATGGTGACACACTAGGGCGAATGAAGCCCTTTTCAAGTAGTTCTTGCAATTGCTCTTTCAACTCCTTCAACTCTGCTGGTGCTATTCTATATGGTGTTATGGAGATTGGATCCACACCAGGCATAACATTAATTTCAAACTGCACTTCTCTTTCAGGAGGTAATCCTGGCAATTCATCAAGAAATATATCTGGAAAGTCACATACTGTAGGGATGTCTTTCAATGTTGGACTCCCCACTTGGGTGTCTACCACATGTGTCAAGTATGCTTCACACCCCTTTCTAATCATTTTTCTGGCTAGTGCAGCCGAAATGACGTTTGATGGCAATAGCTGCCTCTTCCTATGTATTAGCACATCACTGTACTGAGGGAGACCAAAAATGACTGTCTTCAGCCTACAGTCAATCATGGCATGATGCCTAGCTAACCAATCCATGCCTAAGATAATATCATAATCTCTAAAGGGCATTTCAATGAAATCAGATAGAAAAGTGTGTCCTTGGATCACCAAAGGACAATCTCTATACATTTTATTAACCCTGACCTCCTATCCTAGCGGACTTGTTACTAGCACCTCAAGGTCTATTTTTGTACATGGAACAACAATGCAATCAATGATAATATCATAATCTCTAAAGGGCATTTCAATGAAATCAGATAGAAAAGTGTGTCCTTGGATCACCAAAGGACAATCTCTATACATTTTATTAACCCCGACCTCCTATCCTAGCGGACTTGTTACTAGCACCTCAAGGTCCATTTTTGTACATGGAACAACAATGCAATCAATGATGCTAGCACACATATAAGAATGGGTAGAACCCGGATCAAATAACACAAACACATCCTGATTAAAAGTTGAGAAGGTACCAGCCACAACATCAGATGTCTCGGCCTCTTCTCTCTGTCTCATTGCATAGATTCTGACTGGAGCACTATCTTGCTCTGAATGTTTCATTGTGCTTTGGCTACTTGCTGGGCTACCTCTACCCCTGCCTCTACCTCTGTTGGGTGGTTGTGAACTTCTGGTGACAGGGCTCTGAACTGACCCTTCTGCAGTAGTAAGAGGTGGTCCAACTCTGCGACTACTGGTGCAGTCCTTGGCAAAGTGTCCTATGCCTCCACAGTTATAACAGGCTCCTATGGCCTTGTAGCATACCCCACCATGATTTCTACCATAAGTTTCACATTGGCAGGAAGGGTAAGAACGTCTAGTTGTTCGACGACTGGACCTTGGTGGTCTCTGTCTTGATGATCCACCTCTGTTATATCCCTGAGCTCGAGGCTCCTCAAATTCTTTTCTCTTTCTCAAATTACTGCTTAAGCTCTGACCCATAGGTTTCTCTCTCTTCTCTATTTCATGTTGCCCTTGTGGGGGTTGGGCCTGTACTTGAGCTTGAGCTGACAGAGTATCAGCCATTTGTTGAAAGAAAGTGGCCATTTGCTGGGCCATTTATGCAGTAATTTGTACCGATAAAACTGGTACAGTCAGGCCTTCGACACTTTGTGGAGCTGGGGCCTCAACTTGTACCTTAGCCTCTATCGATTGATCAACTGAATGATCACCCTCTTCCATAGTCAATTCGAGGATCTTAGACCTCCTGAACAATTAACACAAGGAGATTTCCTCCCGTTAGTGCATATTTATAATGTAATGTACTGTATGTATTAAACAATGACATTGAGCAGTTGTACTATGAAGAAAGAATATTCAAATAACATGTGAAAACAGAATTTAAAAACTTTGCTCTGATACCACTAAAACATGTCACACCCTACCCCTCTGTAAGGCATAACATGATCCCGTAGTATACCTAATGAATTACCAACTTCGTCTACTGATAACCTATTAAATACACTACAAGGGATTTTAAAACTTTTCTTACTTGTTTTTATAGTGGTGAACACTATTTACAGGTGTTAAAAACCTTTTTGAACTGAAGTAAAACAGCTAACACACTTGGACTATTAATAATTTCTGTAAAAATTTTGGCAGAGTGCCATCTGTATTTTGGACAAAACAGTTCTTCAAAAACCTGTAAAAAGCACTTCAATATTTTTCTCAATCTCAAACTCCAACGTAATTCAACACAATATGTTTTTCAACTCAAATCCACAATAATTTTTCAAAGGCTGAGATAAAAGAAATACAGTACAAATTTTACAAGCCAAAATAACTCATAATTTACTTTACAACTTCAATGTACAATTTTAATTTACAACTGCTCAAAACCAAGAACAATATATACATACAGTGAACATACATTACAGTACAAAATGCAAAATGTTACATTACTGTACAAAACGCAAAATGTGGTATACTCAATATACCCGATGATCTCTCAATGTAGTACTAGCAGCCTAGTTTGCTGCCCTGTCAGTCTATCTACCTGCGACAGCAATGAAAAGCTATCGCTGAGTAAAATTTACTCAGTAGTGCACAATAACAATTTGAAATGCGATATATATAAATCTTTTATTGACAATTCACAAATCAAATAGTCCACAAAATTTACGAAGTTCATATAATACAAATTTGATCAAATAACTGACTAATACAATTTTGCCAATCAATAATACAATTTGATCAAGTAATTGAATAATACCGTTTTGCAAATCAATAACACAATTCGATCAAATAATTGAATAATACTGTTTTGCAAATCAATAACACAATTCGATCAAATAACTGAATAATACCGTTTTGCAAATCAATAACACAATTCGATCAAATAACTGAATAATAACGTTTTGCAAATCAATAACACAATTCGATCAAATAACTGACTAATAAAATGTTGCCAATCGATAATATAATTTAGGCCATGACACAATTTTTCCACACATGCCGTGTTGTACACCACGACAAGACACACTCATCCCAATAATCGAAATCAATGAGGGAGGAAGCTAGCTGAATAATGAGTACTCATCCACACTCACCTCAGACTGGCAAGTCAAAGAGGGAGGAACATAATCACACTCACCCCAGACTGATAGGTCAAAGAGGGAGGAATATATCAACAGTGTCATGCCAAATGTGAATCAAAACAATTTCAAATCACAATATTTCATACAAACCATAAAATCACATTTTATCTCAAAATTTCCATTTGCAAAGTTGGCAATACAATAAGTTCCAAATAATATTCCCAAAACCAAAACAATCAAAAATTATTTATAACTCATTTCTCCAAATAAATTTGCTAGTAAAAGCAGTGAATATAAAAGTATTGTGCACGGACACAATTTAAAACAATAACATACAAAATAATCATAATTTATTTCAATTGAAAAATTTAGAAGAAATAGCTATTGTGCACAAACACAATTTAAAATAATAACATAGAAATAATCATAATTTATTTCAATTGAAAAATTCAAAAGAAATACTTATTATGCACAAACACAATTTAAAACAATAACATATAAATAATCATAATTTATTTCAATTGAAAAATTTAAAAGAAATACTTATTATGCACAAACCTCTGATTGTGACACCCCTTACCTGTCTACACTATATCCGAGTAAGCTATGTCACACGGTGTATCGGAACACTCTATTTTATCTTAATTAATTTTTATCATAATTTTGAACAGAATTTGTGAAATATAATCTATTTAAGTCATTTGTTGAAATTTTAATTTATTTGAGGTTCCGAAAATTTTATAGAAAATCCGGCATAGTACCGGCTAAAAATGGACAAAACAGTTCTTCGGAACCTGTGAAAAACACCTCTAATAATCATATTCAATCATCTCAAACTCCAATATCAAAATCTCAACATTTTTCAATTTCATTTCTCAATCATTCATCTCATGTGATAATCATGTATAAATCACAGATAAACATTCACTTTTCCATTCACAAACACAATTCTCATTATTTACATGAACATCAAAATACATTTCATAAGTTCAATTACATATGAGAAAATAAAAATTAGTTACAAAATATCAAAATGAAACCTAGTGTCCTACCAATGCATTGAAGATGGTGAGGTGACATGGACACTATGCAGAGCTGCAGGATGGACTCACCAAGTCTGTGGTCTACTGGGCTCTCGAACAGTATCTCCAGAACCTACGCGTGGCAAAAGCAACGCGCTAAGCAATAATGCTTAGTGGTGCCATAATAAAATAAAAGGAATAGCAGAAAATAAATATGTATTGAATGTATCGATGTTTTACTGGTTTTGTACTTGTTATAATCATTTATTTTGTTAACTTTATCCACTTTCATTCTTTTGGTTGCCCAAGTAACCTATACTGGACGACTAGACTGGATAAACGGGTAAACTGGCACTGGGAATCTAGTACCTTAGGCCGTCACACCATCAGTTACATATGCATCTCCCGGTGTGCAACAGAACAGCTAATAAGCTATAATGACCATAGGCACAAGGCCAAATATCAACACAATGTCAGAATGGCCAAAAGCCATGAAATCACAAAATGGCATAATGCCATGTGCAGTACTGCTAGCTGAACCCTATTGGCATGCCAAACTATCCAAACCAATCTTGTTAGGTATACTAGGGCATTTGATACTTTTGAATTCTTCAATTTTTGAATTTCAAGTTTTGGTGTCACTATTCACTTCATTGGTCAACAAAAATGTTGACTTTTGGATAGAAAATAGGTACATTGGTTTTAACACCCCCAATGTACCACATTTTGCATTCAAAACTTGTTGGAATTAATCACCAATACCATTTCTAAGCTTAGAACTAAGGGAGCAGAATTTTCAATTTTTGTACCCTAATTTTACTATTCCATTAGTGACTGTTACAGTGGGAATTTGAGGAAATGGTAAACATGAAAGTTGTTCCCTATTTTGTCTAGTAGAATTTCTTTTTTTGAATCACTCCATTTGGAGTTTTGTAGCTCCAGTTATGGTCCAAAAACCACAGCTGGCCGGATTGAAAAACTGCAGAATTGACCATATCTACAAGTCTGATGAGCAGTGAGTGCAACTGCCTTGTTGGATATGTTCTGGTCATAATTTGGGGTAGGTTTCTTCATGAAAGTTGTTTGTCTATATCTTAACTTGTTGCTGTAAAAATTTCAGGTCAATTGGCCTATTCTACAATGAGTTATGGCACAATTACTGTTCATTTGGTCATTCTGCAGGTTCTGGTTGCAGGACATCCGGGTTGGGGCCAGTTTTTGGTCCACTTTCTTTGGTCTTTTGGGCATGGTTTCTTCACCAAAATTGTGCCATCATGTGTCTAGTTTCATTTCCAATTGGCCAAACACCAATTGAACCTACACAGCCAGAGTTATGGCAGTCCAAACAGGCTGGACTCACAGCCTCCCCTGCTGCCCTCACTAGGCAGCATACAATTTCAGGTTGTAATACTCTAATTCACTTCAAATTATGGTCAACTTACCTCAAATGGTCACTAATTGACCATTAGAATGTTCACTCAAAATTTCATAAGCTAAGTCCAAATTTCACTCCCAAAACCCTAATTCCCATTTCAATTTCACACTAGTTACCTTAGTTAACTAACTAATTCATTATCCACATAAATATATACTTTAAACATCCTCTCTAGTCTACTTTAAGTCCATCTAAACAATCAAAATCATGACCCTCACTAGGCTGCCGAATTCCATGGGATATATATGCCTAAGTTTTACTTTATTTAAGTTACACTTTCATGCTCAATTCAAGTCCCTAACATGGAATAAGAAAGATTTATGTATAAATAGGCACTAACCTCTTGTAGGGCAGAATTTTCCAAGCTTAAACTTCACTTTCTTTCCTTTTCTAGGCTGCTAAACACTTTAGCAAGGTTGGGTGACCAATTTTTGTGAAGGGAGTTAAAGGTTTTGGGGTAAGGTTAGAGAGATTTTCAAGCTTAAATGAAGAAGGAGATGAGGGCTTCCATGGTGGTGCGGCTGGAATGGGGAAGAAGATGGATGATAGGTTTTTTTTTTAATTACTTTGGTCCCAATTGTCTCTTTTATTAGTTAATTAAATGGTTGTTTAATTGTGATTGGTGGGAACTTTTAAATGACATCATAATGATGTCATTATTTACATTATATTGATTTTTCTTTTCTTTTCTTTTCTACTAACTTTAAATTAATTTTTCATCAACATTAATTCATATTTTTTTTGTCATAATAATTATTTACTCAATTGGACAAGTTGGTCAAAAATCGTCTCTGAAGGCAAAATGACCAAAATGCCCTCCGTTTGGCTTAACGGGTCAAAATTGTCTGTACCGATTGAAAAATTTTTCTAAATATTTTCTTGGCATTCTAATGCCATAGGGACCTCAATGACCCTTCTCTGGAGTCCCAAAAATTATTTTATGAATTTTCCCCGGGTCTAGGGCTCCTAGTTGCGAGAACCGCAACTTCCCTCTGGGTTACCCATTGCTTGGGCACCGGCTCATTTAACTTGGTTGTATTTTATTTCTAAATTTTTTTTTCTAAATTTTTCTTATTAATATTTGAGTTAATTATAGTTCCTCACTTTAGTTTAAATATTTTTCCAAACGTTCTAGCTGTTCGGACTAACACTGGTCACCAGAACAGTAAAATGTACAAAGTTGCTACAGGGAGGGTGTTACACTGATAACTGTCTCTTAGCTCTGACTCAGTGTTTCCTTCCCTTCCCTGAGTCTTTGCTAACTAAGAAACACAATTTGAAGTGTTTCAGTATTCATTTAAACTGTCTCTAACGATAATGCTCGATAATTAATTCACTGAATTCTATTATTTGCTTAGTCAACCTAAGATGTTGACCCTCGATGCATTGTAGCTAAATTAGGTTTTAATGTTATTAATATGTCACATTTGATAGTATTTTAGGATTGGTACATGTTACCAAGTTCATTTCCGTGTATACTGCATTTTCTTGCAATTTGCTGGATTCTGGGATATTAGTTTGACCTAGCTGGACGACCTAGTTCCTTCGGTTTTTGGGTTTCGGTATAAACTACAAACTTGTAGATCTATGTCTTATGGAACGTGGGGCAAAATTTCAGGTTATTCTGAGTTATGTAGACCAAGTTATGGTCATTTTACTATTGCTGGTCAAATTGCATCAAAATTGGTCACTTTAGGTCACTTTAGGTTCGGCCAGTTTTTGGATCCGAACTTGTGCAAGCTGTTTGACTTGCTTATGGTCATTTCTGGGCTTTGGCATCTTCATAATACTTGTATATATGGGTCTTAACTATTCATGGTTAAAATTTCAGGTCAATTGGACCTGTTTTGAGTGAGTTATGGCCTAAACACTAACTGCTGCCCAAATGGTCAAATTTCAGGTCTCAATTGTACTTAATCCGGATTTGGTCATTTTTCAAGCTACCTTGCAAGCAGAATTTTGGCAAGCTTCCTTCATGAAAGTTGGCAAATTTTGTGCCTAGTTTCACCTCCAATTGGTCTCATACCAATTTGAGACACACACTTAAAGTTATAGGCCTAAAACTCAAACTGCCTTATTGCATTTCTTTCATACACATCAAGGATCACTTTTAACACTCACCAAGCTCAACATTCAAGCCAATTCTGGTTGTACCATAACCTAAACATAATTCACAACATATTATAGGTCATTTTGGCAGCTTACAATTACATTCAACATACACCATTTTGTACAGAATTTTCAAACCAAATTTATAACAATTTAATCACCTAACCATAACACTTTTTTCATGTCCAACTTCATACCATCATATACACACTCAAACTGCCCTAACATCCAACACAATTCCACATTAATATACCATAATTCAAGCATGAATTCCAGCATTCTTCAAGAGTCAACAAACTGCCACAATGGTACATTTATATTCCATCAATTTCCAAGCTTTAAATTTCAATACACATTTACTTGTACTAAGTATAATCATCCAAATGATTTCCTATACACATAAATATTTAATCAACCTTTTAATATATTATTTACAAGCACAAATGAACTGCCTTCAAGGTGTTTCCATGGCTGCCAAAAATACATATTCCCATTCAACATTAAACCTCAAAAATTTCTTCATAAATCAAACACCCATAACATTCTTACAAACTTTAACAAAGCAACAATCAAAAATACAAACTTACCACTTTGGAAATTCTTCAAAACTCCACAAAAACTTTCATTTCTTGCTGCCTATCTACTGCCCAATCTATGTAGACCAACTTTAATGAAGAACAAGTGAAGAAATTATGGCTTGAAATGGTGGATTGGAGTTCATGCATGGAGCTTGGAAGCTTTGGCCATGGAGTTCTTCATTGGGAGCATTTTGGCTGAATTTGAGAGGTTGAAAAAGAGGATGAATCTGCTGTCCAAATGCAGATTAAGTGGTCCACTAAGTGTCCACTTAGTGCTCCACTAATTAACATTAACATTATAATAATCCAAGTTTTCAATTTCCACATTTAACTCCTAATTTTTGCTATTTAATTTATGTACCACCAATTTAATTTTTCATAACATTTTCCAAATATAATATCATGTATTTTTAATGGACATTTAGATCAAAAGACAACTCGGGGTGTCAAATGACCACAATGCCCCTGTTCGGGTTGCATTCCCGATTTTTCGGTAACACCGGGTTTTGTCTATTTTTTCGATTTCTCACTTTTCTTTATACTAATTAATTAATTTTTCTTTGATATTTCTAATGATATTTATACTTCAATAGGTGTCTATTTAAATCCTAAACATATTTTCCAGGGTTCCCCGCTGTCCAGGGCTAGTCAACAGTCCACGCCGTGACTTCCCGGTGCGGTCACCCATCGCTAGGGTTCTCGGCTCGCTTAACTTAGTTGCATTTCTTTACTATTATTTTTCCTTTATTTTTCTTGTATTTTCTTTTCTTGTATTTCATTATTTAATGTCTCCTCACTCATATCGAAGTGTAGTTCTAGGCATTCTAGCTGTCCGGACAACACTGGTCACCAGAACAGTAGAACGCACTACCGAACTTAGGGGTGTTACACCCATTAACTGTATGTCATCCACATATAAGACAAGGAAAGTGATAGCACTGTCACTAACCTTCTTATATATACATGGCTCATCCTCATTTTTAATAAAACCAACGGATTTAATGGCTTCATCAAAATGGATGTTCCAACTCCTCGAAGCTTGCTTCAACCCATAAATGGATCGCTTTAGCTTGCATACCTTAGAACCATCTTGGGATTTAAAACCCCTAAGTTGTTCCATGAAAATGTTTTCATCAATGTATCCATTGAGAAAAGCTATTTTGACATCCATCTATCAAATCTCATAATCATAGTATGCAGCTATTGCTAATAGAATCCTAATTGATTTAAGCATGGCAACAGGCGAGAAAGTCTCCTCATAGTCGATTCCTTGCCTTTGTTGAAACCCTTTCGCTACTAGCCTTGCCTTATAGGTCTCTACCTTTCCATCAGAACTAATTTTCTTCTTGAAAACCCATTTGTTCCCTATAGGTACAATACCTTCAGGTGGGTCAACAAGATCCCAAACTTGATTCTTATACATGGAATCAATTTTAGATTTCATAGCATTAATCCATTTTGAAGAATCTTTATCTGATATAGCTTCTTCATAGGTAAGTGGATCATCTCCATGATCTACTTCTTCATGAGTAGATAACTCTTGTTCTTCTTTATGAAGGAAACCATATCTCACTGGTGGGTGAAATACCCTGGTTGTTCTACAAGGAACAGCTGTAGATGTTTCATCAATGGGTGTAGGTTGACTAGATGGATCTATATCCATATGATCTGTTGGTTTGTCAGAATTCTCCAATTCCAACTCTATCTGCCTTCCTTTGTCTCCTTCTTAAACAAACTGTTGTTCAAGAAATGTGGCATCTTTACTTATCACAACCTTTTGTGAAGTAGGCAAATAAAAATAATATCCAAAACTATCTTTTGGATATCCAACAAATCGACCTTTTTCTGATCTGATTTCCAATTTATCAGTGTTCAGCTTTTTGACATAAGCTGGACAATCCCAAATCTTAACATGCTTAAGACTTGGTTTTCTTCCATGCCATATCTCATAAGGTGTGGAAGAAACTGATTTTGATGGAATCCTATTCAGAATATACAACGCTGAATCTAATGCAAATCCCCAAAAGGAGATTGGCATATTAGTATAGCTCATTATACTACGTATCATACTACGTACCATATCCAATAGGGTACGATTCCTCCTTTTAGATACACCATTCAGCTGTGGTGTTCCTAGAGGAGTCAGCTGGGAAACAATGCCGTGCTCTCTCAAGTATTCATCAAATTCAGTACTCAAATATTCACCTCCACGATCTGATCGAAGAGCTTTAATACTCTTTCATGTTTGATTTTCTACTTCAGATTTAAATTCTTTGAACTTTTCAAAGGATTCATATTTGTATTTCATCAAATACAAATACCCAAACCTTTATTTATCATCAATAAAGGTAATGAAATAATGAAAACTGCCCCTAGCCATTTCCTTAAATGGACCACATACATCACTATGTATTAGCTCCAAAATATTTTCAGCTCTTAGCCTTTGTCCAACAAAGGGTAATATAGTCATTTTGCCCTGAAGGCAAGATTCACAAGTTGGAGTAGACTTAGAGCCCAATGAGGATAAAATCCCCATTTTCTCCAATTTTATAATCCTATCTTCTGCAACATGACCTAATCTTAAGTACCAAATATATTTTGAATTTTAAGTTGATTTTCATCATGGCATTGCATTCTTTTAGATTGCTATACTCTGGACAGTGGAAACACTTTCCTGCTGATAGTGGAAACACTTTCCTTTACCTTTGTCAACTTTGATCTCTATTTTTCTGTTTGGCTGTCTTCTTGGAAGGACCAGGAATCTGAGGTTTCTTTTTCTTATTGCCCTTCTTCTTATTGGACTTTCTAGTAGAAGAAGATGCAATCAAAGCTACCTCTTTTCCTTTATCGCCCAGTATATTCTTTTGGGCAATAACCAGCATGTTGAGTAAACCAGCTAAGGTGCATTCCTGTTTAGTCATATGGAAATTTGTCACAAAATTCCCAAAAGACTCAGGAAGGGACTGAAGGATCAAATCCATCTGTAGTTGGAAATCCATGTTGAAGTCAAGATGTTCCAACTGCTCAATTAACCGAATCATCTTGTGGACATGATCCCCAATATTCTGTCCCTCAAACATCCTCATACGGAATAGCTGTCTAGATATCTCATACATAGCATTCCTACTATGCTCACCATACAACTCTTGTAGGTGAAGAGGATCTCACTCACACTCTGCATGTTCTCATGCTGTTTCTGTAACTCATTACTCATAGAAGCAAGCATGTAACACTTAGCTCTCATATCATGCTCCTTCCACTTGTCCAAAGTTTCATGTTCCTCTTGTGTGGCCTCTGGAGGTAAGGGACCAGGAACATTTGAATCTAGAACATATCCTATATGTTCAAGGTTCAGGACAAGTTTCAAATTTCTTAGCCAATCAGAGAGATTAGGTCCTGTCAACTTATTGCGATCAAGTATGCTTGCAAGGATATTGGATGGTGGTGGTTGTTCTGTGCTCATTATTATTAGAAAATTTAATACAGAAAATAACCAGATTAATTAGTAAATTTATCATGTAATTAACCAAAATGATTATGGTTTTTAATCAAATTGGTTCTCCCACTAACTTAGCGAATCCTACACTTCCAAAGTAGAAAATGGAAATCCTAGTTGGATGGATTTCTAGTGGGTGATTGAATTCTTATAATTCTATTGATCATCCTCAGGTACATCCGTTATTGGAATTACAACAAACTATAAGTGAGCAACTCCTTGCCCATCATATCTCATGTGAGGTTCAATCCTTTACCTAGCCCCTAATGCTTAAAATCTCAGGTACATCCATTATTGACTTATCTTGCATTAGTTAAGTTAATCCCATTGAGCCAATAATTATGCAAATAATTTTAATGTCCTCAGGTAAATTCAATATTGGCCACCAAACCATTTACATATTTACAACATCTCATGCTTAACAATTATTCTTAAGAAAATCTGTTAAATTAATTGCATCTTATGCAACTATTTAAAATTTCTTAAAATAATTGCCCCAATGGAGGGCCCATGCTATTCCAACTTAATAATTTGTTTGGAAGATTTTATAGTCATCCTAATTACTTTTAAGGTCTCACTTTGTACATTATCCATTTAGCATGCATATATCATATAATTGCATACATTCCCACACATCTCATGCATTCATGGATAAGCAGTAAATATGGTATGTAACACTAGGAAAATCCCACATCGACAAAACACGGGAGAGATGCTGGGTTTATAAGTTGATGGTTCGTAACCCCTATTGACGCGTTTTAAAACCGTGAGGGCTTTGGCCCAGAGCGGACAATATCCCTAGTGGGCCAGGCCATTACATTTGTGGTATCAGAGCCGCTCCGCCTGCAAACTTGAATGATGGTGGGGCAAACCTCAGCGAGGACGCTGAGTCCCATAAGGGGGGTGGATTGTAACACCCTAGGCAAATCCCACATCGACAAAACACGGGAGAGATGCTGGGTTTATAAGTTGATGGTTCGTAACCCCTATTGACGCGTTTTAAAACCATGAGGGCTTCGGCCCAGAGCGGACAATATCACTAGTGGGCTGGGCCATTACATTTGTGAAAGGTCCCTTAGGCGAATCCCACATCGGCAAAGCACGGAGATGGTCTTGGTCTCAAAAGTAATGATATATAAGATGGGGGAACTAATCACTAGAGGCGCCTTTTGGTGGAATGGCCTGGAGAGTTGGAAGAACTCCAGGGTTAAACGTGCTCGTTTGAGAGAAATCCTAGGATGGGTGACCTCCTGGGAAGTTCTCCATTCCACCTATGGGACAAAACCGTGAAGCTTATGGCCAAAGCGGACAATTCCTCTAGTGGCTGGTTCCCGATCGTTACAATTGGTATCAGAGCCGCTCGCGTGTCCTCTTGGGCGATGGTGGGGCAAACCTCAGCGAGGACGCTGAGTCCCGAAAGGGGGGGAGAAAGGTCCCTTAGGCGAATCCCACATCGGCAAAGCACGGAGATGGTCTTGGGCTCAAAAGTAATGATATATAAGATGGGGGAACTAATCACTAGAGGCGCCTTTTGGTGGAATGGCCTGGAGAGTTGGAAGAACTCCAGGGTTAAACGTGCTCGTTTGAGAGAAATCCTAGGATGGGTGACCTCCTGGGAAGTTCTCCATTCCACCTATGGGACAAAACCGTGAGGCTTATGGCCAAAGCGGACAATTCCTCTAGTGGCTGGTTCCCGATCGTTACATGGTATGATCATGGACTTTCTAAAGGATTCAATTCTGAGCCACCAAGAATTGAATCAGGGCATTCCTAGGTGTATTTCATTCATTCATTTTACAAGAGTTACTGAAGGAGTACATAATCAACACTTGATCTTGAATTCCTCCCACTGGTCCCACCAATGCTCTTGACCTCCTTGAACTTCTTGCAATCCAATATTATATAGTAATCCTTGGCATACCAAGGTGAATTTACAAGAACTTAAATAAATGAAATTACAATAAAAAATTATTACAACCTTAATAATACAAGCCCAAATAAATTAAAATAAATTAATTAATTTACAATCCCAAAGAAACATAAAAGAAATAAATCCAATCACATTGGTCTTTTATAGTCCATGATCATCTATCATGCATATCACTATTTAACAATTAAATAAAACATACATAAATTAAATTGAATATCTCATATTCAACTTAAAAATCCAAATTTGAATATGATTCAAATAAATTTAAAAATTCAGATTTGAATCTCATTCAAACAAATTTAAAAATTCAGATTTGAATCATATTCAAACAACCTTAAAAATTTAGATTTGAATATGATTCAAACAATTTTTAAAATTCAGATTTGAATCACATTCAAATAATTTTTAAAATTCTGGTTTGAATCATAATTTAATTGTGTGATTAAAACTACTAATTAAACACTTTAATTAGTCAAAGAATAGGCCTTAAATCATACAACAATTGCAGAATTAAAAGCCAAATCTTGAACCACCCATGGAAGCCAAACCATGCGCACCATTGATGGTGTTTTTCAAGCATGCCGCCAAACCTCCATTGCAACCAGCAATGGATAAATTATCTCATGATCAAAACACACAATTAAATCATATAATCAACGATCTAAATGGCAAATATAGTGGCTCTGATACCAATTGAAGGAATGGAAGCGTGAAAAACAGAAGTTTATACCATTGAATTCAAAAAAAATTTTCACCTAGGATCACATGCATCATGCAAGATTTATTTTTATCTATTTGATTTCAATGATAAACAACATATCAAATCTCTTTTAGTATGTTTTTGGATCTTTATTTGTCATTTAAGATTTTACAATTAATCAGATTAATTTTAGAACCCTAGATTAAATCAAGAACTATTACACTAACCTCTTGATGCATTACAGTGTATTTGTGCCTTTGAGATTCGTCTTCAGGACACCAAATGTTGTCCCTCTAGCTTGTCCACACCAAGAACACCTATGGCAGCGCTTGAATAGCTTCTAAAGCTTTTTCTATTAATTAGAAAATCGAATTCTGCCTTTTAAAAGATTAAAGATGTAAACAAGACACTAGAAACGATTTCTAGTATTTTTAATTCAAGAGATTGATGGCTAATCTCTTTGAATTGATGAGAGATGAAGAAGAAGAGATGGAGAGCCTCAAAATGGCATGACAAAGGAGGAGTGGCTGCTAGTTGTCTTATTTTTAATTCATAACAATACTTATATTGCTAAGTCAACATATTAAACCCTTGCCACATTAAACCCTCTGATTGGTTCTAGGTTTAATTGACCCAATCACATTGTGCCAAGTGTTAAACCCATATTTAATCTTAATTTTAATCATCTTATACGATTAAAAAATATTTGGCAAGCTTATGTGTAATGCCATGTTTCACCATCTCATGGTGCCATGTGTCATCCTATGAAATGACCAAAATGCCCCTGTGACTTAATTTTGAGTTCTCAACCCAAAATAATTATTTCTCTTCTTCTAATCAATTTATATCAAATATAAATTAATTAATTAATCTCTATTAATTAATTTCTTATTAATTAAATTTATATTTAAACACTTTAAATATAAATTTAACTCATACTATACATCCAATAATATAGATTTGGTTTCAAGTCATGCTAGGGACTTTGCAATCTAATTGCAAACCAAACCTATTTAATTAATCAATTAAACTCTTTAATTAATTAATTAAATCATATTTAATTAGGTGATAACTTATGTATGTGTGTGACTTACTAGGCTCATCACTAATTGGTAATGAGATATGATATCAACTCTTAATATCATCAGAACTCTTTCTTACCATAAATGATTTCTCTAAATCATTTTATGCACCTGATAGACCATGGTTAACACCTAGCATAGCATGCCATGGCCACCCAATCAGTAATAAGGTTTACCTTAAATGAACCTATAATCATATGTTACCATGCACTGGAATCTCTCTGCTACAAAATCCCAACTCAAGCTGGAGTCATGGTTTATGTCAAACTCCATTTGCTATGAATATTATGTTCTCTTTTAATTTCAGTTCTTGATTAAAAAGATTTTTCTCATCAGAAACTCTTTTCTGAATAAATCTATCTGTCCTGGCCAGGAACTTGAAACATCAAGAATAATTAAATGAACATAGGATTTTATCTCTATTTACTTAGAGGAACAGATTCCATCTTGATTAACACCTACCTCCATATATAACTAGTAGGAGCTAACACATGCCCATATACCCATGCATAGTACAAGTATGAAAGCAGTATCAAACTCAAACTACCTATATACAAGATAACTGTGCTATCTCAGGTCTAAAGATTATATGCACTGATATGATTTATGACAAAACATTGACAAGAGTAAACTCCATGTGATTGTCATAAGTGTCACTGGTTCGGCCTACTTATCATTTATAAGTGCCTATCATGTTTGCTATATAGCATGAGACTCACCATTCCATCTTATTTATATCTCATATAAATAACTTGGGAACAAATATGAGTACAATCTTTCTGGATAAGTCATGTCCTTATTATGAAGTATCCTCGATTGTGAACCTATTTATGATACTTTGTACTAGAAATACTGTCACTCATATTCTTAACAACTTAAGAATAGAATTTCTAACAAAATATCAATGGACCTTTTCTATGACACATAAATATATTATGTAAATGGAAAAGTAGAAATGCCTTTTATTAATAAAAATATGTACAAGATACATACTAAATGATATGCTCTATGGCATACTACTAACAGCTACCCCTTCCTTTTCAAGTTTCCACAAAATTCTTCAAACAATTGACTTCTTCAAGCTTGAATCTTCACCTCTCCTTGCTCCCTTTTGCTTGGGTACTGTGGTGATGATGCTTTAGGGTTTTTGGCTTGGTGTTTCTCCTTCTAACTTCAGAGGAAATGGCTGTTAAGAGGGCAAAAGAAGAAAGAAAAAAGATGAGGTAGTGGCCGGCCAATTGAAGAAAATAAGGAAGAGAAGTTTTTTGCTTTATTCAAAAAGTTTTGATGTGTTTTCTTATTTTGATTGACTGCCTTTCTTTTTTTATTTTCAATTTTACCCTCAACTTATTAATTTATTCAAGTCACTCCTTCCATCATTTACCCCTTAGTTTATTAATTATTTCAAGCAAGTCCCTTCGTCCATTCTTTCCTAATTTCTCCTCAACTTTCTAACTTATTTGATTTAGTCTCCATAATTAAGTTCTAATTTCCATATAATTAATTATGCCATATTTTTATTTTATTTATTTACTTATTATTTATTATTTTATTATTAGCCTTTTAGGTTAGATTTGAGGATGTTATATTTATAATATAATTGTTTAGGTGATTAGGGTTAGCCATCCTCTTCCACTCAGCCGTCATAGTGATTCCCGATGTACTGTAAATAGATATTGATTTTATTTATAATTTCAATATTATTATACATACAAGACATGCTCATGCATTTACTTATAATTATATATATATATATATATATATATATATATATATATATATATATATATATATATATATATATATAGCTATTATAGGCATGCTTTGCATTGCATTATTATTTGATGAAATTGATGTGAGTGTTGTCTTAGGGTAATTTAGAGTTGTGTGCGTGTATCAGCGTGCATAAGGTGTGGTACTGGATATAGGTAGGATGGGCAGATCGGCTTAAGCTGGTCTCTCTTGGGGCTCGGTCCTTTTTGTGATAAGTCAGGGTAAGTACGACTTTGAATTGATCTCACTAACCCTCGCATTTGGATTATTAAGAGAAAGTCCGGCTCGAGTTGATCTCACTAGCAGAGGTTGGAATTAAGAGAGCTATGTAGGGAATTAGCTCCTATATATATTTATATATATTTAACTAATGCCACACATGAGTATGTGGGTGTTCCAAATTATTCTTTGTGCGAATATTGTTTGAACTTGGTTGAATGTGTTGATATATGTTGCATTTCATCCTTAGGGATGCATTAGCCCTAGATAGTTTTAGAAATTGTATTTAAAATCAATATCTTACTTTATGAATCGAGCCCTCACTCTTGTTTACCCTTTTTCTTTCTAAGATACAGGAGAATTCATTTTATGATTAACCTGCTTCCTTCTTCATAGGTCTATTAGCAGCAAAAAACAGTATTATATAGTATTGATTACAAATCTAGAACTCCACATGTATTAGAAGTATTTTAATTAGTTTGAGATTGTAATAGTTTATTTATTTTTGAAATTGTAAACCTAATATTTATGCGTGTATGGATATATGGAATAGGTATTTGTCTTGGATGAGGAAGCTGAGCTCCCATTTAATTAAATTGCTGTGTTGAGTATTATGAAGGTGAGCTGAGCTCTCCAAATGGATATATTTTGTGATTACAGGTCGAGTGAGTCAAGAACTCCCCATTGGATAGTCCAAGTTATGATCGGACTCTGTCTGGTTAGTTTCTTGAATCGGGACTTAGAGTATGGACTTCATGGTTGGGCTAGAACAATTAGGCTGACCCAAGTCTTAGTGCTGATTCAACCTATAATTTGGGTCATAACAAAGTTGGTATCAGAGCTTAGGCTCCAAATTCATAGGAAGTATATGTCTAAAGTTTAAGAAGATTTTGGTTAGGGGGTTCACATGTGGAGTATAGGATCCATAATCGTCTTTACACTATCATCCTTGCATCTAGTTTCTGCTTTATGTACCTGTATGTAATTATGAGTTTGTAAAGATGCTTAGTACATTATTTTGGATAATGCTGCTAAATTTCAGGAAAATGTGTAGAGGTAAGAGAGCTACCATGACGCCAGAATAGGAAGTGCCAAACAAAGTTTCGGCACAAGATGAGGCACCTGCCTGTAGGAGACGGGGTAAGAGACCTAGAACTACTCAAGTGGAAGAGCAGCAGCCACAAGTACAGGAATAGTCCTTTATGGCCTAAGGTCCTATGAATCCAATGGCAGCCACTCTAGTTGGTCTGCAGAGGACCATTGACATAATGGCGCAGTACATGGTCTGCCCTCCATAACAGTAGCAGCCCCCAGTACAGAGAGGGGAACCTTATAAGCAAATAATAAATTTTAAGAAGTTGGTACTTGGTACATATGATACTACAGATGATACTTATCAGTTTCTAAATTCTTGCAAACAAGCAGGAGTGGAGCTGCAATTGACTGACAAGAGGCTAATAGAGTGTGTGCATCATGTGATGGGACCTGTGCTTAGACAGTGGATGATGAGTTATGTGCTCCATCATATTAAAGGGTTATCCTGGGCACAATTAGTGGAACTATTCATAAACAGGCTCATGCCAGAGAGTTTCAGAGATTAGAAGCAGTGGACCTTTGAAGCTTTAAGATAAAATGGTAGATTAGTGGATGAATATGCCTCTGAGTTTTTGGAGTTGAGCAGGTATGCCCCTACTGCAGTGGCCACAAAAGGCATGAAAGTGAAAATATTTCTGAAGGAGCTAGATAGGAAGTATGCAAACTTAGCTATGTTGTCAGACCAGCCATTTGATGTGGTAGTTGATCAAGCCTGACAAATTGAAATTAGTTATATGGAGATGAAGGGAGCAGAGCAAAGAAAAATAGAGCTGAAGGGTCATCAAGTATGCTACATATAAGCACCATGGGTGGTGGCTGCCAGGGCCATCAAGGTGGAAAGAGTAAAGAGAACAAGAAAGTAGGCCTCAAACATAGAGCCAGAGGATTTAGGCTAGGCTATGGGTCTAGCAGTGGATAGATTTTGGGCTACAGTAGTTCTAGATATGATTCAGAGTCTTCTTTGGCACCTTATATATAATGTGGGAGAGTACACTTAGGGCCTTGTTTGATGAGCTCTGGTGAATGCTTCAAATGTGACTAGCAGGGTCACTTTGCTAGGGAATATCCCATGTTCAGCGAGCATTTGATGAGGTCCCAAGGATCGATTGGTAATATACCCCTCTAATTACACCTTGGTACTTCTAGCATAGCAGACAATTAGTTTAGTGGCCAACAGGGCTGTGATCAGGGAGGACGTAGCTTTGGAGGTAGATATGGGGGTAGAAGCCAGTTCCAAAATTCTGCATCTTAATGCAGAGAACAGGCTTGAGTTTTCACTCTAACACATTAGGATGCACAGGCTTCAAATGCAGTGGTGGTAGGTATTCTTCTAGTCTATTCTTTTGAAGCTCATGTTTTAGTAGACCCGAGTGCTACACACTCGTTTATTTCCCTTGTGTTTGCCTTAAGGTTGGGCAAGAATCTTACAACTGTGGAGTGTCCCTTGTATGTAGCTACCCCTCTTAGTGACAACATAGATGTAGATATGGTTTTTTTGGGTAGCCCAGTGGTAGTGAATGGAAAGATCCTCCTAGTAAACTTGATGTGAACTTGGGGATGGATTGGCTGTCAACTCATTATTCCACCCTAGATTATAGAAATAAAAAGCTGTATTTCCATATACTAGATTGCAAAAACAAAAAGATGTATTTCCATATATCTAGAATAGAAGAGTTTAGCTTTGATGGTGATAAAAGCATGGCTTTGTACAACCTAGTGTCAGCCATTAGTGCTAGGAAGATGTTGAGGCTTGGATGTTAGGGTTATTTGGCAATGGTAAGGGACACATTTGTTAAAGGTGTCAGTGTGGAAGATGTTCCTGTTGTTAGGGAATTTATGTATATGTTTCCTAAGGAACTTTTAGGCTTGCCACCAGATCGGGAGATAGAGTTCTGCATAGATATTGTGCCGGGTGTTAGTAATATGCCCTAGAGCATATCATTTAGTATGTATCTTGTACATGTTTTATTAAGAAAAGGCATTTTCACTTTTCCGTTTACATAATATATTTATATGTAATAAAAAAGGTTCATTGATATTTTGTTAGAAATTCTATTCTTAAGTTGTTAAGAATATGAGTGACTGTATCTCTAGCATAAAGTATCATAAATAGGTTCACAATCGAGGATACTTCACAATAAGAACATGACTTATCCAGAAAGATTGTTGTAACACCCCTAATTGTATAGCCTGGTATATTTCATTGTTTCGGTGACCGGTGTCAGTCTACATAATTAAGGGGATTAGAACCACATCTAAGACAACTATATAAGCCCTGAAAACAAATAATTAGTAAATGTTAAATAGTTAAGTACAAATAAGAAAAACAGAACACAAGAAGTTAAATGAGCCGGGAGTCACAGTGATGGGTAACCTTCTCAGGAAGGATTGCGAGGTCTATTTAAACTCAAATTTCGAACCGTAAAATATGACATCGTGGTCCTTAGGACCATTATGAACATAGTGGAAAAGAGAAAATCACAAAAAAGAATTGTTAAGCAGGTCAAATAATTAGGTAAGGGATCCGAAAGCAATATTGAATTACTTACAAACCGGATTGAACCAGCAAGGGGTAATTTAGTCAATTCACTCCTAGAGCTGACTCCTGACCTACCTGTCCAATAAAATTGGAGAAAAGAAAATTTTAGGATTAAGAATTAAATTAAAGAACTAATGAAAAAATAATAAAAAAAAAAGGAAAAAAAAAGTTTTGTTACCTCATATTGATGACATCAATTATGATGTCAAAATTATTTTTAAATTTCTACAATTTTTAAACAATTCAAATACACAAAATAAGACCTAAAATGACATTAAAAAAGAAAAAAAGAAAAACAATCCCATCTTCCTCCCAAACCAGCCGGTTCTTTCTCTCCCTTACTTCACCATTAAAATAACTTCCATGAAGCTTGATCAAAGCTTTTGAAAACCTCACTTTGTCCCCAAAATTCCCATTAAACCTTGTTAACTTCACTTGAAAAGAAGCTTGAGTAAGAAAAGAAAAGAGGAAAAGGAAAGAATTGAGGAAGTGGAACTCCAAAGTTGAGGTAAGAATTTAAATTGGAATTTTTAGTTTAAAATACATGTTTTGAGTTATTTTAACTTAGATTTCAAACTTTAAAATCAAAAGAAAACATGGTTGAGGGACCAAACATAAATTTCGACCAGCCTTAGTTAGGGTTTGAAATGAGTGAATTTGATGTATTTGAATGGTTGCTTAGGTTGAATTATGTATGTAAACTATGGATAGATGTTTAGAATGCATTAGATTTGAATTTTATGAATTAGGGTTCTTGGCACTTAGGGTTTGGGAGAAAAATTTGAGAATTTACCAAATGATGTAGTTACCCTTATTTGAGTTGAGTAATGGTCAAGTGTGACCATTTGAGGTGTGGATGAAGTGTTGGAACTAAGTTTAAATTTGGATTGGTTATGGTCATTCTGCAGGCAGCATGACCTAGGTCCCTTTCAGGGACCAAAATTGAAAATTTACCAAGGTGTGAGGCCAATTGGGAATGAAACTAGACACAAAATGGCATATTTTTCATTTAGGAATCATTCCCAGAAAGTAACCATAACTTAGTGAACAAATTGGCCAAATTCGGATTAGGCAAACTGACCTGTACAAAAATGATCAAATGAATAGTAGTTACACAAATGACAATAACTTGGACTAGGAAGGTCTAAATGACCTGAAATTTTACCAGTAGAAAGCTGAGACATAGCTCTACAACTTTCATGAAGAAACGAAACCCAAATTTTAATCATAACCTATTTGAAAATCCACCTGCAGTCAACCACAAAAATTGCCAAAACCCAAAATTTGCCCAGAATTCTGGGTAAAACCAAATCCGTCCAGCCATGTTCAAATGGCTATAACTTAGGCTAAAAAACTCTAAATAGAGTGATTCAAAAAGGGAAATAAAGTTAAGACAATAAGGAACAACTTCTATGAAGAAAACTTAGCCAAATTCTAACAGAAACATGACTAATAGAACAGTACAAAACAAGACACCAAAACTGAAAATTTGAAATTTGTACCTAAAAGACTTGAGATTTGAGAAAAGAATCAAAATCAACAAATTAGGTAACCAAAATGTGGTATGTGTGTGAAATTAGAATTCCCATACCTATTAAGCATTAGAAAGTCAACAAATTGACTTAAATAGTATCGTGAATAGTAACCCCGAAATACAAATTTTAAAGAACGTCACGTTTAGCATATTAAAGCTAGGTATAAGTAGATTTGAATTCATTTTTGGACTTATGATAAATTATGATACTGAAACACTGTGAAACTGTGTGTTTCAGTTGAAAAGAATACCGGAAAAGAACCCAAGGCATTGAGTCAAGGCCAAGAGGCGACTCGCATAAGGTTTGTGCACAACATTAATATTCTTTAATATTCATTTGCAAAGTGCATGAAATGAATTACTTATATTGCAAAATGTTTATTATGCATTTGACTTAAATTATTGAAAGTTTACTTGTATGTGTTTGAAATGGCAATAAATGTTTGATAAATTGTTAAGATAGTTTTGAAACCATAGTGTCATGACCATATATTTGAATGCCTCACTAGCATAACTAGTGGGGGAAATTAGTTTTGTATTTTGATTCCTTCTCTGGCTGAAGTGCTGAGGTGTGTGCCAGTAGAAGAAGAAATTGAATGGATATTCATATATTTGAGCTAGCTAGCCTTTTGATTTCTCATAAGCCTCTGGCTATTGAGATGAATATATTTTGAATGGCATGATATAACTGTGTGTTTTTATGAAATTGATTTGAGAGTTTCTAAATGAAATTGTTGGACTAAAAGTTTATAAATAATGTTTTGCATATGTCTTTCATTTTCAGCAATGTGTTTGAATAAGTATGATTTAAATTATGCATAAATGTTATTTTAGTATGTGGTGCACCACTGAGTCATAGTACTCAGCGATGGCTATTATTGCTGTCGCAGATATAGAGACTAGAGGAGCAGCAGAGTGAGCTGCTGATGATCTTGGAGCCACCTTTCCTAAAGTTTTGTCGGGTATAAATTTATACCCTGAATGTAATGTTTATATTTGTGTATGTAACCATATGTACATGTATAAATTGACTTTGAGCAGTTGTATAGAGTTTGTAATAATGTTATTTTGGATTTGCTTATGTAAAGTTTGGTTGATTAATGTAAAGCGAATTTACTATAATGAAATATGAATGGAATTACTGAGTACAGTTTTTTTTTTATGGCAATTTGAGTTGTGAATCATTGATTTGAATTTTGAAGTTTGAAAAATGGTGTTAAGTTGTGTTGAAGTAGTAGTGAGTTTGATGAAAAAGAATTATTGGAAGTGTTTTTACAGGTATTTGAAGAACTGTTTTCCCCAGATATAGAAGGCACTTTGCCAAAACTTTTCCAAAAATTGCGAAAAAATAAAAATGGAAAAAAATTTGAACTAGTCTTTAAACTTCTTTTAAAAATAAGAAAATGCTCACCACTTCTAAAAAGTAAGAAAATGGTTTGAAAATCCCTTGTAGGGTACTTAATGAGTTATTGGTAGGTGAAGTTCAGTAGTTCATTAGGTATGCTACGGGATCATGTTATGCCTTACAGAGGGGTAAGGTGTGACATGTTTTAGTGGTATCAGAGCGAAATTTTTGAAGTATGTTTTGACTTGTGAATTTGTGTCTTTTCTTTGATAAGTACAACTGCTCAATGTCCTTATTTGTTACATACAGTGCATTACATCATGAATATGAACTAACAGAGGGAAATCTCCTTATGTTATTTGTTCAGGAGATATCTTAACTCCAAGTTGAAATGGAAGAAGGGGATCGCTCAGTTGAGCAGTTGGTACAGGTTGAGGCCCAAGAGGAAGCCCCAGCTCTGCAAAATGTCAGTGGGTCAGTAGCACCAGCCCCATAAATGCCATAGTTTCTTGCAAAATTCGCATAGCAGATGGCTGCAATGTTTTAACAAATGGCTTGAAGCATGCCTACTCAAGCTCCACTTCAGACACCTGTGGTACAACCACAGCCTCCAGCCAGGCAGTGTGACAAGCTACTTAAGTATGGGGCTACAGAGTTTAAGGGTATAGTGGACCCTTTAGAGGCAGAGTAGTGGTTAGAGAGAATGGACAGAGTGTTTAAGAAGCTGCACTGCACAAATGAACTAAAATTTGAATACTTAGTGTCCTTGTTGCAAGGGGATGCATATGATTAGTGGAAGACCATCCCCCATAGCTTAGCTGAATCGCCAGTATTGACTTGGGACGAATTCATTAGAGAGTTCCAATAGAAATATGTCCCAAATTCATATGTGGATAAAAAACTGCAAGAATTTTTGAGTCTGAAATAAGGCAACAGATCAGTGGCAGAATATGAAAGGGAGTTCTCCCACTTAAGCCACTATGCTGGGAGTCTCCTGTTTACCAGCAAAGAAAGGTGCAAGAGATTTCAGACAGCTTTGAAGCCCAGTTTAAGGATGCAAGTAGTGGGATTCAGACACAGTAACTTCTCTGAGCTCATCTCTTAGGCACTTGAGTTGGAAAGGATTGAATTAGAAGCAACCCCAGCAAAAGAAAAGTCTAAGAAGACTGAAAAATCGGAGAAAGATAAAGGGGAAAAATTAGTAGAGCAAAGTCCTAGTGGTACATCTGGAAAGATGAAGAAATTTGGGGGACTAAGCAGAGGTAGAGGTGGAAGGTTTGGAAGGGGTAGATTCTCTGGACAGAGACCCCTTAGATCTAGTCAGCAGTCAACCAGGGGTTCACATCCTCCCCGCCCCTGTGAGACTTGTGGCAAGTTTCATGGGGGAGAATGTTATTGGGCAACAAGAGCTTGCTTTAACTGTGGAGGCAAGGGCCATCTTGCTAAGGATTGCACCAGTGCCCCTAGATTTAAGCTAGCTCCTACAACTGCAGAAGGGTCTGTTCAGAGTCTTGCTACCAAAGGTTCACAACCGGTTAGCAGAGGAAGAGGCAAAGGTAGAGGCAATGCTTCTGGCAGTCAGGGTACTGTTAGCCAGTCAGCACAAGGGAGTGCTCCAGCTAGAGTCTACACTATGAGACAGCGGGAAGAAGCTAAAACTTCTGACATTGTGGCTGGTACATTTTCTATCTCTAATCAAGATGTATTTGTATTGTTTGATCCGGGTTCAACCCACTCATATGTTAGTGCTAGCATAGTCAGTTCACTTGCTGTTCGGTGTGCCAAAATGGATTTTGAAGTGCTAGTAACTAGTCCATTAGGACAAGAGATCTGGGTCAACAGAATCTATAGAGACTGTGCTTTGGTGATCCAAGGACATGTTTTTCTATCAGATTTGATTGAAATGCCCTTTAGAGATTATGATATCATCTTAGGCATGGATTGGTTAGCCAGACATCATGCCATGATTGACTGTAGACTGAAGACAGTCACTTTTGGTCTCCCTCTGTACGGTGATGTGGTAATACATGGGAAGAGGCATTTATTACCATGAAACATCATTTCGGCTGCACTAGCCAGAAGAATGATCAAAAAGGGGTGTGAAGCATACTTGGCATATGTGATAGACACCCAAGTGGGGAGTCTGACACTAAGAGACGTCCCTACTGTATGTGACTTTTCGGATGCGTTCTTTATGAATTGCCAGGATTACCTTTAGAAAGAGAGGTGCAGTTTGAAATTGATGTTATGCCTGGTGTGGACCCAATCTCTATAACACCATATAGAATGGCACCAGCAGAACTGAAAGAGTTGAAACTGCAGTTGCAAGAGCTGCTTGATAAGGGTTTTTTCCGCCCTAGTGTGTAACCTTGGGGAGCGCCAGTGTTATTTATTAAGAAGAAAGATGGCACTCTCCACTTATTTATTGACTATTGGCAGATGAATAAGGTGACAATAAAGAATAGATATCCATTGCCCCGTATTGATGACTTGTTTGATCAGTTGAGGGGTGTAGCTGTGTTCTCCAAAATTGACCTGAGGTCAAGTTATTATCAACTGAAAGTACAAGAGCAGAGTATTCCTAAACTATCTTTAGAACCCGTTATGGCCATTATGAGTTCTTGGTCATGCCATTCGGGTTAACTAATGCTCCGGCTGCTTTTATGGATCTGATGAACACTATCTTCAGACCATACCTCGACCAGTTTTTTGTGGTACTCATAGATGATATATTGGTCTATTCGAGGAGTGTAGAAGAGCATGATAGACATCTGCGGATTGTACTACAGACTTTGAGGGAGAAACAACTATACACCAAATTGTTGAAGTGTGAATTTTGGCTGAAGGAAGTATCCTTCTTGGGGCACGTAGTATCAGTAGAGGGCATCAAGATAGATCCAAGTAAGATAGAAGCTGTCCTTAATTAGAGGCCACCCAGAAATATCACAGAGATTCGCAGTTTTCTGGGTTTAGCTGGATACTACCTTTGATTTGTGAAGGGATTCTCCATGTTGGCATCTCCATTGACCAAATTACTTCGAAAAGATGTGAAATTTCAGTGAATGGATAAATGCCAAAAGAGTTTTGATCAATTAAAGGAATGTTTGACTGAGGCTCCAGTCCTTACTTTACCTACCCCAGGTAAAGAATACACAATATATAGTGATGCTTCTCATAATGGGTTAGGTTGTGTACTGATGCAAGATCGAAATGTCATTGCCTATGCATCACGCCAGCTGAAACCGCATGAGAGGAACTATCTGACACATGATTTGAAGCTAGCAGCTATTGTGTTCGATCTTAAGATCTGGAAACACTATTTATATGGGGAAAAGTGTTACATCTACACAGATCATAAGAGTTTAAAGTATTTGGGCACTCAGAAAGAGTTGAATTTGAGACAGAGGAGATGGTTAGAGTTGATAAAAGACTATGATTGTCTGATAGACTATCAACCAGGGAAAGTTAATGTTGTGGCTGATGCCTTAAGTCGTAAGACTATGGCAAGTCTATGGGTTACTTGTAACACCCCCATGTTCGGTAGTGCGTTCTACTGCTCTAGTGACCAGTGTTGTCCGGACAGCTAGAATGCCTAGAACTACACTTCGATATGAGTAAGGAGACATAAAATAATGAAATACAAGAAAAAAAAATACAAGAAAAATAAAGAAAAAATAGTAGCAAAGAAATGTAACCAAGTTAAGCGAGCCGAGAACCCTAGCGATGGGTGATCAGACCGGAAGTTACAATGGACCGTTGACTAGCTCCTCGATCATGGGAACCCTAGAAAATATTTTTAAGACTTAAATAGACATCTATTAAAGTATAAATATCATTAGAAATATCAGAGAAAAATTAATTAATTAGTACAAAGAAAAGTGAGAAATCGAGAAAACGATAAAACTCGGTGTTACCGAAAAATCGGAAATGCAACCCGAACAGGGGCATTGTGGTCCTTTGACACCCCGAGTTGTCTTTTGACCTAAATTTCCATTAAAAATAAATGATGTTACACTTGGAAAATGTCATGAAAAATTAAATTGATGGTACATAGTTTAAATAGCAAAAATTAGGAGTTAAATGTAGGAATATAAAAACTTTAGAATATTAAATGTTTAATCTAAGTTAGTGGTCCACTAACTCAATTAAGTGGCCATATAATCAGCATATTTTGGGTAGATTGCTCATCTTCTTCAACATTGCAAAAACCAGCCGTGAGCCTCCATTGAAGAACCTCCATGGCCATCCACTGCCAAGCTCCATGCAACCATGATTTAGCCATATTTTTCACTAGCTTCCTTCACAAAAACTATTCTACACCACTTGGGTAGTAGATAGGCAGTAAGAAGATCGAGTTTAGTCAAGGTTTTGAAGAGTTTCCAAAGTGGTAAGTTTGTGTTTTTGGTTATTGCTTCATTAAAGTTTGTGAGGAGGTTATGGGTACTTGAATTATGGAAAGAATTTTGGAGTTTGATATTCTAAGGGAGATGTTTATTTTTGGCAGCAATGGAAACTCCTTGAGGAAAGTTTATTCTTGATTGTAAATGGTAGATTAAAGGGTTGATTAAGTGTTTATGTGTGTAGGAATTTATTTGGGTGATGTATATTAAGTATATGTAAATGTGTATTTGAATTTGGAAGCTTGGAAATTAATGGAGTGTGATGTATGAATCGGTAGCTTGATTTGGTAAACCATAAAAATGTTATTTCATATTTAGTTTATGGAATATTAATATTGAATTATGGTAGTTGTTATGGCAGCTTGGGTATATGTATGATGGTGTGAGGTTGGACATGTAAATGAGCTAGGTTAGGTGATTGAATTGTTGTAATTTGAGCTTGAAAAAATTTGTACTAAATGGTGCATATTGAGTGTGATTGTGAGCTGCCAAAATGACCAACAATATGTTGTGAAATGTGTTTAGGTTATGGTACAATCCAGAATTGGCATGAATGTATCATTTGGTAAGTGTTAAATGTATCATTTGATGAGTGATGGACAATGAGCAATAGGGCAGTGTGTGTTTTGGCTTAGAACCTTAAGTGTGTGACTCCAATTGGTATGAAACCAATTGGAGGTGAAACAAGGCACAAAATGTGCCAACTTTCATGAAGGAAACTTACCAAAATTCTGCTTGTAAGATAACTTGAAAAATGACCAAATCCGGATTAGTGCAATTGAGGCCTGAAAATTGACCATTTGGGCAGTAGTTAGTGTTTTGGCCATAACTCACTCAAAACAGGTCCAATTGACCTGAACTTTTTACCATGAATAGTTAAGACCTATATCTACAAGTCTTATGAAGACACCAAAGCCCAAAAATGACCATAGGCAAGTCAAAAAGCTTGTACAAGTTTGGGTCCAAAAACTGGCCGAACCAAAATTGACCTAAAATGACTTAAAGTGACCAATTTTGGTACATTCTGACCAGCAATAGTAAAATAATCATAACTTGGTCTAGTAAACTCAGAATGACCTGAAATTTTGTCCCGCGTGCAATAAGACATAGATCTACAAGTTTGTAGTTTTGACCAAAACCCAAAAACCGAGAGAACTAGGTTGTCCGGCTAGGTCAAACTAGTATCCCGGAATCCAATAAATTGCAAGAAAATGCAATATACATGGAAATGAATTGGGTAACATGTACCAACCCTAGAAGACTATTGAATGTGACATATTAGTAACATTAAAACCTAATTCACCTAGAATGCATCGAGTGTCGACATCTTAGGTTGACTAAGGAAATAATAGAATTCAGTGAATTAATTATCAAGCATTATCATTAGAGACAGTTTAAATGAGTACTGAAACACTTCAAATTGTGTTTGTCAGTTAGCAAGGACTCAGGGAAAGGGAAGGAAACACTGAGTCAAGGCCAAGAGACACTTATCAAAGGTTTGTGCACAACAATTATTTCTTTTGAATTTTTGAATTGAAATAAATTATGACTATTAGTATATTATTGTTTTCAATTATGGAAATGTGTTTGAATGGATACTTATTGCTTGAAAAGCATTGTAAATGGTTTGAAACTGTGGAAAAATTTATTTAGTGTGATTTGTGAAAATTGAAGTTAATTATGAATTGTGTTGCCATTTTGTGAATGAAATTATGACTTTGGAAACTTATTGGATTCTCACGAATCATTTGAATAAAATGTTTAGAATTGATTTGGTGTTCACACTTAGCATGACAGTATCACAATATTCCTCCTCCAATTATGGGGTTGAGATCGTTTATTTTTCTCCCTCTCTGGCTTTCCAGTTGTGGTTGAGATCGGATGAGTACTCATTATATAGCTAGCTTCCTCCTTCATTGATTTCGATTAGTGGGGTTGTAGATTGCTTTGTCGTGGTGTACAACGCGGCATTGATCGGAAATTTATGTCATGGCTTAAGTTGTATATGAATTGGCAACACTGTGTTCTTAAATTATTTGACTAAATTGTGTTATTATGAGCTTTGATAATTTGTGAAATGGAGTTTAAATTCTTATTGACATTCAGTGTCTTTTGAATTTAATCATGTTTTGACTTATTGAGATTTATTATGATATTGTGAAATGGAGTTCAAATTCTTTATGACATTCATTGTCTTGAATTTAACTATGGTTTCAGTATCCACTATTTATATGACTTATGATTTGTGATTTAAAGTTGTATTTGATTAATGTTGTGCACCACTGAGACATTGTCTCAAATGATAGCTTTCATTCTTGCCGCAGTAGACAGACAGACAGGCGAGACTAGGCTGCTAGTGCATTCAGCGAGAGATCATCGAGTATACTGAGTATACCACATTTTGCATTTTGTACTGTAATGTATGTTCACTATATGTATATATTGTTCTTGGTTTTGAGCAGTTGTAAATTAAAATTATACATTGAAGTTGTAAAATAAATTATGAGTTATTTTGACTTGTAAAATTTGTACTATATTTTTTTTATCTCAACTTTGAAAATACTGAAAAAAAAATTACTGTGGATTTGAGTTGAGAAACATATTGAGTTGATCAAATATTAGAGTTGAGATTGAGAAATATATTTGAAGTGATTTTTACAGGTTTTTGAAGAACTGTTTTATTCAAAATACAGATGGCACTCCACCAAAATTTTTACAGAAATTACTAATAATTCAAATGTATTAGCTATTTCACTTCAATTCAAAACAAAGTTTTTAACACCTGTAAATAGTGCTCACCACTGTAAAAAGAAGTAAGAAAAGTTTTAAAAATCCCTCGTAGTGTATTTAATGGGTTACCAGTAGACGAAGTTTGTAATTCATTAGGTATACTACGGGATCATGTTATGCCTTACAGAGGGGTAGGGTGTGACATTACTCCTTTGTCTATGGTACATGAGTTGAGATCATTACATGCCAGCTTAGAGATTAATGATGGGGGGCAGACAGTAGTTGCATGGCATGTACAGCCAGATTTTATTGATTGATCAGATCAAAATGGCTGCTCAGAATGATCAGAAGTATCAGAAGTTGTTAGAAGAAGTCCGGCAGGGCAAGAAACCTGAATTCTCAATAAGAGATGATGGTCTACTACTTCACCAGGGCAGAATATGCGTTCCTAATAACGTTGACTTGAAACAGATCATTTTGAAGAAAGCACATGAGTTTCCTTTTGCTATGCACCCTGGTGGCACAAAAATATATAGAGGGCCAAAGGAGCATTACTGGTGGATGGGTATGAAAAGAGATGTGGTGGAATTTATTTCCAAATGCCTAACTTGTCAACAAGTAAAGGCAGAGCATCAAGTACCAGCTGGTTTGTTACATCCACTACCAGTACCAGAATGGAAATGGGAGAGAATAATAATGGATTTTGTGATGGGACTTTCGAGGACACAGAAAAGTCATGTTGCAGTATGGGTCATTGTTGATAGACTGACCAAGTCTGCTCATTTTCTGCCAGTCCGGATGGACTACAGTTTAGAAAGATTGGCCAAGTTATACATTGATGAGATAGTAAGACTGCATGGAGTGCCAGTATCCATCATATCAGACAGAGATCCTAGATTCACTTCTAGATTTTGGGGTAGTCTTCAGAGAGCCCTAGGAACTAGATTGAACTTCAGTACGACATGATGGCTAGTCTGAGAGAGTAATTTAGGTATTGGAGGACATGCTACGGGCTTGTGTAATTGAATTTGAGGGTAGTTGGGACACACATTTGCGTTTGATTGAGTTTGCTTAAAACAATAGCTATCAATCAAGCATTGGGATGCCTCCATATGAAGCTTTGTATGGTAGAAAGTGCAGAACTCCCCTGTGTTGGGATGAAGTAGGTAAAAGGAAATGATTGGGCCTGAAATTGTTCAGCAAACCGAGGAGAAGATCAGGTTGATCAGAGATCGACTCAAAGCTGCATCAGACCATCAGAAGTCCTATATTGATTTAAAGAGAAGGGATATTGAGTATGCAGTGGGTGAGAAAGTATTCCTCAAGGTTTCCCCTTGGAAGAGAATTATGAGATTCAGCAAGAAGGGGAAACTGAGTCCTCGTTTCATTGGGCCATATAAGGTTCTAGAGAGAGTGGTCATTTGGCATATCGTTTGGCATTACCTCCAGAATTACAAAAGATACATAATTTCTTCCATGTGTCTATGTTAAGGAGGTATCAATCAGACCCATCTCATGTACTGCCAGTAAAAGAAATTGAAGTGAATCCAAACCTCACATATGAGGAAGAACCCATAGGGATTTTGGCTTATGAGGTGAAGCAGCTACGGAACAAGCAGATACCGTTAGTGAAAGTGCTGTGGAACCATCATTCAGGCCAAGAAGCTACTTGGGAACGAGAGGAGGATATAAGGAGATAGCACCCACAGCTGTTCAGAAATTGATACCAGGTAAAATTTTGAGACGAAATTTATTTTAAGGGGGGGGGGGGGGGAATTGTAACACCCCTAGTTGTATAGCCTGGTATATTTCAATGTTCCGATGACCGGTGTCAGTCCGGATAATTAAGGGGATTAGAACCACATCTAAGACAACTAGATAAGCCCTGAAAATAAATAATTAGTAATTATCAAATAGTTAAGTATAAATAAGAAAAACAAAACACAAGAAGTTAAATGAGCCAGGAGTCACAGCGATGGGTGACTTTCTCGGGAAGGACTACGAGGTCTATTTAAATTCAAATTTCGAACCGTAAAATGTGACGCCGCAGTCCTTAGGATCATTGAGAACACAGTGGAAAAGAGAAAATCACAAAAAAGAATTGTTAAGCAGGTCAAATAATTAGGTCAGAGATCCGAAAGAAATATTGAATTACTTGCAAACCAGATCGAACCTGTAACACCTTCACTGTAGCAATTCCGCACATTCTACTGTTTCGGTAACCAGTGTCGGTCTGGATAGCTAGAACGTCTGGAAAAATATTTAGAATAGAGTGAGGAGTTATAATTAACTCAAATAATAATAAGAAAAATTTAGGAAAAATTTTAGAAATAAAATACAACCAATTTAAATGAGCCGGTGCCCTAGCGATGGGTAACCCAGTGGGAAGTTGCGGTCTTCGCAACTAGAAGCCCTAAACCCGTGAGAAAATTCATGAAATAATTTTTTGGACTCCAGAGAAGAGTCATTGAGGTTTCTATGGCATTACAATGCTAAGAAAATGCTTAGAAAAATTTTTCAATCGGTACAGACAATTTTAGTCTATTAAGCCAAATAGAGGGCATTTTGGTCATTTCGTCTGCAGAGATGATTTTTGGCCAACTTGTCCAGTTAAGTAAATAATTATTATGATCTAAAATACGAATAAATATTACTAAAAATTAAATTGAAAATGAGTAGAAAAGAAAAGAAAAGAAAAATGAAGAAAATTAGAATTTTGACATCACATGATGTCATTGAGAAGGCCTCCACCCAATCACCATTTGACAAACTAATAAAAAGGGATAAAAATGAACTTAAAATGAGAAAAAGCAATCTTCTTCTCCAGCAAAAAAATTCTGCCGTCCCAACACTTCCTCTCCATTTTCTTTATTTTTCCTTCTTTCCACCATTAAAGCACCATCACCAAGCTTCCAAACACCTACCTTCCTTCACCAAAATTGTTGGTAGCCTTGATAAACCTCCATAGCCAGCCCTTAAACTCAAGGAAAGTGGGAAGAAAGTGAAGGAAAATTGAGGATTAATCAAGACAAAATTCTGATCAAACAAGGTTAGTGCTATAATCATCCTACTTCTTTCCTTTAAGTGTTATAAGCATGCTAAATCAAGTTAGTATGACATGAAATTGAAGAAAATATCAAGTATACGGGAGCTTAAATTTTTGGCAGCTTTGATGTATGAGGGTATGATGAGTTTAATTGATATTAAAATTTCCTAGAAATGGTTTGAGATATGTATATATGTGATGGATAGGTTGATGGAGTATGGGTTGCATGGAAGTTGACAATGGAAGTTAGGGTTTGGAGTAAACTTAGGGTTTTATTCATGTGTTGGTGAATGGAAATCCTAATGGTCAATTAGTGACCATTTGGCTATGTTTGATGAGGAATTGAAGTGAATTGTGGCTTTGGATTTGAGGTTAGGTATGCTGTCCAATGTACCCTGCAGGTCTAGATGTGAGTCCAGTATGTTTGGGCAGCTATAACTTGGGTTGTATAGGTTCAATTGCTGCAAGGCCAATTGGACATGAAATTAGACATATAATGGCATAACTTTGATGAAGGAACCCTGTCCAGAAACCAAACTTAGGATGCCCTAAAAATTGACCAAATCCGAGTGACTAACATACTGTCCCTGGAAAATGACCAAATGAACAGTATTGATTCAAATGGTCATAACTCAGTGTAAAAAAAGTTCAATTAATCTAAAAGTTTACCAGCATAAAGGTGAGACATAGCCCTACAACTTTCATGAAGGACACAAATCCAAATTCTGACTATAACCTAGTCAAATTGCCAACTAAACTTAGGTCACCAAATCTGGTAGAACCAAATTGCCCAGAAATTCTAGGTACAGGTCACTCTGGCCAGTTATGGTAAAATGACCTTAACTTGAGCTATAAAACTCCAAATAGAGTGATTCAAGAAGGGAATTAAAGAAGACACAATAAGGAACAACTTTGATGAAGAAAAGTTAGCCCATTTTCCACTGTAAAATTGTCCAATAGAACAGTAAACTTAGGTAATTAAAACTGAAAATTTAGAAATGCATCTAGGGGACTTTAAATTGCAATTGGCAATTAATACTAGCAAATGTAAAACTCAAAATGTGGGATCTTGGTGTAATTAGAATTAACATATCCATTAAGTATGAAAAAGTCAACATTTTGGTTGACTAGTAAGGTGAATAGTCATGTGAATAGTAATACAAAGACACAAAGTGTAAGAACTAAATTGGTAGAGGAAATTAAGGTATGAAATTTGGAATCCATGAAATATTCATGGATTACTTGGAATAGGTAATTGAGATTTATACTCCCACACCAATGGAGTTCATAATATATTAGCAATACACTTGAAGTATGAAATGTATTTGACATGAATAAATTATTGAATGTATAAATGAGATAAAAGTGTCATTTGGGATTTAGGTTCCCATCAAGAGAGGAAGGAAAGATGATGAATGTAAATGGTATGTGAAACCAAATGAATATGAATTGAAATTAGTATGAATATTATGATGAATGTATAAATTATGGAATTTGTCATGAAATAATGAAATCATAAAACACAATGTATTAATATTTAATGATATTATGTACCCTTGTATTGCCTAGACACGTGTGTAAGATTGGATAGATTGGCATGCCAATAGGGTATTGTTTTAGCAGTACTGCGAAAGGCTTTATGCCCGTATTCATGGCTTTATGCCCGCATTCATGGCTTTATGCCCGCACTCATGGCTTTATGCCCGATTATGTGTTATCCTGACTTTTTAGCCATACTGATTGCATACGTGGTTGACGTTCTGCGTCCCATGGTATGACGGCCTGAGGCACCACGGTGTCCAGTGCCAACGACCCGTTATCCAGTTTTGTCAGCCTGTCGTAGGTTATTTGGGCAGTCTAATTTATTAAAATAAGTTACGAATATTAGCAATTAAAAATGTTAGAAAGCAAATAAATGAGTAAGAAGTTCTGAAATAAATTAAATTAGCTCCAAAAATTTATTTCTTAGAAGGGTCTAAAGTAAATTAAATTAGTTCTAACAATTTTAAATATTTCAAAATGATTGTAAAAATTTAGAAAGTATCAAGGAAGTGATAAAAAAACTAGTAGAAGAATTATAACTTAAATAACTTTACAAATGTGACTTACATAAGAATATAAACATAAGTTTAAATTTTATATTATTCGTATTTGGTACATTATTAATGCAAACTTCTGAACTGAGCACCTCCAAAGAAGAACATGGCAGGATAGAGGATAGTTAATATTAGAAACTAAATTAATTATAAATCTAAATTTTTTGAACTATGGTTTATTTCTACCTTTATTTGTATATTATTTTCTTGCTATATTATTGTCATAACCTACTCCCCCGTAAGATGTAACATGATCCCGTAGTACACCTAATGAATTACCGTACTTCACCTACCGATAACCCATTAGATATACTACAAGGGATTTTAAAATAATTTTTGTGAAATTTAAATCATCGATTAAAATCTAGTGTTATAAAATTTTTTCAAAATTTCGGCAGAGTGCCGGCTGTATTTTGAGAAAACAGTTCTTCAAACCCAAAAAAGAAAACACTCCCAATATGTTTTCTCAAATATAACTCCAAGAAATTTCATTTCATCTCACAATTCAATCTCAATAATCAATCATTTCATTTTCAAACCAACCTCATCATAAAAGAAACATTTCATTGATTACAAGACTCAAAAATTAATATTATAAAACTATTCAGGTAAATGAAACCTCAAATTTACATTTACAATAATTTACATTTAATTACATACCAAAATATTTTACAAGAGTTTTTATACAACTGCTCAAATAATTTACATACATATTATTACATGCATACATCAAAACCTGTGTACATGGGTAAACCTGGACATGATCTGAATATGTCTTCAAAGAAGCTTACTCAATTGCTCTATGCTCTTTTCACCTGCGACAGCATACAAAGCTATCGCTGAGTGGTAAACTCAGTGGTGCACAACTATAATTTAAAACATAGTACAATATACCTTAACAAAAATTACAGTAAATAATTTGGAAATCTGAATACTCATCAAATTCTAAAACTCAAAATATTCATTGCGAATAATATAAATTATTTGTATAAAATGACTTTGATCACGAAATTCAATTTATCAAATCATAACTAACCATTTAAGATAATTCCAACAAAATCAATTATACATAAATAATAATTGAAATCACAATTCTTTACTATTTAAAAACTATTCTTTATCTCGAAAACCATTCTTTATCTCGAAAACCATTCTTTATCTCACTAACTATGCAAGACTAATCCGAAAGGGCCATCTTTGGGGTGATTCTAACTCTCTATGGTTGGGGAGGTCGAATCAGATTCTAACTCCCTATGGTCGAGGAGGTCGAATCTGTAACACCTCTATTGGTATAGCCTGGTATATTTCACTATTCCGGTGACCGGTGTCGGTCCGGACAATTAATGGGATTAGGGCCACACTTAAGACAATTTGAAAAGCCATAAACACAAATAATTAGTAATGTTTAATTAGTTAACTATAAATAAGAAAAACAGAACATAAGAGGTTAAACGAGCCGAGAGTCACAGCGATGAGTGACCTCTTTGGGAACGACTGCGAAGTCATTTTAAACTCAAATTTCGAACCGTAAAATATGACGCTGTGGTCCTTAGGACCCTTATGAACATAGTGGAAAAGAGAAAATCACAAAAAAAAACTGTTAAGCCAGTCAAATAATTAGGTCAGGGAGCTGGAAGAAATATTGGATTATTTGCAAACCGGGATGAATCGGCGAGGGGCGATTTGGTCAATTGACCCCGAGAGCTGACTCCTGACCTAACTGTCCAATAAAATCGGAGAAAAGAAAATTTTGGAATCGAGAATTAAATTAAAGAACTAATAGAAAAAAATAAATAGAAAAAAAAAGAAAAAGATGGAAAAGTCAAAGTTGATGACATCATGAATGATGTCATAAACAAATTAATTAAGTGAATTATTAAATTGGAATTTTTGGTCTTCTAAAAGGGATAAAGATGAAAGAAAATAAAGAAAAAAAAAATCAAAAAAATCCTTTCATCTTCTTCTCTCTTTGCCGCCCCATTTCTCCCTCTCATCTCCATGAAAGCTTCTTCCATTTAAGCTTACTTTTAAGCTTGAATTTCTTCACCCAATCCACATAACTCCCCTAAAAACTTCATTAGACCTTGCAATCTCAACCTAGGAACAAGAAAGAAAGAGGAAAGAAAGAGAACAATTGAAGGCTTGGCATTTAAATTGAGGTTAGTATGCTAAACTCTTTAATTACCCATTCAAATGCATATGTGATGGTTGAAAGTGAGCTTAGAACTTGATTAAATGAAACAAACATGGGAGAAGGACTAAACTGAAATTTTGACCTAGTTGAAGGGAGTATGAATTGCATGAATTAAATGAGATAGAATGAGTTTAAAAGTCTTAATTAGTTGATTGATTATAGTTTAAAGTTTTGAATTTAGTTAATTGCACAATTTAAGTGAATTAAGGTTTGGAGAAGAGGTTTATGAACCAAAATTTGGAGAAATGCATAAATGGCATGTTTGACCTATTGTGAAATGAAATAATGGTCAATTATGACCAAATAAGTTGTGTGGGAATTGTTGGAATGAAAACCAAATTCGTAGGTCCAATTGTCATGCTGCTGGCAGCATGACCAAACCTACTTTGAAGGACCAAAACTCAAATTTTACAAGTCCAATTGATATGCCACAAATTGGGGATGAAAATAGACATAAAAGATCACAATTTTCATTAAGGAACCATGCCTAAAAACTGACCAAAACTGGGTGAAACAATTGACCAAAGTGAAATGAGAGCAGGCTGCCATTGCACCAAACTGACCAAATGACTGTTCATTTGGTCATAACTCGAGTTAGACAGGTCAAATTGACCTGAAATTTGGCCAGGGGTTAGAGGAGATATAGATCTAAAACTTTCATGAAGAACATCACCCCAAATTATGCCATTAACCCATTCAAATTATTGAGCAAAGTTAAGTTACCAAACCTGCAACTCTGCAGATTTTCATTTGAGCAGTAATGTTTGGATGGCTATAACTCTCTCTAGGAAACTCGGATTTAAGCGATTCTTGAACCGATGGAAACCTAAGACATAGTAGAACATTTCATAAGAAGAAAGTTAGACCAAATTATGAACTTAACTTGATCAAATTACTGACCAAAGTTGGATCAAAATCTGCCAGAACCCAAGATACCAGTATGAACGGTGCACGTGAACAGTAAAGTTATTTTGGCCATAACTTGAGCTACAAAACTCCGATTGAGGTGATCCAAAAATGAGAATACACTTAAGACAATAAGGAACATTTTCTGTGAAGGAAGTTTTATCAAATTCTAACAGTAGATCGACCAATGGAACAGTGCAACTTCGGAGCACCAAAACCGAAAATTGGAAATTTTGCCAAAATGACCTACGGTTTGAAAAAAATGACCAAAACCAACAAGTTTGGTGACCAAAATGTGGTATGTGGTTGAAGTCGGGGTTCCCATACCTATTAATCCTTAAAAAGTCAACAATTTGACTTGAATAGAGTAGTGAATAGTAACCCAAAACACAAAAACTTTGAGAACGTCGAATTTAACGCAATAGAGCTAGTTAAAGTGAAGTTAAATTTATTTTTGGACTTATGTTAAGTTATGGTACTGAAACACTATGAAATTGTGTGTTTCAGCTGAAAAAGACTTGGAAGCTCGGAGAGACTGAGTCAAGGCCTAGAGGCGACTCCAGTCAGGTTTGTGCACAATAAATTTATATAATTGTTTTCCAATTGAAAATTTGAATTGCTATACTTTATGAAGTCGCTGCGTTATTTATGAATTGTGTTGCCACTTTGTGACGACAAAAATGACTTGAAAATTGTTTGGGATCTCTCATAAATTATTGAAAATAATTGTTTTAAATTGATTTTGGATTCACACTTAGCATGACAGTATCACACTTCCTCCTCCATTTATGGGGTTGAGATCATTTATTTTCTTCCCTCTCTGGCTTGCCAGTTGAGGTTGTAGATCGGATGAGTACTCATTAGCTAGCTAGCCACCTCCCTCATTGATTTCGATTAATGGGGTTGTAGATTGCTTTGTCGTGGTGTACAACGCGGCATTGATCGAAAATTTTGTGTCATGGCTTAAGTTGTGTATGACTTTGGCAACACTGTGTTTATGAAATTGTTTGACTAAACTGTGTTTAATAGATTATTTGACAAAATGATGTTATTATGAACTTTAATATTTGTGAAATGTGATTGAGAAACATTTAAATTGTGTTTGGCAATGAATGATTTATTTATTGCATTTTAAATTTTTATTGTGCACCACTGAGTATTTTTATACTCAGTGATAGCTTATTTTGCTGTCGCAGATAAGAGCAAGGAGAAAGCAGCAGAGTGAGCTGCTGTTAAAGCGAGGACTACTCTGACCATTTTGTACGGGTATTATTTTATACCCTTGTGGATAATCTTGATGTAAATATAAAAATGTTGTATGTATCAATGTAGTTGAGTAGTTGTAAATAAATTGTAATAATATTTTTTGGATTTTCTTCTGTAAATTTAATATTTGTATTTATGAATTTCTCATTTTATGCTTGTGAATGGAGATATTAAATATTTTGAGATGAGAAATCTTGTTTTGTATTGTGAAATTATCTTGAAGTGTGTTGAACTGAGTTGATTGAGTTATTGAAGGTTGGGAGTTGTGAAATATTTTTGGAAGTGTTTTTTTTAGGTAATTGAAGAACTGTTTACTCCAGTTTTCAAACAGAACTCTGTCAAAATTTTTATAAAAATTACGGCAAAATTTAAAATGGACAAAATTTTTACTAGTCCTTAAGCTTTGAATAAATGGTTTTTAATTCTCACTAAAATGCTCACCACTTCCAAAATGTAAGAAAATTGTTTTAAAATCCCTTGTAGGGTACTTAATGAGTTATCGGTAGGTGAAGTTCGGTAGTTCATTAAGTATTCTACGGGATCATGTTATGCCTTACGGAGGGGAAAGGTGTGACAGAATCATCATGCACAGTACACACCACAATAATGAAACTTCTGAAAGGGCCATAACAAATAAGAACCTAGATCTAACCTCTAATAAGAGGAGAATCTAAGCCTGTGCACATACCATGGTAATCAAAATACAACTAACTCCATTGTCTTCTCAACAAATGAGAGAGACAGGTAATAACCTAGTCAAGCATCTATAGTGATATGTAAAACAATATCATAATCCTTTTAGTGAGCATAAATCACAATACAATTCGATTCAAAGTCAATTCCAATATCCAATAATTTTTATGCTCATCACAATTCAAATCATAAATTTGCATTTTTCCATACAAATTGTCCATCACAATTCAAAACATGTTCTATCACAATTTTCCAAAACATAATTTATTCAATTCACAACAATGCTTAATACTTGTGGAAATACCATTTCACAAAGCTAAATTCATACATACTATAACAATTTCAATAATCATTGAATTAAATCCAATGCTTGTTAAACATAATATATAAGAAAAATATGTCATTTAATCATATGAAATATTCAGAACAAAATTAGTTAAAAACTAGTTGTGCACAAACCTGATTTGAGTCGCTCCTAGGCCTTAACTCAATGTTCTTTATGCTTCTCAATATCTTTATCAAGTAAAACACACAATTTAAAGTGCTTTAGTACTCAATGAATTTGTTTCCAACCATAAAATCCAATATCTAAATTTTCTTAGTACAATTCCCTTCAATTTATTTCATTAGTCAACTTATAATGTTGACCCTTGATGCACTCTAAGTGAGTCAATTCCAATGTTACTAATATATCACATTTTAGAGCCCTTTAGTGTTGGTATATGTTACCAATTTCATTTTCAAGTGTATTGCATTTTATTACAATTTACCAGATTTCGGTATACTAATTTGACCTAGTTGGATGACCTACTTCCCTCGGTTTTCGAGTTTTGGTCCAAACTACAAACTTGTAGGTCTATGTCTTATGCACGCAGGGCAAAATTTCAGGTCATTCTGAGTTGTGTAGACCAAGTTATGGTCAATTTACCTATGCTGGATAGAATGCACCAAAATGGTAACTTTAGGTTATTTTTAGGTCACTTTTGGTTCAGCCAGTTTTGGTATTTGAACTTGTGCACGCTATTTGGCTTGGTTTTGGCCATTTTTGGGCTTTGGTGTCCTCATAAGAATTATAGAATGTCTAAACTATTCATGGTAAAAATTTCAGGTCATTTGGACCTATTTTGAGTGAGTTATAGCCAAAACACTAACTACTATCCAAATGGTCAATTTTAGGCTTTCAAGTCACTAATCCGGATTTGGTCATTTTTGAAGTCACCATCTAGGCAGAATTTAGGTAAGATTCCCCAATGAAAGTTGGCACATTTTGTGCCTAGTTTCACCTCCAATTGTTTTCATACCAATTGGAGTCACACACTTAAGGTTCTAAGCCAAAACATACACTGCCCTACTACACACTTCTCATCACTTACTAATTAGATATTCAACACTTACCAAATTACTTCCTTCATGCCAATTCTGGTTTGTACCTTACCATTAACACCTTTAACAACATATTTTTGGTCATTTTGGACAACTTGTAACCATTCTCAATATGCACACTATAGTACAGAATTTTCCAAAGTCCATTTACATCATTTAACCACATGAACATACCCCATTTATATACCCAATTCCAAACTATTATACACATATCCAAGCTGCCAACAATAATAACATCTTAAACAACCATAAACAAGTAAAAACAAGCTACATATACTGGATTTCCATGGTTGCCAAAATGTACATGTCCATTAAAACATCCAACTTCAAAAATTCTTCCATAAATCAACTACCTACAACCTTGGTTACACTTTTAATGAAACAAAAATTGAAAACACTCACTTATCACTTTTGAAGTTCTTCAAAACCTCACCAAAACTTAACTTTCTTGCTCCTAGTATGCTGCCCAAGGTATGGTGGTCAAGTTTAGTGAAGGAACCTAATGGAAAAAGTGGCTAGAACATGGTGAACTTGAGCTTGGAGTGTGGACGGCCATGGAGGACTCCCATGGAGTTTCTGCTGGTTCTCTTCCTAATGTTGAAGATGAGTGCTGCACCTCCCAGGTGTCCCTTTAGGTGTCCAAATGCTGAAGTTAGTGGAGAATTAAGTGAGTTCATGATTTATTTAATCCAAAATTTCCAATTTCCCATGTTTAACCTCTTTTCTTTTACTATTTAGATTATGTACCATCATTTTAATTTTTCATGACATTTCAAAGTGTAATATCATTTATTTTTTAATGGAAATTTAGGTCAAAAGGCAACTCGGGGTATCAAATGACCACAATGCCCCTATTCGGGTTGTATTCTCGATTTTTCGGTAACACCGAGTTTTGTCGTTTTCTCAATTTTTCGTTTTTCTTTGTACTAATTAATTAATTTTTCTTTGATATTTCTAATGACATTTATACTTCAGTAGACATTTATTTATGTCTTAAAAATATTTTATAGGGTTCCCCACTGTCCAGGGCTAGTCAACGGTCCACGCTGTAACTTCCCAGTGCAGTCACCCATCACTATGGTTCTCGGCTCGTTTAACTTGGTTACATTTCATTGCTATTATTTTTCCTTTATTTTTCTTGTATTTTATTTTCTTGTATTTCATTATTTTATGTCTGCTCATCAATATTTAAGTGTAGTTCTAGGCATCCTAGCTGTCCGGACAACACTAGTCACCGGAACAGTAGAACGCACTACCGAACATAGGGGTGTTACAATTCTCCCCCCCCTTAAAATAAATTTCGTCTCGAAATTTTACAGCATCGATTTACGAGCATTTGTGGGTGCTGTCTCCTCATATCCTCTTCATGTTCCCAAGTAGCTTCTTAGCCTGAGTGATGGTTCCACAGTACTTTAACCAGGTGTATCTGTTTATTCCTCAGTTGCTTTACCTCATATGCCAGAATTTCTATGGGTTCTTCCTCATATGAGCGGTCTGGATTTACCTCAATCTCTTCAACTGATAGTGCATGAGATGGGTCAGATCTGTACCTCCTTAACATGGACACATGGAAGACACTTTGTATCCTTTCTAGCTCTGGAGGTAATGCTAACTGGTATGCCAAAGGACCCACTCTCTCTAGAACCTCGTATGGTCCGATAAACGAGGACTCAGTTTCCCCTTTCTGCCAAATCTCATTATCCTCTTCCAAGGAGAAACTTTAAGGAATACCTTATTACCCACTGCATATTCAATATCTCCTCTTCAGATCAACATAGGACTTCTGATGGTCTGATGCAGCCTTAAGTCGATCTCTGATCAATATGATCTTTTCCTCTGTCTGCTGAACAATTTCTAGCCCAATCATCTTTCTTTCACCTACTTCATCCCAATATAGGGGAATTCTGCACTTTTTGCCATATAAAGCTTCATATAGAGGCATCCCAATGCTTGATTGGTAGCTATTGTTATAAGCAAACTCAATCAAAGGCAAGTGTATATCCCAACTACCTTCAAACTCAATCACACAAGCCCGTAGCATATCCTCCAATATTTGAATTACCCTCTCAGACTGGCCATCTATCTGTGAGTGAAATGACGTGCTGAAGTTCAATCTAGTTCCTAGGGCTCTCTGAAGACTACCCCAGAATCTAGAAGTGAACCTAGGATCTCTGTCTGATATAATCGATACTGGCACTCCATGCAGTTTTACAATCTCATTTATGTACAATCTGGCCAATCTCTCCAACTATAGTCCATCCGAATTAGCAAAAAGTGAGCAGACTTGGTTAGTCTATCAACTATGACCCATACTGCATCATGACTATTCTGTGTCCTCGGAAGTCTCATCATAAAATCCATAGTTATCCATTCCCTTACAATGTTTCATAGGGTGTGATTTGTATGCTAGCTTGACACTTATTATTATATACAAATTCTGTTAGTGGGAGGTATCTGTCCCATCCCCCCTCGGATTCAAGGACAAAAGTTCTCAGTATATTCTCGAGGGCTTATTACATTTTAGAGGTTATTATTATCATTTCATTTCATTATTTACAGAAACTCAATAAGTTTTAGAATTTACCTGAATCACTTGTTTCGACTGTCCATCCGTCTGAGGATGATAAGTTGTACTGATATCTCTAAACTTATAGCAATTACTGTGATACAGGTAGTTCACATTATTGTAACCGAGTTACTGATTCTAGCTACCTTACAAGTGTAGTCTTTCGATAGGCTAGTTCTGAAGTTTTAAATTTCTGACTAAAATTTTCACGTTTATTTTCCATAATAGTACTCTATTCGGGCGTAACTGTATCAATTTATAGATTACTTACAAATATTCTTATTTTATTGTACCACGAGGAAGCACGTAGCTCTACACAATAATCCCGTATCGGTACTGTAATCTGCAGCTTACAATACAAACATCAAGAACATTACATAGTCATTACGTTATAACCTCATGGTGTAATGGCCCGGCCCACTAGTGATATTGTCCGCTCTGGACCAAAGCCCTCACGGTTTTAAAACGCGTCACTAGGAGTTACGAACCATCAACTTATAAACCCAGCATCTCTCCCGTGTTTTGTCGATGTGGGATTTGCCTAAGGTGTTACAATCCACCCCCCTTATGGGACTCAGCGTCCTCGCTGAGGTTTGCCCCACCATCGTTCAAGGTTGCACGCGGAGCGGCTCTGATACCACAAATGTAATGGCCCGGCCCACTAGTGATATTGTCCGCTCTAAGCTGAAGCCCTCACGGTTTTAAAACGCGTCAATAGGGGTTAGGAACCTCCATCTTATGAACCCAGCATCTCTCCCGTGTTTTGTCGATGTGGGATTTGCCTAGGGTGTTACAATCCACCCCCCTTATGGGACTCAGCGTCCTCGCTGAGGTTTGCCCCACCATCGTTCAAGGTTGCACGCGGAGCGGCTCTGATACCACAAATGTAATGGCCCGGCCCACTAGTGATATTGTCCGCTCTGGGCCAAAGCCCTCACGGTTTTAAAACGCGTCACTAGGAGTTACGAACCATCAACTTATAAACCCAGCATCTCTCCCGTGTTTTGTCGATGTGGGATTTGCCTAAGGTGTTACAATCTAAATGTGACGCCCCTCACCCGTCTATTGTGTAGCCGAGCAAGAAGTGCCACATTCGGTGCCGGAGCACCCTATCTTGTCTTGTCATGTCTATTGTAAATTTTAATGTCATTTAAGTCAGGTAATTTATGTGTAGAATTTTTTTTTTTATATCTTATTTCTGTGGAGACCCAGACAGAGCCTCCCCTGTTTTATTAGCATCTGGCGGGTTCCACTAATCACTTGTTAACATGTCCATATTCATTTCACACATTTCCATATCATATTCTCTTGTATCATATCATTTACAATTATTTATGAGATCTAAAAATGAAGTATCATCTATTGCATTCATATAGAAATTCATAGATAATAAATTACAAGTTTTCATTTCAATCTCAAAGTTTAATTACAAGTCCAAAATGAAATACATCATGACTAAACATAATGAACTAAAATACTAGTCTACACATGGGCCCTACCAAAATACAACAGACCGGTGAAGTGACTCTGATCGGTGGCAGATCTGGTCGGAACTCTGTCCAAATACTACTGTGGCGCGATCTTGATCTTCAGATCACGCGATGGAAAACCAACATGCTAAGCATAATGCTTAGTGGTGCATAATTTATAATAACAATAATTAAACAATTGAATTAATATTTACAAATCATAATTTCTGGGTCTTTTACATTTTTATTGCTCTTTGGAAACAATTAACATTATTGGGATCTTTCCTGTTTACTTATTGTATATTCAGTATTAATTAATTATTATCAATGCCCATGAAACCTATAACAAATTATAAAAGCTGGATACACGGGAGTATACGGGTTAGAAACGACCATATGTCTACCTCAGATACATCATGTGCACGAGGCGGTACCGTCGCACGAGACCCGCTGTCAGGCTTGTAAAGCCAGAAATAAAGTAGGCACAATGGCCAGTAAGTAGGCATATAGCCTGTAGAACAATCACACCAGACATATATTGCCAGTTCATGATTTGCTCTGTAAGCAGTACTGCTATCTGTGGTCCCTAATTGGTATACCAATTTATCCAAACTAAATAAATAAGTCTAGGTATACTATGGGCAATTAAACATTTTTAATTATTTTAGCACTATTCACTGTTACTATTTTCTGGTACTGTTAATTAGTACCATAAATTTCATATTAATAGGACATTAGTCCCAATTTACATATTCATATCATTTTTAATATTTAATTATCCTTATGAGTATTTTAATTTTCATATATAGCATTTTTCCCATGAACCTTTCTTTAGGTTCATGTTGATGTGTTATCTTTATCTAAGAATTTGACTAGGTTAGGATGTCTATTTAGTCACACTTTCTTCATAACAATTGCTCCTCTATGTTTAAACTTGAATTTCAGTTTTTGAATCACTGAATTTGGAGTTATAGAACTCAAGTTATGGTCAAAATACCATAACTGGTCCTTTTGCCTCTAAGCTGTCCAGAATTTACAATTCCTGGTCAATAAACTTTGACCAGTCATTTGATCATTTTATGGTCATTTTTAGACTTAGGTTCCTTCACAAGATATGTTCCTCTATGTCTTAGGGACTCCCAGGTCCAATTTCATAATTTTTCAAGCTTGGTATAGTGAGTTATGGTCAATGTATTAACCTAGACTCTCAGTCCTATAAGGGCAAAAACTAACTTCAGGGCAGTATATTTGACCCTCTTTTCAGGGTCTTTACACTTAGAATTTGGCAAAGGTGTCTAAATCAATATTGTAGCCCTAAGTATCATGTTTCCAGATCATATTGGCACATCTCAAATGGAATTTCCTAGTGGGAGTTATGGCCAAATGAACACACGGGTATCAAATGGCATTCTGGGTTCAACTTAACATTTTCCAGATTTCAATTCCTAATTTTGGCTAATATTTTCCCTAGGATGCAATGGTTTCTAGAGCTTGGTCAAAACATAAAAATTGTTGTGCTATGTCTTATAAAACTTTTGGCACTAGTTTCACTCAATTTGCAGCTTTGGAGACCAAGTTATGGCATTTTTGCCAAAATTGGTCAAGCATACCAAAGGAACAGTATTTTGGACAATTTCTGGGTTGGCAGTTTTAGTGACTCAACTTGTGCTAACAGTTTGATTTGGTTAAAAGCAAAACTGGGTTAAGTGGTCTTCATGAAAAATGTATCCCTATGTCTAAACTTTCCATGGTTAAAATTTTAGGTCATTTGGACCGGTATAGAGAGAGTTATGACCAAATGAACACGTACTGCTCATTTGGTCATTTTCTGGGTTGGCAGTTTCAGTGACCCAACTTGTGCTAATAATTTGAATTGGTTAAATGTAAAACTGGGTTAAGTGGTCTTCATGAAAAGTGTAGCCCTATGTCTAAACTTTCCATGGTTAAAATTTTAGGTCATTTGGACCAGTATAGAGAGAGTTATGACCAAATGAACACGTACTGTTCATTTGGTCATTTTCTGGGTTGGCAGTTTCAGTGACCCAATTTGTGCTAACAATTTGAATTGGTTTAAGCCAAAACTGGGTTAAGTGGTCTTCATGAAAAGTGTAGCCCTATGTCTAAACTTTCCATGGTTAAAATTTTAGGTCATTTGGACCAGTATAGAGAGAGTTATGACAAAATGAACACGTACTGTTCATTTGGTCATTTTCTGGGTTGGGTTGCAGGGAAATCCGAATTTGGGCAGTATTTAGGTCAAGTTTTGGACAGAATTTGGGCATGGTTTCTTCATGGAAAATAGGCTATTTTGGGTCTAGTTTCACCTCCAATTGGCCTCATACCAATTGGGGTCACACAATTTTATTTATGGCCTAAAATGTACACTGCCCTCAACAAACACATCCTGCAAAAAATTGACACTTCCAAAACTCAATCTCCTCCAACTTCCTTACTTCAATTTGCATGCAATACACTTCTATAAGCAACAATCTCATCCCAATAGATCAATTTCAACATTTTACACAAAGTCCTCAACATTTACACAAACCCTAATTTTCAAAGTTTCAAATTTACACAAACACTACACAATCAAACACCCAAACATTTCAACTAATTACACATTCTCATAGAACCATTTTTCATCACTTAAAAGCAATAAATTTCAAGTTCCATGGCTGCCAAAAATTCAAGGGTTCTTTCCTCTAGATTTTCTTTTTGTTTTAATGGTATTTATGCTTAGCTAAACATGCTTTTCATGTTTAATAAAGAGAAGAAGAGGGATTAGTGCACTAACCTTTTGGGTGTCTTACCAAACTTCAATTTCTCTTCTTCAAATGGGTATCTAAAGCTTCCTTAGGGTGTAGGGAGTATTTTTTTGTAAAGGGAGCTATGAGTTTCGGTGTGTGGAAGCTTGGAAAATCAAGCTTGAAAGCTTGACAAAAATGGTGGAGAGGGAGCACAAGGGTGGACGGCAAGAGAGAGGGAGAGTGGGGAAGAAGATGGAGAGAAAAGTAGGTGGGTTTTGTCTCTTGTGCTTTATATATTTATTTTTTTATTGTACTTAATTTTGTTTTAAATTTTCATAAGCTTATTTTTTTCTTTTCTTTAAATGCCATAAGTCTTTTTATTTTCCTTTCTTTTCTTTTCTTTCCTTTTCTTTTCTTGCTCTTTCCATTTTCCAAATTCAAATTCATATAATTAATTTATGTTAATTATTCTATTTCCAAATTTTAATTTGACATTTAAGTCAAAATTTACCTCTAGGGGTAAAATGACTAAAATGCCTTTCATGGTGCTCATCGGATTATTTTTATTTTTTTATACCAATTAATAAATTCTCTAAATTTTATTTTATTTCTCAAAATTTTTCCTATATTTTTTTTAATATTTATTTCATTAATTTATGCCTCCTCACTATAGTTTAAGTGTAGTTCCAGACATCCTGACTGTCCGAATAGACATTAGTCGTCGGAACAGTAAAATGTATGGACTACCTACGGTGAGGGCGTTACAATTCTTCCCCTCTAAATAAAATTTTGTCCTCAAAATTTACACAGTGTAATTAATCGAGGGATCGCTATCTCCTTGTCTTTTCACCTTTTTGTGTTATAATACTTTACTTTTTTTTTTTTAGTCTGTCTTATTAATCCTTATTCTACAATCTTATCCTTATCTCGATTTACTATTGAAAATACGTAGCTCTACACAATAGTCCCAAGTCGATGCATGTCTGCGACTTACAAAGACAAACATCAAGAGCATTGCATAGTTACTACGGTATATCTCAATAAACTAACTCTTTTTTTTTTTCAACCAGTTTTGTACTCATCTTCTTTCATCTCATATACAGCCTCCTTCTCATTTCCATATATCATCTTTAACACGATCCTTTTCGGTTGATAATCTACAATCACCTGGTGACCTAAAGGGTTGGTGACAAGTATGTCATCTTCTGATCCATCTATCGGTATCCTCTTTCAACAGGAGGTACAATGCATTTATAGGGGTGAACATAGTTAGGGTTTATCAATACATACTTAAAGGTATTATAATTAGGAAATGTACCTCTGATAACATCTACCAGATTTGGCTCCTCTCGAGCCATAGCGTACACGCGGGATGCTACTTCAGCCTCGGGGTGTTCTATAGTCTTAGAAGCTCTCTGTGATGTACCAGCTATCTCTGGTCTCATCGGTCTTCTACCCTCTATCTTGTCAGGGCGGACTTGAGTGCGTGGTGGAGCTGTGGGAGCACTCCTCTGTGGGCAATCTCTCAAAAAAATGCTCAATGGACCCACATCTGAAACATCCACCCGTTAGCAATCTACACTTTCCTCTGTGGTTCTTCCTACAATGTGTACAAACTGGCATCGGGGTTGATCTCCGTGCTATAGGACCTGAATTGCCAATTGATACACTCATCTGACCTCCTCTCCTCGGGGTAAATCAGAACCTCTGCCTCTGTTCTCTGCTCTGAATCTAACCCTAAGACCCCCTGGGTCTCTTGCTCTCTGTGACTCTACTGGGTGGCGAGATCGGACCCTCTATTGCACTGCCTGTCTCTCCTAAACTGCTCATCATTTCTAACTCTCTCTACTGGGATCCTATATACTAGCTGGGGAGGTGGTGGCATAGCTCTAGTGACCTGACGGAGCAATTGAGTCATTTGCTCTAGGAAGGCCTGTTGTGTCCTTACTAAAGTACCCAATGATGGTTACGCTCTCACTCTCGCACCCACGATTAAGCAGTGCGGTGCGTGACTCTCTACTTCCTCCTCTATCGGTCTTGGAGGTCCGTGCTCTGAAGGATCAGATTTCATCGATCCTATAGAACAGACAAAGAACAGATCTGCATTAGTATCACCTCGACTCTATCTAAATACCCATGCATATGATGCAACTATTTCTTTCTATCTATCTAGGTCGAGGACCGCCTAAACCTCTGTTCTGATACCACTAAATGTGACGCCCCTCACCCGTCTATTGTGTAGCCGAGCAAGAAGTGCCATATTCGGTGCCGGAGCACCCTATCTTGTCTTGTCATGTCTATTGTAAATTTTAATGTCATTTAAGTCAGGTAATTTATGTGTAGAATTTTTTTTTTTTATATCTTATTTCTGTGGAGACCCAGACAGAGCCTCCCCTGTTTTATTAGCATCTGGCGGGTTCCACTAATCACTTGTTAACATGTCCATATTCATTTCACACATTTCCATATCATATTCTCTTGTATCATATCATTTACAATTATTTATGAGATCTAAAAATGAAGTATCATCTATTGCATTCATATAGAAATTCATAGATAATAAATTACAAGTTTTCATTTCAATCTCAAAGTTTAATTACAAGTCCAAAATGAAATACATCATGACTAAACATAATGAACTAAAATACTAGTATACACATGGGCCCTACCAAAATACAACAGACCGGTGAGGTGACTCTGATCGGTGGCAGATCTGGTCGGAACTCTGTCCAAATACTACTGTGGCGACTGTTGATCTTCAGTACCTACGCGATGGAAAACCAACGCGCTAAGCATAATGCTTAGTGGTGCATAATTTATAATAACAATAATTAAACAATTGAATTAATATTTACAAATCATAATTTATGGGTCTTTTACATTTTTATTGCTCTTTGGAAACAATTAACATTATTGGGATCTTTCCTGTTTACTTATTGTATATTCAGTATTAATTAATTATTATCAATGCCCATGAAACCTATAACAAATTATAAAAGCTGGATACACGGGAGTATATTGGTTAGACAGCCATATGTCTACCTCAGATACATCCTGGTGCACGAGGCCACGGTATCGCACGAGACCATTGTCGGGCTTGTAAAGCCAGAAATAAAGTAGGCACAATGGCCAGTAAATAGGCATATAGCCTGTAGAACAATCACACCAGACATATATTGCCAGTTCATGATTTGCTCTGTAAGCAGTACTGCTATCTGTGGTCCCTAATTGGTATACCAATTTATCCAAACTAAATAAATAAGTCTAGGTATACTATGGGCAATTAAACATTTTTAATTATTTTAGCACTATTCACTGTTACTATTTTCTGGTACTGTTAATTAGTACCATAAATTTCATATTAATAGGACATTAGTCCCAATTTACATATTCATATCATTTTTAATATTTAATTATCCTTATGAGTATTTTAATTTTCATATATAGCATTTTTCCCATGAACCTTTCTTTAGGTTCATGTTGATGTGTTATCTTTATCTAAGAATTTGACTAGGTTAGGATGTCTATTTAGTCACACTTTCTTCATAACAATTGCTCCTATATGTTTAAACTTGAATTTCAGTTTTTGAATCACTGAATTTGGAGTTATAGAACTCAAGTTATGGTCAAAATACCATAACTAGTCCTTTTGCCTCTAAGCTGTCCAGAATTTACAATTCCTGGTCAATAAACTTTGACCAGTCATTTGATCATTTTATGGTCATTTTTGGACTTAGGTTCCTTCACAAGATATGTTCCTCTATGTCTTAGGGACTCCCAGGTACAATTTCATAATTTTTCAAGCTTGGTATAGTGAGTTATGGTCAATGTATTAACCTAGACTCTCAGTCCTATAAGGGCAAAAACTAACATCAGGGCAGTATGTTTGACCCTCTTTTTAGGGTCTTTACACTTGGAATTTGGAAAAGGTGTCTAAATCAATATTGTAGCCCTAAGTATCATGTTTCCAGATCATATTGGCACATCTCAAATGGAATTTCCTAGTGGGAGTTATGGCCAAATGAACACACGGGTATCAAATGGCATTCTGGGTTCAACTTAACATTTTCCAGATTTCAATTCCTAATTTTGGCTAATATTTTCCCTAGGATGCAATGGTTTCTAGAGCTTGGTCAAAACATAAAAATTGTTGTGCTATGTCTTATAAAACTTTTGGCACTAGTTTCACTCAATTTTCAGCTTTGGAGACCAAGTTATGGCATTTTTGCCAAAATTGGTCAAGCATACCAAAGGAACAGTATTTTGGACAATTTCTGGGTTGGCAGTTTTAGTGACTCAACTTGTGCTAACAGTTTGATTTGGTTAAAAGCAAAACTGGGTTAAGTGGTCTTCATGAAAAATGTAGCCCTATGTCTAAAATTTCCATGGTTAAAATTTTAGGTCATTTGGACCGGTATAGAGAGAGTTATGACCAAATGAACACGTACTGCTCATTTGGTCATTTTCTGGGTTGGCAGTTTCAGTGACCCAACTTGTGCTAATAATTTGAATTGGTTAAAGGCAAAACTGGGTTAAGTGGTCTTCATGAAAAGTGTAGCCCTATGTCTAAACTTTTCATGGTTAAAAGTTTAGGTCATTTGGACCAGTATAGAGAGAGTTATGACCAAATGAACACGTACTGTTCATTTGGTCATTTTCTGGGTTGGCAGTTTCAGTGACCCAATTTGTGCTAACAATTTGAATTGGTTTAAGGCAAAACTGGGTTAAGTGGTCTTCATGAAAAGTGTAGCCCTATGTCTAAACTTTCCATGGTTAAAATTTTAGGTCATTTGGACCAGTATAGAGAGAGTTATGACCAAATGAACACGTACTGTTCATTTGGTCATTTTCTGGGTTGGGTTGCAGGGAAATCCGAATTTGGGCAGTATTTAGGTCAAGTTTTGGACAGAATTTGGGCATGGTTTCTTCATGGAAAATGGGCTATTTTGGGTCTAGTTTCACCTCCAATTGGCCTCATACCAATTGGGGTCACACAATTTTATTTATGGCCTAAAATGTACACTGCCCTCAACAAACACATCCTGTAAAAAATTGACACTTCCAAAACTCAATCTCCTCCAACTTCCTTACTTCAATTTGCATGCAATACACTTCTATAAGCAACAATCTCATCCCAATAGATCAATTTCAACATTTTACACAAAGTCCTCAACATTTACACAAACCCTAGTTTTCAAAGTTTCAAATTTACACAAACACTACACAATCAAACACCCAAACATTTCAACTAATTACACATTCTCATAGAACCATTTTTCATCACTTAAAAGCAATAAATTTCAAGTTCCATGGCTGCCAAAAATTCAAGGGTTCTTTCCTCTAGATTTTCTTTTTGTTTTAATGGTATTTATGCTTAGCTAAACATGCTTTTCATGTTTAATAAAGAGAAGAAGAGGGATTAGTGCACTAACCTTTTTGGGTGTCTTACCAAACTTCAATTTCTCTTCTTCAAATGGGTATCTAAAGCTTCCTTAGGGTGTAGGGAGTATTTTTTGTAAAGGGAGCTATGAGTTTCGGTGTGTGGAAGCTTGGAAAATCAAGCTTGAAAGCTTGACAAAATGGTGGAGAGGAGCACAAGGGTGGGACGGCAAGAGAGAGGGAGAGTGGGGAAGAAAATGGAGAGAAAAGTAGGTGGGTTTTGTCTCTTGTGCTTTATATATTTATTTTTATTTTACTTAATTTTGTTTTAAATTTTCATGCTTATTTTTTCTTTTCTTTAAATGCCATAAGTCTTTTTATTTTCCTTTCTTTTCTTTTCTTTCCTTTTCTTTTCTTGCTCTTTCCATTTTCCAAATTCAAATTCATATAATTAATTTATGTTAATTATTCTATTTCCAAATTTTAATTTGACATTTAAGTCAAAATTTACCTCTAGGGGTAAAATGACTAAAATGCCTTTCATGGTGCTCATCGGATTATTTTTATTTTTTTATACCAATTAATAAATTCTCTAAATTTTATTTTATTTCTCAAAATTTTTCCTATATTTTTTTTAATATTTATTTCATTAATTTATGCCTCCTCACTATAGTTTAAGTGTAGTTCCAGACATCCTGACTGTCCGAATAGACATTAGTCGTCGGAACAGTAAAATGTATGGACTACCTACGGTGAGGGCGTTACACATGGACTAGGTTTTCTAACATCTTATCTTTCTCGAATCCACTAATATCCTAAGCCGATTCTGATTACAATATCCCTTGACAATTATTAACAGTAACATCTTTGCCCTCATCTAGAGCAATTCTATTACTGTAACTTGCTTTTAGGTCCTCTTGCCTTACATTAAGTAGGCTCGCTAATTAGCTTTATAATTTATGGTGTGTTAGAAAATACTTTTAGCTAACAATTCTTCCAAAATTAATGTCAATCATACTTGTTATTATAGTTTTTATCCTAAAGGACTAGTCACTAATACATCAAAATCCATTCCCATGTAAAGGAATAGCAACAGAACATATAGTTCTAACACTAGAACACAACTAAGTAGTGCTGGGATAAAATAATAACTAATTATTTCTTTCAAAAATTAAAAACTTACCAACAGCTACATCCAAAGTTTCTATTCTTTCTCCATGGCGCATAGTGGACGCTCTGACTAATTCGCTACTATATTCGGGTTAATTCACTGGGTTATGGTGGTGAGGAGTACCAACTCTATTTCTTTCTTGACTCTGACTGACTGTCTGCGAACTCCAGAGAGCAGATCGAGGTGCTCTAGTACAATCTCTAACAAAGTGTCCACGCTTTCCACAATTGTAGCAGGCTCTAGAGGCCTTATGAAAAATACCTCCATATAGCTTACCACAAACATGGCAGAAACGAGCAGAATAGGAACTTCTGGTTGTTCAATGACTAGATCTTGGTGTTCTCTGCCCTGATGATCCGCCTCTGTCATATCCATGAGCTTGGGGTTCCTCAAATTCTTTTCTCTTCCCCAAATTACTGTTCGAGCTTTAAACTATAGGTTTCTTCCTCTTCTCTATTTCACACTGCCCTTGTGGGGGTTGTGTTTGTGCTTGAGCTTGAGCTGATAGAGTATCAGCCATTTGTTGAAAGAAAGTGGCCATTTATTGGACCATTTGTGCAGTAATTTGTATTAGTAAAACTGGTATAGTCGGGCCTTTGATACTTTGCGGAGCTGGGGCCTCAACTTGTACTTCTGCCATCACAAACTGTTCTATTGTCTTATTCTTCTCTTTCATATCTTTTCACAGGATTTTCTATTTCCTATACAACCAACACAAGGAGATTTCTCTCCATTAGTTCATATTTATGATGTAAATATACTATATGTATCAAACATTTGAGCAGTTGTAGTTACCGACAAAAAGATTTCAAATTCACAGTTCGAAATTTACTTTAAAACCATTGCTCTGATACCACAAAACATGTCACACCCTACTCCCCCGTAAGATGTAACATGATCCTGTAGTACACCTAATGAATTACCATACTTCACCTACCGATAACCCATTAGATATACTACAAGCGATTTTAAAACAATTTTCGCGAAATTTAAATCATCGATTAAAATCTGGTGTTATAAAATTTTTTCAAAATTTTGGCAGAGTGCTGGCCGTATTTTGAGAAAACAGTTCTTCAAACCTAAAAAAGAAAATACTCCCAATATGTTTTCTCAAATACAACTCCAAGAAACTTTATTTCATCTCACAATTCAATCTCAATAATCAAGCATTTCATTTTCAAACCAACCTCATCATAAAAGAAACATTTCATTGATTACAAGACTCAAAAATTAATATTACAAAACTATTCAGGTAAATGAAATCTCAAATTTATATTTACAATAATTTACATTTAATTACATACCAAAATATTTTACAAGAGTTTTTATACAACTGCTTAAATAATTTACATACATATTATTACATACATACATCAAAACTTGTGTACATGGGTAAACCTGGAGCTAATCTGAATGTGTGTTCAAAGAAGTTTACTCAATTGTTCTATGCTCTTTTCACCTGCGACAGCATACAAAGCTGTCGCTGAGTGGTGAACTCAGTGGAGCACAATTATAATTTAAAACATAGTACAATATACCTTAACAAAAATTACAACAAATAATTTAGAAATCTGGATACTCATCAAATTCCAAAACTCAAAATATTCATTGCGAATATTATAAATCAATTTATCAAATTATAACTAACAATTTAAGGTAATTCCAACAAAATCAATTATACATAAATCATAATTGAAATCACAATTCTTTACTATTCAAAAACCATTCTTTATCTCGAAAATTATTCTTTATCTCGAAAACCATTCTTTATCTCAAAAACCATTCTTTATCTCACTAACTATGCAAGACTAATCCGAAAGGGCCATCTTCGGGGTGATTCTACCTCCCTATGGTCGGGGAGGTCGAATCAGATTCTAACTCCTTATGGTCGGGGAGGTCGAATTATCATGCACAGTACACACCACAATAATGAAACTTCCAAAAGGGCCATAACAAATAAGAACCTAGATCTAACCTCTAATAAGAGGAGAATCTAAGCCTGTGCACGTACCATGGTAATCAAAACACAACTAACTCCATTGTTTTCTCAACAAATGAGAGAGATAGGTAATAACCTAGTCAAGCATCTATAGTGATATGTAAAACAATATCACAATCCTTTTAGTGAGCATAAATCACAATACAATTCGATTCAAAGTTAATTCCAATATCCAATAATTTTTATGCTCATCAAAATTCAAATCATAAATTTGCATTTTTCCATGCAAATTGCCCATCACAATTCAAAACATGTTCTATCACAATTTTCCAAAATATAATTTATTTAATTCACAATAATGCTTAATACTTGTGGAAATACCATTTCACAAAGCTAAATTCATACATATTATAACAATTTCTATAATCATTGAATTAAATCCAATGCATGTTAAACAAAATACATAAGAAAAATATATCATTTAATCATATGAAATATTCAGAATAAAATCAGTTAAAAACTAGTTGTGCACAAACTTGATTTGAGTCGCTCCTAGGCCTTGACTCAATGTTCTTTATGCTTCTCAATATCCTTATCAACTAAAACACACAATATAAAGTGTTTCAGTACTCAATGAATTTGTTTCCTATGTCACACCTTATCCCTCCGTAAGGCATAGCATGCTCCCGTAGAATACTTAATGAACTACCGAACTTCACCTATCGATAACTCATTAAGTACCCTACAAGGGATTTTAAAACAATTTTCTTACATTTTGGAAGTGGTGAGCATTTTGGTAAGAATTAAAAACCATTTATTCAAAGTTTAAATACTAGTAAAAATTTTTGTCCATTCAAATTTTGTCGCAAATTTTATAAAAATTTTGACAGAGTTCCCTCTGTATTTTGAGAAACCAGTTCTTCAAATACCTGTAAAAAGCACTTCCAAAACTATTTTACAACTCCCAACCTCCAATAATTCACAATTCAACTCAAGTCAATCCATTTCAAAACAGTTTCACAATCCAAGTCAAATTTGTCAACTCAGTAGGTTCAATAATTCCATTCACAAAACATAAGGCAGAAAATCCATATGTACAATATCAAATTTACAGAAGAAAATCCAAAATAATATTATTACAATTTATTTACAACTGCTCAATTTACATTGATACTTATGACATTACAGTATTTACATCAAAATAACTATAAGGGTATAAAACAATACCCGTACAAAAAGGGATCAAAAAGATCTTGTCAATCCCGCAGCTCACTCTGCTGCTTTCTCCTTGCTTTTATCTGCGACAGTAAATTAAACTATCGCTGAGTATAAACATACTCAGTGGTGCACAATAAAGATTTAAAATGCGATACATAAATCATTTATTGATGAAACATAATTTGAATACTTCACAATCACATTTCGCAAATATCAAAGCTCATAACAACTCATTTCGTCAAATAATATATTAAACAACAGTTTAGTCAAACAATTGCATAAACACAGTGTTGCCAAAGTCGTACACAACTTAAGCCATGACACAAAATTTCCGATCAATGCCGTGTTGTACACCACGACAAAGCAATCTCAACCCCATTAATCGAAACCAATGAGGGAGGTGGCTAGCTAGCTAATGAGTACTCATCCGATCTACAACCTCAACTGGCAAGCCAGAGAGGGAGGAAAATAAACGATCTCAACCCCATAAATGGAGGAGGAATAATAAGTAACTGTCATGCTAAGTGTGAATCAAAAATTCGTTTCAAACATTTCATTCAAATATTGCATACAAAAATCAATCCATTTCCAAAGTTATAATTTGATCACAAGGTGGCAACACAAAAGTTCATAAATTCATAATGCGTAATAAATCAAATTTTCAAGGATAAATGCTTAAATAGGGTTTATTGTGCACAAACCTCAAGCGAGTCGTCCCTTAGCCTCGACTCGTTTCCTCGGGTTCCTTCCCGATATTCTTTTCAACTGAAACACAAAATTTTATAATGTTTCAGTACTAGAACTTAACATAAATCCCAAAATAAATTTTAACTTCGCATTTACCTATTTCTAACGTGTTAAATTCGACGTTCTCAAAGTTTTGTGTTTCGGGTTACTATTCACTGCACTATTCAAGTCAAATAGTTGACTTTCTAAGGCTTAATAGGTATGGGAACTCCAACTTCACCCACATACCACATTTTGGTCACTAAACTTGTTGGTTTTGGTCGTTTACTCAAAGCTTAGGTCGTTTAGGCAAAATTGCCAATTTTTGGTTTTGTGCTCCGAAGTTGCACTATTCCATTGGTCGATCTACTGTTGGAATTTGACAAAACTTACTTCATAGAAAATGTTCCTTATTATCTTAAGTGTATTCTCATTTTTGGATCACCTCCATCGGAGTTTTGTAGCTCAAGTTATGGCCAAAATAAGTTTACTGTTCACGTGTCTTCGCTCATCTTGAGATTTTGGTGCTGGCAGATTTTTGGTCCAACTTTGGTTAATAATTTGATCAAGTTAAGTTCATAATTTGGTCTCACTTTCTTCATATGAAATGTTGTACTATGTCTTAGGTTTCCATCGGTTCAAGAATCGCCTAAATCCGAGTTTCCTAGAAAGAGTTATAGCCATCCAAATATTGCTGCTCAATAAAAATTCTGCAGAATCTCAGTACAGTAAATTTAACTTTTCTCAATGATTTGAATGAGTTAATGGCCTAATTTGGGTTGGTGTTCTTCATGAAAGTTTTAGGTCTATATCATATCTAATTGCTGGTAAAATTTCAGGTCAATTTGACCTACCTAGCTCGAGTTATGACCAAATGAACAGTTACTGTTCATTTGGTCAGTTTGGTGCAGGGCAGCCTGCTATCAATTCACTTTGGTCAATTGTTTCACCAAGTTTTGGTCAGTTTTTGGTCATGGTTCCTTAATGAAAATTGTGCTCTTTTATGTCTATTTTCATCTCCAATTGGTGGCATATCAATTGGACTTGTAAAATTTGAGTTTTGGTCCTTCAAAGTGGGTTTGGTCATGCTGCCAGCAGCATGACCATTTACCTCCGAATTTAGTTTTCATTCCTATCATTCCCACACAAGTTATTTGGTTATAATTGACCATTATTTCACTTCACAATAGGTCAAACATGCCATTTATGCATTTCTCCAAATTTTGCCTCAAAACCCTAGGCCTCCAAACCCTAATGATACTAAATTGTTGCATTTAACTAATTCAAAACATTTAATCATGATCATTCAACACCAATAAGCTCACATACACCTTTAATTTCACCAAGTTCATGCATACACATCCTCACACCCTAGTTGACTAAAATTTAGGTTTGGCCCTTCAACAATTTATTTTATTTCATTTTTCAACAATTTCTAAAGTAATTCAACTACTTAATAATGAATTTAAACATAATATTAAAAACTAACCACTAACCTCTTTTGTTGAATTTCTCCCTCTTCAAATCTTCTTTCTTTCCTCTTCTTTTTGTTGTCAAGATGCTTGTTAAAGTCCAAGAACAAGACTTACTTAAAGGAGTTAGGGAGTTTATAACATAAAATCAAGCTTTTGAAAGCTTGAGAAGGGTGTTAATGGTGGAAATGAAATGAGATGAATGAGGGAGAAGGAGTGACGGGAATGGAGAATGGAGAAGTAATCAAAATTTTTTTTTCTTTTCTTTTATCTCTTTTGGCTTATGGAAGACCACAAATTCCAATTTAATAATTCACTTAATTAATTTGTTTATGACATCATTAGTGATGTCATCAACTTTGACTTTTCCAACCTCTTTCCTTTTCTTTTTTTTTCTATTCATTTTTCTATTAGTTCTTTAATTCTATTGTCGATTCCGAAATTTTCTTTTCTCCAATTTTATTTGACAGTTATGTCAGGAGTCAGCTCTCGGGGTCAATTGACCAAATTGCCCCTCGCCGGTTCATCCCGGTTTGCAAATAATCCAATATTTCTTCCGGCTCCCTGACCTAATTATTTGACTGACTTAACAGTTCTTTTTCGTGATTTTCTCTTTTCCACTGTGTTCATAAGGGTCCTAAGGACCGCAGCGTCACTTTTTACGGTTCGAAATTTGAGTTTAAAACAACTTCGCAGTCGTTCCCGAGGAGGTCACTCATCGCTGTGACTCTCGGCTCGTTTAACCTCTTATGTTCTGTTTTTCTTATTTATAGTTAACTAATTAAACATTACTAATTATTTGTGTTTATGGCTTCTCAAATTGTCTTAGGTGTGGCTCTAATCCCAATAATTATCCGGACTGACACCGGTCACCGGAACAGTGAAATATACCAGGCTATGCAAACGGGGGTGTTACATCCTACCATAAAATCCAATATCTAAATTTTCTTAGTACTATTCCCTTTAATTTGTTTTATTAGTCAACTTATAATGTTGACCCTTGATGCACTCTAAGTGAGTCAATTCCAATGTTACTAATATGTCACATTTTAGAGCCCTTTAGTGTTGGTATATGTTACCAATTTCATTTTTAGTGTATTGCATTTTATTGCAATTTACCGGATTTCGGTATACTAATTTGACCTAGCCGGATGACCTAGTTCCCTCGGTTTTCGGGTTTCAGTCATACTACAAACTTGTAGGTCTATGTCTTATTGCACGCGGGGCAAAATTTCATGTCATTCTGAGTTGTGTAGACCAAGTTATGGTCAATTTACCAATGCTGGACAGAATGCACCAAAATGGTAACTTTAGGTCATTTTTAGGTCACTTTTGGTTCGGCCAGTTTTGGTACCTAAATTTGTACAAGCTATTTGGCTTGGTTCTGGCCATTTCTGGGCTTCAGTGTCTTCATAAGAATTGTAGATATATGTCTAAACTATTCATGGTAAAGATTTCAGATCATTTGGACCGATTTTGAGTGAGTTATGGCCAAAACACTAACTACTGCCCAAATGGTCAATTTTCAGGCTTTCAAGTCATTAATCTGGATTTGGTCATTTTTCAAGTCACCATTTAGGTAGAATTTAGGTAAGCTTCCTCAATGAAAGTTGGCACATTTTGTGCCTAGTTTCACCTCCAATTGGTCTCATACCAATTAGAGTCACAAACTTAAGGTTCTAAGCCAAAACATACACTGACTTGCTACACACTTCTCATCACTTACCAATTACATATTCAACACTTACCAAATTACTTCCTTCATGCCAATTCTGGTTTGTACCTTACCATTAACACCTTTAACAACACATTTTTGGTCATTTTGGACAACTTGAAACCATCCTTAATATGCACACTATAATACAGAATTTTCCAAAGTCCATTTACATCATTTAACCACATGAACATACCCCATTTACATACCCAATTCCAAACCATTATACACATATCCATGCTGCCATTAATAACAACATCTTAAACAACCATAAACAAGTAAAAACAAGCTACATATACTGAATTTCTATGGCTGCCAAAATGTACATCTCCATTAAAACATCAAACTTCAAAAATTCTTCCATAAATTAACTACCCACAACCTTGGTTACACTTTTAATGAAACAAAAATTGAAAACACTCACTTACCACTTTTGAAGTTCTTCAAAACCTCACCAAAACTTAACTTTCTTACTCCTAGTATGCTGCCCAAGGTATGGTGGTCAAGTTTAGTGAAGGAACCTAATGGAAAAAGTGACTAGAACATGGTGAACTTGAGCTTGGAGTGTGGACGGCCATGGAGGACTCCCATGGAGTTTCTGCTGGTTCTCTTCCTAAGGTTGAAGATGAGTGCTGCACCTCCCAAGTATCCCTTTAGGTGTCCAAATGCTAAAGTTAGTGGAGAACTAAGTGAGTTTATGATTTATTTAATCCAAAATTTCCAATTTCCCACATTTAACCTCTTTTCTTTTACTATTTAGATTATGTACCACCATTTTAATTTTTCATGACATTTTCAAAGTGTAATATCATTTATTTTTAATGGACATTTAGGTCAAAAGGCAACTCAGGGTGTCAAATGGCCACAATGCCCCTATTTTGGTTGTATTCCCAATTTTTTGGTAACACCGAGTTTTGTCATTTTTTCGATTTCTTGTTTTTCTTTGTACTAATTAATTAATTTTTCTTTGATATTTCTAATGACATTTATACTTCAATAGACATTTATTTATGTCTTAAAAATATTTTTCAAGGTTTCCCGCAGTCCAGGGCTAGTCAACGGTCCACGCCGCAACTTCCCGGTGCGGTCACCCATTGTTATGGTTCTCGGCTTGTTTAACTTGGTTATATTTCATTGCTATTATTTTTCCTTTATTTTTTTTGTATTTTCTTTTCTTGTATTTTATTATTTTATGTCTCCTCATCAATATTTAAGTGTAGTTCTAGGCATCCTAGCTGTCCAGATAACACTGGTCACCGAAATAGTCGAATGCACTATCGAACATAGGGGTGTTACAATTATTGCACCACTAAGCAGCAATGCTTAGTGAGATGGATTTGTTTCCTCACGCAGGTACTGAAGTTAAAGCCCAGCAAATACTAAACAAAAATTTTGGAGTCTGGATCTGCAAAGTGTCAAAGGTTGTCACCTCCTCAGCAATGCATGTAGATAGGGCCCATATAAATTATATTATGTATTTTGTACATTATAATTAGTTATTATCTGTAACGTAAACTATGAATTGTATGTCAAAATATAGATTATGGAACTGTAATTAATTTATAGATCATATAAATTATGAATTTATGTAATCAGTCTGTAAATCATGTAAATTAATGAAACTTGAGAATTTATATATATATAAATTGTGCATGAATGGAAATGCATGGAAATGAATATGAAATTGAGATATACAAATGAGTATGTGAATTACAAGAATTGAATGTGAGATGAATATGATAACATGAATGATATTTTTATTGTGAAATTATTATTGAATTTTCAAACAGGTGAATAGTGAATCACGTCAATATTTAATAAAATAGGAGAAACTCTGCTGGTTTCTCCATAGAAAAATAATTGATATTAAATTAAACGAATTCAAAATTACTAAAATAATAAAGTAAGATAAGATAGGGTGCTCTGGCACTAAATGTAGCACACCTCGCTCGGTTACACTGTAGATGAGTGAGGAGTGTTACATTTATTGGTATCAGAGCACAGTTTAGGCGTTCCTAGGCATAGATAGATGGAAAGGGATGGTGTGCATAACATGCATTGCATTCATATGAGTCGAGCTGACACTAATGCAGATATGTTTTCTTGGTTATTTTAGGTTAAGGTATGGAATAAGAGAGTGAAGAGACAATGAGATAGAGAATGGAGATAAGAAAGAGACTGTATTTAAGATGAAAAAGAATGAGTACAGAACTGTTTGAGGATAGGATTGAGACTAAGGAGAAAGTGAAGTATGATAACATGAAAGGTGAAGAAATAAGGAGGTAGTAGCTCCTCGACTATTTATACTGAGTAAATTTTGAGGATAAAATTTTTGATAGAGGGGAAGAATTGTAACACCCTTACTCTAGCAATTCCGCACATTCTACTGTTCCGGTGACCGGTGTCGGTCTAGACAGCTAGAACGTCTAGAGAAATATTTAGAATAGAGTGAGGAATTATAATTAACTCAAATAATAATAAGAAAAATTTAAGAAAAATTTTAGAAATAAAATACAACCAAGTTAAATGAGCCGGTGCCCTAGCGATGGGTAACTTAGTGGGAAGTTGCGATTTTTGCAACTAGAAGCCCTAAACCCATGAGAAAATTCATGAAATAATTTTTTGGACTCCAGAGAAGAGTCATTGAGGTTTCTATGACATTAGAATGCCAAGAAAATGCTTAGAAAAATTTTTCAATCAGTACAGACAATTTTAGTCTGTTAAGCCAAATGGAGGGCATTTTGATCGTTTTGTCTGCAGAGATGATTTTTGGCTGACTTGTCCAGTTAAGTAAATAATTATTATGATCTAAAATATGAATAAATATTACTAAAAATTAAATTGAAATGAGTAGAAAAGAAAAGAAAAGAAAAATGAAGAAAATTGAAATTTTGACATCACATGATGTCATTAAGAAGGCCTCCACCCAATCACCATTTGACAAACTAATAAAAAGGGATAAAAATGAACTTAAAATGGGCAAAAGCCATCTTCTTCTCCAGCAAAAAAATTATGCCATCTCAACACTTCCTCTCCATTTTCTTTATTTTTCCTTCTTTCCACCATTAAAGCACCATCACCAAGCTTCCAAACACCTACCTTGCTTCACCAAAATTGTTGGCAGCCTTGATAAACCTCCATAGCCAGCCCTTACACCCAAGGAAATTGGGAAGAAAGTGAAGGAAAATTAAGGATTAATCGAGAGAAAATTTTGCTTACACAAGGTTAGTGCTATATTCTTCCTACTTCTTCCCTTTAAGTGTTATAAGCATGCTAAATCAAGTTAGTATGACATGAAATTGAAGAAAATATCAAGTATATGGGAACTTAAATTTTTGGCAGCTTTAATGTATGAGGGTATGATGAGTTTAATTGATATTAAACTTGCCTAGAAATGGTTTGAGATATGTATATATGTGATGGATAGGTTGATGGAGTATGGGTTGCATGGAAGTTGAGTATGGAAGTTAGGGTTTGGAGCAAACTTAGAGTTTTGTTCATGTGTTGGTGAATGGAAGTCCTAATGGTCAATTAGTGACCATTTAACTATGTTTGATGAGGAATTGAAGTGAATTGTGGCTTTGGATTCGAGGTTAGGTATGCTGTCCAATGTACCCTATAGGTCTGGATGTGAGTCCAGCATGTTTGGGCAGCTATAACTTGGGTTGTGTAGGTTCAATTGGTGAAAGGAAAATTGGACATGAAATTAGACATATAATGGCATAACTTTGATGAAGGAACCCTATCTAGAAACCAAACTTAGGATGCCCTAAAAATTGACCAAATTCGGGTGACCAACATGCTGTCCCTGGAAAATGACCAAATGAACAGTATTTGTTCAAATGGTCATAACTCAGTGTAGAAAAGTTCAATTGATCTGAAATTTTATAGCTGAAAGGTGAGACATAGCCCTACAACTTTCATGAAGAACAAAAATCCAAATTCTGACCATAACCTAGTTAAATTGCCAACCAAACTTGGGTCACCAAATCTGGCAGAACCAAATTGCCCAGAAATTCTGGGCACAGGTCACTCCAGCTAGTTATGGTAAAATGACCATAACTTGAGCTACAAAACTCCAAATGGAGTGATTCAAAAAGAGAGTTAAATAAGACACAATAAGGAACAACTTTGATGAAGAAAAGTTAGCCCAGTTTCCACTATAAAATTATCCAATAGAACAGTAAACTTAGGTAATCAAAGCTGAAAATTTAGAAACGCATCTAGGGGACTTTAAATTGCAATTAGCAATTAATACTAGCAAATGTAAAACTCAAAATGTGGGATCTTGGTGTAATTAGAATTAACATATCCATTAAGTATGAAAAATTCAACATTTTGTTTGACTTGTAAGGTGAATAGTAATGTGAATAGTAATACAAAGACACAAAGTGTAAGAACTAAATTGGTAGAGGAAATTAAGGCATGAAATTTGGAATCCATGAAATGTTCAAGGATTACTTGGAATAGGTAATTGAGATTTATACTCCCACATCAATGGAGTTCATAATATATTAGCAACACAACTTAAAGTATGAAATGTATTTGACATGAATAAATTGTTGAATGTATAAATGAGATAAAAGTGTCATTTGGGATTTAGGTTCCCATCAAGAGAGAAAGAAAAGATGATGAATGTAAATGGTATGTGAAACCAAATGAATATGAATTGAAATTAGTATGAATATTATGATGAATGTATAAATTATAGAATTTGTCATGAAATAATGAAATCATAAAACACATTGTATTAATATTTAATGATATTATGTGCCCTTGTATTGCCTAGACACGTGTGCCAGATTGGATAGATTGGCATGCCAATAGGGTATTGTTTTGGCAATACTGTGAAAGGCTTTATGCCCGCGCTCATGGCTTTATGCCCGCGCTCATGGCTTTATGCCCGCACTCATGGCTTAATGCCCGATTATGTGTTATCATGACTTTTTAGCCATATTGATTGCATACGTGGTTGACGTTCTGCGTCCCATGGTATGATAGCCCGAGGCACTGTGGTGTCCAGTGCCAACGACTCGTTATCCAATTTAATTAGCCTATCGTAGGTTACTTGGGTAGTCTAATTTATTAAAATAAGTTACGAATATTAGCAATTAAAAATGCTAGAAAGCAAATAAATGATTAAGAAGTTTTGAAATAAATTAGATTAGCTCCAAAAATTTATTTCTTAGAAGGGTCTGAAGTAAATTAAATTAGTTCTAACAATCAACAAAATAAACTTGATATGCTTAGAACTTTGTGCATGAAAGCTATCCTCATATTTGTATTCTTTAAAACCCTTTATTGGTAACCAAATCATTATCCCTTAACCCCATTATAACCTTTTTAAAGACCTTTTGATCTTTTGAAAGTGTGTGCTACATTAGTGGAGATAGGAAATTGAGATGTGCCTATGGAGTTGGAATTAAATCAAACTCATCAATTTTTCTCAAGAGAGGCAAATTTGGAGGAAGTAAGTATTTCTTAAATCTATCTTGATAAAATAAGTTATTTGTGACTTATTAATAGCCTTGCATAGAGGAATAATTAGTTGAAACACCACGAGGGGGGTGAAGCTTCAAAACAGACAGCTATTGAAACCCTTTTACCTTGAAAAAAAAGGTAGTTGGTATGAAGGATTAAAGGAGTTCAATTATATGCATATTGAATTTATGGTTATCTTTCTGAGTTTTCCCCTAAAATCTATTCTAAAAAGGTTTTGATTTGCTTGAGGACAAGCAAAAGTTTGAGTTTGAGGGTATTTGATACACCTATATTATATAGATATTTTTAAGCACATTTGTACAGCATTTCATAGTATTTAGATAGGTAATTTCATGCATAATCATTGAATTCATTAACTTTTATAAATTTCATTACTCTGCGCTGAATTTTATGTTTTTAGCATATTTTCAAGTGTTTTGAGGGAGTTCCAAAGAAGGAAGCTTGGAAAAACTCAAGAAGAAGAGCATTGTTGCTGACACACTTTACACGGGTCATGTAAACATACCACATAACTGTGTAACTTGCTACCAGGAGAAAACCAAACAAGTCAAAGAAGAAATAAAGTACACGGGCCGTGTAACACGACCCGTGTAACTTGTGGAGACTCGTGTAATATTCTGCCTAGCAAAGCTTAAAGAATTCCCAAAAGAACAGCAGAACATGGGCCACATAATTAGACCCATGTAACTGGCCAAGACCCATGTGTTGTAATGCCCTTACCACAGGTAGTCCGTACATTCTACTGTTCTGATGACTAATGTCTATTCGGACAGTCAAAATGCCTAGAATTACACTTAAATGATAATAAGGAGACATAAAATGATGGAATACATGATAAAAAATGTGACACCCCTTACCCGTCTATAGTATAGCCGAGCAAGGTATGCCACACCGTGTATCGGAGCACCCTATCTTATCTCATTGATATTTATCATTTCTCAATTTATTTATTTATGGGTCATTAAGTGAAATTTATGAAATTGGTATGATATATATCATTTATTGAAATTATAAATTAGTTTGAGGTTCCAAAAATTTCACAGAAAATACGACAGAGTGCCTGCTAAAAATGGAGAAAATAGTTCTTCAAAACCTATAGAAAACACTTCCAAATATATTCCCAATCCCTCTCAACTCCAAATAATCAACATTTCTCAATAATTTCTCATCAAATTCTCAAATTTCCAATCATTCAATTCATATCATATTCATACTTACATCATAAATAAAGACTCAAATTTCATTTATGAACACAATTTACAGATAATTTCATTGATACATAATCACATAAGTTTCAAATATACATGATAAAATAAAAGTTTAATTATAAAATTTACAAAAAAAATACAAAATACAAAATGTAGCCTAGCGTCCTACCAATGCACTGTAGTGTGAGGTAACATTAGACTCTAGCAGATCTGACTCTCACCCAGACTGGGGTCTACTGGGCTAATGCTCTGTATCTCCAGTACCTATGTGTAGCAAAAGCAATGCGCTAAGCAATACTGCTTAGTGGTGCCATTATAAAGAAGAAATAAACTAAAATAAAATAAAATAATTGCTTATGCAATTCTGATGCTAATGTCTTTTATAGAATGATATTTCAATAATTTTTACTAAGGTTATTAATTTAATGCTTTTTATGTCTTTATTTGGCAATATTTTATTTAGACTTCATTTAGTTGTACTGAATTTAATAACACTTAATTTAATTGCCCGAGTAACCTATACAACTAACCAGACTGGATAAATGGGTAAACTAGCACTGAGTACCAAGTACCTCAGGCCGTCACACCATCGGTCACAAAGTATCTCCCGGTGTGCAAACAGAATGGCTAATAAGCCATATAAGCAATCAGGCATAAAGCCAAGCATAACAACATAATCAGTATAGCCATAGCATATCATATCACAAAATGGCATAATAGGCCATAAAACACAAAATGGCGTGAAGCCATATGTAGTACTGTTATCAGAACCCTATTGGCATGCCAACCTATCCAAATTAATCATATTAGGCAATACTAGGGCATTTTACAAGATTTAATTTCTAATTCTTTGTATTTCATTTTCATTGGTTCTTATTTATTTCACTGGTTAAGCCAAAATGTTGAATTTTCATACACAATAGATAGGTTGGTTCTATTAGCACCAACATGTCACAATTTGCATTCTAAAATTATTGGTATTTATTGCTAATACCATTTCAAAGCTTATTGTATGTTATTTAAAATTTTCATATTTCATGCCTTAAGTTTACTGTTTCATTAGTTATAGCTACAGTGGAAATTTGGCAAAATTCTCCCCATCAAAGTTATTTCTTATTGTGTCTTCTTTAATTCCCTTTTTGAATCACTCCATTTGGAATTTTCTAGTTCAAGTTATGCTAATTTTAGCAAGGCTAGCTGGATTGGTATCTACCCAGAATTTCTAGGCAGAATCCCATTATGGCAGTTTTGGTGTCCTAATTTTGGTGGGCAATTTCATTAAGTTCTGGTCAGAATTTGGAGTTGTGTTCTTCATAAAAGTTGTCCTAAATTGTCTAAGCTTTCCATTGATATAAACTTCAAGTCAATTTGACTTTTCTACACTGAGTTATGATTACATGAACAAATACTATTCATTTGGTCATTTTGCCCAAGGTAGAATGTGTGTTACCTAGATTAGGTCAATTTTTAGGTCACTCTAAGTTAGTTTTCTAAGCATGGTTTCTTCACAAAAAATGTTGCATTATGTGTCTAGTTTCACCTTCAATTGGCCTTGCACCAATTGGAGTGACATAGCTTTAGTTATAACCCCAAGAGCACACTAGACTCAAAGGGTCAAGAATGCACTCATAAGGCAGCCTAACCTTTGCCTTAGTTAATGTCACAAGTCACTCCAAATTTAGTTCAAACTACACTAAATGGTCATTAATTGGCCATTAAAATAATAATTCATACTCAATCATATCAAACCCCAAATTTTAGGTTCAAAACCCTAACCCTAAATTTCCAAATTTTCTATTCTTGCACTAAACTCACAATTTAATGTTTTTAAGTGTTAAATTCATATCAAGGGCAGCTTATACACTCATTTAAATCAAAGAAAATCATCACAACTCTACTAAGTCCATGGCTGCCAAAAATGGGGTGAGGCATACAAGTGAATTTCCTTTCCCATTCTTACATTTTCTAACTTAAATTAAGTGTGTAAGTGAGAATTTAAAAAGAGAGAGGAAGGATTGACACTAACCTCACTTGAGAGCTTCCCTAAGCTTGATAAATCTTCTTAATTTCCAACTCTTTTTGCTACCTCTAGCTTGCCTAAGGTGAAAGACTAAATTTTAATGAAGGAAGCTATGGGTTTTATGGAAGGAATTCAAGGTTATGAAGAGAGAGATAAAAGAAATGTTACTGGAGGTAGAGAGAAGGAAGAGGACGGCTAGAAGAAGAGGTAGAAGATGGCAGAATTTTCTTTCCATTTTACCTCATTTTTATCTCTTTTAATTTTCATCACTTTTTATTCATATTTTTTGTCATATAATTTATTTACTTAATCGGACAAGTTGGTCCAAAATCATCTCTGAAGGCAAAAATGACCAAAATGCCCTTCATTTTGCTTAACGAATTAAAATTGTCTGTACTGATCTAAAAATTTTTCTAAGCATTTTATTGGCATTTTAATGCCATTGAAACCTCAATGACTCTTCTCTAGAGTCTCAAAAATTATTTCACAGAATTTCCTCGGGTTTAGGGCAACTAGCTGTGAAAACAGCAACTTCCCATTAGGTTACCCATCGCTAGGGCACTGGCTCATTTGACTTCATTGTATTTTATTTCTAAAATTTTTCCTTGATTTTTCTTGGCATTATTTGAGTTATTTATGACTCCTCACTCTAGTCTAAATACAATTCCAGACATTTTAGCTGTTTAGGCTGACATTGGTCACCGGAACAGTAGAATGTATGGACTTTGCTAAAGTGAGGGTGTTACAACTCCTCTCTTCTAATTTAAATTTCGTCTTCGAAATTTAATCGAGGAGCTGCTACCTCCTTGCTTCTTCACTTCCTTGTATTGCTTCATCAATGTCTAGGTTCGGCTCTTCTCTAGCCTCCGTGGCATATACTCGTGGTGCCACCCTGACTTTGGGCCTTTCGACTATCTCAGAAACAATCTTTTGTGAAATATCAGTCGTCTCAGCTCTACTAGGTCTTCTACCCCTTTGTATTGTGGGGATAGATCTATCAGTTTGTGCTGGAGCTGTCAAATCACTCCTTTGAGGGCAATCTCTTATAAAATGATCCATAGTCCCACACTTGAAACACTCTCCCTTTAGCAGTCGACATTCTCCTCTATGTCTTCTACCATAGTGCGTACCTTTTGGCACTGGGGCTGATCCCCTTATTATTATACTTAGGGAGCTAGCTACAAATATCCCAAACTAGCCTCTCTGGCCCTGTGTCTGGTCCTGTGAACCCTTAAGCTTCTTACTATCAGTTGATATACTTGATTGCCCTGATCCAAATTCCCTCTTACGCTGCCTATCTTTCTTGCTGTGTTCACTTACTTTGACCCTTTCCACTTTTAGTGCGGCTTCAACCAGTTTTGCAAAATCCAAAATCCCCAAAGTTGTTATCATAATTTTGATATTATCATTTATCCCCTCTTCAAACCTTCTACACCTCTCTGCTTCTGTGGGGACTGTCTCCCTCCCATATATACTCAGTCTCACAAATTCTCTCTCATATTATGCTATGATTAGCTGTCTCTGCCTCAAACTAATGAACTCTCTTCTTCTATCTTCTAGATATATACTTCCAATGTAGTTCTTCCTGAACTCCATAAGGAAGAACTCCCAAGTTATCTACTATGGGGGCACCTCACTAGATACTGTGTCCCACCACTGATAGGCATCATCTTGGAACAGGGACACAGCACCCTCCAGGTTCTACTCTAGGGTGCAATGGAGTTGCTTCAGTACCCTTATGGTTCGGTGTAGCTAATTCTTAGCTGCCACTGGGTCATCTTCTTTCTTGCCTAAGTAGTCCACAACCCTAAATTTTTTGAGCTTTTCTAAATGTGACTTCTATTGTGGAGGTGGTGGTGGTGGCATAACTCTGGCCATTTCTCTGAAGAATTCTCCCATTTGTTGAAACATAGTCGGCGGAGGCTGTACAAGCACTTCTGGTGCTGGTGGAGCAAGTTCCCCCCTGCCTCTAACTTCAACCACTGGTGGAGCATGACTCTCCACCTCTTCATCGACTGCTCTCCGCGATGAAGGGTCCATATCCTAACCAAAATAAAAAAAAATAAACAGATCTGCATTAGTGTCACCTCGACTCTTACAAATGCAATACATGGTATAGACTCTATCTACACCTAAAAACACCTAAACCGTGCTCTGATACCACTAAATGTGACACCCCTTACCCGTCTACAGTGTAGCCGAGCAAGGTATGCCACATCGTGTGCCTGAGCACCCTATCTTATCTCATTGATATTTATCATTTCTCAATTTATTTATTTATGGGTCATTACGTGAAATTTATGAAATTGATATGATTTATATCATTTATTAAAATTATAAATTAATTTGAGATTTCGAAAATTTTATAGAAAATCCGACAGAGTGTCGGCTAAAAATGAAGAAAATAGTTCTTCGGAACCTATGGAAAATACTTCCAAATATATTCCCAATCCTTCTCAACTCCAAATAATCAACATTTCTCAACAATTTCTCATCAAATTCTCAAATTTCTAATCATTCAATTCATATCATATTCATACTCAAATCATAAATAAAGACTCAAATTTTATTTATGAACACAATTTACAGATAATTTCATTAATACATAATCACATAAGTTTCAAATATACATGATAAAATAAAAAGTTTAATTACAAAATTTACAAAAAATATACAAAATATAAAATTCCAAATGTAGCCTAGCGTCCTACCAATGCACTGTAGTGTGAGGTAACACTAGACTCTAGCAGATCTGACTCTCACCCAGACTGGGGTTTACTAGGCTCGCGCTCCGTATCTCCAGTACCTATGTGTTGCAAAAGCAACGTGCTAAGCAATAATGCTTAGTGGTGCTATTATAAAGAAGAAATAAACTAAACTAAAATAAAATAATTACTTATGCAATTCTGATGCTAATGTCTTTTATAGAATGATATTTCAGTAATTTTTGATAAGGTTATTAATTTAATGCTTTTTATGTCTTTATTTGGTAATATTTTATTTAGATTTCATTTAGTTGTACTGAATTTAATAACACTTAATTTAATTGCTCGAGTAACCTATACAACTGACTAAATTGGATAAACGGGCAAACTAGCACTGGGTACCAAGTACCTCAGGCCGTCACACCATCGGTCACAAAGTGTCTTCCGATGTGCAAAAAGAATGGCTAATATGCCATATAAGCAATCAGGCATAAAGCCGAGTATAACAACATAATCAATATAGCCATAGGCTATCATATCATATAATAGCATAATAGGCCATAAAACACAGAATGACGTGAAGCCATATGCAGTACTACTATTAGAACCCTATTGGCATACCAACCTATCCAAACTAGTCATACTAGGCAATGCTAGGGCATTTTACAAGATTTAATGTTTAATTCTTTGTATTTCATTTTCATTGGTTCTTATTTATTTCACTAGTCAACCCAAAATGTTGACTTTTCATACACAATAGATAGGTTGGTTCTATTAGCACCAACATGTCACAATTTGCATTCTAAAATTGTTGGCATTTGTTGTGAATACCATTTTAAAGCTTATTGTATGTTATTTAAAATTTTCAGATTTCATGCCTTAAGTTTACTATTCTATTGGTCATTGCTACAGTGGAAATTTGGCAAAATTCTCTTCATCAAAGTTGTTTCTTATTGTCTCTTCTTTAATTCCCTTTTTGAATCACTCCATTTGGAGTTTTTTAGCTCAAGTTATACTAATTTTAGTAAGGCTGGCTGGATTGGTATCTACCCAGAATTTCTAGGCAGAATCCCATTATGGCAGTTTTGGTGTCCTAATTTTGGTGGGCAATTTCATCAAATTCTTGTTAGAATTTAGAGTTGTGTTCTTCATAAAAGTTGTCCTAAATTGTCTAAGCTTTCCATTGATATAAACTTCAAGTCAATTTGACTTTTCTACAATGAGTTATGATTACATAAAAAAATACTATTCATTTGGTCATTTTGCCCAAGGTAGAATGTGTGTTACCTAGATTATGTCAATTTTTAGGTCACTCTCAGTTAGTTTTCTGGGCATGGTTTCTTCACTAAAAAAGTTTCATAATGTGTCTAGTTTTACCTCCAATTAGTCTTGCACCAATTAGAGTGACAGCTTGAGTTATAACCCCAAGAGCACACTAGACTCAAAGGGTCAAGAATGCACTCATGAGGCAGCCTAACTCTTGCCTTAGTTAATATCACAACTCACTCCAAATTTAGTTCAAACTGCACCAAATGGTCATTAATTGACCATTAAAACAAAAATTCATACTCAATTGCATCAACCCCTAAATTTTAGGTTCAAAACCCTAACCCTTACTTTCCAAATTTTCTATTCTTGCACTAAACTCACAATTTAATGTTTTTAAGTGTTAAATTCATTTCAAAGGCAGCTTATACACTCATTTAAATCAAAGAAAATCATCACAACTCTAATAAGTCCATGGCTGCCAAAAATGGAGCGAGGCATGCAAGTGAATTTTCTTTCCCATTCTTACATTTTCTAACTTAAATTAAGTGTGTAAGTAAGAATTTAAAGAGAGAGAGGAAGGATTGACACTAACCTCACTTGAGAGCTTCCCCAAGCTTGATAAATCTTCCTAATTTCCAACTCTTTTTGCTACCTCTAGCTTGTTCAAGGTGAAAGACTAAATTTTAATGAAGGAAGCTATGGGTTTTGTGGAAGGAATTCAAGGTTATGAAGAGAGAGATAGAAGAAATGTTAATGGAGGTAGAGAGAAGGAAGAGGACGGCTGGAAGAAGAGGTAGAAGATGGCAGAATTTTCTTTCCATTTTACCTCATTTTTATCTCTTTTAATTTTCATCACTTTTTAATTCATATTTTATGTCATATTTATTTATTTAATCAGACAAGTTGGTCAAAAATCATCTCTGAAGGCGAAATGACCAAAATGCCCTTTATTTTGCTTAATGGACTAAAATTGTCTATAACGATCTAAAAATTTTTCTAAATATTTTCTTGGAATTCTAATGCCATCGAAACCTCAATGACTCTTCTCTGAAGTCCCAAAAATTATTTCACGGAATTTCCCATGGGTTTAGGGATACTAGATGTGAAGGTAGCAACTTCCCATTAGGTCACCCATGGCTAGGGCACCGGCTCATTTAACTTCATTGTATTTTATTTCTAAAATTTTTCCTTGATTTTTCTTGACATTATTTGAGTTATTTATGACTCCTCACTCTAATCTAAATACAATTCTAGATATTCTAACAGTCCGGACCGACACTTGTAACACCCTTCCTGTAGCAACTCCGTACATTCTACTGTTCCGGTGACCGGTGTCGGTCCGGACAACTAGAACGTCCGGAAAAATATTTAAACTAAAGTCAAGAACCAAAATTAACTCAAATATTAATAAGAAAAATTTAGGAAAAATTTTAGAAATAAAATACAACCAAGTCAAATGAGCCGGTGCCCAAGCGATGGGTAACCCAGAGGGAAGTTGCGGTTCTCGCAACAAGGAGCCCTAGACCCAGGAAAAAATTCATAAAATAATTTTTGGGACTCCAGAGAAGGGTCATTGAGGTTCCTATGGCATTAGAATGCCAAGAAAATATTTAGAAAAATTTTTCAATCGGTACAGACAATTTTGACCCATTAAGCCAAACGGAGGGCATTTTGGTCATTTCGCCTTCAGAGGTGATTTTTGGCCGACTTTTCCAGTTAAGTAAATAATTATTATAATCTAAAATATGAATAAATATTGCTAAAAATTGAATTGAAAATGAGTAGAAAAGAAAAGAAAAGAAAAATGAAAGAAATTGAGAATAATGACATCACATGATGTCATTGCAATGCCCTCCACCAATCAAATTTCAACAAGCACTTTAAAAGGAGATAATTGAGACAAAAATTGAAAAACAAAATCTGCATCTTCTTTCCCAAAACCAGCCAGCAGCCACCTCTCCCATTTCCACCATTGTTATCCTTTATTACACCTTGCTAACTTTGAATTTTTCACTATAAAATCCCTACCTTCCTTCATAAAAATTTAATATTACATCTTGAGCAAGTGATTGGCTGCCAAGAAAGTGAAGGAAAATTAAAGTTTGGCTAAGAGAAAATTCTGCTATCCTAAGGTTAGTGCTAAATTCTTACTTCTTCCTCTTATAATGATGAAAATAAAGTGAATTACACTAGAATTACATGATAAATGATGAAAATAAAGTGAGTTACACTAGAATTACATGATAAATGATGAAATTGATGGATATATGTTAGACTAAGAATCCAGCCAGCTTGTGTAGGAGTAGGATTTGAAGTGTTTTATTGCAAATAAAATGGATAACTTGCTTGGTTATGATGAGAAGTGTGATTAGTATGTTTAATTGGTGTGTGTTGTGTGAACCTTGAATTTGAGCTAGGGTTTTGGGAGAGAAACTTGGACTTTGCTTGTGAAATTGTGAGTGAACATCCTAATGGTCAATTAGTGACCATTTGAGGCAAGTTAATCATAATTTGAAGTGAACTAAAGTGTTACAAACCCAATTGGTAGGCTGCCTAGTGACAGCAGCAATAAGGCTGTGAGTCCAGCCTGTTTGGACTGCCATATCTTTGGCTGTGTAGGTCCAATTGGTGTTTGTCCAATTGGACATGAAACTAGACTTATAATGGCACAATTTTTCTGAAGAAACCATGTCCAAAAAACCAAAGCAAGGGGACCAAAAATTGGCCCCAATCCGGATACCCTGCAAACAGGTTCTGCAGAATGACCAAATGAACAGTAACTGTTCATTTAGCCATAACTCACTGTCGATATGGTCAATTGACCTGAAATTTTTACAGAAACAAGTTAAGACATAGATAAACAACTTTCATGAAGAAACCTACCCCAAATTATGATCAGAACCTAACCCAAATGGCAGTCACAGTCACTGTTCATGGTACTGTAGATTTGGTAAATTCTGCAGAATTGAAATCCGGCCAGCTATGGTTTTTGGACCATATCTGGAGCTAAAAAACTCCAAATGGAGTGATTCAAAAAAAGAAATTCAACTAGGCAAAATAAGGAACAACTTTCATGTTTACCATTTCCTTAAATTCCCACTGCAACAGGACCCAATGGAACAGTAAAGTTGGGTCACAAAAACTGAAAATTCTGCTCTCTTGGTTTTAGGTTTGGAAATGGATTTGGTGGTTAATTCCAACAAGTTTTAAATGTAAAATGTGGTACATTGGGGGTGCTAAAACCAATGTACCTATTTTCTATCTAAAAGTCAACATTTTTGTTGACCAATGAGGTGAATAGTGACACCAAAACTTGAAATTTAAAATTTGAAATTAGAAATGCATCTAGGGGACTTTAAATTGCAATTGGCAATTAATACTAGCAAATATAAAACTCAAAATATGGTATCTTGGAGAACTTAGGTTCAATAAATTTATTATGCATTAAAAAGTCAACATTTTGGTTGACTAGTAAGGTGAATAGTAATCAAAATAATTAGCAAACTAATATGAAAACCTAGAACCAATTCTAAGCTTAAATGCTTAGAATTGTATGACAAATGTGGACTATGCATCCTAGTCAAAATTGTTAAAAAGAAATTAAGGCCATAAATTTGAAATCCATGAAATATTCATGGATTACTTGAAACATGAAAAATAAGTCACCTAATTGATGTGAATAGATAGCTAGGGCTTATATGCCCATCACAAATGGAATTCATAAAATATTAGTAACTCAACTTGAAATATAAAATTTGCAATTACATAAGTAGATTCTTGAATGTATAAATGAGAAAGGAAAAATGTTTTGAATACAATGGTACATGTGAACCATTGTTTAGAATTGTGATCAATATGAATAACATAATGAATAAATAAATAAACCATATTAATGTATAAATGAGACATTAGTTCTTATTATTGTAGAGAGGAGGAGTATTTTGAGTAAAATGGTATAAAAGGATAATTGATATGAATTGTGATCATATGAATGATCAAATGAATGTATGAATTATAATTGAAATTTATCATGAAATAATAAAGTCATAAAACACAATATATTAATATTTAATGATATTATGTGCCCTTGTATTACCTAGACATGTGTGTCAGATTGGATAGTTTGGCATGCCAATAGGGTATTGTTTTAGCGATCGCGAAAGGCTTTATGCCCTGTATTCATGGCTTTATGCACTCATGGCTTAATGCCCGATTAGGTAATATCAGGCTTCTTAGCCATATTGACTGCATACGTGGTTGACGTTCTGCGTCCCATGGTATGACGACGAGACACGCGGTGTCGGTGCCAACGACCGTTATCGATTTAGTCACTGTCATAGGTTACTTGGGCAGTGAAATTTATTGAAAAAAGTTAAGAATATTAGTAATTATAAATATTAGAAATTAAGTAAATGAGTAGGATGACCTAAAATAAATTGGAATAATTATTTATTAGAAATAAATCGAAATGAACTGGACCGATATCAAAATTTACTTATTATGAAATAATCTGAGACAACCTAGAAAGTATTGAGAAAATGCTAAAAATTATAACACACATAAATATTGCAAATGTGACTTACACGATAAAATAAGCATATATTTATTATTTTTAGATAATTTTTTCTTTGTATATTATTACTGTACATTGGCGAAATAAACACTTCCAAAGAAGACTAAATTAGGATAAAACATATTAAATTTTAGAAACCGCATGTGAAGTATAAATAAATCTTAATTATCCGAATTTTATTTCTATCTTTATTTATATATTATTTTCTTATTATATTATTGCACCACTAAGCAGCAATGCTTAGCGCGATGGAATTGTTTCCTCGCGCAGGTACTGAAGTTAAAGCCCAGCGAATACTAAACAGAGATTTTGGAGTTTTGATCTGCAGAGAGTTCAAGGTTGTCACCTCCTCAGCAATGCATGTAGATAGGGCTCACCTTAAGCATATCATGTATTTTGTGTATGTTATTTATTTCTTATATTGTAATATTAATTTGTATATCATGTAAATTATGAAATTTTGTAATTACTTTGTAAATTATGTAAATTAAGGAAATTTGAAAATTTTGCTCATGAAATTTGAGAATGTTTACATATGAATTGAGTATGAATGGAAATGTATGGATGAGATAATTATGATTAGCATGGATAAGATTTTATTTTGGAAATATTATTGAATTTCAAACAGGTGAATATTGAAATATGTCAAATGATAATAAAATAGGAGAAACTCCGCTAGTTTCTCCGTCGAAAAAAATAATTGATGTCAAATTTAACGAATTCAAAATTATTAAAAAAAATAAAGTAAGATAAATTAGGGTGCTTCTGCACCGATTGTAGCACGCCTTGCTCGGCTACACTGTAGACGGGTGAGGGGTGTTACAACACTGGTCACTGGCGTAGTAGAATGTATGGACTTTGCTAAAGTGAGGGTGTTACAAGAAAATACAAGAAGAATTAAAGAAAAATAAAAGACATCAAATGCAATTAGGTTAAATGAGCTGGAATCGTAGCGATGGGTGACTGTACAGGGAAGTCACTGCATAGACAGTTGACGACCCCAGACCCGCGAGGAACCTCGAGAAATAATTTTTGGGATTTAATTAAAGGTCTAGTGAGGTACAAATGACATTAAAAATGTTAAAGAAAATTTAGTTAATTGGTACAGATAAAAATGAAAATTTAAGGAACCGTCGGATTAGGGATTTAATCGGTATTACTGAAAAAGTGTGATTTTAACCCGAAGAGCGGCATTTTGGTTATTTGGCACCTAAAGTTGACTTTTGACCTAAATATCTATTAAAAATGAGTGGTATTAAATTTTGAAAATTTCATGAAAATAAGAAATTATACATGTAATGTAATTAAGGAAAAATGAAGGGTATTATTGGAAATATCAAAACTTTGATTATTATAATAATTAAATTAAAGTAAGTGGAAGTATAAAGCCATAAAATGACAAATCCCACCACTTTATCATCTTCTTCCTAAGTTCCTCATCCATGGCCGAATGGGTCTCCATTCTTCCTCCATGAGAGCTCTTCATGCAAGCTTCATTTCTCCATTTTCATGCCATAAGCCTAGCAACTACCTTCATTAAAAGTGATCCTTACACCTTGGGAAGATTATAGGCAGAAAAAGAAAGGAAAAATTTGGAAGTTTTACAAGCTTGGAAAAGTCTTGATTAAAGGTTAGTGCTCAATCTTCCCACTTTTCTTCCTTAATCCTTGTTTTGAGCTTAGAATGAGTTGATATGCAAAGAAAATTGATGAGTATTTGGGAGCCTTGAATTCAGCAGCCATGGAAACTAAGGAAGTTTGATTTATTTTTACATATAAATGATGGGTAGTGATGTTGTTTAAGGTAATTACATGTCCTATCAAATTGATTTTATGTGTATGTTGAAGTTGATAATTTGAATTAGAGTTTTGAAATACATATGGAAGAATTGTGCACTTGTTCAATTCAGCAGCCTCAATTTCCTTGATAGTTTAATGAATTTCCTACTTATAATGGTGATTAGTGATGTTGATTAAGGTGATTATATGTATTAGACTTCAATGCCATGTGTATATTTAAAGTTAATAATTTCAATTAGGGTTTGAGTTAATTATTGGAGACTTGTGTAATTTGCCTCATTTTGGCAGCCTTGCAAGCTTGACAAATTGATAATTTCATGTATGAAAAAGGTGAATCCCTTTTTGTTCTCTTCCCCAAACTCAGTGCTTTTACTGGGTTGGAAAGTTAAATTTTGTTTGATCTCAGTTGTACACTTGCTCTCTTTCTTAAGTTTTACACCCTCGCCTCATATTTTCTTTTGCACTTGATATACCTATCCTTTACGCATTATGCTTCCTCAAAAAGGTGAGGAAAGTGTTTAGGCTAGGGGCTAGGTTAGTGATTATGGGTGAACAAAGAAAATTAAATACGTAAAAATATGGGCTCAAGTTGGGTACAAGGGATATATTGTAACTAGGGGAGGCTAAGGCTTAATGAGGTTATGTTAAAAAATGCCTTAATCATCTTTTTGTCAAGCATATGCTAGAATTTTACCTCGATAGGTCTATAAGACATGTTCTAGAGCTGGTGAGGCATTTTTACATTTATTTGTATTTTAAAAATCTTCTCCTAATTTTGCAAGTTCAATGTGACAGATTAATAGCTATGAAGGGATTTAACTAGTTTAGCTCCACTAAGGTGATTAAGTTTTTTGCAAACAATATATTAAAGCCTTTTTGCCTATCCAAATACATTCATTCCTTAATTCCATGGAGTCCAATTATTAGTTTATTAATATATATTTTTTATAATTCTAAGTTAAAAACCACTTGGAAAAAATCAAAATTTGTAAAATTTTCTGGATTTTTGATACACAAGTATAATATGGATATAGTTAAGCTATATAGTGTAATGTAAGGTGAATGCAATGCATGAAATGCATCTGTACCCCCAAACTCAAAACTGGCATTATCCTCAATGGCAACACAATATGCAAAATTAAAAGATAGTACAAAAATTTACGAAAAGCATATCATGTATTAAGAGTTTAAAGTTAGGACAAATAGTAAGGATTAGAGACCTGTAAAGACAGTTTAAGACTATGACATATAAGTTTTACAGGAAAGAACCTATCCTAAAGTCCTAACTCTAAAAAGTCTCTGATGGTGATGATGGTCCCTTTGCATCCAACCTTTCAATTATCATATCAAGCTTGGTGTGTGCTTCTTAGAGATTGTCTTCGAGCGCCTACATTTTGTTGTTTAAGGTGGTCTCCATGCACTGAAGGTATGCGAGGACGGGGTCTGTGGGTGGTGGTGTGTATGGAGGTACTCTAGCGGGAGACTCATGGTGGAGCGGCTCCTATGCTTCCTCTTGGACCTGTGAGGGTTCACCAGGCTCTTCCCTTGCTTCTTCTCACCTAGGGATGGCATTCCCTTCTATATTGATGAGGAAGCATGTGTTTCCAACCCTTTTACATATCCCCATGGATATGCAGATGGTTTAATTGATCCTGGTGATGTCGGCGATTGAGCGCAACCTGTGATGTCCAGGGATAAATCCAAAGTGGAGTGATATGGCTGTGATGAGACCGCTAAACACTATTTTCCCTGTATGCTGGTGGGATATGCGAAGCAGGTGGTTGCACAGGAAGAAGCCAGTGCTACAACTTTGGCCGGTGACCATGCACCATAAGAAGAAAAGCTCATTGGCATTTTCAACGCCCAAACTGTCACCACGGCCTGTGATGGTGTGAGCGGCTAGCCGTGCATATAACTCAGAGCGGGGTTAGTGATACCTAAGGATTTGGGCTTGCTGGAGTTGTAGACATTAGTGTTTGAGGCAATGGAGTGCCAGAAGTCAACACTATTGTAGATCATCCTGTTCTACAAAATCTCCTAGAACTTAATGCTGTGAAAGTAGAATATTGCATTAAATTCATCGATGTTCATTACCCGATCGACACCAAACAGTTTAAACTTGATCTTGCCCCTGTCTTCTCTGTCTATGGGCCATAAGGTGGCCTTAAAGCTCCCAAGGAACTCAAGCATGGTGTTTGTATAGGCTAGGAATTAGAGTTGGGCGAATCGAGTCTTTCCAATACTTGCAAGCAGCCCATCAACTCCTTTTATATGCCGAGTTGTTCTAGCAACCCAAAGTCCATGTACTTTGTGGAGATAATTCTCCTGTTGTTAAGCAGTGCGCACAAATCTCTATGGTTGGAATCGCGAAATGGCTAGATAATGGAGAATTCCAGTTGTGCTGGCTGTAGGGGTTGTGGTTAGGGTTGGGGCATGGCTTGCGGCTGTGGTTGAGGTGGGCTTTGCTGTGGCTGCCTTGTTCTTGGGCGTTGTGGTGATGGCAAGGGTGGTGATGGTGAGGAATCTCTTCCTTGTTTTGAGGAAGAACCCATTCTTCTTACTGGGCATTTAGGAGGAGCTATTGATGTTTGGAGGGAGAGAGAAAAGCTAGGGTTTGTGAATGGAGTGGGGATTTGAGAGGTTTTTAAAGAAGAAGAGTTGAGGAGAGAAAGGATTCTTGAATGGATGAGAGTTTAAGGGGTGTCGAGAGAATTTAAAGGGGCATTTGTCCCTTCGTTTCGTGCATTTTTGCACCCTTAGGTATCAAGTCTGTGACTCGATACACGGGTCGTGTATCACTACACGGGTCACTTGTTGAGGATCTGTATAACTCTCTATCTGAAAGTCGCTTTACAACACAAAGTTACATGGCCCGTGTAAATTTATTTGGGACCCGTCTAACTTTCTATCTTGAAGGAACGGAAGCGTGAAAAACACAAGTTTATACCATTGAATTCAAAAATTTTCACCTAGGGTCACATGCATCATGCAAGATTTATTTTTATCTATTTGATTTCAATGATAAACAACATATTAAAACTCTTTTAATATGTTTTTGGATCTGTATTTGCCATTTAAGATTTTAAAATTAATCAGATTAATTTTAGAACCCTAGATTAAATCAAGAATGATTACACTAACCTCTTGATGCACTGCAGCGTGTCTGCGCCTTTGAGATTCGTCTTCAGGACACCAGATGTTGTCCCTCTAGCTTGTCCACACCAAGAACACCTATTGCAGCCCTTGAACAGCTTCTAAAGCTTTTTCTATTAATTAGAAAATCAAGTTCTGCCTTTTAAGAGATTAAAGATGTAAACAGAACACTAGAAATAATTTCTAGTGTTCTTAATTCAAGAGATTGATGGCTAATCTCTTTGAATTGATAAGAGATGAAGAAGAAGAGATAAAAACCCTCAAAGTGGCGTGACAAAGGAGTGTGGCTGCTGGTTGTGTTTTATTTTCTCATAACAACACTTAAATAGCTAGGTTAACACATTAAACCCTTGCCACATGTCACCATTTGATTAGCTCTAGGTTTAAGTGACCCAATCACATTGTGCCAAGTGTCAAACCTATATTTAATCTTGGTTTTAATCATCTTACATGATTAAAAAACCTTTGCCAAGCTTATGTGTTATTCCATGTGTCACCATCTCATGGTGCCACGTGTCACACTGTAAAATGACCAAAATGCCCCTGTGTCTTAATTTTGAGTTCTTAACCCAAAATAATTATTTTCTTCTTCTAATTAATTTATATCAAATATAAATTAATTAATTAATCTCTATTAATTAATTTCTCATTAATTAAATTCATATTTAAACACTTTAAATATAAATTTAACTTATATTATACATCCAATAATCTAGATTTGGTTTCAAGTCATGCTAGGGACTTTGCAATCTAATTGCAAACCAAACCTATTTAATTAATCAATTTAAACTCTTTAATTAATTAATTAAATCATATTTAATTAGGTGATAACTTGTGTATGTGTGTGACTTACTAGGTCAATGAGACATGATATCAACTCTTAATATCATCAGAACTCTTTCTTACCATAAATGATTTCTCTAAATCATTTTATGAACCTCATAGACCATGGTTAACACCTAGCATAGCATGCCATAGCCACCCAATTAGTAATAAGGTTTACCTTAAATGAACCTATAATCATATGTTACTATGCACTAGAATCTCTCTGTTACAAAATCCCAACTAAAGCTGGAGTCATGGTTTATGTCAAACTCCATTTGCTATGAATATTATGTTCTCTTTTAATTCCAGTTATTGATTAAAAAGATTTTCTCATCAGAAATTCTTTTCTGAATAAATCTATCTGTCCAGGCCAGGAACTTGAAACATCAAGAACAATTAAATGAACATAGGATTTTATCTCTATTTACTTAGAGGAACAGATTCCATCTTGATCAACACCTACCTCCATATATAACTAGTAGGAGCCAACACATGCCCATATACCCATACACAGTATAAGTATGAAAGCAGTATCAAACTCAAACTACCTATATACAAGATAACTATGCTATCTCAGGTCTAAAGATTATATGCACTGATATGATTTATGACAAAACATTGACAAGAGTAAACTCCATGTGCTTGTCATAAGTGTCACTGGTTTAGCCTACTTATCATTTATAAGTGCCTATCATGTTTGTTATATGGCATGAGACTCACCATTCCATCTTATTTATATCTCATATAAATAACTTGGGAACAAACATGAATACAATCTTTCTGGATAAGTCATGTACTTATTATGAAGTATCCTCGATTGTGAACCTATTTATGATACTTCGTATTAGAAATATTGTCACTCATATTCTTAACAACTTAAGAATAATATTTCTAACAAAATATCAATGGATCTTTTCTATTACACATAAATATATTATGTAAACGGAAAAGTGGAAATGCCTTTTATTAATAAAAATATGTACAAGATACATACTAAATGATATACTCTAGGGCATACTACTAACAATCTCCCACTAGCACTAGAGCCATTCATTACAATATCTTAGACCTATCTTCTCAAGATGTCGATCTAACTAAGTCTGTGACATAGGCTTAGTGAATGGATCAGCTGGATTTTTCAGCTGATGTTATTTTTCTGCATGGCTATATCGCCTTGCCCAACTATATCTCTGATAATGTGGTAGTGCCTTTCTATGTGTTTGGATTTTGGTGAGACCTTAGTTCCTTAGCTCAGTATGATCGCTCCATTATTGTCACGATGTAGTGAAACTGCGACTCAATGGAAGGAACTCATGTAAGTTACGCCACGAACTTCTTTATCCAAGCGACTTCCTTTGCGACATCGATGCGAGAATATACTCGGCTTACGTAGTGGAATCTGCGATGCGTGCTTTGTTTGGAACTCTTCCAACTGATTGCACCTCCATTACAAATGAACACATATCCAGAGGTAGACTTTCTATCATCGATATCTGATTGGAAATCAGAATCAGTATAACCATCCAATTGCAAGTCTCCACCTCCATAAATCAAGAATAAATCCTTAGTTCTTCTCAAGTACTTAAGGATATTCTTGACAGATATCCAGTGTTCCAAACCTGGATTGGATTGATACCTGCTAGTCAAACTAACAGCATATGCGATATCCGGCCTAGTACACAACATTGCATACATTAAACTTCCAATAGCCGAAGCATATGGAATCCTGGCCATCTTATCTCTTTCTTCAGGTGTATTTGGAGACATCTCTTTAGAAAGATGGATACTATGTCTCACTAGTAACAATCCTCTCTTGGAATCAAGCATGTTAAACCTCTTTAACACCTTTTCCAAGTATAGACTTTGGGATAAACCAATTATTCTTTTCGCTCTATCTCTATAGATGCGAATCCCAAGAATATAGGTTGCCTCCCCTAAGTCTTTCATGGAGAATGTATTTGACAACCATACCTTTATAGTCGTCAACATTCCTGTGTCATTACCCATCAACAGTATGTCATCCACATATAAGACAAGGAAAGTGATAGCACTGTCACTAACCTTCTTATATACACATGGCTCATCCTCATTTTTGATAAAACCAAAGGATTTAATGGCTTCATCAAAACGAATGTTCCAACTCCTCGAAGCTTGTTTCAACCCATAAATGGATCGCTTTAGCTTGCATACCTTGGAACCATCTTGGGATTCAAATCCCTTAGGTTGTTCCATGAAAATGTTTTCTTCAATGTATCCATTGAGAAAAGGCTTTTGACATCCATCGCCAAATCTCATAATCATAGTACGCAATATTGCTAATAAAATCCTAATTGATTTAAGCATGGCAACAAAGTAGAAAGTCTCCTCATAGTCGATTCCTTGCCTTTGGCGAAACCCTTTCGCTACTAGCCTTGCCTTATAGGTCTCTACCTTTCCATCAGAACCAATTTTCTTTTTGAAAACCCATTTGTTCCCTATAGGTATAATACCTTCAAGTGGGTCAACAAGATCCCAAACTTGATTCTTATACATGGAATCAATCTCGGATTTCATAGCATCAATCCATTTTGAAGAGTCTATATCTGATATAGCTTCTTCATAGGTAAGTGGATCATCTCCATGATCTACTTCTTCATGAGTAGACAACTCTTGTTCTTCTTCATGAAGAAAACCATATCTCACAGTGGGTGAGATACCACAGTTATTCTACGAGGAACAGTGTAGATGTTTCATCAACGGGTATTGGTTGACTAGATGGATCTATATCCATCGATGCATTGGTTGGTCGAATTCTCCAATTCTAATTCTATTTGCCTTCCTTTGCCTCCTTCTTGAACAAACTGTTGTTCAAGAAATGTGGCATCTCTACTTATCACAACCTTTTGTGAAGTAGGTAAATAAAAATAATATCCAAAACTATCTTTTGGATATCCAACAAATCGACCTTTTTCTGATCTGGTCTCCAATTTATCAGTGTTCACTTTTGATATAATTTGGACAACCCCAAATCTTAACATGCTTAAGACTTGGTTTTCTTCCATGCCATATCTCATAAGGTGTGGAAGAAGCGATTTTGATGGAATCCTATTCGAATATACAAAGTCGATTCTAATGCAAATCCCCAAAGGAGATTGGCATATCAGTATAGCTCATCATACTACGTACCATATCCAATAGGGTACGATTTCTCCTTTCAGATACACCATTCAGCTGTGGCGTTCCTGGAGGAGTCAGTTGAGAAACAATGCCATGCTCTCTCAAGTATTCATCAAATTCAGTACTCAAATATTCACCTCCACGATCTGATCAAAGAGCTTTAATATTCTTTCCTGTTTGATTTTCTACTTCAGATTTAAATTCTTTGAACTTTTCAAAAGATTCATGTTTGTATTTCATCAAATACAAATACCCAAACCTTGATTTATCATCAGTAAAGGTAATAAAATAATGAAAACCCCCTCTAGCCATTTCTTTAAATGGACCACATACATCACTATGTATTAGCTCCAAAATATTTTCAGCTCTTAGCCCCTATCCAACAAAGGGTGATCTAGTCATTTTGCTCTGAAGGCAAGATTCACAAGTTGGAGTAGGCTCAGAGCCCAATGAGGATAGAATCCCCATTTTCTCCAGTTTTGCAATCCTATCTTCTGCAACATGATATAACCTTAAGTGCCAAATATATTTTGAACATGAGTTGGTTTTCACCATGGCATTGCATTCTTTTAGATCACTTGCATTCAATTTGTGTTTGTCATTATTATCCAAATAATAAAGACCATCATTCATATAACCCGAACCAATATATTTATTTCCAAAATAAATATTGCAAACATCATCAGTGAACTGAAATTCATAGCCATTTCTAGTCAAACTAGATATAGAAATGATGTTCTTAATGACATCGGTACATATAAAATATTATCCAAACACAAAACATGTCCAAACATGTAAAAAGATTTAGATCCTATGGCTAAAGCTTCAACAGTTGAGCCATTGCCAATCCGGACTCTAACATCTTGAGAACGCAAGCTGCTACTATTTGCTAGTTCCTGCATATCATTAGAAATGTGAAGCGGCACCATATCTAAAACCCAAGTGTAGATGAACTATGAGTATCATCGAATCTAAATAACAAGATATGGACATACCTTACTAAGGTGTATCCTTCTTGTCCTTCAGAGAAGCAAGATACTCTGGGCAGTTCCTTTTCCAGTGCCCATCCTTTTGGCAGTGGAAACACTTTCCTTTGCCACCATCAGCTTTAGTCTTCCTTTTCTGTTTAGCTATTTTCTTAGAAGGACCAGGAATCTGAGGTTTCTTTTTCTTATTGCCCTTCTTCTTGTTGGACTTTCCAGCAGAAGAAGATGCAACCAAAGCTACCTCTTTTCCTTTATTGCCTGGCATATTCTTTTGGGCAATAACCAGCATGTTGAGTAAACCAGCTAAGGTGCATTCCTATTTAGTCATATGGAAATTTGTCACAAAATTCCCAAAAGGCTCAGGAAGGGACTGAAGGATCAAATCCGTCTGTAGTTGGAAATCCATGTTGAAGTCAAGATGTTCCAACTGCTCAATCAGCCGAATCATCTTGTGGACATGATCTCCAACATTCTGTCCCTCAGACATCCTCATACGGAATAGCTGTCTAGATATCTTATACCTAGCATTCCTGCTGTGCTCACCATACAACTCTTGTAGGTGAAGGAGGATCTCACTCGCACTCTGCATGTTCTCATGTTGCTTCTGTAACTCATTACTCATGGAAGCAAGCATGTAACACTTAGCTCTCATATCATACTCCTTCCACTTGTCCAAAGTTTCATGTTCCTCTTGTGTGGCCTCTGGAGGTAAGGGACCAGGAACATTTGAATCTAGAACATATCCTATATGTTCAAGGTTTAGGACAAGTTTCAAATTTCTTAGCCAATCAGACAGATTAGGTCCTGTCAACCTATTGTGATCAAGTATGCTTGCAAGGATATTGGATGGTGGTGGTTGTTTTGTGCTCATTTTTATCAGAAAATTAACTGCAGAAAATAACCAGATTAATTAGTAAATGTATCATGTAATTAACCAAAATGATTATGGTCTTTTAATCAAATTGGTCCTCCCACTAACTTAGCGAATCCTACACTTCCAAAGTAGAAAACGAAAATCCTAGTTGGATGGATTTCTAGTGGGTGATTGAATTCTTATAATTCTATTGATCATCCTCAGGTACATCCATTATTGGAATTACAATAAACTATAAGTGAGCAACTCTTTGCCCATCACATCTCATATGAGGTTCAATCCTTTACCTAGCCCCTAATGCTCAAAATCTCAGGTACATCCATTATTGACTTATCTTGCATTAGTTAAGTTGATCCCATTGAGCCAGTAATTATGCAAATAATTTTAATGTCCTCAGGTACATCCAATATTGGCCACTAAACCATTTACATATTTACAACATCTCATGCTTAACAATTATTCTTAAGAAAATCTCTTAAATAAATTGCATCTTATGCAACTATTTAAAAATTTCTTAAAATAATTGCCCCAATGGAGGGCCTATGTTATAATTATTTTAATTATAGCATTTCCAACTTAATCATTTGTTTGGAAGATTTTATGGTCATTTTATTTACTATTAAGGTCTCACTTTGCACATTATCCATTTAGCATGCATATATCATATAATTGCATACATTCCCATACATCTCATGCATTCATGGATAAGCAGTAAATATGGTATGATCATGGACTTTCTAAGGGATTCAATTCTGAGCCACCAAGAATTGAATCAGGGCATTCCTAGGTGCATTTCATTCATTCATTTTATAAGAGTTGCTGAAGGAGTACATAATCAACACTTGATCTTGAATTCCTCACACTGGTCCCACCAATGCTCTTGACCTCCTTGAACTTCTTGCAATCCAATATTACATAGTAATCCTTGGCATACCAAGGCGAATTTACAAGAACTTAGATAAATGAAATTACAACCCAAAAATTATTACAAACTTAATAATACATGCCCAAAATAAATAAAAATAAATTAATTAATTTACAATCCCAAAGAAACATAAAAGAAATAAATCCAATTACATTGGTCTTTTATAGTCCATGATCATCCATCATGCATATCACTATTTAACAATTAAATAAAACATACATACTTAAATTAAATTGAATATCTCATATTCAACTTAAAAATCCAGATTTGAATATGATTCAAATAAATTTAAAAATTCAGATTTGAATCTCATTCAAACAAATTTAAAAATTCAGATTTGAATCACATTCAAACAACTTCAAAAATTCAGATTTGAATGACATTCAAACTTTTTTTAAAAAATCAGATTTGAATCACATTCAAACATTTTTTAAAAAATCAGATCTGAATTTTATTCAATCAATTTTAAAAAATCAGATTTAAATATGATTCAAACAACTTTAAAAATTCAGATTTGAATCACATTCAAACAACTTTTAAAATTCAGATTTGAATCACATTCAAACAATTTTTAAAATTCTGATTTGAATCATAATTTAATTGTGTGATAAAAACTACTAATTAAACACTTTAATTAGTCAAAGAATAGGCCTTAGATCATACAACAATTGCAGAATTAAAAGCCAAACCTTAAACCACCCATGGAAGCCAAACCATGCGCACCATTGATGGTGTTTTTTCAAGTATGCCGCCAACTTGCTTTGCAACCAGCAATGAACTTTTGATCTCATGATCAAACACACAATTAAATCATATAATCAACAATCTAAATGGTAAAAAACCAGGCTCTGATACCAATTGAAGGAACGGAAGCGTGAAAAACACAAGTTTATACCATTGAATTCAAAAATTTTCACCTAGGGTCACATGCATCATGCAAGATTTATTTTTATCTATTTGATTTCAATGATAAACAACATATTAAAACTCTTTTAATATGTTTTTGGATCTGTATTTGCCATTTAAGATTTTAAAATTAATCAGATTAATTTTAGAACCCTAGATTAAATCAAGAACGATTACACTAACCTCTTGATGCCTTTGCGGCGTCTGCGCCTTTGAGATTCGTCTTCAGGACACCAGATGTTGTCCCTCTAGCTTGTCCACACCAAGAACACCTATGGCAGCCCTTGAACAGCTTCTAAAGCTTTTTCTATTAATTAGAAAATCAAGTTCTACCTTTTAAGAGATTAAAGATGTAAACAGGACACTAGAAACAATTTCTAGTGTTCTTAATTCAAGAGATTGATGGCTAATCTCTTTGAATTGATAAGAGATGAAGAAGAAGAGATAAAAACCCTCAAAGTGGCGTGACAAAGGAGTGTGGCTGTTGGTTGTGTTTTATTTTCTCATAACAACACTTAAATAGCTAGGTTAACACATTAAACCCTTGCCACATGTCACCATTTGATTAGCTCTAGGTTTAAGTGACCCAATCACATTGTGCCAAGTGTCAAACCTATATTTAATCTTGATTTTAATCATCTTACATGATTAAAAAACATTTGGCGAGCTTATGTGTTATGCCATGTGTCACCATCTCATGGTGCCACGTGTCACACTGCAAAATGACCAAAATGCCCCTGTGTCTTAATTTTGAGTTCTTAACCCAAAATAATTATTTTCTTCTTCTAATTAATTTATATCAAATATAAATTAATTAATTAATCTCTATTAATTAATTTCTCATTAATTAAATTCATATTTAAACACTTTAAATATAAATTTAACTTATATTATACATCCAATAATCTAGATTTGGTTTCAAGTCATGCTAGGGACTTTGCAATCTAATTGCAAACCAAACCTATTTAATTAATCAATTTAAACTCTTTAATTAATTAATTAAATCATATTTAATTAGGTGATAACTTGTGTATGTGTGTGACTTACTAGGCTCATCACTAATTGGCAATGAGACATGATATCAACTCTTAATATCATCAGAACTCTTTCTTACCATAAATGATTTCTCTAAATCATTTTATGAACCTCATAGACCATGGTTAACACCTAGCATAGCATGCCATAGCCACCCAATTAGTAATAAGGTTTACCTTAAATGAACCTATAATCATATGTTACTATGCACTAGAATCTCTCTGTTACAAAATCCCAACTCAATCTTTAGTCATGTTTTATGTCAAACTCCATTTGCTACGAATATTACGTTATCTTTTAATTCCAGTTCTTGATTAAAAAATTTTCTCATCAGAAACTCTTTTACGAATAAATCTATACATTACGGCCAGAACTTGAAACTTCAAGAACTATTAAATGAACATAGGATTTTATCTCTATTTTCTTAGAGGAACATATTACATCTTGATCAACTCCTACCTCCATCTATATCTCGTAGGAGCCAACACATGCCCATATACCCCTACACCGTACAAGTAGGAAAGCGATCAAACTCAAACTACCTATATACAAGATAACTGTGCTATCTCAGGTCTAAAGATTATATGCACTGATATAATTTATGACAAAACATTGACAAGAGTAAACTCCATGTGCTTGTCATAAGTGTCACTGGTTCAGCCTACTTATCATTTATAAGTTCCTATCATGTTTGTTATATGGCATGAGACTCACCATTCCATCTTATTTATATCTCATAAAAATAACTTGGGAACAAACATGAATACAATCTTTCTGGATAAGTCATATCCTTATTATGAAGTATCCTTGATTGTGAACCTATTTATGATACTTCGTACTAGAAATATTGTCACTCATATTCTTAACAACTTAAGAATAATATTTCTAACAAAATATCAATGGACCTTTTCTATTACACATAAATATATTATGTAAACGGAAAAGTGGAAATGCCTTTTATTAATAAAAATATGTACAAGATACATACTAAATGATATGCTCTAGGGCATACTACTAACATATCTCCCTTAAACTCAAAATTTTTTCTCTCCCTATAACTTCCCTGGGAATAGTTTTAATCTTAAATTGAATAGTAGGACAAGGTTTCCTTCTTTGATTTCTTTCTTCGTTATGCATCTCTCGTGCCATTTTTTGGTCTTGTCCTTGAAGATTTTAGCATTCTCATAGGCATCCTACTTGATTTCTTCCAGCTCATTGAGTTGTAAAAGCCTTTTCTCACCAGCAGCTTGTAGGTCAAAATTTAGGGTTTAAATTGCCCAATAGGCTTTGTGTTCAAGATTGACAGGGAGGTGGCAAGATTTTCCATAAACCAAGCAAAAGTGTATTGTTTCAATGGGAGTTTTATATGCAGTGCGGTATGACCACAGTGCATTATCCAACTTCATAGATCAGTCTTTCCCTGAGCAATTGATTGTTTTTTTTAAGGATATGTTTTAGCTCCCTGTTTGAAACTTCTACTTGACCACTGGTTTGAGAATGGTAAGGAATTGCCACTTTGTGAGTCACTCCATATTTCTTCAATAATGTTTCAAATTGTTAATTGCAAAAGTGACTTTCTCCATCACTGATTATTGCCCATGGTGTACCAAATCTTGTGAAGATGTTCTTTTTATGGAAGTTTGTAACCATTCTGGCATCATTTGTTGGTGTGGCTATTGCTTTTATCCATTTTGACACATAATCAACACCAACCAGGATATACTTATTTCCAAAGGAGGTTAGGAATGGACCCATAAAGTCTATTCCCTACACATCAAATAATTCTATTTCAAGTATACCATGCAGTGGCATTTCATTCCTTCTTGAGATGTTCCCTGTTCTTTGGCATTGATCACAAGCTAGTACAAAGGATCTCACATCCTTAAACAGATTTGGCCAGTAAAACCCTTCTTGCAAAATCTTGGCTGCTATTTTTATGGTGCCAAAATATCCTCCTTATGATGATGAATGGCAGTGCTGCAGAATGTTCTCTATGTCCTCCTCCGATATGCATTTTTTTTATCAGCTCATCATTGTATCTCTTGTACAGCAGAGGTTCTTCCCATGTGTAGAATCGCACATCATGCAGGAATTTATTCCTTTGCTGGTAAGACATGTTTGGTGGCAATACCCTACATACAAGATAATTAACAAAGTCAGCATACCATGGGGCTTAGCAGAATGCTAATAATTTGTGACACCCCTTACCCGTGTACAGTATACCCGAGTAAGCAATGTTACACGGTGTACCGGCACACTCTATTATACCTTAATTAATTTTTATCATGGTTTTGAATATAACTTGTGAAATATAATATATTTAAGCCATTTATCGAAATTATAATTTATTTGAGGTTCCGAAAATTTTAAAGAAAATTCGGCAGAGTACCGGCTAAAAATGGAGAAAACAGTTCTTCGGAACCTGTGAAAAACACTTCCAATAGCCATGTTCAATTATTCTCAAACTCCAATATCAAAATCTCAACCTTTTTCAATTTCATTTCTCGATCATTCATCTCAAGTGGTAGTCATGTATAAATCATAGATAAACATTCACTTTTCCATTCACAAACACAGCTCTCATTATTTACATGAAAATCAAAATACATTACATAAGTTTCATTTACACAAGGGAAAAATAAAAATCAATTACAAAATACCAAAATGAAGCCTGGTGTCCTACCAATGCACTGTAGATGGTGAGGTGACACAAACTCTATGCAGAGCTGCAGGATGGACTCACCCAGTCTGCGGCCTACTGGGCTCACGATCAGTATCTCCGGAACCTACACGTGGCAAAAGCAACGCGCTAAGCAATGATGCTTAGTGGTGCAATAATAAAATAAAAGAAAATAGCAGAAAATAAATATGTATTGAATGTATATGTCTTATTTGTTTTGTATTTGTTATATTCATTTATTTCTTTAACTTTATCCACTTTCATTCATTTGGTTGCCCAAGTAACCTATACTGGACGACTGGACTGGATAAACGGGTAAACTGGCACTGGGAATCAAGTACCTCGGGCCGTCACACCATCGGTCACATATGTATCTCCTGGTGTAAATGTAATACTAACAAGTCAGAATAATATTAGGCACGAGGCCAAGTCTCAACACAATATCAAGATGGCTAAAAGCCATAAAATCACAGAATGGCATAATGCCATGTGCAGTACTGCTAACTGAACCCTATTGGCTTGCCAAACTATCCAAACCAATCTTGTTAGGTATACTAGGGCATTTGATACTTTTAAATTCTTCAATTTTTGAATTTCAAGTTTTAGTGTCACTATTCACCTCATTGGTCAACAAAAATGTTGACTTTTGGATAGAAAATAGGTACATTGGCTTTGACACTCCCAAGATACCACATTTTGCATTGAAAACTTGTTGGCATTAAGCATTAATACCATTTCTAAACTTAAACCAAGGGAAGCAAAATTTTCAGTTTTTGTAACCCAACTTTACTGTTCTATTAGGCACTGTTGCAGTGGGAATTTGAGGAAATGGTAAACATGAAAGTTGTTCCTTATTTTGTCTAGTTGAATTTATTTTTTTGAATCACTCCATTTGGAGTTTTGTAGCTCCAGATATGGTCCAAAAACCACAGCTGGCCGGATTGCAAAACTGCAAAATTTACCAAATCTACAGTACAATGAACAGTGAATGCCACTGCCTTGTTGGATAGGTTCTGGTCACAATTTGGGGTAGGTTTTTCATGAAAGTTGTTTGTGTATGTCTTAACTTGTTGCTGTAAAACGTTCAGGTCAATTGACCATATCTACAGTGAGTTATGGCCAAATGAACAGTTACTGTTCATTTGGTCATTCTGCAGAACCTGTTTGAAGGGTATCCGGATTGGGGCCAATTTTTGGTCTACTTGCTTTGGTCTTTTGGACATGGTTTCTTCAGCAAAATTGTGCCATTATAAGTCTAGTTTCATTTCCAATTGGCCAAACACCAATTGAACCTACACAGCCAAAGATATGGCAGTCCAAACAGGCTGGACTCACAGCCTCATTTCTGCTGTCTTTAGGTAGCCTTCCCATTTCAGTTTGCCATGTATTAGCTCACTTCAAATTATGATTAACTTGCCTTAAATGGTCACTAATTGACCATTAGAATGTCCATTAATCATTTCATAAGCCAAGTCCAATTTTTCACTCCCCAAAACCCTAATTTCCATTTCAATTCACCCATACACCTAATTAAACACTTTCATTCATTATTTATGTGTGTATACACCTTAAACATAATCTCTAATTCATTCTAAATCCATTAAAACAATCAAACTCATTCCTTCTTTAGGGCTGCCAAAATTCATGTACACATACACATGAGTTTTTGTCCATTTAAATTACAATTTCTTACTAAATTCAAGTCCCTAATCATGAAATTAAAGAGTTTTAGGTATATAGATGCACTAACCTTTAAGTAGCACTTCTTGGACTTGTATTCTCCTTAGAATTTCTACTTCTTATGGCTGCCTAGAGTTGCCTTGTGATGTGGGGATGAATTTTTGTGAAGGGATATTAGGATTTTAAGGTTGGATTTTGGGAGATTTCAAGCTCAATTTGAGCAACAATGGAGGAAGAAGGGATGGGAAGGGTGCCGGCCATGGGAAACAAGGAAGAAGATGTTAACTTCTTTCTATTATTTGACCTTAATTTTATATCTTTCTTATCCCTTAATAAAACTTGTTAATCCCCCATTGGTTTAAAAATTTTAATTGAGGTCATCATGACATCATATATATATATATTAATCTTATTTCTTTTCTTTTCATCACTACTCATTTTCAATTTAATTTTTAGTAATGTTTATTCATATTTTATGTCATAATAATTATTTACTTAACTGGACAAGTCGGCCAAAAATCACCTCTGAAGGCGAAATGACCAAAATGCCCTCCGTTTGGCTTAACGGGTCAAAATTGTCTGTACCGATTGAAAAATTTTTATAAATATTTTCTTGGCATTCTAATGCCATAGGGACCTCAATGACCCTTCTCTGGAGTCCCAAAAATTATTTTATGAATTTTCTCTCGGGTCTAGGGCTCCTAGTTGCGAGAACCGCAACTTCCCTCTGGGTTACCAATCGCTAGGGCACCGGCTCGTTTAACTTGGTTGTATTTTATTTCTAAAATTTTTCCTAAATTTTTCTTATTAATATTTGAGTTAATTATGGTTCCTCACTTTAGTTAAAATATTTTTCCGGACGTTCTAGCTGTTTGGACCGGCACCGGTCACCGGAACAGTAGAATGTACGGAGTTGCTACCGGGAGGGTGTTACAACTCTTCCCCTCTAATTTAAATTTCGTCCTCAAAATTTACCTAATGCAAACAGTTGAGGGAACTGTTGCCTCATCGTCTCTTCACTTTCCCAAGTTGCCTCCTCGGTGTTGTGGTGCCTCCAAAGCACTTTCACCTGTGGAATCTGCTTATTTCTCAACTCTTTCACTTCCCGAGCCAGGATCCGTAGAGGTTCTTCTTCATATGTCAAATCCGGCTGTATTTCAATTTCTTCCCTAGAGATGACATGTGAAGGATCTGAGTGGTATCTTCTTAACATGGATACGTGAAACACATTGTGGATCTTGTCCAGCTCTTGAGGTAAAGCTAGCCTATAGGCCACTGGACCCACACGTTCAATGACTTCATATGGGCCAATGAACCTAGGGCTTAACTTACCTTTCCTTCCAAACCTCAATACCTTCTTCCACGGTGACACCTTGAGGAACACTTTGTCGCCAACCGCATATTCTATTTCTTTTCTCTTCAGGTCGGCATAAGATTTACATGCATGCGAGGCAACCTTCGATTGGCTTTGATTAGTTTCACTTTCTCTTGATCTGTTTCACTGTGTCCGGTCCCACGCTTGTCTTCGCCCAATTCAGTCCAGCACACTGGAGTTCTACATTTTCTCCCATACAGTGCTTCATATGGGGCCATTTGGATGCTAGCTCGGTAGCTATTATTGTATGCAAATTCTGCTAGTGGGAGGTATCTATCCCAACTTCCCTCAAATTTAATGACACAACTCCTCAGCATATCCTCAAGGACCTGACATATATTTCATGTTATTATTATCATTTTAATTCAATATTTGTATCAATTCCATTGGTTTCAATTGTTTACCTGGATTACTCTTTCTGATTGCCCATCCGTCTGAGGATGGAAGGCTGTGCTGAAGTGGAGTTGTGTACCCAAGGACTCATGCAACTTCTTCCAAAATCTCGATGTAAACCTTGGGTCTCGATCAGATATGATGGAAAGTGGAATTCCATGCAGTCTAACTATCTCACTGATATACAATTCTGCTAACTTCTCCAGTGAGTAGTTAGTCCTAACTGGCAGAAAGTGTGCTGACTTTGTCAATCTATCCACTATCACCCATACTGCATCATATTTCTTCTGGGTGAGAGGTAGACCACTTACAAAATCCATGGTGACCTGATCCCATTTCCATTCAGGTATGCGTATAGGCTGTAGCAAACCTGATGAAACTTGATGTTCTGCCTTGACTTGCTGACATGTCAAGCATTTAGTCACATAGTCAGCTATGTCCTTCTTCATACCAGGCCACCAATACTGAAGCTTCAGATCATGATACATTTTTGTGCTTCCTGGGTGCATAGCATAAACACTGGTATGTGCCTCTTTTAGAATACTGGCCTTCAATTCCCCATTATCTGGTACACACAGTCTTCCTTTGTAATACAGAAACCCATCTGCTTTCACCCCATAGTCAGTTGCTTTTCCTTCTGAGATTTTGCTCATAATAGCCATTAGCTTCTCATCTACTTTCTGCCCATCTAAAATCTGCTGTAGCAGGTTTGGCCTCACTTGCAACTCAGCCAAAATAGCTCCATCTCGAATCAAAGTTAGACGGGCATTCAATGATCTCAAGGCTGTCATGGATTTTCTGCTTAAAGCATCAGCAACAACATTTGCCTTCCCAGGATGATAGTCAATCACACAATCATAGTCCTTCAGGAACTCAATCCATCTCCTCTGTCTAAGGTTGAGCTCCTTCTGAGTTGGCAAATATTTCAGACTTTTGTGGTCTGTGTAAATGTAGCACTTTTCACCATACAAGTAATGCCTCCATATCTTCAGTGCGAAGATAATTGCTGCAAGCTCTAGATCATGGGTAGGGTAATTCTGTTCATGTGGCCTTAGCTGTCTGGAAGCATAAGCGACCACCTTTCCCTCTTGCATCAATACACACCCTAACCCATTATGAGAGGCATCACTGTAGACCACAAGGTCCTTTCCTGACACTGGCTGTGTTAACACTGGTGCCTCTGTCAACATAGCCTTCAACTTCTCAAAACTGGTCTGACACTTGCTATTCCAGTCAAATCTGACATTCTTGTGTAATAACTTGGTCATTGGAGCAGCTATTAAGGAAAATCCCTTCACAAATCTTCTGTAATACCCAGCTAGCCCCAAGAAGCTTTTGACCTCAGTTGTATTCCTGGGAGGCTTCCATTCCATCACTGCTTCTATTTTCTTAGGATCCACCCTAATCCCATTAGCTGACACTATGTGTCCAAGAAATGCAATCTCATTCAACCAAAAGTCACACTTGGACAACTTAGCATACAGCTTCTTTTCTCTCAGGGTTTCCAGAACAATCCTCAAATGCTCATCATGTTCTTCCCTGGTCTTGGAATACACCAAAATATCATCAATAAAGACCACTACGAACCGATCTAGGTATGGATGAAAGATACGGTTCATAAGGTCCATGAATGCCGCTGGTGCATTTGTTAGGCCAAAGGGCATTACCAGGAACTCATAATGCCCATATCGGGTCCTGAATGCAGTCTTTGGCACATCTACATCCTTCACCCTCAACTAATGATACCCTGATCTGAGATCAATTTTAGAAAATACTCCTGCTCCCTTCAACTGATCAAACAGATCATCAATTCTAGGCAACGGATATTTGTTTTTCACAGTCACTTTATTCAATCACGCAGAATCGATGCATAGCCTCAAAGTCCCATCCTTTTTCTTTACAAACAGCACTGGAGCTCCCCATGGTGACACACTGGGGCATATGAACCCCTTATCAAGCAACTCTTGCAACTGAGTTTTCAACTCCCTCAATTCCGTGGGTGCCATCCTATAAGGAGCAATAGAAATGGGTGCCAGATCTTACAGTTGTCTCAATAGCAAATTCAACTTCCCTTTCTGGTGGCAAACTAGGCAACTCTTCAGGAAATACCTCTGGGAAGTCTCTTACTGTGGGTATATCACTCAGGTTTGGCTTAGCCTGCCTAGTATCCACCACATGTGCTAGGTAGGCTTCACAGCCTTTTCTCATCATTCTTCTTGCAACTGTGGCTGAGATAACATTGGACAAGAAATCTGTCCTTTTCCCCACAACTGTGATCTCATTACCCTCAGGAGTTTTCAAAGAAATTCTCTTCAATTTGCAATCAACTATTGCCTGATGACGTGACAACCAGTCCATTCCCAAAATCACGTCAAACTCGTGGAAGGGCAACTCAATTAGGTCTGCCAAGAATTCATACCCCTGAATCCTTAACGGGCAACCCTTATATACTTTATTCACCACTACACTGTGGCCCAATGGATTAGTGACCAGAATGTCTTGGTCACTCTCTCCTACTAGTATCCTCCTTTCTACGGGTAAGTTGATGTAGATGTATGAATGGGTGGATCCTGGATCCACCAATGCATGCACAGGTGTATTGTAGAGGGAGAACGTACCCCTGATGACGTCCGGGGCATCTTGCTCCTCCTGAGCTCTAATGGCATAGGCTCTAGCAGGTGGTCTATTATCTGGCCTCTCTGCTGGCTCAGATGCAGGCCTCTGTGATGGTCCCACTGCATCAGATTTGCCAGATTTCCTACCCCTTTGTGGTGCGAGAGCAGTCATGCCGCTTGTGTTGGAGCAGCTGTAGTAGTTCTGCGTGGACAGTTCTTCAACTGATGCTCTATTGACCCACACCATAAGCAGGCACCAGTCACTCTCCAATACTCCCCCTTGTGCCACTTCAGACAGTGTGGACATGCAGAAGATGCTGGGGCTGGTCCCCTGAACCCCATCCCTGGAGAGCTGCCCACTGATGGTGTGGACTGACCTCTCCTAGGGGTAAACTATGGCCTGGGCCCCTGAGACTGACCCTGACCTTGTGACTGGCCTGAACTCTGTGCAGATGGACCCTTGAACCTCTTCCTAGGTGCAGGAGATGAACTAGACTGACCCGGGCCCCTCTTCTGCTGTCTATCCCTTCTGGTCTGCTCACTGATTCTTACTTTTTCAACCTTTATTGCAGCTTCCACTAACTTGGTAAATTCTGTGATTCCCAGGGCAGTGAGCTGGATCTTTATGTTGTCATTTAGTCCCTCTTCAAATCTCTTGCACCTTTCAGCTTCATTAGGGACTATCTCCCTTCCATAGCGGCTCAATCTAACGAATTCCTTCTCATACTCGGCCACTGATAGCTGTCTCTGCCTCAGGTTAATGAATTCCCTTCTTCTCTCTTCTAGGTATATAGTACTCACATATTTCTTCTTAAATTCGGAGAGGAAGAAGTCCCAAGTTATAGCTTCTGGCTGTACTTCACTGGACATCGTATCCCACCACTCATATGCATCATCTTGCAATAGAGATATATCAGCTTCTAAGTTTTGCTCTGGGGTGCAGTGGAGTTGTTTTAAGACTCTGCCTGTTCTGTTCAACCAATTCTCGGCTGCAACAGAATCATCTTCTCTTTTTCCAAAGAAGTCCACTGCTCCAAATTTTCTTAATTTTTCCAGGTATGATTTTGGTTGTGGAGGTGGTGGTGGTGGAGCTGGCATTACTCCAGCCATTTTTCTGAAGAATTCGGCCATTTGCTGAAACATGGCCTGTGGAGGCCGAAAGGTGCTCTACTTGAGTGGCGAGCGAGTTCTCCCATACCCCCAGTCTCAGCTGCTGCAGGTGGAGCATAACTCTCCACTTCCTCCTCAACTGCCCTCTGAGATGTAGGGTCCATATCCTATTCAAAATAACAAAGATAAACAGATCTGCATTAGTGTCACCTCGACTCTTACAAATGCAATGCATGGTATGGACTCAATCTAGGCCCAGAAACGCCTAAACCGTGCTCTGATACCACTAAATGTGACACCCCTTACCTGTGTACAGTATACCCGAGTAAGCAATGTCACACGGTGTACCGGCACACTCTATTATACCTTAAGTAATTTTTATCATGGTTTTGAATATAACTTGTGAAATATAATATATTTAAGCCATTTATCGAAATTATAATTTATTTGAGGTTCCGAAAATTTTAAAGAAAATCCGGCAGAGTACCGGCTAAAAATGGAGAAAACAGTTCTTTGGAACCTGTGAAAAACACTTCCAATAGCCATGTTCAATTATTCTCAAACTCCAATATCAAAATCTCAACCTTTTTCAATTTCATTTCTCAATCATTCATCTCAAGTGGTAATCATGTATAAATCACAGATAAACATTCACTTTTCCATTCACAAAAACAGTTCTCATTATTTACATGAAAATCAAAATACATTACATAAGTTTCATTTACACAAGGGAAAAATAAAAATCAATTACAAAATACCAAAATGAAGCCTGGTGTCCTACCAATGCACTGTAGATGGTGAGGTGAGACAAACTCTATGCAGAGCTGCAGGATGGACTCACCCAGTCTGCTGTCTACTGGGCTCACGATCAGTATCTCCAGAACCTACGCGTGGCAAAAGCAACGCGCTAAGCAATGATGCTTAGTGGTGCAATAATAAAATAAAAGAAAATAGCAGAAAATAAATATATATTGAATGTATATGTCTTATTTGTTTTGTATTTGTTATATTCATTTATTTCTTTAACTTTATCCACTTTCATTCATTTGGTTGCCCAAGTAACCTATACTGGACGACTGGACTGGATAAACGGGTAAACTGGCACTGGATATCAAGTATCTCGGGCCGTCACACCATCGGTCACATATGTATCTCCCGGTGTGCAACAGAACAGCTAACAAGCTGTAAATAATATTAGGCACGAGGCCAAGTCTCAACACAATATCAAGATGGCTAAAAGCCATAAAATCACAGAATGGCATAATGCCATGTGCAGTACTGCTAACTGAACGCTATTGGCATGCCAAACTATCCAAACCAATCTTGTTAGGTATACTAGCGCATTTGATACTTTTAAATTCTTCAATTTTTAAATTTCAAGTTTTAGTGTCACTATTCACCTCATTGGTCAACAAAAATGTTGACTTTTGGATAGAAAATAGGTACATTGGTTTTGACACTCCCAAGATATCACATTTTGCATTGAAAACTTGTTGGCATTAAGCATTAATACCATTTCTAAGCTTAAACCAAGGGAAGCAAAATTTTCAGCTTTTGTAACCCAATTTTACTGTTCCATTAGGCACTATTGTAGTGGGAATTTGAGGAAATGGTAAACATGAAAGTTGTTCCTTATTTTGTCTAGTTGAATTTCGTTTTTTGAATCACTCCATTTGGAGTTTTGTAGCTCCAGATATGGTCCAAAAACCACAGCTGGCCGGATTGCAAAACTACAGAATTTACCAAATCTACAGTACAATGAACAGTGACTGCCACTGCCTTGTAGGATAGGTTCTGGTCACAATTTGGGGTAGGTTTCTTCATGAAAGTTGTTTGTGTATGTCTTAACTTATTGCTGTAAAACTTTCAGGTCAATTGACCATATCTACAGTGAGTTATGGCCAAATGAACAGTTACTGTTCATTTGGTCATTCTGCAGAACCTGTTTGCAGGGTATCTGGATTGGGGCCAATTTTTGGTCTACTTGCTTTGGTCTTTTGGACATGGTTTATTCAGAAAAATTGTGCCATTATAAGTCTAGTTTCATGTCCAATTGACCAAACACCAATTGAACCTACACAGCCAAAGATATGGCAGTCCAAACAGGCTGGACTCACAACCTCATTTCTGCTGTCTTTAGGTAGCCTTCCCATTTCAGTTTGCCATGCATTAGCTCACTTCAAATTATGATTAACTTGCCTTAAATGGTCACTAATTGACCATTAGAATGTCCATTAATCATTTCATAAGCCAAGTCCAATTTTTCACTCCCCAAAACCCTAATTTCCATTTTATTTCACCCATACACCTAATTAAACACTTTCATTCATTATTTATGTGTGTATACACCTTAAACATAATCTCTAATTCATTCTAAATCCATTAAAACAATCAAACTCATTCCTTCCTTAGGGCTGCCGAAATTCATGTACACATACACATGAGTTTTTGTCCATTTAAATTACAATTTCTTACTAAATTCAAGTCCCTAATCATGAAATTAAAGAGTTTTAGGTATATAGATGCACTAACCTTTAAGTAGCACTTCTTGGACTTGTATTCTCCTTAGAATTTCTACTTCTTATGGCTGCCTAGAGTTGCCTTGTGATGTGGGGATGAATTTTTGTGAAGGGATATTAGGATTTTAAGGTTGGATTTTGGGAGATTTCAAGCTCAATTTGAGCAACAATGGAGGAAGAAGGAATAGGAAGGGTGCCGGCCATGGGAAACAAGGAAGAAGATGTTAGCTTCTTTCTATTATTTGACCTTAATTTTATATCTTTCTTATCCCTTAATAGAACTTGTTAATCCCCCATTGGTTTAAAAATTTTAATTGAGGTCATCATGACATCATATATATATATTAATCTTATTTCTTTTCTTTTCATCACTACTCATTTTCAATTTAATTTTTAGTAATGTTTATTCATATTTTATTTCATAATAATTATTTACTTAATTGGACTAGTCGGGCAAAAATCACCTCTGAAGGCGAAATGACCAAAATGCCCTCCGTTTGGCTTAACGGGTCAAAATTGTCTGTACCGATTGAAAAATTTTTCTAAATTTTTTCTTGGCATTATAATGCCATAGGGACCTCAATGACCCTTCTCTGGAGTCCCAAAAATTATTTTATGAATTTTCTCTCGGGTCTAGGGCTCCTAGTTGCGAGAACCGCAACTTCCCTCTGGGTTACCCATCGCTAGGGCACCAGCTCGTTTAACTTGGTTGTATTTTATTTCTAAAATTTTTCCTAAATTTTTCTTATTAATATTTGAGTTAATTATGGTTCCTCACTTTAGTTAAAATATTTTTCCGGACGTTCTAGCTGTCCGGACTGACACCAGTCACCGGAACAGTAGAATGTACGGAGTTGCTACCGGGAGGGTGTTACATAATTGCTCATTATGGAATGAGATATTGATTGGTAAATCCTTAATGTCTCTTATGTCTTTCTGTTTTAGTCTTGAGAGGTGGTCACCTACTATGTTCTTGGATCCCTTTTTGTCCTTGATTTCAAGGTCAAATTCTTGTAGGAGTAAAATCCATCAAATTAACCTTGGCTTTACTTCCTTCTTGTTCAAAAGGTACTGGATGGCAGCATGGTCTATGAATACAATGACTTTTGATCCAAGTAGGTAGGATCTGAACTTGTCAATTGCAAACACCACTGTTAGGAATTCCTTTTCTGTGGTAGCATAGTTGATTTGTGCATCGTCAAGAATTTTACTAGCATAGTAAATGGCATGGAGTTTCTTATCTTTCCTTTGTTCTAGTACTGCTCCAATTACATAGTCACTTACATCACACATCACCTAAAATGGCAGCTCCCAATCAGGTGGTTGCATAATTGGTGCTGAAATCAAGGCTTCTTTGATCCCATTGAAAGAAACAAAGCAATTTTCACCAAAATCAAAGGGAACATCTTGACTTAACAAGTTAGTAAGTAGCTTAGCTATTTTGAAAAAATCTTTAATAAATCTTTTGTAGGAGCCTGCATGTCCCAAAAGGCTTTGCACTCATTTGACTGATATTGGTGGTGGTATCTTTTCAATAATTTCAAATTTTGCCCTGTCAACTTCAATTCCTCTTTTTGATACTAGGTGCTCAAGAATTATACCTTCCCTTACCATAAAGTGACGTTTTTCCCAATTTAGAACCAGGTTTGATTCTTTACACTTTTACAACACTTTGGATAAGTTAGCTAGGCATTCATCAAAAGTAGTTCCATAGACAGAAAAATCATCCATAAAAACTTACATAATATTTTCAATGCAATCAGAAAAAATGGTCATCATGCATCTTTGAAAAGTAGCGGGGGCATTGCAAACCAAAAGGCATTCTTCTATTTGCAAAGGTTCCATAAGGGCATATGAATGTGGTATTTTTCTAGTCTTCTGGGTAAATAGGAATTTGGAAAAATCCCGAATACCCATCTAGATAGCAAAAATAGGAATGTTTTACTAGCCTTTCTAACATTTGATCTATGAAAGGGAGAGGGAAATAGTCTTTTCTGGTGGCACTATTTAATTTTCTATAATTTATGCACATGTGCCAACCAGTGATTATCCTAGTAGGGATTAATTCATTGTTTGCATTTTGAATGATAGTTTCTGTAACACCCTCCCGGTAACCACTCCGTACATCCTACTGTTCCGGTGACCGGTGTCGGTCCGAACAGCTAGAACGTCCGGAAAAATAATTAAACTTAAGAGAGGGACCATAATTAATTCAAATATTAATAAGAAACATTTAGTAAAAATTTTAGAAATAAAATACAACCAAGTTAAACGAGCCGGTGCCCTAGCGATGGGTAACCAGAGGGAAGTTGCGGTTCTCGCAACGAGGAGCCCTAGACCCGGGGGAAAAATTATAAAATAATTTTTGGGATTCCAGAGAAGGGTTATTGAGGTTCCCATGGCATTAGAATGCCAAGAAAATACCTAGAAAAATTTTTCAATCGGTACAGACAATTTTGACCCGTTAAGCCAAACGGAGGGCATTTTGGTCATTTCGCCTTCAGAGGTATTTTTGGCCGACTTGTCCAGTTGAATAAATAATTAATATAACATAAAATATGAATAAACATTACTAAAAATTAAATTGAAAATGAGTAGTGGAGGAAAGAAAAGAAAATGAGGAAAAGGGATATTTATGACATCATGATGATGTCATTAAGAAAAACTATGACCAATCAAAATTTAGCCATTATTTGACTAACTAATAAAGAGATAAAAGAAGACCCAAAATAAGAAAAATGTCATCTTCTTCCTTTGAACTCCCAACCAGCCGAAACCTCTATCTCTCCTCCCTCCATTGATTTTCAATCCAAACCTTAAATTCCCTCCTCATTTCACCCTAAAACCCTAGAGACCTTTCACTAAAATTTGCCCTAGCACCTTGCTAAACCTTTTGGCAGCCAAGAAGGAGAAAGAAATTGAAGTTTGGGGCTTGGAAAAGTTCTGCCACTTGAGGTTAGTGCATCTATATCTTAAAAACTCATTATTTTCATGGTTTAGGACTTGAAACTAGTAAGAATTGTAATTTAAATGAACCAAAAACCTATGTGTATGACATCTTGAATTTCGGCTGCCCTAGCTATGGAATAGAAGGGAGTGTTTTTATGAGCTTGAAGTGAACTAGAGTTATGTTGGAAGGTTATAAACACAAGAATAATGGATTAAAAGTTAACTAAGATAACTTGTATAAAACATGAATGTGAATTAGGGTTTTGTGAGCAAAATGTAAACTTGGTTTAGGAAATTGTTAGAGCACATTTTAATGGTCAATTAGTGACCATTTTAGGTAAGTTGACCATAATTAGAACTGAAAAATAGTATGGTAAAGTGAAGGTGAAATCTGCCCTAGATGAAAGAATGGACTGAGATTTCAGTCCAATTACACAGCCATAACTTTGGCTGTGTTGGTCCAATTGGTGTTTGGCCAATTGGACATGAAACTAGGCTTATAATGGCACATTTTTACTGAAGAAACCATGCCCAAAAGACCAAATCAAGAGGACCAAAACTTGGCCCCAATCCGGACACCCAGCAACTGATTCTGCAAAATTGACCAAATGAACAGTAATTGTTCATTTGGCCATAACTCACTGTAGATTTGGTCAATTGACCTGAAATTTTTACAGCAACAAGTTAAGACATAGACAAACAACTTTCATGAAGGAACCTACCCCAAATTATGGCCAGAACCTAACCCAAATGGCAGTGGCAATCACTGTTCATATTACTGTAGATATGGTAATTTCTGCAGAATGCACATCCGGCCAGCTGTGGTTTTTGGACCATATCTGGACCTAAAAAACTCCAAATGGAGTGATTCAAAAAAATAAATTCAACTAGACAAAATAAGGAACAACTTTCATGTTTTACATTTCTTCAAATTCCCACAGCAACAGTGTCCAATGGAACAGTGAAGTTGACTCACCAAAACTGAAAATTCTGCTTGTGTTGGTTTAAACTTGAAATGGTATTAACACTTAATGCCAACAAGTTTTAAACACAAAATGTGGTATGTTGGGAGTGCCAAAGTCAATGTACATATTTTCTATCCAAAAGTCAACATTTTTGTTGACCAATGAGGTGAATAGTAACACCAAAACATGAAATTCACAAATTGAAGAATTTAAAAGTTTCAAATGCCCTAGTATACCTAACAAGATTGGTTTGGATAGTTTGGCATGCCAATAGGGTTCAGTTAGCAGTACTGCACATGGCAATATGCCGTTCTGTGATTTCATGGCTTTTAGCCATTCTGACCTTGCATTGAGACTTGGCCTTGTGCCTGAGATTATTTACAGCTTGGTAGCTGTTCTGTTGCACACCGGGTGATGCATATGCGACTGATGGTGTGATGGCTCGAGGTATTAGATACCCAGTGCCAGTTTACCCATTATCCAGTCCAGTCATCTAGTGTAGGTTACTTGGGGCAACCAAATGAATAAAAGTGAACAACGTTAACGAAATAATGGATATACCAATACCAAACAAAGAAAGCATACACATTCTATACATATTCATTTTCTTACTATTTTCTTCTATTATATTATTGCACCACTAAGTATTATTGCTTAGCGCGTTGCTTTTGCCACGCGTAGGTACTGGAGACCCCGATCGTGAGCCAAGTAGACCACAGACTGGGTGAGTCCATCCGGCAGTTTTGCTCAGTGTCCGTGTCACCTCAACTTCTGCTGTGCATTGGTAGGACACTAGGTGTCATTTTGACATTTTGTAACTTAATTTTGATTTTTCTTCATATGTAATTAAACTTGTGTAATGTATATTGATGTATATGTAAATTATGGAAATTGTATTTGTTAATGGAAATGTAAATGTTTACTTGTGATTTATGTGTGATCATCACATGTGATGGATGATTGAGAACTGGAATTGAAATGATGTTGAGATCTTAATGTTGAGAATTTGTTGATAAATTGAGGTTGGGATTGTTTGGAAATTATTTGGAAGTGTTTTTAAACAGGTTCCGAAGAACTGTTTTCTCCATTTTTAGCCGGTACTCCGTCGAATTTTCTTTAAAATTTTCGGAACCCCAAATAAATAATAATTTCTATAGATGGCTTAAATAAATCATATTTCATAAATTAGCTTCAAAAGCATGACACAAATTAAGTAAGGTATATTAGAGTGTGCCAGTACATCGTGTGGCATTACTTACTCGGGTATACTGTACACGGGTAAGGGGTGTCACAGTTTCCCACCCTTCTTAGGAACTATATGCACTGGACTGATCCATTTATTATCAGAAATTGGGTATATAATGCCTGCATCTAATAGTTTATGAATTTAACTACTTTCATATTTGGGTTAAGTCTCCTTTGATGTTTAATAGTGGGTTTGCTGTTTTCCTCCATAGGTATCCTATGCATTTAAATTGAAGGACTAATCCCTTTCAGGTTTTCTATTTTATACCCTATAGCCTTGCCATGGGTCATAAGCACCTTTAATAAATTTTCCTCTTCTACATTTTATAGGTTAGCATTTATAATAACAGGACATTTAAAGTTTGAGTCCAAGAATGCGCACCTTAGTGTGGAGGGGAGAAGTTTCAGTTCTACCTATTTGGTGTCTTCTTATGCCTTGCTCTTGGGTTACTCCTCCTTTAGCTCTTCCACCTGGAGAGCTTGAGCTAAAGGTAGGGACAGGCTAGCTTTTAAAGATTTTACACAAGCTGCAATTTCTATGTTTTCATTATTTGTTGTGTGGCTGTGCACTATGCATGTTTCAAGAGGATCTTAAATATGTGTTTTATGAAATTTCTCTTCAACTATCTTATCGATTATTTCAACTCGTAGGCATTCATCAGGTTTAAAATTATGCTTTATTGCTTCGAACATGTTAAATTCTACTTCTTTGTCTCCTACCTTGAGAGTTAACCGCCCATTTTTAACATCTATGATAGCTCTGGCGGTTGCCAAAAAAGGTCTTCCTAGGATGATAGGAATTTGGACATCCTCTTCCATTTCCAGGACAACAAAATTAACAAGAATGAAGAATTTTCTCACCTTGATGGGGATGTTTTCTAAGATTCCAATCAGGTACTTGACAGACCGATCAGCCAATTATAGTGAAATTATTGTGGGTTTGAGCTCCCCTACATCCAGCTTTTGACATATTCATAGAGGCATCAGACTCACACTTGCACCTAGATCACAGAGTGCCTTGTCTATTTTCATATTGCCAATAAGACAAGGTATGGAGAAGCTTCCTAGATCCTTGAACTTTGGTGGCAGTTTGTTTTGCAATATGGCACAACATTCCTCTATAATAGCAACAGTCTCATAATCTTCCAACCTTCTGTTGTAACGCCCTCACTTTAGGTAGCCCATACATTCTATTATTCCGATGACTAACATCTATTCGGATAGCCTGGATGTCTGGAACTACACTCAAACTAGAGTGAGGAGTCATGAGATGATTAAATAAAGACCGAGAAAAATTAAGGAAAAGTAAAAGAAATGAAGTGCAAGTAGGTTAAAGGAGCCGGAGTCACGGCGATGGGTGACCGTATCGAGAAACGACTGCGAAGACAGTTGCCAACCCCAGACCCATGAGGAACCCTATGAAACAAATACTTAGGACCACATTGAAGGTTTTATGAGGGTTAAATGACATTAAAAATTTCAAAGAAAATTTAAAAAAAATTAAGTTAATTGGTATAGACAGATATAACCCGATAAGTTCAACGGAGAGCATTTTGGTCATTTCACCTTCAATGTTAAATTTTCAACTTAATGTTAATTAAAATGATAGAGATTAAAACACATAAAATAAATTAAAATCATGAAAAATGCAATGGAAATGGGGAAAAGAAAAGAAAAGAAAAAGAAATGAATTATGATGTAAGCATGACAGAAGATGACGTAATTAAAAATTTTAAACCAATTATATTTAAACATATATATACAAGAGACAAAGAAATTAATTTAACCTAATCACTTTTCTTCTTCTTCTTCTTCTTTTTAGCTTGGCCGACTTCCATGGGAGAGAGAGAGCTCCCTCCATTATCAAGCTCCCAAGCTTGGATTCTCCTCCTTTTCAACCCCAAAACCCATACCTCTCTTCACTAAAAATTGTCCCCACACCTTGAGGAAGATAGTGGCAGCTAAGAAGTGAAGGAAACTTAAAGTTTTACAAGATCACACTTGGCTCCAAAGAGGTTAGTGCACTATACACACCTTTACTCTTCTTCAATTAATATAGGCATTCTAAATTAGGTTAAAATTTCTTGAAATCAAAAGAAAACCATTAGCAAGTACGAACCCTAAAATTTGGCAGCCATGAATTGAGTTGAGGTTTGATGATTTTGATGAAATTAATTGAGTTTATTAGTGTTATTGATGAGTATATATGATGATTAAATTGATTGGCATGTGTTTGCAAGAGATTGTAAATTTGAGTTAGGGTTTTTGACCTAACTTTGGGGAAATTTGTGTATGACTTGAAATTGATGATGTTGAGACCAATTGTTGACTATTAGAAGTGCTATGAATGTAACACCCCTCACCCGTCTACAGTGTAGCTGAACAAAGCATGCTACACGGCGTGCCGGAGCACTTAGTCTGTGATTATCTCATTTTCTGAACTTAATTTGATTTAAGAAGTCTTTTATGTAAAATTCATGTCATACTGGTTCTATTTTCATACTTTAATAAAATCAGTGTTTCAAATATGGTAATAAAAATCCGACAAGGTGCCATCTGTATTTCGGACAAACTGTCCTTTTAAACCTATTAAAAACAGTTCAATATGATAATCTCAATCTTCCAATGAATTTTTCAATCTCAAAATTTCATAGTTTCAAAATACAATCCATCATAATTTACATTCATCCAAACACTCTCCATAGGAGTTTAATATGTACAAATTATTATAAACTTTAAAGTTTTATGATATACAAATTACATAACAAAATATCAAAATACAACTGATAATCATTACACAAGATCCTAAGTCCTACAATGTATGCAGTGTAGTGCAGATGACTTTGGACTCCTGTGCAGATCTGATGTCTCACCCGGTCGTAGGTTTGCTAAGCTCCTTAGCTGTGTCTCCAATACCTATGTGTAGCAAAAGCAACGCGCTAAGCAATTCTGCTTAGTGGTGCCAAATATAAAGAAATATAAACTAAAATAAAATAAATGAATTGTTTATGAATTTGTGATATCGTTATTCTTTACAGTTGCTGTTTCTACTTTTATTTGATAACCTTCCATTTTGTTAATTTTTTGTGGTACTATATGTCAATAAATTGAATTTAGTTATTTGAATTTAATAATGGTTAATTTAACTGCTCGTGTAGCCTATACACTAACCAGACTGGATAAATGGATATACTGGCATTGGGTACCTAGTATCTCAGGCCGTCACACCATCAGTTACAAAGTGTCTCCCGGTGTGCAAACAGTATGGCTAAAAAGCCATATAGTCAATCCGGCAATAAGCCAAGTATAATAACACAATCCGCATAGCCGTAGGCTATTAAAGTCACAGTGCAGCATAATATGCTGTAAAAACAAAGTATGGCATAAAGCCATTTACAGAATAGCTGTCAGAATCCTATTGGCATGCCAACCTATCCAAACTAGTCAACTAGGTAAACTAGGGCACATTACAAATTAATTGTTTAATTCTTCATTTTTTTTTTTTGAGTTTACTAGTTATCATGTAATTCACAAGTAAATGTAAATGTTGACCTTTTTAGACAATATGGATAAGTTGATTCTAACATCAACATGTCACAATTTGTAATTCAATATGCTGCCAAAATAGTGCAATTCACCCATTTCACAAGTTGGCATTCATTGCCAAATTACTTCAAGCTTCATTGTATGCAAATGTCAAATTTTCAGTTTTAGTGTGCTAGATTGATCTAGCTTAATATCTTATTTCTCTTAGTTTTTAGCTTCTGGTCAAAGAAGTAAAATTGTAGCTCTATGTCTTATTGAACTTTTGGCACAAATTTCAGGTCATTCTGAATTGTATAGACCAATATATGGTCAATTTACTAAAGCTGGACAGATTGCATCTTTAGTGCAAAATTTGGTCAATTTTAGGTTAAATTCAGTTCTGGCAGTTTTGGTACCCTAACTTGGGCAAGCAATTTGACTTGGTTCTGGCCATTTTTGGGCTTTGGTGTCTTCATATGAATTGTAGCTTTATGTCTAAGCTTTCCATGGTAAAAATTTCAGGTCATTTGGACCTGAAATTTGAGTGAGTTATGGTCATCTTAGTGACTACTGTTCATATGGTCAAAAATCTGGGCTTGCACTTACCAATTTTGGATTAGGTCATTTTTAAGGTCAGTTTCTAGGCAGAATTTTGGCAATATTTCTACATGAAAGTTGGCCTATTTTGTGTTTGGTTTCACCTCCCATGGGCCTCATACCAATTGGGGTCACCAATTGTCACTTATGGTTCAATTTACTTACTGCCTTCACAATACAAAATCTGCATACAAAGAACACTTCCAAATGACACTTCTGCTCCTCCCAAAACTACAAATATACATTCATAACACTTCTATACCATTCAACATATCTCAATCATATCCGTTTGGGCAGAATATACAAGTGTTCCATGTACATTATACAATCCTAATTTACAAAGTTAAATTCAACATAATATATACATGAAAACACTTGATTGTAAGATATACCTCCCAACCATTGCTTCACATATACTGTCCTCAATTCATCTTCACCATAATTCATCAAGAAAATTCATGAAACCAAACACTAATTCATGAATTTAAAGGCTGCCAAAAGTGACAGTTTGCTAAGATATACAAATTAATTTCCAAACCCTCAAATTCAAGTGCCCAATGTACATATACCTGAAAACTAAATTACTACAACATTAAAATGACTAAATCAACATTATTTTGCATCCATTAGAGGTAAGAAAAACTCAAGCAACATAGGTTCTCATGGTTGCCGAAATTGAACAATTCCATAACTCAATAATTTCTTCCATTTTCTTCACCATTCAATTCACCTCAACCTAAACATGAAGTTTACTAAAGCAAGGGAGAGAATTTGGACACTTACTTCTTTTGGAGCTTGCTAAAAACTCACTAAATCCATTTCTTCTTGCTGCCAATGGCTTCTTCAAGTTGAAGGCATAAGCTTTAATGAAGACACTAGTGAGAAAGGATGGCTAGAACATGATTGCATGGTGGTCCTTCCATGGTTGGCTATGGAGTTCTTCCATGGTGAGCTTCGGCTGTTTTTGTGGAAGGTTGAAGATGATTTAAATTCTACCCAATTCAACTTTAATATGTTCCATATTTTAAGGTTAGTGGAGCACTAAGCTTTATTTTAATGTTTAATTAGTTAAAGTTTCATAAATTAGATTTTATGCCCCATTTCTTTCACTATTCTTATAATGTACTACAATTTAATTTTTTCATGACATTTTCAAAGTGTAATATCATTTATTTTTAATGGACATTGAGGTCAAAAGGCAACTCTAGGTGTTAAATGACCAAAATTTCCTTCTTTGAGTTATATTCCCTATTTTTCGGTAATACCGATTTTTGTCCGTTTCTTGAATTTTTATTTTTCTTTGTACTAATTTATTAATTTATTTTTTGATATTTCTAGTGTCAATTACATTTTAATGAACCTTTAATTATGTCCCAAAATTTAATTCCGAGGGTTCCCCGCGGTTCTGGAGTCGACAATTACCTTTGCCGTAATTTTCCGGTGTGGTCACCCATCGCTACGGTGCCGGCTCGTTTAACTTAGTTTTATTTTCTCTCTTTTATTTTTCTTTAATTTTTCTTGTATTTTCTTTTTATTTATTTCATCATTATATGTCTGTTCACTATCACCGAAGTGTAGTTCCAGACATCCTGACTTACCCAGACTGATATTAGGTCACCGAAGCAACAGAACATACATAATACGTACAGGGAGGATGTTACAACTCTTCCCCTCTAAATAAAAATTTCATCTTCGAAATTTACCTGATGTGAAGAGCTGAGGAAACTGTTGCCTTATTGTTTCCTTGCTCTCCCATGTTGCCTCTTCCGTGTTGTGGTGCCTCCATAGGATTTTCACTAGTGGAATTGTCTTGTTTCTGAGCTCTTTTACCTCTCGTGCCAAGATTTTAATCGGTTCTTTTTCATATGTCAGGTCAGGTTGTACAACAATTTCTTCTGCTGAGATGACATATGAAGGATCTGATCTGTATCTTCTAAGCATCGAAACATGGAACACATTCTGTATCTTGTCCAGCTCAGGTGGTAAGGCTAATCTATAGGCTACTAGTCCCACATGTTCTATAACTTCATATGGGCCAATGAACCTAAGGGCTTAATTTTCCCTTTTTCCCAAATCTCAACACTTTTTTCCACGGTGATACTTTGAGAAATACCTTCTCACCAACTTCATACTCAATGTCCTTTCTTTTCAAGTTAGCATAAGATTTATGTCAGTCTGAGGCAACTTTCAGATTGGCCTTTATCAGTTTCACCTTTTCTTCTGTCTGTTTTACCAGGTCTGGACCCGCTAGCTTATCTTCAGCCAATTCAGTCCAACATATAGGTGTTCTACATTTTCTCCCATACATTGCTTCATAGGGTGCCATTTGTATGCTAGTTTGATAGCTATTGTTGTATGCAAATTTTGCTAGTGGAAGGTATTTGTCCCAGCTTTCCTCAAACTCAATAACACAACTCCTCAGCATATCCTCGAGGACCTATCACATATGTTCAGTTATTATTATCATTATTAGTTCAATTTATTGTTTGCAATAACTCAATGAGTTTCAAAATTTACCTGGATTATTCTTTCTGACTGTCCATCCGTCTAAGGATGAAAAGCCATACTAAAATGGAGTTGTGTGCCCAAGGATTCTTGTAATTTCTTCCAAAATCTAGATGTGAACCTCAGGTCTCTATTAGATATAATGGAAAGTGGAATTCCATTTAGTCTAACTATCTCACTGATGTACAATTTTGCTAGCTTTTCCAGTGAGTAGTCAGTTCTAATTGGCAAAAAATGTGCTAATTTGGTCAACCTATCCACAATCACCCATACTGCATCATGCTTCTTCTAAGTGAGAGGTAGACCACTGACAAAGTCCATAGTGACTCGGTCCCATTTCCATTCAGATATGTTTATAGGCTGTAATAAACCTGATGAAACTTGATGTTCTGCTTTGACTTGCTAACATGTCAAGCATCTAGTTACATAGTCAGCTATGTCCTTCTTCATACCTGGCCACCAGTATCGAAGTTTCAGGTCATGGTACATTTTTGTGCTTCCTGGGTGCATAGCATATGCACTATTATGTGCTTCTATTAGAATACTGGTTTTCAATTCTTTATCATCTGGAAAACACACTTTTTCTTTATAGTACAGGCACCCATTTTCTTTCATCTCATATTCAGTTTCCTTTCCCTCAGTGATTTTGCCCATAACAGCCATTAATTTCTCATCTATCTTCTGCCCATCCTGTATCTATTGTAACAGATTCGGCTTCACTTGCAACTTAGCCAAAATAACTCCGTCATGAGTTAAGGATAGCTGGGCATTCAGAGATCTTAATGCTACAATAGATTTTCTACTTAAGGCATCAGCGTCTACGTTTGCCTTCCCAGGGTGGTAGTCGATCACACAAGCATAATCTTTCAGGAATTCAATCCATCGCTTCTGTTTCAAATTAGTTCCTTCTGGGTTGGCAGATACTTCAGACTCTTATGTTCTATGTATATGTAGCATTTTTCTCCATACAAGTAATGCCTCCATATCTTCAATGCGAAGATAATTGCTGCTAACTCCAAATCATGAGTAGGGTAATTCTTTTCATGTGGCCTTAACTGCCTGGAAGCATATGCGACCACTTTCCCTTCTTGCATGAGTACACACCCTAACCCATTATGGGAGGCATCACTGTAGACTACGAAGTCTTTTCCAGACATTGGTTGTGTTAACACTGGTGCCTCTATCAACATAGCCTTCAGCCTCTCAAAACTAGCTTGACACTTATCATTCCAGTCAAATTTCATATTCTTGTGTAGTAATTTGGTCATTGGAGCAGCTATAAGGGAAAATCCCTTTACAAATCTTCCATAATATCCAGCTAACCCCAAGAAACTTCTGGTCTTAGTTGTATTTCTGGGAGGCTTCCATTCCATCACTGCTTCAATCTTCTTGGGATCCACTCAAATCCCTTCAGCTGATACTACATGTCCAAGGAATGCAATCTCATTCAATCAGAACTCACATTTGGACAATTTAGCATATAGTTTCTTCTCTTTTAGAGTCTGCAGAACAATTCTCAAATGCTCATCATGTTCTGCTTTATCCTTGGAATACACCAGGATGTTATCAATGAAGACTACTACGAACCGATCTAAATATGGATGGAAGATATGGTTCATAAGGTCCATGAATGCTGCTGGAGCGTTTGTTAACCAAAATGGCATCACCAGGAATTCATAATGCCCATACTGGGTTCTGAATGCAGTCTTAGGCACATCTGCATCCTTAACCCTTAGCTAATGATACCCTGATCTAAGATCAATCTTAGAAAACACACCGACTCCCTTCAACTAATCAAACAGATTATCAATTCTAGGCAACGGATACTTGTTTTTCACTGTTACTTTGTTTAACTGCCGGTAGTCAACACATAACCTCAATGTCCCATCTTTCTTTTTTATAAACAGTACCGGAGCTCCCCACATTAACACACTGGGGCGTATGAACCCCTTGTCTAGTAATTCTTGCAGCTGGATTTTTAACTCTTTCAATTCAGCAGGTGCCATCCTATATGGAGCAATTGAAATAGGAGTTGTACCCGGCATAATCTCAATAGCAAATTCAACTTCCCTTTTTGGTGGCAAACTAGGCAATTCCTCAAGAAATACCTCAGAGAAATCTCTCACTGTAGGTATATCAGACAAGTCAAGTTTACCCTGCCTAGTGTCAACCACATGTGCCAGATAGGCTTCACACCCTTTTCTCATCCATCTCCTTACAACTGTAACTGAGATGATATTGGACAAGAAATCTGTCTTTTCACCCACAATTGTTATTTCTTCATTCTCAGCAGTTTTCAAAGAGATTCTCTTCAATTTACAATCTACCATTGCCTGATGATGGGATAACCAATCCATTCCCAAAATCAAATCAAACTCATGAAAAGGCAGTTCGATTAAGTCTGCCGAGAACTCTTTCCCTTGAATCATCAATGGACAGCCCTTATATACCTTGTTTACTACCACACTGTGGCCTAGCGGATTTGTGACCAGGATGTCTTAGTCACTTTCCTCTACTGGTATTCCCTTTTCTATGGGCAGCTTGATACAAATATATAAATGAGTAGATCCAGGATCCACTAATGCATGCACAAAAGTATTATAGAGGAGGAACGTACCCTTGATGACATATAGAGCATCCTGTTCCTCCTGTGCCCTTATAGCATAGGCTCTGGCTAGTTTTCTATCTTCTGCTCTCTCCACATACTCTGATACAGGTTTCTGTGAAGTACCGGCTGCCTCAGCCTTACCCAACTTTCTACCCCTTAGAGCTGGAGGGGCAAGCCTAATAGTTGATACCGGAGTAGATGTAGCAGTTCTGCGCGGACAATCTCGGATTAGGTGGTCTGTAGACCCACACCGTAAACAAGCACCTATCATCCTCCAACATTCCCCCTTATGCCATTTTTGGCAATGTGGGCAAGCAATGAATCTTTGTTGGGGCTAGTCCTCGAACTCGCCCCTGGAGAGCTAGCCACTGAAGGTGTGGACTGACCTCTCCTCGGTGTAAACTGAGATTTAGGCCTCTGTGACTGTGACACCCCTTACCCGTCTACTGTATAGCCGAGTAAGATATGTCACACAGTGTACCGGAACACCTTATTTTAATTTAACTATTTTTATTCTTCCTAATTTATTTCTTTCATAGTTATGAAGTATAATTCATGAAATATCATTCATTTAAGTCATTTATTGAAATTATAATTTATTTGAGATTCGCAAATTTTATAGAAAATCTGACAGAGTGCCAGCTAAAAATGGATAAAATAGTTCTTCGAAACCTGTGAAAAACACTTCCAAAATTTTCAATCAATCCCAAACTCCATTTCATCAACAAAATCCTAATATTTCTCATATATACTCCCATTCTCGTTCATTCATTTCATATGAAATTCATATAAAAGTCATAAATAAATATTCACTTATTCATTCATAAATACAATTTCCGTAATTTACATCAATACTAAAACACATTACGTAAGTCTTAATTACACATAAGAAAATAAAAGTTAATTACAAAATAACAAAATAAAACTTAGTGTCCTACCAATGCACTGATGACGGTGAGGTGACACAGACACTATGCAGAGCTGCAGAAGATCTCACCCAGTCTGTGGTCTACTGAGCTCTCGGTCGGTCTCTCCAGAACCTACGCATGGAAAAAAGCAACGCGCTAAGCAATAATTCTTAGTAGTGCCAATAATAAAATAAAAAGAAATAACAGAAAATAAATATGCAGTGCATGTCCTGATGTCTTATGCAGACAATTTTTCGATCATTATTGGTAATCTTACTTATTTTGTACTTGTTATATTCATAATTTCATTAAATTTATTCACTTGCATTTTTGGTTGCCCAAGTAACCTACACTGGATGATTGGACTGGATAAATGGGTAAACTGGCACTGGGTATCTAGTACCTCGGGCCGTCACACCATCGGTCACATATGTATCTCCCAGCAGGCAAATGTAAGCGGCTAATGAGTCAGAATAAATATTAGGCACAAGGCCAAGTATCATCACAATGTCAGAATGGCTAAAAGCCATAAAATCACAAAATGACATAATGCCATGTGCAGTACTGCTAACTGAACCCTATTGGCATGCCAACCTATCCAAACCAATCTTGCTAGGTGTACTAGGACATGTTACACTTTTAAATTGTACAATTCTTCAAATTTAAGTTTAGGTGTTACTATTCATTTCATTAGTCAAATAAAATGTTGACTTTTGCATAGACAATTGGTACATTAGTTCTAATACTCCCAACATACCACATTTTACATTCTAAAATTATTGGTATTGGTTGCCAATATTATTTCTAAGCTTAGTGTTAGTTATTCAAAATTTTCAGATTTCAATCCTCATATTTACTGTTCCATTGGTCATTTGTACAGTAGGAATTTGGAAAAATTATCTTTATGAAAGTTGTTCCTTATTTTGTCTAGTTAGATTTCCTTATTTGAATCACTCTATTTGGTGTTTTGTAGCTCAAGTTATGGCCTAAACACCATAATTGGCCAGATTGGACAGAATCCAAAATTCTGGGCAAAACTGGTTCTACCAGATTTGGTAACCTAAGTTTTATTGGCAATTTGATTAGGTTATGATTAGAATTTGGATTTGTGTTCTACATGAAAGTTGTAGGTCTATGTCTCAGCTTTCTGTTGATAAAATTTCAGGTCAATTGGACCTTTCTATAATGAGTTATGACCAAATGAATAAACACTATTTATTTGGTCATTTTGCCCAGGCAGAATGCAGGTCACCCGGATTAGAGCAATTTTTAGGCTAACTTGGTTTGGTTTTCTGGGAAGGGTTTCTTCACCAAAGTGGTGCCATTATATGTCTAGTTTTATGTCTAATTGCCCTTGCACCAATTAAACCTCTACAACTCCATTTATAACTACCCAAACCTACTGGACTCATGCTCAGTCCTACAAGTTAGCCAAGGCAGCTCACCCATACACAAATGCCCAGCCTCAACTCACTTCAATTCCTTATCATACACAGCCAAATGGTCACTAATTGACCATTTAAACTTTCATTCACCAATACATGAACAAAATCCAATTTTTGTGCCTCAAACTCTAACTCTAATAACTAAAATTTTTATACACATACAATCCATGAATTTCAACACTAAAATCATGTTCAATGGCAGCCATACACAAAATTTTTTAAAGAAATTGGCACTAACCTTGACTTAGGCACTTTCCAAGGCTTCAAAACTTCACTTTCTTCCCTTCTTTTTGCTGTCCAAAGCTTGCTTTATGTGTGAGGATGAGTTTTTGTGAAGGGAGGCTAGGGTTTTGAGGTAGTTTGATGGGTGAACCAAAGCTTGGAAAAGCTTTAATGGAGGAAGAGGATGGAGGTGCTAGTTTGGCCAAAGGAAGAAGATAAGGAAATTTTGATTTTTTTTCATTCATTTACTGCCCATTTATTTATTTTAAGTGAGTGCTAGCCATGTGTCATTATGTGATTGGTTAAAATTGTTTTAATGACACCATCATGATGTCAAAGTTCCCATTTTCTTTCCTTTTATTTTCTACTCATTTTCAATTTAATTTTTAACAATATTTATTCACATTTTATGTCATAATAATTATTTACTTATCTGGACAAGTCGGCCAAAAATCACCTCTGAAGGCGAAATGACCTAAATGCCCTCCATTTGGCTTAACAGACTAAAATTGTCTATATCGATTGAAAAATTTTTCTAAGCATTTTTTTAGCATTCTAATGCCATAAAAACCTCAATGACCCTTCTTTGGAGTCCCAAAAATATTTTTCCTCGGTTCTAGGACTCCTAGTTGCGAGAACCGCAACTTCCCACTAGGTTACCCATCGCTAGAGCATCGGTTCATTTAACTTGGTTGTATTTTATTTCTAAATTTTTTTTCTAAATTTTTCTTATTAATATCTGAGTTAATTATGGTTCCTCACTTTAGTTTAAATATTTTTCCGGATGTTCTAGCTGTCCGGACCAACACTGGTCATCGAAACAGTAGAATGTACAGAGTTGCTACAGGGAGGGTGTTACAGTGACTGACCCTGACTTGGTGCTCTACTAAAACTCTGAGTAGGTGAACCTCTGAATTTCTTACTAGGGACAGAAGATGTACTGGTCTGATCCTGACCTCTTTTCTACTGTTTGTCCCTTCTGTTCTGCTCATTTATTCTAACTCTTTCAACCTTCAGTGCGGCTTCCACTAACTTGGTAAACTCTGTAATCCCCAAGGCTGTAATCTTTACTTTAATGTTATCATTGAGTCCTTTCTCAAATCTCTTGCATCTCTCGGCCTTATTAGGGACCATTTCCCACCCATAGCGGCTTACTCTGACAAATTCTCTTTCATATTCAGCCACTGTCAGCTGTCTCTAGCGTAGGGTAATAAATTCCTTTCTCTTCTCTTCCAGGTATACACTGCCCATATACTTCTTTTTGAACTCATTGAGAAAGAAATCCCAAGTTATTTATTATGGTCGCACCTCATTAGTCACTGTATCCCACCATTGGTATGCATCATCTTGTAATAGTGATACAGCAGCTTCCAAATTCTACTCTGGAGTACAATGAAGTTGTTTCAAGACTCTTCCAGTTCTGTCCAACCAGTTTTCAGCTGTGATAGAATCATCTTCCCTTTTGCCCAGAAAATCCACTACTTCGAACTTTCTAAGTTTCTCCATATGAGATTTTTGATGTGGAGGTGGTGGTGGTGGCATAACTCCTGCCATCTGTCTAAAGAACTTAGCCATTTGCTGAAATGTAGCTGTTACATCTGGTACTGCTGGAGCAGGTTCCCTCCTGTCTCCTGGCTCAGTCATAGATGGAGCATGACTCTCCACCTCCTCTTCGACCGCTCTCTGCGATGTGGAGTCCATATTCTAATCAAAATAACAAATCAAAAGATCTGCATTAGAGTCATCTTAACACTTACAACGCAATGCATGATATGCAATCTATCTAGGTCCAGAAATGCCTAAACCATGCTCTGATACCACTAAATGTAACACCCCTCAGCCGTCTACAGTGTAGCCATGCAAGGCATTCTACGCAGCGTGCCGTAGCACCTAGTCTATGATTATCTCATTTTTTGAACTCAATTTGATTTAAGAAGTCTTTTATGTAAAATTCATGTCATACTGGTTCTATTTTCATACTTTGATAAAATCAATATTTCAAAAATGGTAATAAAAATCCGGCAAGGTACCATCTGTATTTCAGACAAACTGTCCTTCTAAACCTATTAAAAATAGTTCAAAATGATAATCTCAATCTTCCAACTAATTTTTCAATCTCAAAATTTCATAGTTTCAAAATACAATCCATCATAATTTACATTCATCCAAACACTCTCCATAGGAGTTTAATATGTACAAATTATTGCAAACTTTAAAGTTTTATAATATACAAATTACATAACAAAATGTCAAAATACAACTGATAGTCATTACACAAGATCCTAAGTCCTACCATGTATGCAGTGTAATGTAGATGACTCTGGACTCCTGTGCAGATCTGATGTTTCACCTGGTCGTAGGTTTGCTAGGCTCACCAACTGTGTCTCCAATACTTACACGTAGCAAAATCAACGCACTAAGCAATTCTGCTTAGTGGTGCCAAATATAAAGAAATATACACTAAAATAAAATAAATGAATTGTTTATGAATTTGTGACATCATTATTCTTTGCAGTTGCTGTTTCTACTTTTATTTGCTAACGTTTCATTTTGCTAATTTTTGGTTGTATTGTATGTCAATAAACTGAATTGAGCTATTTGAATTTAATAATAGTTAATTTAACTGCCCGTGCAGCCTATACACTGACCAGACTGGATAAACGGATATATTGACACTAGGTACCTAATACCTCGGGCCGTCACACCATCGATCACAAAGTGTCTCCCGGTGTGCAAATAGTGTGGCTAAAAAGCCATATAGTCAATCCGGCGATAAGCCAAGTATAATAACACAATCCGTATAGCCGTAGGCTATTAAAGTCACAATGTGGCATAATATGCCGTAAAAACACAGTATGACATAAAGCCATTTACAGAACAGCTGTCAGAATCCTATTAGCATGCCAACCTATCCAAACTAGTCAACTAGGCAAACTAGGGCACATTACAAATTAATTATTTAATTCATCATTTTTTTTTGAGTTTACTAGTTATCATGTAATTCACAAGTTAATGTAAATGTTGACTTTTTTAGATAATATGGATAAGTTGATTCTAACGTCAACATGTCACAATTTGTAATTGAATATGCTGCCAATATAGTGTAATTTACCCATTTTACAAGTTGGCATTCATTGCCAAATTACTTCAAGCTTCATTGTATGTAAATATCAAATTTTCAGTTTTAGTGTGCTAGATTGGTCTAGCTTAATGACCTATTTTTCTTAGTTTTTGGCTTCTGGTCAAAGAAGCAAAATTGTAGCTCTATGTCTTATTGAACTTTTGGCACAAATTTCAGGTCATTCTGAGTTGTATAGACCAGGATATGGTCAATTTACTAAAGCTGGACAAATTGTATCTTTAGTACAAAATTTGATCAATTTTAGGTTAAATTCAGTTCTGGCAATTTTGGTACCCTAACTTGGGCAAGCAATTTGGCTTAGTTCTGGCCATTTTTGAGCTTTGGTGTCTTCATACGAATTGTAGCTCTATTCTATGATTTCCATGGAAAAAATTTCAGGTCATTTGGATCTGTTTTGAGTGAGTTATGGTCATCTTAGTGACTACTGTTCATATGGTCAAAAATCTGGGCTTGCACTTACCAATTCCGGATTAGGTTATTTTTAAGGTCAGTTTCTAGGCAAAATTTTGACAACATTTCTATATGAAAGTTGGCCTATTTTGTGTCTAGTTTCATCTTTCATTGACCTCATATCAATAGGGGTCACCAATTGTCACTTATGGTTTAATTTACCTACTGCCTTCACAATACAAAATCTGCATACAAAGAACACTTTTAAATGACACTTCTCCTCCTCCCAAAACTACAAATATACATTCATAACACTTCTATACCATTTATTATATCTCAATCATGTCTATTTGGGCAGAATATACAAGTGTTCTATGTACATTATACAACCCTAATTTGCAAAGTTAAATTCAATATAATATATACATGAAAACACTTGATTATAACATATACCTCCCAACCATTGCTTCACATATACTGCCCTCAATTCATCTTCACCATAATTCATTAAGAAAATTCATGAAACCAAACACTAATTCATGAATTTAAAGGCTACCAAAAGTGGCAGTTTGCTAAGATATACAAATTGTTTTCCAAACCCTCAAATTCAAGTGCCCAATGTATATATACATGAAAACTAAATTACTACAGCATTAAAATGACTAAATCAACATTATTTTCCATTCATTAGAGGTAAGAAAAACTCAAGCAACATAGGTTCTCATGGCTGCCGAAATTGAACAATTCCATAACTCAATAATTTCTTCCATTCTCTTCACTATTTAACTCACCTCAACCTAAACATGAAGTTTACTAAAGTAAAGGAGAGAATTTAGACACTTACTTCTTTTGGAGCTTGCTAAAAACTCACTAAATCCCTTTCTTCTTACTGCCAATGGCTTCCTCAAGTTGAATGCATAAGCTTAAATGAAGACACTAGTGAGAAAGAATGGCTAGAACATGATTGCATGGTGGTCCTTCCATGGTTGGCTATGGAGTTCTTCCATGATGAGCTTCGGCTGGTTTTGTAAAAGGTTGAAGGTGATTTAAATTTTTCCCAATTCAACTTTAATATGTCCCATATTTTAAGGTTAGTGGAGCACTAAGCTTTATTTTAATGTTTAATTAGTTAAAGTTTCATAAATTAGATTTTCTGCCCTATTTCTTTCACTATTCTTATAATGTACTACAATTTAATTTTTCATGACATTTTCAAAGTGTAATATCATTTATTTTTAATAGAAATTGAGTTCAAAAGGCAACTCTAGGTGTCAAATGACCAAAATGCCCTTCTTCAGGTTGTATTCCCGATTTTTCGGTAACACCGATTTTTATCCGTTTCTCGATTTTTCATTTTTCTTTGTACTAATTTATTAATTTTTCTTTGATATTTCTAGTGTCAATTATACTTCAATAAACCTTTAATTATGTCCTGAAATTTAATTCCAAGGGTTCTCCACGGTCTTGGAGTCGGCAATTGCCTTCGCCGTAATTTCCTAGTGCGGTCACCCATCGCTACGGTGCCGGCTCGTTTAACTTAGTTTCATTTTCTCTCTTTTATTTTTCTTTAATTTTTCTTGTATTTTTTTATTTATTTCATCATGATATGTCTGTTCACTATCACCGAAGTGTAGTTCTAGACATCCTGACTTACCCGAATTGACATTAGGTCACCGGAGTAACAGAACATACAGAATACATAGAGGGAGGATGTTACAATGAATATGAATTGAAGTTACGAAGTTGGGTGGATTTGAAATTGGGAGTGCTGATTTTCATGCAGGATTTTCGGACCCATGAGTCTAGTGTGATTTTTAAGCTATAAGTAGAGTTGTGTTACTCTAATTTGTGTGAGGCTAATTGGAGATGAAACTAGGGTCATAATTCCCTATTTTTCACAAAGAGGCCATGCCCAAAAACTATTCCCAACTTGACTTACAAATTACTTGGATTCGGACAACCCTAGTCTGGACTTAGGAAAATGACTAAATGAACACTAAATATTCAAATGGCCATAACTTACTCTAGAAAGGTTATAATTACCTGATTTTTAAACCATTGGAAAGGTTAGACATAGGAGTACATTTTTCATGAATAACACAGAGCTTAATTCTACCCCTAACCCAACCAAATTGCTAGCACAAATTAGATTACCAATTCTATCTAGAACCAAACTGACCTGAAATTTTGGACTTGAACCTACCCAACCAATTTTGGAAAAAATGCCATAACTTGGTCCAAAAAATAGCAAATGCAGTGAAACGAAAGCTAAAACTTCTATAAGACTTAGAGCTAGAACTTTAATTTTTTGACCAAAACCCAGAACCGAATGGAACTAGGCCAATTTGCTAGGACAATTAGCATACCAAAACTTGAAATGAACCAAATAACCACTTGACTCCAGAATAGTTTTTATACCATAACTTTTAGTAGAAAACTCCAAATGGGATGAGGCCAACTGTTTTGGAAACCTAAGAGATAGGGCACTAACTTTGATGTAGAAACTTTTCTCAAATTGTGAGTGTATGAACCATAAAATGGGAGACAAAGCCACTGACCTAAACCTGGAATCCTAAAGGCACAGGGTACCTGAGTCCAGGCCAATTAATTTGCCATAATTAATTATACAAAAGTTGAAAAATTACAAATCTTAAATTTGAGTGATCCTAAGACATAGGGTAACAACTCCTATGAAGAATATTAAGCCTAAAAGTGGCTGTAACATGTCCAAATAATTAGATAAAATTTGACTCCACTATTTACCTGGTTCTAGAACTAGAATGAGTTAATCAATCAGTTTTGGTTATTTGATCATAACTTGAGTTCTAAAACTCTAAATGACATGATTCAAAAAGAAAAACAAATACAAGACATAGGGGAACAACTTCCATGAAGGAAGTGTGGCCAAACAGTGGCCACATCTTAGTCAATTTGCTGGATGAATTTAAGATACCAAATCTGGACCTTGAGAAAGGTTCATAAAATGACTTGCATATGATATGAAATAAATTAAAATAATTTGCTAAACATAAAAATAACATGAGGGGACTTGTGTTTGCCATTACAAGTGACATGAAAATGCTATGAAATACAATTTGTACATAATATGAAATAATAAAACTATAAGTACTTAAAAATATTATTTTATCCAAAGTATACCTAGATTTATTTATATAGTATGGATCGATTGGTATACTAATTAGGGACTACAGATTACAGTACTGCCCATAGGATAGTCATTGATAGAAAATATATATCTAAGATGGTTGTTCTACTGGCTTTATGCCTGCCCATTGGCCATTATGCCTGATTTTATTTCTGGCTTTATGCCTGCCCACTGGTCTTATGCCTCACATGACAGATTTATACAGGTTAGACATACGGATGTTTAACTAGTATACTTTCGTGTATCCAGTCTTTATAGTTTATTATAGGTTACTTGGGCACAGATAAGAGTAATAAGCCTTAAATTTAAATAAGTACACGAAGAGATCATATGTATGAGTAATAAGACTAAATATGGAATAAATAAACAGAAAAGATCCTGATTAACTTAATTACTTCCAAAGTTCTATAAACATGTAAAAGATTTTAAATTCATGACATTCTATATTTCTTTATAAGGTTATATGTGGAATAATTATTTCAATTTATGTACTACTAAGCAATATGCTTAGCGCGTTGGTTCTTACTATGCGTAGGTACGGGAGACCAGCAGCAGCAGCAGTAGCAGTAGTACCTAGACAAGATTTTGACAAGATCTGCTACAGTGTAGGTTGTCACCTCATCAGTTATTTTGATAGGGCTCATGTCTATATTAGATGTTGCATTTTGATCATTGTACATAAGTAAATGTCGTAAATCATTTTGAGATATGTAATTAAATTTTTGGATTGTATATAAATTATATATTATTGTATGTAAATTTTATATAAATGAAATGAAATTTACTTTCATGAAAATTTTATGAATAATGAAATGATATGGCATGGCATATGGAAAGAATGAGATGGATAGCATAACATATGATATGAAAATATTTTTAACAGGTAAATAATAGAATCCGCCATATGCTAATAAAAACAGAAGAGACTCAATCCAGGTCTCCACAAAAATTACATGTGATTTAAAAAAATATTTTTACACGTAAGATAATATAATTAAATTAATATTGTACACGACAAGACAGGATAGGGTACTCTTGCACCGAATGTAGCATACTTTGCTTGGCTACACTTTAGATGGGTAAGGGATATTACATTTAGTGGTATAAAAGTAAAGGTTTAGGCATTCCTAGGCATAGGTAGATAGAAAGATATAGTGTGCATAACATGCATGAGCCTTTATTTAGGAGTCGAGGTGACACTAATGCAGATATGTTCTTTGTCTGTTTTATAGGATTAATGGAGTCTGATCCTTCAAAGCAAGGATCTTTCAAACCCGAGGAGGCAGAGATTGGTAGTCATATACCTACTCCTAGTTAGAAGCGAGGCAGGAGGGAGGAGTCATCGCATGGTGCAGTGGGCAGAGCACAGCAAGCATTCTTGGAACAGATGACTCAGATGCTCTACCAGGTTACTGAAGCCATTCCACAGCCACAGCTGGTACAATAGTTTCCACTAGAGAAGTTAAGAAAGTATGGGGCCATCGACTTTAAGAGTACAAAGGAAGATGACCTAGCCGCTGCTGAGCATTGGCTAGAGCGGACTGAGAGGTTATTACAGTAGCTATACTACACCCCAGAGTAGCAGTTGGAATGTGCTCTATCGTTACTATAGGAGGATGCCTACCAATGGTGGGTGATAGTATCTAGAGTAGTATAACCTGCACAGATTACTTGGGATTTCTTTTTGACAGAGTTTAGAAAGAAGTATATTAGTCATGTATACCTGGAGGCTAGAAGGAGAGAGTTTCTGACATTACGACAGAGACAACTTATGGTCTCTGAGTATGAGAGGGAGTTTGTGAGGTTAAGTAGTTATGCATGGGAGATGATGCCTACAGAGGTAGATCGGTGCCATAGGTTTGAGGATAGACTGAATGATAATACCAGACTTCTGGTGATGGCACATGGGCTTACCGACTTCTCTCGGTTAGTGGCTACAGCTCTAAATGTAGAGAGAGTAAGAGAGAGTGAGCAAACTCAGAGAGATAGACAGCGTTAGAGAGGATTTGAATCAAAGCAGTCTAGCATATCGACTTTTGTTAGTAAGAGGTCTAAGGGTTCATAGGGCCAAACATAGGGCTAGAGAGGCCAGTCTGGAGTATCTATAACCAGTTTCCTGAGCACAGTAACAAGGGGATCATCCCTAGTACTAGAGTGTAACAACTATGGGAGGAGGCACTGAGTAGAGTTCCAACTATTAATTAGAGGATGCTTTAGATGTGGATCTATAGATCACTTTTTGAGAGATTGCCCACAGAGGAGTGCTCCCACTATTCTACCATCGATTGATATATTTGCCCCTGTGGCCTAAAGGGGTAGACGATCTATGAGGCTAGAAGTGATAGGTACACCATAGAGACCTGCTTCTGAGACTATAGAGCAGCCCGAGGCTAGAGTAGCACCTCGCGTATATACCATGGCTCGATAGGAGCTAGATCTAGTAGAGGTGTAACACCCCTCACCCGTCTACAGTGTAGTCAAGCAAGGTGTGCCACATTCGGTGCCGGAGCACCCTATCTTATCTTGTCGTGTCCATTGTTAATTTTTTTTAAATTTGTAGAAAACATGTGGTAATATATTTTTTTTAACACAATTTATCTATGTGAAAACTTAGGCAGAGCCTCCTTTGTTTTATTGGCATCTGGCGGGTTCCAATAGTTACCTGTCGAAAACAATTTCATATAATATCTGTTCTATTCATCTTATCATATAACATGTCATATCATATATCTTCATTCAATTTCAAGAAAATAATATTTTTCATTCATTCATTCATATGGAAATTATACACAAAAGTTCATAAGCTTATTTTACAGTATCAAAAATATCAATACAATTTATTACATCATCAACTATAATTACAAGAACCAAAATACTAGTCTATACATGGGCTTACCAAAATATTATAACTGATGAGGTGAACTCTGGACTGTATGCAGATTTGGACAGCTGAAATCAAATTACTACTATGGCGGTTACTGCTATGGCAGCTGTTGTGTTTGGTCTCCAGTAGCTACGCAATGAAAAATCCAACACGCTAAGTAAATTGCTTAGTGGTGCATAATTTTAAAGAATAATAACTGAATAACTAAAAGTAAAAGCTCTATGTAGAATTTTGCACTTCTAGGTCAGTTATATATTTTATTGCACTTTGGGAATAATTTACTTATCAGGATCTTATCTTTGCATATATTTCATTTTTAGTCTCCTTAAACTCATATCAGTGAAATTGTCATCAATTCTAAGACATTTATACATTTTCTACACTTTGAGAACAGTTAGATTTAATAGTATCTTTTCTGTTCATTTCTCATATAGTCTAAGTCATTGATGACTTTTCTGTACTTAAAACTAAATTAATTATCAGTATCTTATCCATTCATTGGTTTCATTCTCAGTCTTTTAAAATTATATTAATGCCCAAATAATCTATAACAAACTATAATGCTAGATACACGGGAGTATACTAGTTATGTAGCGCCCCTAAGTTCGGTAGTGCATTCTACTGTTCCTGTGACCAATGTTGTCCGTACAGCTAGGATGCCTAGAACTACACTTCAATATGAGTGAGGAGACATAAAATAATGAAATAAAAGAAAATAAAATACAAGAAAAACAAAGGAAAATAATAGCAAAGAAATGTAACCAAGTTAAACGAGCCGAGAACCCTAGCGATGGTTGACCGCACCGAGAAGTTGCGGCGTGCACCGTTGACTAGCCCTAGACCGCGGGAAATCTTGGAAAATATTTTTAAGACTCAAATAGACATCTATTGAAGCATAAATACCATTAGAAATATCAAAGAAAAATTAATTAATTAGTACAAGGAAAAGTGAGAAATCAAAAAACGGACAAAACCCGGTGTTACCCAAAAATTGGGAATGCAACCTGAACAGGGCCATTGTGGTCATTTGACACCCTGAGTTGTCTTTTGACCTAAATGTCCATTAAAAATACATGATATTACACTTGGAAAATATAATGAAAAATTAAATTAGTTGTACATAATGTAAATAACAAAAATAGGGAGTTAATTGTGGGAATAAGGAAAGTTAAGGTTAAACTAATATTAAAATAAGCTTAGTGCTCCACTCACCCATCAAAGTGGACCACTAACTCACCATTTGGGAAGATTTCATCTTCTTCCCCACCTTGCCAAAGAACCAGCCATGAGCCTCCATTGAAGAAACTCCATGGCCAAAGCTTAACCAAGCTCCATGCAACCATGATTTAGCCATATTTTTCACTAGCTTCCTTCACAAAAACTGTTCTACACCACTTGGGCAGTAGATAGGCAGCAAGAAGATCAAGTTTTGGAGAGGTTTTGAAGATTTTCCAAAGTGGTAAGTTTGTGTTTTTGGTTATTACTTCATTAAAGTTTGTGAGAAGGTTATGGGTACTTGAATTATGGAATGAATTTTGGAGTTTGATGTTCTAAGGGAGATGTTTATTTTTGGCAGCCATAGAAACTCCTTGAGGACAGTTTATTCTTGCTTGTAAATGGTAGATTAAAGGGTTGATTAAGTGTTTATGTGTGTAGGAATTTATTTGTGTGATGTATATTAAGTATATGTAAATGTGTACTTAAATTTGGAAGCTTGGAAATTAATGGAGTGTGATGTATGAATCGGCAGCTTGATTTAGTGAATCATAAAAATGTTATTTCATGTTTAGTTTATGGAATATTAATGTTGAATTGTGGTAGTTGTTATGGCAGCTTGGGTATATGTATGATGGTGTGAGGTTGGACATGTAAATGAACTAGGTTAGGTGATTGAATTGTTGTAATTTGAGCTTGAAAAATTATGTACTAAATTGTGCATATGAAGGAACGGAAGCGTGAAAAACACAAGTTTATACCATTGAATTCAAAAATTTTCACCTAGGGTCACATGCATCATGCAAGATTTATCTTTATCTATTTGGTTTCAATGATAAACAACATATTAAAACTCTTTTAAAATGTTTTTGGATCTGTATTTGCCATTTAAGATTTTAAAATTAATCAGATCAATTTTAGAACCCTAGATTAAATCAAGAACGATTACACTAACCTCTTGATGCACTGCAGCGTGTCTGCGCCTTTGAGATTCATCTTTAGGACACCAGATGTTGTCCCTCTAGCTTGTCCACACCAAGAACACCTATGGCAGCCCTTGAACAGCTTCTAAAGCCGTTTCTATTAATTAGAAATTCAAGTTCTGCCTGTTAAGAGATTAGAGATGTAAACAGGACACAAGAAATAATTTCTAGTGTTCTTAATTCAAGAGATTGATGGCTAATCTCTTTGAATTGATGAGAGATGAAGAAGAATAGATAAAAAGCCTCAAAGTGGCGTGACAAAGGAGAGGAGTGGCTGCTGGTTATTTTTCTTTTCATAACCACACTTAAATAGCTAGGTTAACACATTAAACCCTTGCCACATGTCACCCTTTGATTAGCTCTAGGTTTAAGTGACCCAATCACATCGTGCCAAGTGTCAAACCTATATTTAATCTTGATTTTAATCATCTTACATGATTAAAAAACATTTGGCAAGCTTATGTGTGATCCCATGTGTCACCATCTCATGGTGCCACGTGTCACACTGTGAAATGACCAAAATGCCCCTGTGTCTTAATTTTGAGTTCTTAACCCAAAATAATTATTTTTCTTCTTCTAATTAATTTATATCAAATATAAATTAATTAAATAATCTCTATTAATTAATTTATCATTAATTAAATTCATATTTAAACACTTTAAATATAAATTTAATTTATATTACACATCCAATAATCTAGATTTGGTTTCAAGTCATGCTAGGGACTTTGCAATTTAATTGCAAACCAAACCTATTTAATTAATCAATTAAACTCTTTAATTAATTAATTAAATCATATTTAAATAGGTGATAACTTGTGTATGTGTGTGACTTACTAGGCTCATCACTAATTGGCAATGAGACATGATATCAACTCTTAATATCATCAGAACTCTTTCTTACCATAAATGATTTCTCTAAATCATTTTATGAACCTCATAGACCATGGTTAACACCTAGTATAGCATGCCATGGCCACCCAATTAGTAATAAGTTTTACCTTAAATGAACCTATAATCATATGTTACCATGCACTAGAATCTCTCTGTTACAAAATCCCAACTCAAGCTGGAGTCATGGTTTATGTCAAACTCCATTTGCTATGAAAATTATGTTCTCTTTTAATTCTAGTTCTTGATTAAAAGATTTTCTCATCAGAAACTCTTTTCTGAATAAATCTATCTGTCCTGGCTAGGAACTTGAAACATCAAGAACAATTAAATGAACATAGGATTTTATCTCTATTTACTTAGAGGAACAGATTCCATCTTGATCAACACCTACCTCCATATATAACTAGTAGGAGCCAACACATGCCCATATACCCATACATAGTACAAGTATGAAAACAGTATCAAACTCAAACTACCTATATACAAGATAACTGTGCTATCTCATGTCTAAAGATTATATGCACCAATATGATTTATGACAAAACATTGACAAGAGTAAACTCCATGTGCTTGTCATAAGTGTCACTGGTTCGGCCTACTTATCATTTATAAGTGCCTATCATGTTTGTTATATGGCATGAGACTCACCATTCCATCTTATTTATATCTCATATAAATAACATGGGAACAAACATGAATATAATCTTTCTGGATAAGTCATGTCCTTATTATGAAGTATCCTCGATTGTGAACCTTTTTATGATACTTGGTGCTAGAAATACTGTCACTCATATTCTTAACAAATTAAGAATAATATTTCTAACAAAATATCAATGGACCTTTTCTATTACACCTAAATATATTATGTAAACGGAAAAGTGGAAATGCCTTTTATTAATAAAAATATGTACAAGATACATACTAAATGATATGCTCTAGGGCATACTACTAACAACATATTGAGTGTGATTGTAAGCTGCCAAAATGACCAACAATATGTTGTGAAATGTGTTTAGGTTATGGTACAAACCAGAATTTGCATGAATGTGTCATTTGGTAAGTGTTAAATGTATCATTTGATGAGTGATGGACAATGAGCAATAGGGCAGTGTGTGTTTTGGCTTAGAACCTTAAGTGTGTGGCTCCAATTGGTATGAAACCAATTGGAGATGAAACTAGGCACAAAATTTGCCAACTTTCATGAAGGAAGCTTACCAAAATTCTGCTTGTAAGGTAACTTGAAAAATGACCAAATCCGGATTAGTGCAATTAAGGCTTGAAAATTGACCATTTGGGTAGTAGTTAGTGTTTTGGCCATAACTCACTCAAAACAGGTACAATTAACCTGAAAGTTTTACCATGAATAGTTAAGACATATATCTACAAGTCTTATGAAGACACCAAAGCCCAAAAATGACCATAGGCAAGTCAAAAAGCTTGCACAAGTTCGGGTCCAAAAACAGGCCGAAGCAAAATTAACCTAAAATGACTTAAAGTGACCAATTTTAGTACATTCTGACTAGCAATAGTAAAATGACCATAACTTGGTCTAGTAAACTCAGAATGACCTGAAATTTTGCCCCGCGTGCAATAAGACATAGATCTACAAGTTTGTAGTTTTGACCAAAACCGGAAAACTGAGGGAACCAGGCCGTCCGGCTAGGTCAAACTAGTATCCCGTAATCCAGCAAATTGCAAGAAAACGCAATATACATGGAAATGGAGTGGGTAATATGTACCAACCCTAAAAGACTATTGAATGTGACATATTGGTAACATTAAAACCTAATTCACCTAGAATGCATCGAGGGTCGACATCTTAGGTTGACTAAGGAAATAATGGAATTCAGTGAATTAATTATCAAGCATTATCGTTAGAGACAGTTTAAATGAGTACTGAAACACTTCAAATTGTGTTTCTCAGTTAGCAAAGACTCAGGGTAAGAGAAGGAAACACTGAGTCAAGGCCACGAGACAGTTATCAGAGGTTTGTGCACAATAATTATTTCTTTTGAATTTTTCAATTGAAATAAATTATGATTATTGAAAAATAAATTATGATTATTTTTATATTATTGTTTTAAATTGTGTTTGTGCACAATAATTATTTCTTTTGAATTTTTCAATTGAAATAAATTATGATTACTGAAAAATAAATTATGATTATTTTTATATTATTGTTTTAAATTGTGTTTGTGCACAATAATTATTTCTTTTGAATTTTTCAATTGAAATAAATTATGATTATTGAAAAATAAATTATGATTATTTTTATATTATTGTTTTAAATTGTGTTTGTGCACAATAGTTATTTCTTTTGAATTTTTCAATTGAAATAAATTATGACTATTTGTATATTATTTTTTTCAATTATGGAAATGTGTTTGAATGGATACTTATTGCTTGAAAAGAATTGTAAATGGTTTGAAACTGCGGAAAAATTGATTTAGTGTGATTTGTGAAAATTTAAAGTTAATTATGAATTGTGTTGCCATTTTGTAAATGAAATTATGACTTTGGAAATTTATTGGATTCTCACGAATCATTTGAATAAAATGTTTAGAATTGATTTTGTGTTCACACTTAGCATGACAGTATCACATTATTCCTCCTCCATTTATGGGGTTGAGATCCTTTATTTTCCTCCCTCTCTGGCTTGCCAGTTGAAGTTGAGATCGGATGAGTACTCATTATATAGCTAGCTTCCTCCCTCATTGATTTCGATTAGTGGGGTTGTAGATTGCTTTGTCGTAGTGTACAACGCAGCATTGATCCGAAATTTGTGTCATGGCTTAAGTTGTGTATAAATTGGCAACACTGTGTTCTTAAATTATTTGACTAAATTGTGTTATTATGAGCTTTGATAATTTGTGAAATGGAGTTCAAATTCTTTATGACATTCATTGTCTTAAATTTAACTATGGTTTAAGTATCCACTATTTATATGACTTATGATTTGTCATTCAAAGTTGTATTTAGTTAATGTTGTGCACCACTGAGACATTGTCTTAGTGATAGCTTTTCATTGCTGTCGCAGGTAGACAGACGGACAGGGCAGCAAACTAGGCTGCTAGTACATTCAGCGAGAGATCATCGGGTATATTGAGTATACCACATTTTGCATTTTGTACTATAATGTATGTTCACTGTATGTATATATTGTTCTTGGCTTTGAGCAGCCATAAATTAAAATTGTACATTAAAGTTGTAAAATAAATTATGAGTTATTTTGACTTCTAAAATTTGTACTATATTTCTTTTCATCTCAGCTTTGAAAATACTAAAAAATTACTGTGGATTTGAGTTGAGAAACATATTAAGTTGATCAAATATTGGAGTTGAGATTGGGAAATATATTTGAAGTGCTTTTTTTACAGGTTTTTGAAGAACTGTTTTATTCAAAAAACAGAGGGCACTCCGCCAAAATTTTTACAGAAATTACTAATAATTCAAATGTATTAGCTATTTCACTTCAGTTCAAAAAAGTTTTTAACACCTATAAATAGTGCTCACCACTGTAAAAAGAAGTAAGAAAAGTTTTAAAATCCCTTGTAGTGTATTTAATGGGTTATCAGTAGACAAAGTTGGTAATTCATTAAGTATACTATGGGATCATGTTATGCCTTACAGAGGGGTAGGGTGTGACATGTTTTAGTGGTATCAGAGCTAGTTTTTAAAATTCTATTTTCACCTATAATTTGAATATTCTTTCTTCATAGTACAACTGCTCAATATCATTGTTTGATACATACAGTACATTACATTATAAATATGCACTAACGGGAGGAAATCTCCTTGTGTTATTTGTTCAGGAGGTCTAAGATCCTCGCATTGATTATGGAAGAGGGTGATCGTTCAGTCGATCAATCTATAGAGGCTGAGGTACAAGGGGATGCCCCAGCCCTACACAAGTTCAGCAGCACAAGCCCCCGCAGTACTGCAGTTTCCTGCTCAGTTCGCTCAGCAGATGGCTGCAATGTTCCAACAAATGGCTGGTAATGTACCTACTCAGGTCCCAATACTGACACCAGTGGTACAACCACAGTCTTATGCTAGGCAGTATGACAAATTGATGAAATATGGGGCTATAGAGTTCAAGGGGACAGTAGATCCTTTAGAGGCAGAACAGTGGTTAGAGAGGATGGATAGGGTATTCAAGAAGCTACATTGTACAGAGGAGCTCAGATTTGAATACTCAGTATCTCTGCTACAGGGGGATGCTTATGACTGGTGGAAAACCATTCCCCACAGTCTGGTAGAACCTGTAGTGCTAACATGGAATGACTTTCTCAAGGAATTCAGACAAAAATATGTCCCTAATGCTTATGTAGACTAGAAGCTGCAAGAGTTCCTAAGTCTAAAACAGGGGAGTAGATCAGTGGCTGAATATGAAAGGGAATTTTCTCGCCTAAGCCATTATGCAGTAAGTCTACTTTCTACCAGCAGGGAGAGATGTAAGAGGTTTGAAACCGGCTTGAAGCCCAGTATCATATTACAAGTTGTCGGATTCAAACACACTAACTTCTCTGAACTTGTTTCTCAAGCCCTAGAGTTAGAAAGAATTGAGTCTGAAGCTGCTCCTGAGAAAAAGAAATCAGAGAAGACAGAGAAAGAGAGAAAATCAGTAGAACAGAGTCCCAGTGGTCCTACTGGAAAGAGGAAGAACCATGGGGGACACAGCAGAGGTGGCAAGAAGTCTGGTAGGGGAAGATATTCAGGACAAAAACCTCCTTTATCTGGTCAGCAGAGTACCAGAGGTTCCTACCCTCCCCGCCAATGTGAAACTTGTGGTAAAAATCATGGTGGGATATGCAACAAGGCCATAAGAGCCTGTTATAACTGTGGAGTCATAGAACACTTTGCTAAGGACTGCACCAGTGTCCGTAGAGTTGGACCACCTTCTACTACTTCTGAAGGGTTAGTTCAGAGCCCTGTCACCAGAGGTTCACAACCATCCAGCAGAGGTAGAGACAGGGGTAGAGGTAACCCAGTAGGCAGCCATGGCACAGTAAAATAATCAGAACAAGACAGTGCTCTGGTCAGAGTCTACGCTATGAGACAGAGAGAAGAGGCCGAGACATTTGATGTTGTGGCTGGTACCTTCTCAACTTTTAACTAAGATGTGTTTGTGTTATTTGATCCGGGTTCTACCCATTCTTATGTGGGTGTTAGCATCATTGATTGCATTGCTGTTCCATGTACAAAAATGGACTTTGAGGTTCTAGTAATAAGTCTGCTAGGACAGGAGGTCAGGGTTAATAGAATATATAGAGATTGTCCTTTGGTGATCCAAGGACACACTTTTCTGTTTGATCTCATTGAAATGCCCTTCAGAGATTATGATATCATCTTGGGCATGGATTGGTTAGCTAGGCATCATGCCATGATTGACTGTAGGCTGAAGACAGTTACTTTTGGTTTCCCTCAATACAGTGATGTGGTAATACATGGGGAGAGGCAGCTATTGCCATCAAACATTATTTCGGCTGCACTAGCCAGAAAAATGATCAGAAAGGGTGTGAAGCATACTTGGCACATGTGGTAGACACCCAAGTGGGGAGTCCAGCATTGAGGGACATCCCTACAGTGTATGACTTTCCAGATGTGTTTCCTGATGAATTGCTAGGATTACCTCCGGCAAGAGAAATGCAGTTTGAAATTAATGTTATACCTGGTGTGGATCCAATCTCCATAACACCATACAGAATGGCACCAGCAGAGTTGAAGGAGTTGAAGATACAGTTGCAAGAACTACTTGAAAAGGGCTTCATTCGCCCTAGTGTGTCACCTTGGGGAGCGCCAATATTGTTTGTTAAGAAGAAAGATGGTACTCTCCGCTTATGTATTGACTACCGGCAGTTGAATAAGGTGACAATAAAGAACAAATATCCATTGCCTCGCATTGATGATCTGTTTGATCAGTTGAAGGGTGCAGCTGCATTCTCCAAAATTGATTTGCAATCTGGTTATTATCAGTTGAAGGTGCAAGAGCAGAGTGTTCCAAAAACTGCTTTCAGAACTCGGTATGGCCACTATGAGTTTCTAGTAATGCCATCCGGGTTAACTAATGCTCCAGCTGCTTTTATGGATCTGATGAACACTATCTTTAGACCATATCTAGACCAATTTGTGGTGGTGTTTATTGATGACATTTTAATATATTCGAGGAATGCAGAGGAGCATGACAGACATCTACGGATTGTACTGCAGACTTTAAAGGAGAAACAGCCATACGCCAAATTATCGAAATGTGAATTTTGGCTGAAAGAAATCTCCTTTTTGGGACATGTCGTGTCAGCTGAAGGGATCAAGGTAGATTCCAGCAAGGTAGAAGCTATCCTTAATTGGAAGCCGCCCAGGAACATCACAGAAATTCACAGTTTTCTGGGTTTAGCTGGATATTACCGTCGGTTTGTGAAGGGTTTTTCTATGTTATCTTCTCCACTGACCAAGCTGCTTCGGAAAGATGTAAAATTTCAGTGGATAGATAAATGCCAGCAAAGTTTTGATGAGTTGAAGAGGTGTTTGACTGAAGCTCCAGTCCTCACTTTACCTACTCCGGGTAAAGAATACACAGTTTATAGTGATGCTTCTCACAATGGGTTGGGCTGTGTACTGATGCAAGATCAGAATGTCATTGCTTATGCATCACGCCAACTGAAACCGCATGAGAGGAACTACCCAACACATGATTTGTAGCTAGCAGCTATTGTTTTTGCTCTGAAGATCTGGAGACACTATTTGTATGGGGAGAAATGCTACATTTAGACAGATCACAAGAGCTTGAAGTACTTAGGCACCCAGAAGGAATTGAATTTGAGGCAGAGGAGATGGTTAGAACTGATTAAAGACTATGATTGCGTAATAGACAATCAGCCAGGGAAAGCAAATGTGGTGGCTGACGCCTTAAGTCGCAAGATTATGGCAAGTTTCAGAGTTTCTCCTTTGTCCATGGTATATGAATTGAAAGCACAGCATGCTAGTTTAGAGATTGATGATGAGGGACAGACAGTAGTTGCATGGCATGTACAGCCAGTGTTGATTGATCAGATCAGAATGGCTGCTCAGAGTGATGATAAATATTAGAAGCTACTGAAAGAAGTCCAGCAAGGCAAGAAACCTGAATTTTCTGTGAAAGATGGCGGTTTATTGCTACATCAGGGCAGAATGTGCGTTCCTAATGATGTTGAATTGAGACAGATCATTATGAAGGAAGCACATGAGTGTCACTTTGCTATGCACCCTAGTGGAACTAAAATGTACAGAGGGCTGAAAGAGCATTACTGGTGGATGGGTATGAAGAGAGATATAGCTGAATTTGTTTCCAAATGCCTAACTTGTCAGCAAGTAAAGGCAGAACATCAAGTTCCAGCTGGTTTGTTACATCCTTTGCCAGTACCAGAGTGGAAATGGGAACGAATAACTATGGATTTTGTTACAGGACTTCCGAGGACACAGAATAGTCATGATGTAGTATGGGTTATAGTTGATAGACTAACCAAGTCTGCTCACTTTTTGCCAGTTCGGATGGACTATAGCCTGGAGAGATTGGCCAGATTGTACATATATGAGATTGTAAAACTGCATGGAGTGTCAGTATCGATTGTATCTAACAGAGATCCTAGGTTCACTCCTAGATTATGGGGTAGTCTACAGAGAACCCTAGGAACTAGATTGAACTTCAGCACAGCATTCCACCCACAGACAGATGGCCAATCTGAGAGGGTTATTCAGATATTAGAGGATATGCTACGGGCTTGTGTGATTGAGTTTGAAGTTAGTTGGGATACACACTTGCCTTTGATTGAGTTTGCTTATAACAACAGCTACCAATCAATCATTGGGATGCCTCCATATGAAGCTTTGTATGGCAGAAAGTGTAGAACTCCCTTATATTGGGATGAAGTAGGTGAAAGGAAGATGATTGGGCCAGAAATTGTTCAGCAGACAGAGGAAAAGATCATATTGATCAGAGATAGACTCAAGGCTACATCAGACCGTCAGAAGTCCTATGCTGATCTAAAGAGAAGAGATATTGAATATTGAATACGAGCCGAGAACCCTAGCGATGGTTGACCGCACCGGGAAGTTGCGACGTGGACCGTTGACTAGCCCTGGATCGCGGGAAACCCTAGAAAATATTTTTAAGACTCAAATAAACATCTATTGAAGCATAAATACCATTAGAAATATCAAAGAAAAATTAATTAATTAGTAAAAAGAAAAGTGAGAAATCGAAAAATGGACAAAACCCGGTGTTACTGAAAAATTGGGAATGCAACCCGAAGAGGGGCATTGTGGTCATTTGACACCCTGAGTTGTCTTTTGACCTAAATTTTCATTAAAAATACATTATATTACACTTGGGAAATATAATGAAAAATTAAATTAGTGGTACATAATGTAAATAGCAAAAATGGGGAGTTAATTGTGGGAATAAGGAAAGTTAAGGTTAAACTAATATTAAATTAAGCTTAGTGCTCCACTCACCCATCAAAGTGGACCACTAAGTCACCATTTGGGCAGATTTCATCTTCTTCCTCACGTTGCCAAAGAACGAGCCATGAGCCTCCATTGAAGAAACTCAATGGCTAAAGCTTAACCAAGCTCCATGCAACCATGATTTAGCCATATTTTTCACTAGCTTCCTTCACAAAAACTGTTCTACACCACTTGGGTAGTAGATAGGCAGCAAGAAGATCAAGTTTTGGAGAGGTTTTGAAGAATTTCCAAAGTGGTAAGTTTGTGTTTTTGGTTATTGCTTCATTAAAGTTTGTGAGGAGGTTATGGGTACTTGAATTGTGGAAAGAATTTTGGAGTTTGATGTTCTAAGGGATATGTTTATTTTTGGCAGCCATGGAAACTCCTTGAGGACAGTTTATTCTTGCTTGTAAATGGTAGATTAAAGGGTTGATTAAGTGTTTATGTGTGTAGGAATTTATTTGGGTGATGTATATTAAGTATATGTAAATGTGTACTTGAATTTGGAAGCTTGGAAATTAATGGAGTGTGATGTATGAATCGGCAGCTTAATTTGGTGAATCATAAAAATGTTATTTAATGTTTAGTTTATGGAATATTAATGTTGAATTGTGGTAGTTGTTATGGCAGCTTGGATATATGTATGATGGTATGAGGTTGGACATGTAAATGAGCTAGGTTAGGTGATTGAATTGTTGTAATTTGAGCTTGAAAAATTCTGCACTAAATGGTGCATTTTGAGTGTGATTGTAAGCTGCCAAAATGACCAACAATATGTTGTGAAATGTGTTTAGGTTATGGTACAAACTAGAATTGGCATGAATGTGTCATTTGGTAAGTGTTAAATGTATCATTTGATGAGTGATGGACAATGAGCAATAGGGCAGTGTGTGTTTTGGCCTAGAACCTTAAGTGTGTGGCTCCAATTGGTATGAAACCAATTGGAGGTGAAACTAGGCACAAAATGTGCCAACTTTCATGAAGTAAGCTTACCAAAATTCTGCTTGTAAGGTAACTTGAAAAATGACCAAATCTGGATTAGTGCAATTAAGGCCTGAAAATTGACCATTTGGGCAGCAGTTAGTGTTTTGACCATAACTCACTCCAAATAGGGTTTAATTGACCTGAAATTTTTACCATGAATAGTTAAGACCTATATCTACAAGTCTTATGAAGACACCAAAGTCCAAAAATGACCATAGGTAAGTCAAAAAGCTTGCACAAGTTTGGGTCCAAAAACTGGCCGAACCAAAATTGACCTAAAATGACTTAAAGTGACCAATTTTGGTACATTCTGACCAGCAATAGTAAAATGACCATAACTTGGTCTAGTAAACTCAGAATGACCTGAAATTTTTCCCCGCGAGCAATAAGACATAGATCTACAAGTTTGTAGTTTTGACCGAAACCCGAAAACTGAGAGAACTAGGCCGTCCGGCTAGGTCAAATTAGTATCCCGTAATCCAGCAAATTGCAAGAAAACGCAATATACATTGAAATGAATTGGGTAACATGTACCAACCCTAAAAGACTATTGAATGTGACATATTGGTAATATTAAAACCTAATTCACCTAGAATGCATCGAGGGTCGACATCTTAGGTTGGCTAAGGAAATAATGGAATTCAGTGAATTAATTATCAAACATTATCGTTAGAGACAGTTTAAATGAGTACTCAAACACTTCAAATTGTGTTTCTCAGTTAGCAAAGACTCAGGGAAAGGGAAGAAAACACTGAGTCAAGGCCACGAGATAGTTATCAGAGGTTTGTGCACAATAATTATTTCTTTTGAATTTTTCAATTGAAATAAATTAAGATTATTGAAAAATAAATTATGATTATTTTTATATTATTGTTTTAAATTGTGTTTGTTCACAATAATTATTTCTTTTGAATTTTTCAATTGAAATAAATTATGATTGTTGAAAAATAAATTATGATTATTTTTATATTATTGTTTTAAATTGTGTTTATGTACAATAATTATTTTTTTTGAATTTTTCAATTAAAATAAATTATGATTATTTTTATATTATTGTTTTAAATTGTGTTTGTGCACAACAGTTATTTCTTTTGAATTTTTCAATTGAAATAAATTATGACTATTTGTATATTATTGTTTTCAATTGTGGAAATGTATTTGAATGGATACTTATTGCTTGAAAAGCATTGTAAATGGTTTGAAACTGTGAAAAAATTGATTTAGTGTGATTTGTGAAAATTTAAAGTTAATTATGAATTGTGTTGCCATTTTGTGAATGAAATTATGACTTTAGAAATTTATTGGATTCTCACGAATCATTTGAATAAAATGTTTGGAATTGATTTTGTGTTCACACTTAGCATGACAGTATCACATTATTCCTCCTCCATTTATGGGGTTGAGATCGTTTAGTTTCTTCCCTCTCTGGCTTGCCAGTTGAGGTTAAGATCGGATGAGTACTCATTATATAGCTAGCTTCCTCCCTCATTGATTTCGATTAGAGGGGTTGTAGATTGCTTTGTCGTGGTGTACAACGCGTCATTGATCGGAAATTTGTGTCATGGCTTAAGTTGTGTATGAATTGGCAACACTGTGTTCTTAAATTATTTGACTAAATTGTGTTATTATGAGCTTTGATGATTTATGAAATGGAGTTCAAATTCTTTATGACATTCATTGTCTTGAATTTAACTATGGTTTAAGTATCCACTATTTATATGACTTATGATTTGTGATTTAAAGTTGTATTTGGTTAATGTTGTGCACCACTGAGACATTGTCTCAGCGATAGCTTTTCATTGCTGTCACAGGTAGACAGACGGACAGGGCAGCAGACTAGGCTGCTAGAACATTCAGCGAGAGATTATCGGGTATATTGAGTATGCCATATTTTGCATTTTATATTATAATGTATGTTCACTGTATGTATATATTGTTCTTGGTTTTGAGCAGCTGCAAATTAAAATTGTACATTGAAGTTGTAAAATAAATTATGAGTTATTTTGACTTGTAAAATTTGTACTATATTTCTTTTATCTCAGCTTTGAAAATTGTAACACCCCAAAGTTCGGTAGTGCGTTCTGCTGTTCCGGTGACCAGTGCTGTCCGGACAGCTAGGATGCCTAGAACTACACTTTGACACGAGGGAGGAGACATAAAATAATGAAATACAAGAAAAGAAAATACAAGAAAAACAAAGGAAAAATAATAGCAAAGAAATGTGATCAAGTTAAGCGAGCCGAGAAACCTAGCGATGGGTGATCGCACCGGGAAGTCACGGCGTGGACCGTTGACTAGCCCTGGACTGCGGGGAACCCTGGAAAATATTTTTAGGACTTAAATAGAACCTTATTGAAGTATAAATCTCATTAGAAAGATTAAAGAAAAATTAAATAATTAGTACAAAGAAAAGTGAGAAATCGAAAAACAGACAAAATACGGTTTCTGAAAAATGAGAACGTAACTGAGCAGGGCATTATGATCATTTGACACCCCGAATTGTCTTTTGACCTAAATGTCCATTCTTAGAAAATAAAATGAAAAATTAGTTTAGTGGTACCTAAAGTAAATAGCAAAAATCATGGGTTAAATGTGGAATAAATGAACAATTACATTATTATATGATTACTTTGAGTGAGTGGGCCACTATAGGATAAATTAAACATAAAATGGGCAGGTGTAGGTTCATTAAACAATCTGCAATTCATCTTCCTCAATTGAAAAGTCCCATTGCCGTGAATGAAACTCTCAAACCTCTCCCATGGCCACCCACCTTCAAACCATTACAACTCCATGATCAAGCCTCCTTTTCCCACACCTATCTTCATGAAAGTTTGTCTACACATCATAAGGAAGAGATTGATACCAAATTTGAGAAGTTTGGTGAAGGTTTAGCAAGTTACAATTAAAGGTAAGTTTGCATTTTTGAGAATTTCTTTGTTAAAGTTTATGTTCATGTTATGGGTGTTGGTTTGGTGAAGGAAAATTTTGAGTTTGAAGGGTTATTCTTATTTTCATTTTGGACAGCCATGAGTCACGTTTTTGATGAGGTATTTGTGCATATAATTGATGAGAAATAATGTTAATCATGGTGATTTAGTAACTTAGTGAATTATTTCATGTTTATATGGTGAATTATGCACTTTGATGGGAATTGGTATATGGGACGGCAATGTGATGTTGAAGAATGGTTTGTGGCAGCTTGTGGACACTTGAGTAATGGTATATATTGAAGGAAGTGTGGGCAGAATATTGACCTAGAAGGATTGATGATATGTATGTAAATTAACATTGTAAAGTGTATGTAAAGTTTGTAATGTTTAGGTGTGTTTGTAATGGTACTTAGAAATTGTAATTGTGAATGATATTTGGTGTGTTGAGGGTGATTGGAATCTGCCCAAAATAATGCTAATGTAATGTAGAAAATGCTTTTGGTAATGTGCCAAAACAGTTTGGTAGGTAAGTAAACAAATGGCAAAGGTAAGTGTGTGTTTGAAGTTGGGGTGTGAAATGCATATTGAGGGCAGTGTATATTTTAGCCTATAACCTTGAATGTGTAACCTCAATTGGTATGAGACCAATTTGAGGTGAAACTAGGCACAAAATGTGCCAACTTTCATTGAGAAACCATGCCAAAATTCTGCTTGCAAGGTGACCTAAAAATGACCAATTCGGATTAGGTGCAATTAGGACCTGAAAAATGACCAATTGGGCAGCAGTGAGTGTTTAGGCCATAACTCACTCAAACCAGGTCCAATTGACCTGAAATTTTGACCAAGAATAGTTAAGACCCATACCTACAAGTCTTATGAAGACACCAAAGCCCAGAAATGACCATAAGCAAGTCAAACAACTTGCACAAGTTCGGGTCCAAAAACTGGCCGAACCAGAATTGACCAATTTGACCTAAAATTGACCTAAAATGGTACCATTTGACCAGCAAGAGTGTAATGACCATAACTTGGTCTACTTAACTCGGATTGACCTAAAATTTTGCACCACGGTCCATAAGACCTAAATCTACAAGTTTGTAGTTTCGACCGAGACCGAAACCGAGGAACTAGATCGTCGGTTAGGTCAAACCAGTGTTCCGGAATCCAGATTTTTGCATTAAATTGAACTAAGCAAGGAAATGAATTTGGTAAAACATACCAAACATAAAACCATATCAAATGTTACATATTAACGACACTAAAACCTAATTTACCTAAAGCATAGCGAGGGTCGGTATATTAGGTGATTAAGTGAATAATTGAGTTCAAGTGCATTATTTACCAAACACCATCGATAGAGACAGTTTAAATTAATCTGAAACACTTCAAATTGTGTTTCTCGATTACCAAAGACTCGGGAAAAGGAAGGAAACACGAGTCCGGATCGAGAGACAAGTCATCGGAGGTTTGTGCACAACTAGTTTTTAAGCGATTTTGTTTTGAATATTTCATATGATTAAATGATATATTTTTCTTATGAATTATGTTTAACAAGCATTGGATTTAATTCCATGATTATTGAAAATTGTTATTGTATGTATGAATTTGGCTTTGTGAAATGGTATTTCCACAATTATTAAGCATTGTTATGGATTGAATAAATTATGTTTTTGGAAAATTGTGATAGAACATGTTTTGAATTGTGATAGTAACTTTCATGGAAAAATGCAAATTTATGATTTGAATTGTGATGAGCATAAAAAAATTATTGGATATTGAAATTGACTTTGAATCAAGTTGTATTGTGATTTATGCTCACTAAAAGGATTGTGATATTGTTTTATATCTCACTATAGATGCTTGACTAGGTTATTACCCGTCTCTCTCATTTGTTGAGAAGACAATGGAGTTAGTTGTGTTTTGATTACCATGGTACGTGCACAGGCTTAGATTCTCCTCTGATTTGAGGTTAGATCTAAGTTTATTTTATCGTTATGGCCCTTACGGAAGATTCATTATTGTGATGGTACTGTGCACGATGATTCGACCTCCCCGACCATAGGGAGTTAGAATCAGATTCGACCTCCCCGACCATAGGGAGTTAGAATCACATCGAATATGGCCCTTTCGGATTAGTCTTGCATAGTTAGTGAGATAAAGATTGATTTTTGAGATACAACATGGTTTTTGAGATGCATAATGACTTTTGAGATACAGTATGATTTTTGAGATACAAAATGATTTTGAGATACAGAATGGCTTTTGAATGGTAAGGAATGGTGATTTCAATTATGGTTTGTGTGTAATTGATTTTGTTGGAATTACTTAAATGGATAGTCAAGATTTGATAAATTGAATTTTGTGCTCCAAGTTATTTATACAAATGATTTACATTATTAGCAATGAATATTTTGAGTTGTGAAATTTGATCGATTCGATTCTCAAATTATTTATCAGTAAAATTTGTCAATGTATATTGTACTATGTTTTAAATTATAGTTGTGCACCAGAGTTCACCACTCAATGATAGCTTTGTATCTTTGTCGCAGTAAGCGAGCATAGAGCGATGATTAAGTTGCTTTGAGGATACATTCAGATCGACTCGGGTATATCATAGATATACCCATGTACATAGGTTTTGATGTAAGCATGTAATAGTATGTATGTAAATTATTTTAGAAGTTGTATAGAAACTCTTGTAAAATATTTTGGTATTTAATTATATGTAAATTATCGTGAATGTAAATCTGAGATTTCATTTACTTAAATAGTTTTGTATTATATTTCTTGTATCTCAGTCTTTGAAAAATCACTATGGATTTGAATTGAGAAATATGTTGTGTTGAGAAATATATTGGAGTTGAGATTTGCAAATACATATTGAAGTGCTCTTCTGAGTTTTACAGAAGCTGCTTTATCCAAAATACGATGGCACTCTGCCAAAATTTTCTGAAACTCCAATTAAGTCAAATGTGTCGCTTTATCACTTGATTCAAAAAGGTTTTTAACACCTGTAAATAGTGCTCACCACTGTAAAAGAAGTAAGAAAAGTTTTGAAAATCCCTTGTAGTGTATTTAATGGGTTATCAGTAGACGGAGTTGGTAATTCATTAGGTATACTACGGGATCATGTTATGCCTTACAGAGGGGTAGGGTGTGACAAAAATACTAAAAAATTACTGTGGATTTGAGTTGAGAAACATATTAAGTTGATCAAATATTAGAGTTGAGATTGAGAAATATATTTGAAGTGCTTTTTTGACAGGTTTTTGAAGAACTGTTTTATTCAAAATACAGAGGGCACTCCACCAAAATTTTTACAGAAATTACTAATAATTCAAATGTGTTAGCTATTTCACTTCAGTTCAAAAAAGTTTTAACACCTGCAAATAGTGCTCACCACTGTAAAAAGAAGTAAGAAAAGTTTTAAAATCCCTTGTAGTGTATTTAATGGGTTATTAGTAGACGAAGTTGGTAATTCATTAAGTATACTATGGGATCATGTTATGCCTTACAGAGAGGTAGGGTATGACAGGTTAGACAGCCGTATGTCTGTCCAGTATACATCTATCATGTCAGGCACAAGGCCAGTGGGTATGCTGTTGAAGCCAGAAATACAATTATGCACAATGGCATCTGTCATGTCAGGCACAAGACTAGTGGGCAAGCATAAAACCTGTAGATCAATGATTATCCATGCAGGTTTTTTCATGTGGGCTTATTCATGTAGGCCTATCTATGTAGGCTTATTCATATAGGCCTATCTATGTAGGTTTATTCATGTAGGTGGTACAGCTATCTGTATTCCCTAATTGGTATACCAATCGATCTAACTATATATATATGCCTAGGTTTACTGTGGGCAATTAAGCATTAATAATTATTTATCTAAATTTTCATGTTCATGTATTATAGGAAAGTGAGTCACACATTTCTGTTTCATGTAATTTAGTGCATAATGATAACATAATTTTTTTGATGGTGATTTTTCAAGTCTTGTAAAATTATTTATAGTCAAATTATTGACCTGGACTCAAGTGTCTTGTAGCAATAGGATTTTAATTAGGTCAGTAGCTTTGACCCAATATTTAAGCTTCTTACATTCATAAGTTGAGGAAAATGATTAAAACAAAGTTGAAGGTCTGTTTCTCAGCTTTCCAGAATGGTGTGGCTCATTTCAATTGAAGATTTCTAGTGGGAGATATGCTTAAGACATTATTCTAGAATTAATGATCATTTATATCATTTTGTATGTATCTTGTACATATTTTATTAATAAAAGGCAATTTCACTTTTCCGTTTACATAATATATTTATGTATAATAGAAAAGGTCCATTGATATTTTGTTAGAAATTCTATTCTTAAGTTGTTAAGAATATGAGTGATAGTATTTCTAGCACAAAGTATCATAAATTAGTTCACAATCGAGGATACTTCACGCAGGACGTGACTTATCCAGAAAGATTGTAATTATGTTTATTCCCAAGGTATTTATATGAGATATAAATAAGATGGAGTGGTGAGTCTCATGTCATATAAAAAATATGATAGGCACTTATACATGATAAGTAGGCCAAACCAGTGATGCATATGACAAGCACATGGAGTTTACTGTTGTCAATGCATTGTCATGTATCATATCAGTGCATATAATCTTTAGACCTGAGATAACACAGTTATCTTGTATATAAGTGGTTTGAGTTTGATACTGCTTTCATACTTGTACTGTGTATAGCTATATGGGTATATGTTGTCTCCTACTAGTTATATATGAAGATAGGTGTTGATCAATATGGAATCTGTTACCCTAAGTAAATAGGGATAAAATCCTATGTTCATTTAATTGTTCTTGATGTTTCAAGTTCCTGGCCAGGACAGATAGATTTAGTTAGAAAAGATTTTGTGACAAGAAAATCTAATTAATCAAAAACTGGAATTAAAAGAGAACATAATGTTCATAGTAAATGGGGTTTGACATTAACCATGGCTCCAGCTCGAATTGGGATTTTGTAACAGAGAGATTCTAGTGCATAGTAACATATGATTAAAGGTTCATTTAAGGTATTCCTTATTACTAATTGGGTGGCCATGGCACGCTATGCTAGGTGTCAACCATGGTCTATGAGATGCCTAAAATGATTTAGAGAAATTATTCATGGTAAGAAAGAGTTCTGATGATATTAAGAGTTGATATCATATCTCATTGCCAATTAGTGATGAGCCTAGTGTCACACACATACACAAGTTAATCACCAAGTAAAATTTGATTTAATTGATTAATTAAAGAGTTTAATTGATTAATTAAATAGGTTTGGTTTGCAATGAGAATGGAAAGTCCCTAGCATGGCTTGAAACCAAATCTAGGTTATTGGATGTATAGTATAAGTTAAATTTATATTTAAAGTGTTTAAAATATGAATTTAATTGTGAGAAATTAATTAATAGAGATTAATTAATTAATTTATATTTGATATAAATTGATTAGAAGAGGAGAAATAATGATTTTGGATTGAGAACTCAAAATTAAAACATAAGGGTAATTTGGTCATTTCACATGGTGACATGTGGCACCATGAGATGGTGACACATGGAATTATATAAGTTTGACATTTGTCTTCCTATCATGCAAGGTGATCAAAGTTAAGATTAAGTTTAGTTTTGACACTTGGCTTAATGTGATTAAGTCAATTAAAAATAAGATGCAATGTGGTGGTGACATGTGGCAAAGGGTTTAATAGATTATTTGACCTAATTATAAAAGGGAAAAGAAAAGAAGAAATACATAACTCTCTCTCTTTTCTCTCAAAGGTGGCGGCACCTCTCTCCCATCTTCCCTTCTTGCTTTCTTCATCAATTCAAAGAGAAATCATTCATTCCCTTTGAATTAAAATTGCTAGAAATTATTTCTAGTATCCTATACACATATATAACCTCTCCAAAAGCAAAACCCCAAATTATATTTGGTTGGCAAAGGCTTGAGAAACAAAATTGGGACTGCCATTGGTGATCTTAGTGTGGACAAGCTAGAGGGACAACACTTGGGGTCCTAGGAGCTTCCTAAAGGTGTCAATTGCATCCATAGTGTATCAAAGAGGTTAGTGCCCAAATTCCTCTTTCAAACTAGGGCTAAATTGAATTAATTTGTTAATTCACAATCTTAAATGGCAAATAAAGATCCTAATACATATTAAAAGTTTCTTAATATGCAATTGAGCATTGAAATTAATTAGGAACATAAGAGATGTGGCATGATGCATGAAACCCTAGAAGAAAAAATTTTGTAATTCAATGCTCCAATGCACCAATTTCCATGCTTCCGCTCCTTTAATTCGTATCAGAGCCACTATATTTGCCATTAGGATTGAATATGAGATTTAATTGCGTGATTGGATCAAATTTGGATTGATCTAAAGCTGTTTGGGTTCCATATGTGTGGCGGCATGAATGTGATTCACACCCTAAGGGTACGATTTGTTTTGGGCTTGGGTTTTTGTGTTTCTTTATGCAATTGTTGTATATCTTAAGGCCCATAATTAGGCCCATACCTAATTAAATTATTTAATTAGGAATTTTAATCACACAATTAATTATTAAAAAATGTTTTCAAGGTATTAAATTTGGAAAGGGTTTCTAAATTTAAATTGATTTGAATGAGATTCAAATATGATTTTTTTTATTAAATATGTGATATTCAATTTAATTTTTTAGTATATATATTTTATTTAATTGTTAAATTTTAATATGCATGATGGATGATCCTGGACAATAAAAGACCAATGTGATTGGATTTATTTCTTTTATATTTTTTGGGTTGTAAAATAATTAATTTTATTTTATTGGCATGTATTATAAGTGTTATAATAATTTAGGTTGTAATTTCATTTATTTGAGGAATTTAAAGTCCATATTCTTGTAAATTCGCCTTGGTATGCTAAGGATTATAATGTAATTGGATTGCAAGAAGATCAAGGAGGTCAAGAGCATTGGTGGGACCAGTGGGAGGAAATCAAGATCAATTGTTGATTATGTACTCCTTCAACAACTCATGTAAAATGAATGAATGAAATACACCTAGGAATGCCCTGATTCAATTCTTGGTGGCTCAGAATTGAATCCCTTAGAAAGTCCATGATTATGCCATATTAATTGTTTATCCATATATGGATGAGATGTATGGGAATGTATGCAAGTATATGATATATGCATGCTAATTAGATAATGTGCAAAGTGAGACCATAATAGTAATGAAGCCGACCACTAAATCTTCCAAACAAATGATTAAGTTGGAAATTGTATAAATAAAGTAATTATATCATGGGCCCTCCATTGAGGCAATTATTTTAAGAAATTTTAAATATTTGCATGTGATGCATTTAATTTAAGAGATTTTCTTAAGAATAATTGTTAAGCATGAGATGTTGTAAATATGTAAATAGTTGATGGCCAATAATGGATGTGTCTGAAGACATTAAAATTATTTGCATGTTTATTGGCTCAATGGGATCAACTTAACTAATGCAAGATAAATCAATAATGGATGTGCCTAAGATTTTAAGTATTAGGGGCTAGATAAATAATTGAACCTCACATGAGATGTGATGGGCAAGGAGTTGCTCACTTATAGTTTATTGTAATTCCAATAATGGATGTGCCTGAGGATGATCAATAAGAATATAAGAATTCAATCACCTACTACAAATCCATTCAACTAGGATTTCTGTTTCCTACTTTGGAAGTGTAGGATTCGCCAAGTTAGTGGGAGGACCAATTTGATTAAAAGACCATAATCATTTTATTTAATTACTTGATATATTTACTAATTAATCTAGCTATTTTCTGCAGTTAATTTTCTGATAATAATTAACACACAACAACCACCACCATCCAATATCCTTGCGAGCATACTTGATCACAATAGATTAACGGGACCTAATCTTTATGATTGGCTAAGAAATTTAAAACTTGTCCTGAACGTAGAACGTATTGGATATGTTATAGACTCAAAGGTTCGTGGTCCCTTACCTCCAGAGGCCAGTCAAGAGGAACATGACATTTTGGACAAGTGGAAGGAGCATGATATGAGAGCCAAGTGATACATGCTTACTTCTATGAGTAATGAGTTACAGAAGCAGCATGAAAATATGCAAAATGCAAGTGAGATCCTCTTTCACCTACAAGAGTTATATGGTGATCACAACAGGAATACACCTTGGCTGGTTTACTTAACATGCTGGTTATTGCCCTAAAGAATATGCTGGGCAATAAAGTAGAAGAGGTGGCTTTGATTGCATCTTCTTCTTATGTTGGAAAGTCCAAAAAGAAGAAGGGCAATAAGAATAAAAAACCTCAAATTCCTGGAACTTCCAAGAAGATAGCCAAACAAAAGGGCAAGACCGAAGCTAACAAAGGTAAGGGAAAGTGTTTCTACTGCCAGAAGGATGGGCACTGAAAAAGGAACTGCCCAGAGTATCTTGCTTCTTTGAAGGACAAGAAGAACACACCTTCAGAAGGCATATCTATATCTTGTTATTTAGATGCTGATGATGCTCATAGTTCATCTACAGCTTGGGTTTTAGATACTAGTGCCAGTTCTCACATTTCTTATGATATGCAGGAACTAGCAAACAGTAGCAGCTTACATGCTCGAGATGTTAGACTCCGGATTAGCGATGGCTTAACTGTTGAAGCTTTAGCCATAGGATTTAAATCTTTTTATATGTGTGAACATGTTTTGTGTTTAAATAATATTTTGTATGTACCTGATGCTTTTAAGAATATAATTTCTATATCTAGTTTGAGTAGAAACGGTTATGAATTTCAGTTTATAAATGATGTTTGTAATATTTATTTTCGAAATAAATATGTTGGCTCAGGTTATATGCATGATGGTCTTTATTATTTGGATAATAATGATAAACACAAATTGAATGCAAGCAATCTAAATGAATGTAATGCCATTATGAAAATCAAATCTAGTCCAAAATATCTTTGGCACTTAAGATTAGGTCATATTGCAGAAGATAGGATTACAAAACTTGAGAATATAGGGATTTTATCCTCATTGGGTTTTGAACCTAATCCAACTTGTGAATCCTGCCTTCAGGGAAAAATGACTAGATCACCCTTTGTTGGACAAGGACTAAGAGCTGAAAATATTTTGGAGCTAATACATAGTGACGTTTGTGGTCCATTTAAAGAAATGGCTAGAGGCAGTTTTTATTACTTTATTACCTTTACTGATGATAAATCAAGGTTAGGGTATTTGTATTTGATGAAATACAAACATGAATCCTTTGAAAAGTTCAAAGAATTTAAATCTGAAGTAGAAAATCAAACAAGAAGAAGTATTAAAACTCTTCGATCAGATCGTGAAGGTGAATACTTAAGTACTGAATTTGATGAATACTTAAAAGAGCATGGCATTATTTACAAGCTGACTCCTCCAAGAACGCCACAGCTGAATGGTGTATCTGAAAGGAGAAATCATGCCCTATTAGATATGGTACATATTATGATGAGCTATACTGACATGCCAATCTCCTTTTGGGTGTAACACCCCTAAGTTCGGTAGTGCGTTCTGCTGTTCCGGTGACCAGTGCTGTCCGGACAGCTAGGATGCCTAGAACTACACTTCAATATGAGTGAGGAGACATAAAATAATGAAATACAAGAAAAGAAAATACAAGAAAAACAAAGGAAAAATAATAGCAAAGAAGAGTAACCAAGTTAAGCGAGCCGGGAAACCTAACGATGGGTGACCGCACTGGGAAGTCACGGCGGGGAACCCTGGAAAACATTTTTAGGACTTAAATAGACCCTTATTGAAGAATAAATATCATTAGAAAGATCAAAGAAAAATTAAATAATTAGTACAAAGAAAAGTGAGAAATCGAAAAACAGACAAAACCCGGTGTTACCGAAAAATCGGGAATGCAACCCGAACAGGGGCATTATGGTCATTTGACATCCCGAATTGTCTTTTGACCTAAATTTCCATTAAAAATAAATAGTATTACACTTAGAAAATAAAATGAAAAATTAATTTGGTGGTACCTAAAGTAAATAGTGAGAATTAAGGGTTTAATGTGGGATTAAGTGAAAGTTTAACATATTATATGATTAAGTGAGTAAGTGGACCACTAAGGGAATAAAATACACACATATTGGGGCAGGTGTAAGTCCACTAACCAGCTGAAACTTCATCTTCCCCAAGTTCTCCCAACATTGCCGAATTGAAAAAAATGAAAACCACCATGGCCGTTTTTCATGCAAGCTCATGTAACCACTCATTTCACTTCTAATCACTTAGGTTCCCTCATGAAAAATTGTCTACACATCACAAGGAAGAGTTTGATACCAAATTTGAGAAGTTTAATCAAGGTTTAACAAGTTCCAACTATAAGGTAAGTTTACATTTTTGAAGAATTCTTTGTTAAACTTTGTGTACATGTTATGGGTGTTGGTTTTGTGAAGGAAATTTTTAAATTTGAAGAGTTATTGAGATATCCATTTTTGGGCAGCCATGTAGTCATGTATTTGATGAAATAATTATGCATATATTTGATAAGAAATGATGTTGGTTATGGTGATTTAATATCCTAGTAAAATATTTCATATGTATAAGGTGATTTTTGCACTTGGATGAAAATTGATGATTGTAGGACACTTGGGTATTGAGGAAGATTTTCGGCAGCTTGGGGATTCTTGAATAAATGTGTGCGTTCATGAAGGTGTTGGCAGAATATTGACCTTGAGAGTTGATGGATATGTGTATAGATTGATTGTGTAAGTATATGTAAAAATTTGTAATGGTTAGGTGTGTATGTGATTGTATTTAGACTTTGTAAAGGTGAGCTTTAATTGGTGTATTAAGGATGTTTGTAATCTGCCTAAAGTGATGTTAATGTAAAGTGGAATATGGTTTCGGTAATGAACCAAAACAGAAATGGTAAGGGGAAATGCACATATAGTAATGAAGTGTGTAATTGATGTATGTTAAGTAAGGTAGTTAAGGGCAGTGTACATTTTAGCCAATAAGTTTAAATGTATAACCTCAATTGGTATGAGACCAATTGGAGATGAAACTAGGCACAAAATGTGCCAACTTTCATTGAGAAAATATACCAAAATTCTGCTTGCAAGGTGACCTAAGAAAATGACCAATTCGGATTAGGTGCAATTAGGACCTGAAAAATGACCAATTGGGCAGCAGTGAGAATTTAGGCTATAACTCACTCAAAACAGGTCCAATTGACCTGAAATTTTAACCATGAATAGTTAATACCCATACCTACAAGTCTTATGAAGACACCAAAGCCCAGAAATGACCAGAAGTAAGTCAAAAAGCTTGAACAAGTTCGGGTCCAAAAACTGGCCGAACCAAAGTTGACCAAATTGACCTAAAATTGACCTAATTTGATACCATTTGACCACCAATAGTATAATGACCATAACTTGGTCTACTTAACTCGGATTGACCTAAAATTTTGCCCCGCGTGCAATAAGACATAGATCTACAAGTTTGTAGTTTTTATCGAAACCCGAAAACCGAGGGAACTAGGTCATCCGGCTAGGTTAAACTAGTATCCCGAAATCCAGCAATTTGTAATGAAATGCAAGAAAACGCAATATACATAGAATTGAGTTTGGTAACACGTACTAAACCTAAAACCCTATCGAATGTGACATGTTAATGACACTAAAACCTAATTTACCTAAAACGCATCGAGGGTCCGTATATTAGGTGATTAAGCAAATAAAGGTATTTAGTGAATTGTTTATCGAACATTATCGTTAGAGGCAAATTAATTTAGCACTGAAACACTTCAAATTGTGTTTCTCAGTTAACAAGGACTCAGCAAAAGGAAAAGAAATACTGAGTCAAGACCAGGAGATAAATATCAGAGGTTTGTGCACAACTAGTTTTCAACTGATTTTACTCTGAATAAGATTTCATATGATTAATTGTATGTTATTGATTTAAATTGTGTTTGTGCACAACTAGTTTTCAACTGATTTTACTCTGAATAAGATTTCATATGATTAATTGTATGTTATTGATTTAAATTGTGTTTGTGCACTGTGAGATTTCTTTTGAATTTTTCAATTGAAATGAATTATGACTATTTGTACATTATTGTTTTAAATTGTGGAAATGTGTTTGAATGGATATTTATTGCTTGAAAAGCATTGTAAATGATTTGATGGATACTATTGATTGAAAAGCACTGTAAATGGTTTTTGTGGAAATTAAAGATAATTATGAATTGTGTTGCCATTTTGTGAATAAAATTATAACTTTGGAAATTTATTGGATTCTCACGAATCATTTGAATAAAATGTTTGGAATTGATTTTGTGTTCACACTTAGCATGACAGTATGATATCATTCCTTCTCCATTTATGGGTTGTGATCATTTATTTTTCTTCTCCATTTATGGAGTCGTGATCGTTTATTTTTCTCCCTCTCTGGTTTACCAGTTGAGGTGATCGGATGAGTACTCATTATATAGCTAGCTCCCTTCCTCATTGATTTCGATTAGTGGGGTTGTGATTGCTTTGTCGTGGTGTACAACGCGGCATTGATCGAAAATTTGTGTCATGGCTTAAGTTGTGAATGAATTGGCAACACTGTATTCTTAACTTATTCGACTAAATTGTGTTGTTATGCGATTTGATAATTTGTGAAATGAAGTTAAATTCTTATTGACATTTACTGTCTTTCGAATTTAAGCGTGTTCGATTATTGAGATTTATTGTGAGATTGTGAAATGAATTTAAACTCTTATGGACATATCATCTTTTGAATTCAACCATGATCGACTTCTCAAATTTATTGTGATATTGAGAAATGGAGTTTAAATTCTGGTTGACAATTATTGTCTTGAAATTAACTATGGTTTTAAGTATCCACTATTTATATGATTTATGAATTGTGATTTAAATTGTATTTGGTTAATGTTGTGCACCACTGAGACATTGTCTCGTTGATAGCTTTATTCTTTGTCGCAGTAGAGAGACAGGCAGGCGTGAACTAAGGTTGCTAGTATCTCCAATGAGAGACTACCGGGTATAATGAGTATACCAATATTTTGTATTTTGTAATGTAATGTATGTTCACTGTATGTACATATTGTTGTTGGTTTTGAGCAGTTGTAAATTAAAATTGTACATTGGAGTTGTAAAGCAAATTATGAGATATTTTGACTTGTAAAAATTGTATTATATTTTCTCTATCTCAGTCCTTGAAAAATTACTGTGAATTTGACTTGAGAACTGTGTTGGGTTGAGAAAAATGTCGAAGTTGAAATTTGGAAATCTATTGAAGTGCTTTTACGAGTTTTACAAGAACTGTTTTATCCAAAATACAGATGGCACTCTGCCAAAATTTTTACAGAAACTCCAAATCATTCAAATGTGTTAGTTCTATCACTTCAGTTCACAAAAGTTTTTAACACCTGTAAATAGTGCTCACCACTGTAAAAGAGGTAAGAAAAGTTTTTAAAATCCCTCGTAGTGTATTTAATGGATTATCAGTAGACAGAGTTGGTAATTCATTAGGTCTACTACGGGATCATGTTAAGCCTTACAGAGGGGTAGGGTGTGACATGTTTTAGTGGTATCAGAGCAAAGTTTTTAAATTCTGTTTTCACCTGTTACTTGAACATTCTTTCTTCATAGTACAACTGCTCAATATCATTGTTTGATACATACAGTACATTACATTATAAATATGCACTAACGGGAGGAAATCTCCTTGTGTTATTTGTTCAGGAGATCTAAAATCCTCGCATTGAATATGGAAGAGGGTGATTGTTTAGTCGATCAATCTATTGAGGCTGAGGTGCAAGGGGATGCCCCAGGCCTACATAATGTTAGTGGTTCACCGCACCACCCTGCAGATCTGCGATTCCTGCTCAGTTCGCTTAGCAGATGGCTGCAATGTTCCAACAAATGGCTGGTAATGTGCCTACTCAAGTCCCAATACAGACACCAGTGGTACAACCACAGTCTCCGACTAGGCAGTATGATAAATTGATGAAATATGGGGCTACAGAGTTCAAAAGGACAGTAGATCCTCTAGAGGCTGAATAGTGGTTAGAGAGGATGGATAGGGTATTCAAGAAACTGCATTGTACAGAGGAGCTCAGATTCGAATACTCTGTATCTTTGTTACAGGGGGATGCTTATGACTGGTGGAAAACCATTCCCCACAGTCTGGTAGAACCTGCAGTGCTAACATGGAATGACTTTCTCAGGGAATTCAGACAGAAATATGTCCCTGATGCTTATGTAGACCAGAAGTTACAAGAATTCCTAAGTTTGAAATAGGGGAGCAGATCAGTGGCTGAGTATGAAAGAGAATTTTCCTGCCTGAGCCATTATGCAGTAAGTTTACTTGCTACCAGCAGGGAGAGATGCAAGAGGTTTGAAACCGGCTTGAAGCCCAGTATCAGACTACAAGTAGTCGGCTTCAAACACACTAACTTCTCTGAACTTATTTCTCAAGCTCTAGAGTTAGAAAGAATCGAGTCTGAAACTGCTCCTGAGAGAAAAAAATCAGAGAAGACAGAGAATGAGGGAAAATCTGTAGAACAGAGTTCCAGTGGTCCCATTGGAAAGAGGAAGAATTATGAGGACACAAAGAGAGGTGGCAAGAAGTCCAGTAGAGGAAGACATTTAGGACGTAAACCTCCTCTATCACAGTCAGTGATCTTGGAGGTTCCTACCATTCCCACCAATGTGAAAATTGTGGAAGATATCATGGTGGGATATGCTATAAGGCTATTGGAGCCTGTTATAATTGTGGAGGCATAGGAGACTTTGCCAAGGACTGCACCAGTAGTCCCAGAGTTGGACCACCTCCTACTACTGCAGAAGGGTCAGTTCAAAGCCCTATCACCAGAGGTTCGCAACCACCCAGCAGAGGTAGAGGCAGGGGTATAGGTAGCCCAGCAGGCAGCCAAGGCACAGTGAAACATTCAGAGCAAGACAGTGCTCCGGTCAGAGTCTATGCAATGAGACAGAGGGAAGAGGCCGAGACATCTGATGTTGTGGCTGGTACTTTCTCAACTTTTAACCAAGATGTGTTTGTGTTATTTGATCTGGGTTCTACCCATTCTTATGTGAGTGCTAGCATCATTGATTGCATTGCTGTTCCATGTACAAAAATGGACTTTGAGGTGCTAGTAACAAGTCCGCTAGGACAGGAGGTCAGGGAAATAAATTTTGATACATTAGTGATTAGTCCTTTAGGATAGGGATTGTGATAATAAGTGAAATTAGTTTTGGAAGAGTTTCTCGGCGAAAAGTATTTCCTGACACACCATAAGTTATAAAGCTAATTGGCGAGCCTATTTAATGTAAAGCAAGAGGATGTAAAAGTAAGTTACAGTAATAGAATTGCTCTAGATGAAGGCAGAGATGTTACTGTTAGTAATTGATAATGGATATTGTAATCAGAATAAGTTCGGATATCAGTGAATTCGAAAAGGACAAAGGATAGGAAGGTTTGATCTATTGGGATGTATTGTAGTAACTATGCAATGTTCTTGATTGTTATACTGTAAACTGCGGATTACAGTAGTAACTTGAGATTATTGTGTAGAGCTACGTACTATCTGATAGTACACCTAGATGAGAATGGTTGCCAACGGCATCTGTTTTGGTATAGTTATGCCATTACAGAATTTAATCATTAGAAATAAGTTTGAAAATCCTACTTAAGGATCTAAAACTCAAAAGTTAGAATATCGAAAGGTTATAGTTCGGTAAAAAAGAAAGTAAGTTATAAAATATTGACAGATAAAAAGAGTTATAGAAGTAGAAATTTGAACAGTTGATTCATATATAACAAAGAAATATTACGAATGTGAAGAAGACTATGGATTAGAATGGTCAGAGGACCAATGACTAGATAAATGATTCTAACATGACCTCAACGGTTATTCAAGAAGGAACATGAATCGAAATATTAGACAGGACAATAGTAAGAGAAGATTAGTGTTATACAAACAAATTAAACATTGTATTAGATTGTTAAAAGTCTTATTCAAATTTGAGGAAAAGAAGATTATACGATCGTATAGAAAGGAGAAAATAAACGTATGACTATTGTAAGATGGCTATTGGGTAAAATTTCGTGGACGAAATTATTTTAAGGGGGGGAGAATTGTAACACCCCTAAGTTCGGTAGTGCATTCTGCTGTTCCGATGACCAGTGCTGTCCGGACAGCTAGGATGCCTAGAACTACACTTCAATATGAATGAGGAGACATAAAATAATGAAATACAAGAAAAGAAAATACAAGAAAAACAAAGGAAAAATAATAGCAAAGAAGAGTAACCAAGTTAAGCGAGCCGGGAAACCTAACGATGGGTGACCGCACCGGGAAGTCACGGCGTGGACCGTTGACTAGCTCCTCTGCGGGAACCACGGAAAACATTTTAGGACTTAAATAGACCCTTATTGAAGAATAAATATCATTAGAAAGATCAAAGAAAAATTAAATAATTAGTACAAAGAAAAGTGAGAACTCGAAAAACAGACAAAACTCGGTGTTACAGAAAAATCGGGAATGCAACACGAACAGGGGAATTATGGTCATTTGACATCCCGAATTGTCTTTTGACCTAAATGTCCATTAAAAATAAATAGTATTACACTTAGAAAATAAAATGTAAAATTAATTTGGTGGTACCTAAAGTAAATAGTGAGAATTAAGGGTTTAATGTGGGATTAAGTGAAAGTTTAACATATTATATGATTAAGTGAGTAAGTGGACCACTAAGGGAATAAAATAAACACATATTGGGGCAGGTGTAAGTCCACTAACCAGCTGAAACTTCATCTTCCCCAAGTTCTCCCAACATTGCCGAATTGAAGAAAATGAAAACCACCATGGCCGTTTTTCATGCAAGCTCATCTAACCACTCATTTCACTTCTAATCACTTAGGTTCCTTCATGAAAAATTGTCTACACATCACAAGGAAGAGTTTGATACCAAATTTGAGAAGTTTAATCAAGGTTTAACAAGTTCCAACTATAAGGTAAGTTTACATTTTTGAAGAATTCTTTGTTAAACTTTGTGTACATGTTATGGGTGTTGGTTTTGTGAAGGAAATTTTTAAGTTTGAAGAGTTATTGAGATATCCATTTTTGGGCAGCCATGTAGTCATGTATTTGATGAAATAATTGTGCATATATTTGATAAGAAATGATGTTGGTTATGGTGATTTAATATCCTAGTAAAATATTTCATATGTATAGGGTTATTTTTGCACTTGGATGAAAATTGATGATTGTAGGACACTTGGGTATTGAGGAAGATTTTCGACAGCTTGGGGATTCTTGAATAAATGTGTGTGTTCATGAAGGTGTTGGCAGAATATTGACCTTGAGAGTTGATGGATATGTGTATAGATTGATTGTGTAAGTATATGTAAAAATTTGTAATGGTTAGGTGTGTATGTGATTGTATTTAGACTTTGTAAATGTGAGCTTTAATTGGTGTATTAAGGATGTTTGTAATCTGCCCAAAGTGATGTTAATGTAAAGTGGAATATGGTTTTGGTAATGAACCAAAACAGAAAGGGTAAGGGGAAATGCACATATAGTAATGAAGTGTGTAATTGATGTATGTTAAGTAAGGTAGTTAAGGGCAGTGTACATTTTAGCCAATAAGTTTAAATGTGTAACCTCAATTGGTATGAGACCAATTGGAGGTGAAACTAGGCACAAAATGTGCCAACTTTCATTGAGAAACATACCAAAATTCTGCTTGCAAGGTGACCTAAGAAAATGACCAATTCGGATTAGGTGCAATTAGGACCTGAAAAATGAGCAATTGGGCAGCAGTGAGTGTTTAGGCCATAACTCACTCAAAACAGGTCCAATTGACCTGAAATTTTAACCATGAATAGTTAAGACCCATACCTACAAGTCTTATGAAGACACCAAAGCCCAGAATGACCAGAAGTAAGTCAAAAAGCTTGCACAAGTTCGGGTCCAAAAACTGGCCGAACCAAAGTTGACCAAATTGACCTAAAATTGAACTAATTTGATACCATTTGACCAGCAATAGTATAATGACCATAACTTGGTCTACTTAACTCGGATTGACCTAAAATTTTGCCCCGCGTGCAATAAGACATAGATCTACAAGTTTTTAGTTTTGACCGAAACCCGAAAATCGAGGGAACTAGGTCGTCCGGCTAGGTTAAACTAGTATCCCGAAATCCAGCAATTTGCAATGAAATGCAAGAAAACGCAATATACATAGAATTAAGTTTGGTAACACGTACCAAACCTAAAACCCTATCGAATGTGACATATTAATGACACTAAAACCTAATTTACCTAAAACGCATCGAGGGTCGGTATATTAGGTAGTTAAGCAAATAAAGGTATTCAGTGAATTGTTTATCGAACATTCTCGTTAGAGGCAAATTAATTTAGCACTGAAACACTTCAAATTGTGTTTCTCAGTTAACAAGGACTCAGCAAAAGGGAAAGAAATACTGAGTCAAGACCAGGAGACAAATATCAGAGGTTTGTGCACAACTAGTTTTCAACTGATTTTACTCTGAATAAGATTTCATATGATTAATTGTATGTTATTGATTTAAATTGTGTTTGTGCACAACTAGTTTTCAATTGATTTTACTCTGAATAAGATTTCATATGATTAATTGTATGTTATTGATTTAAATTGTGTTTGTGCACAACTAGTTTTCAACTGATTTTACTCTGAATAAGATTTCATATGATTAATTGTATGTTATTGATTTAAATTGTGTTTGTGCACTGTGAGATTTCTTTTGAATTTTTCAATTGAAATGAATTATGACTATTTATACATTATTGTTTTAAATTGTGGAAATGTGTTTGAATGGATATTTATTGCTTGAAAAGCATTGAAAATGATTTGATGGATACTATTGATTGAAAAGCACTGTAAATGGTTTTTGTGGAAATTAAAGATAATTATGAATTATGTTGCCATTTTGTGAATGAAATTATAACTTTGGAAATTTATTGGATTCTCACGAATCATTTGAATAAAATGTTTGGAATTGATTTTGTGTTCACACTTAGCATTACAGTATGATATCATTCCTTCTCCATTTATGGGGTTGTGATCGTTTATTTTCCTTCTCCATTTATGGAGTCGTGATCGTTTATTTTTCTCCCTCTCTGGTTTACCAGTTGAGGTGATCGGATGAGTACTCATTATATAGCTAGCTCCCTTCCTCATTGATTTCGATTAGTGGGGTTGTGATTGCTTTGTCGTGGTGTACAATGCGGCTTTGATCGGAAATTTGTGTCATGGCTTAAGTTGTGAATGAATTGGCAACACTGTATTCTTAACTTATTCGACTAAATTGTGTTGTTATGTGATTTGATAATTTGTGAAATGAAGTTAAATTCTTATTGACATTTACTGTCTTTCGAATTTAACTGTGTTCTGATTATTGAGATTTATTGTGAGATTGTGAAATGAATTTAAACTCTTATGGACATATCTTGTCTTTTGAATTCAACCATGATCGACTTCTTGAAATTTATTGTGATATTGAGAAATGGAGTTTAAATTCTGGTTGACAATTATTGTCTTGAAATTAACTATGGTTTTAAGTATCCACTATTTATATGATTTATGAATTGTGATTTAAATTGTATTTGGTTAATGTTGTGCACCACTGAGACATTGTCTCAGTGATAGCTTTATTCTTTGTCGCAGTAGAGAGCAGACAGGCGTGGAACTAGGTCGCTAGTATCTCCAGCGAGAGACTACCGGGTATAATGAGTATACCAATATTTTGTATTTTGTAATGTAATGTATGTTCACTGTATGTACATATTGTTGTTGGTTTTGAGCAGTTGTAAATTAAAATTGTACATTGGAGTTGTAAAGCAAATTATGAGATATTTTGACTTGTAAAAATTGTATTATATTTTCTCTATCTCAGTCCTTAAAAAATTACTGTGAATTTGACTTGAGAACTGTGTTGGGTTGAGAAAAATGTTGAAGTTGAAATTTGGAAATCTATTGAAGTGCTTTTTACAGGTTTTCTGAAGAACTGTTTTATCCAAAATACAGATGGCACTCTGCCAAAATTTTTACAGAAACTCCAAATCATTCAAATGTGTTAGTTCTATCACTTCAGTTCACAAAAGTTTTTAACACCTGTAAATAGTGCTCACCACTGTAAAAGAAGTAAGAAAAGTTTTTAAAATCCCTTGTAGTGTATTTAATGGATTATCAGTAGAAGGAGTTGGTAATTCATTAGGTATACTACATGTTATGCCTTACAGAGGGGTAGGGTGTGACATTGGGGATTTGCATTAGAATCAGCTTTGCATATTCTGAGTAGGATTCCATCTAAATCAGTCTCTTCCACACCTTATGAGATATGGCATGGAAGACAACCAAGTCTTAAACATGTTAACATTTGGGGTTATCCAGCTTATATCAAAAAGTTGAAGACTGACAAATTGGAAACCAAATCAGAAAAGGGTCGATTTGTTGGGTATCCAAAAGAAAAGTTTTAGATATTATTTTCATTTGCCTACATCACAAAGAGTTATGGTAAGCAGAGATGCCATATTTCTTAAACAACAGTTTATTTAAGAAGGAGGCAAAGAAGGGAAATAGAGTTAGAATTGGAGAATTCTAACCAACCAACAGATCAAATGGATATAGATCCATCTAGTCAACCTATACCTATTGATGAAACATCTACACTAATTCCTCGCAGATCAACCAAGATATCTCACCCACCAGTGAGATATAATTTTCTTCTTGAAGATGAACAAGAGTTATTTACTCATGAAGAAATAGATCATAGAGATGATCCTCTTACCTATGAAGAAGCTATATCAAATATAGACTCTTAAAAATGGATTGAAGCTATGAAATCCGAAATTGATTCCATGCATAAGAATCAAGTTTGGGACCTTGTTGACCCACCTGAAGGTATTATACCTATAAGATGGTTTTGCCAAAGGCAAGGAATAGACTATGAGGAGACTTTCTCGCCTATTGCCATGTTTAAATCAATTAGGATTCTATTAGCAATAGCTGCATACTATGATTATGAGATTTGGCAGATGGATGTCAAAACAACTTTTCTCAATGGATACATTGATGGAAACATTTTTATGGAACAACCTAGGGATTTTGAATCCCAAGATAGTTCCAAGGTGTGCAAGCTAAAGCGATCCATTTATGAGTTAAAACAAGCTTCGAGGAGTTGGAACATCCGTTTCGATGAAGCCATTAAGTCATTTGGTTTTATAAAAAATGTGGATGAACCATGTGTATATAAGAAGGTTAGTGATAGTGCTGTCTCTTTCCTTGTCTTATATGTGGATGACATTCTGTTGATAGGTAATGACATAGGTATGTTGACAACTGTCAAGGTATGATTGTCAAATATATTCTCCATGAAAAGACTTAGGGGAGGCAACCTATATTCTTGGAATTTGCATCTATAGAGATAGAGCAAAATGAATAATTGATTTATCCCAAAGTCTATACTTGGAAAGGTGTTAAAGAGGTTTAACATGCTTGATTCCAAGAGAGGATTGTTACTAGTAAGACATGGTATCCACCTTTCTAAACAGATGTCTCCAAAGACACCTGAAGAAAGAGATAAAATGGCCAGGATTCCATATGCTTCGGCTATTGAAAGTTTGATGTATGCAATGATGTGTACTAGGCCAGATATCGCATATGTTGTTAGTTTGACTAGTAGGTTTCAATCCAATCTAGGTTTGGAACACTGGATAGCTGTCAAGAATATCCTTAAGTACTTGAGAAGAACTAAGGATTTATTCTTGATTTATGGAGGTGGTGACTTGCAATTGGATGGTTATACTGATTCTAATTTCTATTCAGATATCGATGATAGAAAGTCTACCTCTGGGTTTGTGTTCATTTTTAATGGAGGTGTAGTCAGTTGGAAGAGTTCCAAACAGAGTACGATTACTGATTTCACTATAGAGGCTAAGTATATTGCTGCATCAGATGCTGCAAAAGAGGTTGTTTGGATAAAGAAGTTCATGTCAGAACTTGTAGTAGTTCCTTCCATTGAGTTAGTAGTTCCTTCCATTGAGTTAGCAGTTCCACTCTATTGTGACAATAATGGAGCGGTCATACAGGCTAAGGAACCCCGGTCTCACCAAAAATCCAAATACATAGAAAGGCTCTACCACATTATCAGAGAGATAGTTGGGTGAGGCAATGTAGCCATGCAAAATATAGCATCAGCTGAAAATCCAGCAGATCCATTCACAAAGCCTATGTCACAAACTCAGTTAGACTGACATCTTGAGAAGATGGGTCTAAGATATTGTAATGAATTGCTCTAGTGCTAGTAGAAGATTGTTAGTAGTATGCTCTAGAGCATATCATTTTGTATGTATCTTGTACATATTTTATTAATAAAAGGCAATTTTACTTTTCCATTTACATAATATATTTATGTATAATAGAAAAGATCCATTAATATTTTGTTAAAAATTCTATTCTTAAGTTGTTAAGAATATGAGTGATAGTATTTCTAGCACAAAGTATCATAAATTGGTTCACAATCGGGGATACTTCACACAGGACACTACTTATCTAGAAAGATTGTAATCATGATTGGTCCCAAGGTATTTATATGAGATATAAATAAGATATAGTGGTGAGTCTCATGCCATATAACAAACATGAGAAGCACTTATACATGATAAGTAGGCCAAATCAGTGATGCATATGATATGCACATGGAGTTTACCCTTGTCAATGCATTGTCATATATCATGTCAGTGCATGTCACACCCTACCCCTCTGTAAGGCATAACATGATCCCGTAGTATACCTAATGAAGTACCAACTTCGTCTACTGATAACCCATTAAATACACTACAAGGGATTTTAAAAACTTTTCTTACTTCTTTTACAGTGGTGAGCACTATTTACAGGTGTTAAAAACCTTTTTGAACTGAAGTGATAAAACCAACACATTTGAATTATTTGGAATTTCTGTAAAAATTTTGGCAGAGTGCCATCTGTATTTTGGATAAAACAGTTCTTCAGAAAACCTGTAAAAAGCACTTCAATATATTTCCAAATCTCAACTCCAATATTTTTCTCAACACAACATATTTATCAACTCAAATCCACAGTAATTTTTCAAGGACTGAGATAAAGAAAATATAATACAATTTTTACAAGTCAAAATAACTCATAATTCTTTTACAACTTCAAGGTACAATTTGAATTTACAACTGCTCAAAACCAAAAACAATATGTACATACAGTGGTCATACATTCTGATTACAAAATGCAAAATGTTGGTATACTCATTATACCGGTAATCTCCATTGGAGGTACTTGCAGCCTAGTCTGCTGCCCTGTCTGTCTGTCTACCTCCAGACAATGTCTCAGTGGTGCACAACATTAACCAAATACAATTTAAATCACAATTCATAAATCATATAAATAGTGGATACTTAAAACCATAGTAAATTTCAAGACAGTAATTGTCCACAAGAATTTAAACTCCATTTCTCAATATCACAATAAATTTCAATAAGTCAGATCATGGTTGAATTCAAAAGACAGTATATGTCAATAAGAGTTTAAATTCATTTCACAATCTCACAATACATATCAATAAATCACACACAGCTTAATCATGTTCCAAAGTTCAATTCGTCCCAAAAGCCGATGGCTAATGAGGTATTCAATTCGTCCCAAAAGTTAATGACTAATGAGGAATAACATAGCTAGCTAGCAAAAATATGAGTACTCATCCAATTCGTCCTCAACAGGCACACACCTCAACACTTCAGCCAGAGAGGGAATTCAATTCGTCCCACTAGACAAGCTAGCGAGGAATACAATCAATATACATGATAGCTGTGGTTTCAAACCATTTCCAATGTTTTTTCAATCAATAAGTATCCATCAATATCATTCAAACAATTTTACACAGTTTCAAACCATTTACAATGCTTTTCAAGTAATAAATTTCCATTCAAACACATTTCCACAATTTAAAACAATAATGTACAAATAGTCATAATTCATTTCAATTGAAAATTCGAAAGAAATAGTTGTTGTGCACAAACCTCTGATAATTGTCTCCTGGTCTGGACTCAGTGTTTCCTTCCCTTTTCCTGAGTCTTTGGTAACTGAGAAACACAATTTGAAGTGTTTCAGTACTAAATTAAACTATCTCTATCGATGATGCTTGATAAGTAATTCACTGAAAGCTATTATTTGTATAATCACCTAATATACCGACCCTCGATGCATTCTAGGTAAATTAGGTTTTAGTGTCACTAATATGTCACATTCGATAGTGTTTTAGGGTTGGTACACGTTACCAATTTCATTTCCTTGTTTAGTGCATTTTATTGCAACTTGCTAGATTCCAGGATACTAGTTTGACCTAGCTGGACGACCTAGTTCCCTTGGTTTTTGGGTTTCAGTCAAAACTACAAACTTGTAGATCTATGTCTTATGGAACGAAGGGCAAAATTTCAGGTTATTCCGAGTTATGTAGACCAAGTTATGGTCATTTTACTATTGCTGGTCAAATGGCATCAAATTAGGTCATTTTAGGTCAATTTGGTTAACTTTGGTTCGGCCAGTTTTTGGACCCGAACTTGTGCAAGCTGTTTGACTTGCTTATGGTCATTTCTGGGCTTTGGTGTCTTCATAAGACTTGTAGGTATGGGTCTTAACTATTCATGGTTAAAATTTCAGGTCAATTGGAGCTGTTTTTAGTGAGTTATGGCCTAAACACTAACTGCTGCCCAAATGGTCAGTTTTCAGGTCTCAATTATACTTAATCCGAATTGGTCATTTTTCATGCTACCTTGCAAGCAGAATTTTGGTATGCTTTCTCAATGAAAATTGCCACATTTTGTGCCTAGTTTCACCTCCAATTGGTCTCATACCAATTGGAGTTACACATTTAGAGTTATAGGCCAAAATGCACACTGTCCTTAATTACCTTGCTTAAACATGTAGCAATTACACATTTACCTTACCATAAATCCACTCCTCAACCCAATTCTGTTTTGGTACATTACCAAAACCATATACCACTTCACTTTAAAGTCACTTTGGGCAGATTACAAACATCCTCAATACACCAAATAAAACTCCAATTCATAAAGTCCAAATAAAACAATACATACACATGGACATTTCTAATTCTTACGCATACTCTACACAACCAATTTACATACACACTCATCAATCCTCAATGTCACAATTCTGCCCATATCTTCATGAACACATACATTTATCAAAGAAGCCTCAAGGCTGCCGAAAAGCTTCACCATGCCAAAGTGTCCATAATTCATCAATTTCCATTCCAAGTGCATAATCACCATTTACATGTGGAATTAACTACTAGGACATCAATTCACCCTATTCAACATGAATTCCCATCAAACATATGTAAAATAAATCATCAAATATACAATTCCATGGCTGCCCAAAATTGATATATCAAGAACTCCTCAAACTTGAAATTCTTTTTCACAATTTAAACACCCATAACAAGTATACAAACTTTAACAAAGCAAAGTTCAAAAATACAAACTTACCTATGGTTGGGGCTTGTTAAACCTTCACCAAACTTCTTGATTTTGGTATCAAGCTCTTCCTTGTGATGTGGGGACAATTTTTTATGAAGCAATCTAAGTGATTAGAGGTGAAATGGAGGAAAGGATCAAGCTCTAAGTGAAACGGCAATGGAGGATTTTCTTCCTTTTCAATTCGGCATGGCTGAATCTAAGTGAGGAAGATGAAATGCAGATGGGATAATGGGTGTACACCTGCCCCATTTAGCTTTTAATTAATCCTTTAGTGGCCCACTCACTCAAATAAATCATATAATAAGTTTAACTCCCACTTATTCCACATTAAACCCTTAATTGTTGCTATTTACTTTAGGTACCACCAAATTAATTTTTCATTTTATTTTCTAAGTGTAATATTACTTATTTTTAATGGACATTTAGGTCAAAAGACAATTCGGGGTGTCAATTGACCATAATGCCCCTGTTCGGGTTGCATTCCCGATTTTTCGGTAACACCGGGTTTTGTCTGTTTTTCGATTTCTCACTTTTCTTTGTACTAATTATTTATTTTCTTTGATATTTATAATGATATTTATACTTCCATAAGGGTCTATCTAAGTCCTAAAAATATTTTCTAGGGTTCCCGCATCAGTATTAGTCAACGGTCCACGCCAGTGACTTCCAGTATGATCACCCATCGCTAGGGTTCTCATTGCTTAACTTGGTTACATTTCTTTGCTATTATTTTTCCTTTGTTTTTCTTGTATTTTCTTTTCTTGTATTTCACTATTTTATGTCTCCTCACTCATAACGAAGTGTAGTTCTAGGCATCCTAGCTGTCCGGACAGCATTGGTCACCGGAACAGTAGAACGCACTACCGAACTTAGGGGTGTTACAATTCTCCCCCCCTTAAAATAAATTTCGTCTCGAAATTTTACCTGGCATTAGTCTCTGAACAGCTGTGGGTGCTGTCTCCTCATATCCTCTTCATGTTCCCAAGTAGCTTCTTGGCCTGAATGATGGTTCCACAGCACTTTAACCAGATGTATCTGTTTGTTCCTCAGCTGCTTCACCTCATATGCCAGAATTTTTATGGGTTCTTCCTCATATGAGAGGTCTGAATTTAACTCAATCTCTTCAACTGATAGTACATGAGATGGGTCAGATCTGTACCTCCTTAACATGGACACATGGAAGATACTGTGTATCCTTGCTAGCTCTAGAGGTAATGCCAACCGATATGCCAAAGGACCCACTCTTTCCAGAACTTCATATGGTCCAATGAAACGAGGACTTAGTTTCCCCTTTCTGCCAAATCTCATGATCCTCTTCCAAGGAGAAACTTTGAGGAATACCTTATCACCCACTGCATATTCAATATCTCTTCTTTTCAAATCAACATAGGACTTCTGATGATCTGATGCAGCCTTGAGTCTATCTCTAATCAATCTGATATTTTCCTCTGTCTGCTGAATAATTTCTGGCCCAATCATCTTCCTTTCACCTACTTCATCCCAACATAAGGGAGTTCTGCACTTTCTGCCATACAATGCTTCATGTGGAGGCATCCCAATGCTTGATTGGTATTGGTAGCTGTTGTTATAAGCAAACTCAATCAAAGGCAAGTGTGTATCCCAACTACCTTCAAATTCAATCACACAAGCTCGTAGCATATCCTCCAATATCTGAATAAACCTCTCAGACTGGCCATCTGTCTGTGGGTGGAATGCTGTGCTGAAGTTCAATCTAGTTGTTAGGGCTCTTTGAAGACTACCCCAGAATCTAGAAGTGAACCTAGGATCTCTGTCAGACACTATTGATACTGGCACTCCATGCAATTTTACAATCTCATATATGTACAATCTGGCCAATCTTTCCAGGCTATAGTCCATCCGAACTGGCAAAAAGTGAGCAGACTTGGTCAATCTGTCAACTATAACCCATACTGCATCATGACTACTCTGTGTCCTTGGAAGTCCTGTAACAAAATCCATAGTTATTCGTTCCCATTTCCACTCTGGTACTGACAAAGGATGTAACAAACCAACTGGAACTTGATGTTCTGCCTTTACTTGCTGAAAGTTAGGCATTTGGAAAAAAATTCAGCTATATCTCTCTTCATACCCATCCACCAGTAATGCTCTTTCAACCCTCTGTACATTTTAGTTCCACCAGGGTGCATAGCAAATGGAGACTCATGTGCTTCCTTCATAATGATCTGTCTCAATTCAGCATCATTAGGAACGCACATTCTGCCCTAATGTAGCAATAAACCATCATCTCTTACAGAGAATTCAGGTTTCTTGCCTGCCGACTTCTTTCAAGAGCTTCTAATATTTTTCATCACTCGAGCGACCATTCGACCGATCAATCAACACTGGCTGTACATGCCAAGCAACTACTGTCTGTCCCTCATCATCAATCTCTAAACTGGCATGCTGTGCTTTCAATTCACATACCATGGACAAAGGAGAAACTCTAAGACTTGCCATAGTCTTGCGACTTAAGGCATCAGCCACCACATTTGCTTTCCCTGGCTGATAGTCAATTAAGCAATCATAGTCTTTAATGAGTTCTAACCATCTCCTCTGCCTCAAATTCAATTCCTTTCGGGTGCCTAAGTACTTCAAGCTCTTGTGATCTGTGTAAATGTAGCATTTCTCTTCATACAAATAGTGTCTCCAGATCTTCAGAACAAAAACAATAGCTGCTAGCTCCAGATCATGTGTTGGGTAGTTTCTCTCATGCGATTTCAGCTGGCGTGATGCATAAGCAATGACATTCCGATCTTGCATCAGTATACAGCCTAACCCATTGTGAGAAGCATCACTATAAACTGTGTATTCTTTACCCGGAGTAGGTAAAGTGAGGACTGGAGCTTCAGTCAAACACCTCTTCAACTCATCAAAACTTTGCTGGCATTTATCAGTTCACTGAAATTTTACATCTTTTCGAAGCAGTTTGGTCAGTGGAGAAGATAACATAGAAAACCCCTTCACAAACCGACGGTAATATCCAGCTAAACCCAAAAAACTGCGAATTTTTGTGATGTTCCTGGGCGGCTTCCAATTAAGAATAGCTTCTACCTTGCTGGAATCTACCTTGATCCCTCCAGCTGACACAACATGTCCTAAAAAGGAGATTTCTTTCAGCCAAAATTCACAATTCGACAATTTGGCGTATAGCTGTTTCTCCCTTAAAGTCTGCAGTACAATCCGCAGATTTCTGTCATGCTCCTCTGCATTCCTTGAATATATCAAAATGTCATCAATAAACACCACCACAAAATTGATCAAGATATGGTCTGAAGATAGTGTTCATCAGATCCATAAAAGTAGCAGGAGCATTTGTTAACCTGAATGGCATTACTAGAAACTCATAGTGGCCATACCGAGTTCTGAAAGCAGTTTTTGGAATACTCTGCTCTTGCACCTTTAACTGATAATAACCAGATCGCAAATCAATTTTGGAGAATACAGCTGCACCCTTCAACTGATCAAACAGATCATCAATGCGAGGCAATGGATATCTGTTCTTTTTTGTCACCTTATTCAACTGTCGGTAGTCAATGCATAAGCAGAGAGTACCATCCTTCTTCTTAACAAACAATACTGGTGCTCCCCAAGGTGACACACTAGGGCAGATGAAGCCCTTTTCAAGTAGCTCTTGCAACTGTATCTTCAACTCCTTCAACTCTGCTGGTGCCATTCTGTATGGCGTTATGGAGATTGGTTCCACACCAGGCATAACATTAATTTCAAACTGCACTTCTCTTTCCGGAGGTAATCCTGGCAATTCATTAGGAAACACATCTGGAAAGTCATATACTGTAGGGATGTCCTTCAATGCTGGACTCCCCACTTGGGTGTCTACCACATGTGCCAAGTAGGCTTCACACCCCTTTCTGATCATTTTTTTGGCTAGTGCAGCCGAAATGATGTTTGATGGCAATAGCTGCCTTTCCCCATGTATTACCACATCATTGTACTGAGGAAGGCCAAAAGTGACTGTCTTCAGCCTACAGTCAATCATGGCATGATGCCTAGCTAACCAATCCATGCCCAAGATGATATCATAATCTCTGAAGGGCATTTCAATGAAATTAGACAGAAAGTGTGTCCTTGGATCACCAAAGGACAATCTCTATACATTCTATTAACCCTGACTTTCTGTCCTAACGGACTTGTTACTAGCACCTCAAAGTCCATTTTTGTACATGGAACAGCAATGCAATCAATGATGCTAGCACTCACATAAGAATGGGTAGAACCCGGATCAAATAACACAAACACATCTTGATTAAAAGTTGAGAAGGTACCAGCCACAACATCAGATGTCTCGGCCTCTTCCCTCTGTCTCATTGCATACATTCTGACTGGAGCACTGTCTTACTCTGAATGTTTCACTGTGCCTTGGCTGCCTGCTGGGCTACCTCTACCCCTGCCTCTACCTCTGCTGGGTGGTTGTGAACTTCTGGTGACAAAGCTCTAAACTGACCCTTCTGCAGTAGTAGGAGGTGGTCCAACTCTGCGACTACTGGTGCAGTCTTTGGCAAAGTGTCCTGTGCCTCCACAGTTATAACAGGCTCCAATAGCTTTGTAACAGATCCCACCATGATTTTTTCCATAAGTTTCACATTGGCGGGGAGGATAGGAACCTCTGGTACTCTGCTGACCAGATAGGGAAGGCTTCTGTCCTGAATATCTTCCCCTACCAGATTTCTTGCCACCTTTGCTGTGTCCCCTATAGTTCTTCCTCTTTCCAGTAGGACCACTGGAACTCTGTTATACAGATTTTCCCTCTTTCTCTGTCTTCTCTAATCTCTTTTTCTCAGGAGCAGCTTCAAACTCAATTCTTTCAAACTCTAGAGCTTGAGAAATAAGTTTAGAGAAGTTAGTGTGTTTGAAGCTGACTACTTGAAGTCTGATACTGGGCTTTAAGCCAGTTTCAAACCTCTTGCATCTCAGCCTCAATAGATTGATCGACTGAACGATCACCCTCTTCCATAGTCAATACGAGGATTTTAGATCTCCTAAACCAATAACACAAGGAGATTTCCTCCCGTTAGTGCATATTTATAATGTAATGTACTGTATGTATCAAACAATGATATTGAGCAGTTGTACTATGAAGAAAGAATATTCAAGTAACATGTGGAAATAGAATTTAAAAACTTTGCTCTGATACCACTAAAACATGTCACACCGTACCCTTCTGTAAGGCGTAACATGATCCCGTAGTATACCTAATGAAGTACCAACTTCGTCTACTAATAACCCATTAAATACACTACAAGGGATTTTAAAAACTTTTCTTACTTCTTTTACAGTGGTGAGCACTATTTACAGGTGTTAAAAACCTTTTTGAACTGAAGTGATAGAACCAACACATTTGAATTATTTGGAATTTCTGTAAAAATTTTGGCAGAGTGCCATCTGTATTTTGGATAAAACAGTTTTTCAGAAAACCTGTAAAAAGCACTTCAATATATTTCCAAATCTCAACTCCAATATCTTTCTCAACACAACATATTTATCAACTCAAATTCACAGTGATTTTTCAAGGACTGAGATAAAGAAAATATAATACAATTTTTACAAGCCAAAATAACTCATAATTATTTTACAACTTCAAGGTACAATTTGAATTTACAACTGCTCAAAACCAAAAACAATATGTACATACAGTGGTCATACATTACAGTACAAAATGCAAAATGTTGGTATACTCATTATACCCGGTAATCTCCCGCTGGAGGTACTAGCAGCCTAGTCTGCTGCCCTGTCTGTCTGTCTACCTGCGATAGCAATAAAAAGCTATCGCTGAGACAATGTCTCAGTGGTGCACAACATTAACCAAATACAATTTAAATCACAATTCATAAATCATATAAATAGTGGGTACTTAAAACCATAGTAAATTTCAAGACAGTAATTGTCCACAAGAATTTAAACTCCATTTCTCAATATCACAATAAATTTCAATAAGTCAGATCATGGTTGAATTCAAAAGACAGTATTTGTCAATAAGAGTTTAAATTCATTTCACAATCTCACAATACATATCAATAAATCACACACAGCTTAATCATGTTCCAAAGTTCAATTCGTCCCAAAAGCCGATGGCTAATGAGGTATTCAATTCGTCCCAAAAGTTAATGACTAATGAGGAATAACATAGCTAGCTAGCAAAAATATGAGTACTCATCCAATTCATCCTCAACAGGCACACACCTCAACACTTTAGCCAGAGAGGGAATTCAGTTCGTCCCACTAGACAAGCTAGCGAGGAAGACAATCAATATACATGATAGCTGTGGTTTCAAACCATTTCCAATGTTTTTCAATCAATAAGTATCCATCAATATCATTCAAATAATTTTACACAGTTTCAAACCATTTACAATGCTTTTTAAGCAATAAATATCCATTCAAACACATTTCCACAATTTAAAACAATAATGTACAAATAGTCATAATTCATTTCAATTGAAAAATTGAAAAGAAATAGTTGTTATGCACAAACCTCTGATAATTGTCTCCTGTTCTGGACTCAGTGTTTCCTTCCCTTTTCTTGAGTCTTTGGTAACTGAGAAACACAATTTGAAGTGTTTCAGTACTAAATTAAACTATCTCTATCGATGATGCTTGATAAGTAATTCACTGAAAGCTATTATTTGCATAATCACCTAATATACCGACCCTCGATGCGTTCTAGGTAAATTAGGTTTTAGTGTCACTAATATGCACATTCGATAGTGTTTTAGGGTTGGTACACGTTACCAATTTCATTTCCTTGTTTAGTGCATTTTATTACAACTTGTTGGATTCCGGGATACTAGTTTGACCTAGCCGGACGACCTAGTTCCCTCGGTTTTTCGGTTTCGGTCAAAACTACAAACTTGTAGATCTATGTCTTATGGAACGCGGGGCAAAATTTCAAGTCATTCCGAGTTATGTAGACCAAGTTATGGTCATTTTACTATTGGTAGTCAAATGGCATCAAATTAGGTCATTTTAGGTCAATTTGGTCAACTTTGGTTTGGCCAGTTTTCGGACCCGAACTTGTGCAAGATGTTTGACTTGCTTATGGTCATTTCTGGGCTTTGGTGTCTTCATAAGACTTGTATGTATGGGTCTTAATTATTCATGGTTAAAATTTCAGGTCAATTGGACCTGTTTTTAGTGAGTTATGGCCTAAACACTAACTGTTGCCCAAATGGTCAGTTTTCAGGTGTCAATTGTACTTAATCCGAATTGGTCATTTTTCATGCTACCTTGCAAGCAGAATTTTGGTATGCTTTCTCAATGAAAGTTGCCACATTTTGTGCCTAGTTTCACCTCCAATTGGTCTCATACCAATTGGAGTTACACATTTAGAGTTATAGGCCAAAATGCACACTGTCCTTAATTACCTTGCTTAAACATGTAGCAATTACACATTTACCTTACCATAAATCCACTCCTCAACCCAATTCTGTTTTGGTACATTACCAAAACCATATACCACTTCACTTTAAAGTCACTTTGGGAAGATTACAAACATCCTCAATACACCAAATAAAACTCCAATTCATAAAGTCCAAATAAAACAATACATACACATGGACATTTATAATTCTTACACATACTTTACACAACCAATTTACATACACACTCTTCAATCCTCAATGTCACAATTCTGCCCATATCTTCATGAACACATACATTTATCAAAGAAGCCTCAAGGCTGCCGAAAAGCTTCACCATGCCAAAGTGTCCATAATTCGTCAATTTCCATTCCAAGTGCATAATCACCATTTACATGTGGAATTAACTACTAGGACATCAATTCACCCTATTCAACATGAATTCCCATCAAACATATGTAAAATAAATCACCAAATTTACAACTCCATGGCTGCCCAAAATTGATATATCAAGAACTCCTCAAACTTGAAAATTTTCTTCACAATTCAAACACCCATAACAAGTATACAAACTTTAACAAAGCAAAGTTCAAAAATACAAACTTACCTATGGTTGGGGCTTGTTAAACCTTCACCAAACTTCTTGATTTTGGTATCAAGCTCTTCCTTGTGATGTGGGGACAATTTTTTATGAAGCAATCTAAGTGATTAGAGGTGAAATGGAGGAAAGGATCAAGCTCTAGTGAAACGGCAATGGAGGATTTTCTTCCTTCTCAATTCGGCATGGTTGAAACTAAGTGAGGAAGATGAAATGCAGATGGGATAATGGGTGTACACCTGCCCCATTTTGCTTTTAATTAATCCTTTAGTGGCCCACACACTCAAATAAATCATATAATAAGTTTAACTCCCACTTATTCCACATTAAACCCTTAATTGTTGCTATTTACTTTAGGTACCACCAAATTAATTTTTCATTTTATTTTCTAAGTGTAATATTACTTATTTTTAATGGACATTTAGGTCAAAAGACAATTCGGGGTGTCAATTGACCATAATGCCCCTGTTCGGGTTGCATTCTCGATTTTTCGGTAACACCGGATTTTGTCTGTTTTTCGATTTCTCACATTTCTTTATACTAATTATTTAATTTTTCTTTGATATTTCTAATGATATTTATACTTCCATAAGGGTCTATTTAAGTCCTAAAATTATTTTCCAGGGTTCCCCGCAGTCTAGGGCTAGTCAACGGTCCACGCCGTGACTTCCCGGCGCGGTCACCCATCGCTAGGGTTCTCGGCTCGTTTAACTTGGTTATATTACTTTGCTATTATTTTTCCTTTGTTTTTCTTGTATTTTCTTTTCTTGTATTTCACTATTTTATGTCTCCTCACTCATAACGAAGTGTAGTTCTAGGCATCCTAGCTGTCCGAACAGTATTGGTCACCGGAACAGTATAACGCACTACCGAACTTAGGGGTGTTACAATTCTCCCCCCCTTAAAATAAATTTCGTCTCGAAATTTTACCTAGCATTAGTCTCTGAACAGCTGTAGGTGCTGTCTCCTCATATCCTCTTCATGTTCCCAAGTAGCTTCTTGGCCTGAATGATGGTTCCACAACACTTTAACCAGATGTATCTATTTGTTCCTCAGCTGCTTCACCTCATATGCCAGAATTTTTATGGGTTCTTCCTCATATGAGAGGTCTGGATTTAACTCAATCTCTTCAACTGATAGTACATGAGATGGGTCAGATCTGTACCTCCTTAACATGGACACATGGAAGACACTGTGTATCCTTGCTAGCTCTGGAGGTAATGCCAACCGATATGCCAAAGGACCCACTCTTTCCAGAACTTCATATGGTCCAATGAAACGAGGACTCAGTTTCCCCTTTCTGCCAAATCTCATGATCCTCTTCCAAGGAGAAACTTTGAGGAATACCTTATCACCCACTGCATATTCAATATCTCTTCTTTTCAAATCAACATAGGACTTCTGACGATCTGATGCAGCCTTGAGTCTATCTCTAATCAATCTGATCTTTTCCTCTGTCTGCTGAACAATTTCTGGCCCAATCATCTTCCTTTCACCTACTTCATCCCAACATAAGGGAGTTCTGCACTTTCTGCCATACAATGCTTCGTATGGAGGCATCCCATTGCTTGATTGGTAGCTGTTGTTATAAGCAAACTCAATCAAAGGCAAGTGTGTATCCCAACTACCTTCAAATTCAATCACACAAGCTCGTAGCATATCCTCCAATATCTGAATAACCCTCTTAGATCGCCATCTGCAGTAGGTGGAATCTTTGTCTTTGAAGTTCAATCTAGTTCCTAGGGCTCTCTAAAGACTACCCCAGAATCTAGAAGTGAACCTAGGATCTCTGTCAGACACAATTGATACTAGCACTCCGTGCAATTTTACAATCTCATATATGTACAATCTGGCCAATCTTTCCAGGCTATAGTCCATCCGAACTGGCAAAAAGTGAGCAGACTTGGTTAATCTGTCAACTATAACCCATACTGCATCATGACTACTCTGTGTCCTTGGAAGTCCTGTAACAAAATCCATAGTTATTCGTTCCCATTTCCACTCTGGTACTGACAAAGGATGTAACAAACCAACTGGAACTTGATGTTCTGCCTTTACTTGCTGACAAGTTAGGCATTTGGAAACAAATTCAGCTATATCTCTCTTCATACCCATCCACCAGTAATGCTCTTTCAGCCCTCTATACATTTTAGTTCCACCAGGGTGCATAGGAAATGGAGACTCATGTGCTTCCTTCATAATGATCTGTCTCAATTCAGCATCATTCGGAACGCACATTCTGCCCTGATGTAGCAACAAAACATCATCTCTTACAGAGAATTCGGGTTTCTTGCCCTGCTGGACTTCTTTCAGTAGCTTCAGATATTTTTCATCACTTTGAGCAGCCATTCTAATCTGATCAATCAACACTGGCTGTACATGCCAAGCAACTACTGTCTGTCCCTCATCATCAATCTCTAAACTGTCATGCTGTGCTTTCAATTCACATACCATGGACAAAGGAGAAACTCTAAGACTTGCTATAGTCTTGCGACTTAAGGCATCAGCCACCACATTTGCTTTCCCTGGCTGATAGTCTATTAAGCAATCATAGTCTTTAATGAGTTCTAACCATTTCCTCTACCTCAAATTCAATTCCTTTTGGATGCCTAAGTACTTCAAGCTCTTGTGATCTGTGTAAATGTAGCATTTCTCTTCATACAAATAGTGTCTCCAGATCTTCAGAGCAAAAACAATACCTGCTAGCTCCAGATCATGTGTTGGGTAGTTCCTCTCATGCGATTTCAGCTGGCGTGATGCATAAGCAATGACATTCCGATCTTGCATCAGTACACAGCCTAACGCATTGTGAGAAGCATCACTATAAACTGTGTATTCTTTACCCTGAGTAGGTAAAGTGAGGACTGGAGCTTCAGTCAAACACCTCTTCAACTCATCAAAACTTTGCTGGCATTTATCAGTCCACTGAAATTTTACATCTTTTCGAAGCAGTTTGGTCAGTGGAGAAGATAACATAGAAAACCCCTTCACAAACCGACGGTAATATCCAGCTAAACCCAGAAAACTGCGAATTTCTATGATGTTCCTGGGCGGCTTCCAATTAAGGATAGCTTCTACCTTGCTGGAATCTACGTTGATCCCTTCAGCTGGCACAACATGTCCTAAAAAGGAGACTTCTTTCAGCCAAAATTCACACTTCGATAATTTGGCGTATAGCTGTTTCTCCCTTAAAGTTTGCAGTACAATCCGCATATGTCTGTCATGCTCCTCTGCATTCCTTGAATATATCAAAATGTCATCAATAAACACCACCACAAATTGATCAAGATATGGTCTACAGATAGTGTTCATCAGATCCATAAAAGCAGCTGGAGCATTTGTTAACCCGAATGGCATTACTAGAAACTCATAGTGGCCATACCGAGTTACGGCGATTTTGGAATACTCTGCTCTTGCACCTTCAACTGATAATAACCAGATCGCAAATCAATTTTGGAGAATACAGCTGCACCCTTCAACTGATCAAACAGATCATCAATGCAAGGCAATGGATATCTGTTCTTTATTGTCACCTTATTCAACTGTCGGTAGTCAATGCATAAGCGGAGAGTACCATCCTTCTTCTTCTTAACAAACAATACTGGTGCTCCCCAAGGTGACACACTAGGGCGGATGAAGCCCTTTTCAAGCAGTTCTTGCAACTGTATCTTCAACTCCTTCAACTCTGCTGGTGCCATTCTGTATGGCGTTATGGAGATTGGTTCCACACCAGGCATAACATTAATTTCAAACTGCACTTCTCTTTCCGGAGGTAATCCTGGCAATTCATCAGGAAACACATCTGGAAAGTCATATACTGTAGGGATGTCCTTCAATGCTGGACTCCCCACTTGGGTGTCTACCACATGTGCCAAGTAGGCTTCACACCCCTTTTTGATCATTTTTTTGGCTAGTGCAGCCGAAATGATGTTTGATGGCAATAGCTGCCTTTCCCCATGTATTACCACATCATTGTACTGAGGAAGGCCAAAAGTGGTATCTTGACCTCTGATCAATCATGGCATGATGCCTAGCTAACCAATCCATGCCCAAGATGATATCATAATCTCTGAAGGGCATTTCAATGAAATTAGACAGGAAAGTACGTCCTTGGATCACCAAAGGACAATCTCTATACATTCTATTAACCCTGACTTCCTGTCCTAACGGACTTGTTACTAGCACCTCAAAGTCCATTGTTGTACATGGAACAGCAATGCAATCAATGATGCTAGCACTCATATAAGAATGGGTAAAACCCGGATCAAATAACACAAACACATCTTGATTAAAAGTTGAGAAGGTACCAGCCACAACATCAGATGTCTCGGCCTCTTCCCTCTTTCTCATTGCATACATTCTGAATGGAGCACTGTCTTACTCTGAATGTTTCACTGTGCCTTGGCTGCCTGCTGGGCTACCTCTACCCCTGCCTCTACCTCTGCTGGGTGGTTGTGAACTTCTGGTGACAAGGCTCTGAACTGACCCTTCTGCAGTAGTAGGAGGTGGTCCAACTCTGCAACTACTGCTGCAGTCCTTGGCAAAGTGTCCTGTGCCTCCACAGTTATAACAGGCTCCAATAGCCTTGTAACAGATCCCACCATGATTTTTTCCACAAGTTTAACATTGGCGGGGAGGATAGGAACCTCTGGTACTCTGCTGACCAGATAGGGAAGGCTTCTGTCCTGAATATCTTCCCCTACCAGATTTCTTGCCACCTCTGCTGTGTCCCCCACAGTTCTTCCTCTTTCCAGTAGGACCACTGGAACTCTGTTATACAGATTTTCCCTCTTTCTCTGTCTTCTCTAATCTCTTTTTCTCAGGAGCAGCTTCAGACTCAATTCTTTCAAACTCTAGAGCTTGAGAAATAAGTTCAGAGAAGTTAGTGTGTTTGAAGCCGACTACTTGAAGTCTGATACTGGGCTTTAAGCCAGTTTCAAACCTCTTGCATCTCAGCCTCAATAGATTGATCGACTGAACGATCACCCTCTTCCATAGTCAATACGAGGATTTTAGATCTCCTGAACCAATAACACAAGGAGATTTCCTCCCGTTAGTGCATATTTATAATGTAATATACTGTATGTATCAAACAATGATATTGAGCAGTTGTACTATGAAGAAAGAATATTCAAGTAAGATGTGGAAATAAAATTTAAAAACTTTGCTCTGATACCACTAAAACATGTCACACCGTACCCTTCTGTAAGGCATAACATGATCCCGTAGTATACCTAATGAAGTACCAACTTCATCTATTAATAACCCATTAAATACACTACAAGGGATTTTAAAAACTTTTCTTACTTCTTTTACAGTGGTGAGCACTATTTACAGGTGTTAAAAACTTTTTTGAACTAAAGTGATAGAACCAACACATTTGAATTATTTGGAATTTCTGTAAAAATTTTGGCAGAGTGCCATCTGTATTTTGGATAAAACAGTTCTTCAGAAAACCTATAAAAAGCACTTCAATATATTTCCAAATCTCAACTCCAATGTTTTTCTCAACACAACATATTTATCAACTCAAATCCACAGTGATTTTTCAAGGACTGAGATAAAGAAAATATAATACAAATTTTACAAGCCAAAATAACTCATAATTATTTTACAACTTCAAGGTACAATTTGAATTTACAACTGCTCAAAACCAAAAACAATATGTACATACAGTGGTCATACATTACAATGCAAAATGCAAAATGTTGGTATACTCATTATACCCGGTAATCTCCCGCTGGAAGTACTAGCAGCCTAGTCTGCTGCCCTGTCTGTCTGTCTACCTGCGACAGCAATAAAAAGCTATCATTGAGACAATGTCTTAGTGGTGCACAACATTAACCAAATACAATTTAAATCACAATTCATAAATCATATAAATAGTGGATACTTAAAACCATAGTAAATTTCAAGATAGTAATTGTCCACAAGAATTTAAACTCCACTTCTCAATATCATAATAAATTTCAATAAGTCAGATCATGGTTGAATTCAAAAGATAGTATATATCAATAAGAGTTTAAATTCATTTCACAATCTCACCATACATATCAATAAATCACACACAGCTTAATCATGTTCCAAAGTTCAATTCGTCCCAAAAGTCGATGGATAATGAGGTATTCAATTCGTCCCAAAAGTCGATGACTAATGAGGAATAACATAGCTAGCTAGCAAAAACATGAGTACTCATCCAATTCGTCCTCAACAGGCACACACCTCAACACTTCAGCCAGAGAGGGAATTCAATTCGTCCCACTAGACAAGCTAGCGAGGAATACAATCAATATACATGATAGCTGTGGTTTCAAACCATTTCCAATGTTTTTCAATAAATAAGTATCCATCAATATCATTCAAACAATTTTACACAGTTTCAAACCATTTACAATGCTTTTTAAGCAATAAATATCCATTCAAACACATTTCCACAATTTAAAACAATAATGTACAAATAGTCATAATTCATTTCAATTGAAAAATTCAAAAGAAATAGTTGTTGTGCACAAACCTCTGATAATTGTCTCCTGGTCTGGACTCAGTGTTTCCTTCCCTTTTCCTGAGTCTTTGGTAACTGAGAAACACAATTTGAAGTGTTTCAGTACTAAATTAAACTATCTCTATCGATGATGCTTGATAAGTAATTCACTGAAAGCTATTATTTGTATAATCACCCAATATACCGACCCTCGATGCATTCTAGGTAAATTAGATTTTAGTGTCACTAATATGTCACATTCGATAGTGTTTTAGGGTTGGTACACGTTACCAATTTCATTTCCTTGTTTAGTACATTTTATTGCAACTTGCTAGATTCCGGGATACTAGTTTGACCTAGCTGGACGACCTAGTTCCCTCGGTTTTTCGGTTTCGGTCAAAACTACAAACTTGTAGATCTATGTCTTATGGAACGCGAGGCAAAATTTCAGGTCATTCCGAGTTATGTAGACTAAGTTATGGTCATTTTACTATTGGTGGTCAAATAGCATCAAATTAGGTCATTTTAGGTCAATTTGGTCAACTTTGGTTCGGCCAGTTTTTGGACCCGAACTTGTGCAAGCTGTTTGACTTGCTTATGGTCATTTCTGGGCTTTGGTGTCTTCATAAGACTTGTAGGTATGGGTCTTAACTATTCATGGTTAATTTCAGGTCAATTGGACCTCTTTTGAGTGAGTTATGGCCTAAACACTAACTGCTGCCCAAATGGTCAGTTTTCTGGTCTCAATTGTACTTAATCCGAATTGGTCATTTTTCATGCTACCTTGCAAGCAGAATTTTGGTATGCTTTCTCAATGAAAGTTGCCACATTTTGTGTCTAGTTTAACCTCCAATTGGTCTCATACCAATTGGAGTTACACATTTAGAGTTATAGGCCAAAATGCACACTGTCCTTAATTACCTTGCTTAAACATGTAGCAATTACACATTTACCTTACCATAAATCCACTCCTCAACCCAATTCTGTTTTGGTACATTACCAAAACCATATACCACTTCACTTTAAAGTCACTTTGGGAAGATTACAAACATCCTCAATACACCAAATAAAACTCCATTTCATAACGTCCAAATAAAACAATACATACACATGGACATTTCTAATTCTTACACATACTCTACACAACCAATTTACATACACACTCATCAATCCTCAATGTCACAATTATGCCCATATCTTCATGAACACATACATTTATCAAAGAAGCCTCAAGGCTGCCGAAAAGCTTCACCATGCCAAAGTGTCCATAATTCATCAATTTCCATTCCAAGTGCATAATCACCATTTACATGTGGAATTAACTACTAGGACATCAATTCACCCTATTCAACATGAATTCCCATCAAACATATGTGAAATAAATCATCAAATTTACAACTCCATGGCTGCCCAAAATTGATATATCAAGAACTCCTCAAACTTGAAAATTTTCTTCACAATTCAAACACCCATAACAAGTATACAAACTTTAACAAAGCAAAGTTCAAAAATACAAACTTACCTATGGTTGGGGCTTGTTAAACCTTCACCAAACTTCTTGATTTTTGTATCAAGCTCTTCCTTGTGATGTGGGGACAATTTTTTATGAAGCAATCTAAGTGATTAGAGGTGAAATGGAGGAAAGGATCAAGCTCTAAGTGAAACGGCAATGGAGGATTTTCTTCCTTCTCAATTCGGCATGGTTGAATCTAAGTGAGGAAGATGAAATGCAGATGGGATAATGGGTGTACACCTGCCCCATTTAGCTTTTAATTAATCCTTTAGTGGCCCACTCACTCAAATAAATCATATAATAAGTTTAACTCCCACTTATTTCACATTAAACCCTTAATTGTTGCTATTTACTTTAGGTACCACCAAATTAATTTTTCATTTTATTTTCTAAGTGTAATATTACTTATTTTTAATGGACATTTAGGTCAAAAGACAATTCGGGGTGTCAATTGACCATAATGCCCCTGTTCGGGTTGCATTCTCGATTTTTCGGTAACACCGGGTTTTGTCTGTTTTTCGATTTCTTACTTTTTTTTGTACTAATTATTTAATTTTTCTTTGATATTTCTAATAATATTTATACTTCCATAAGGGTCTATTTAAGTCCTAAAAATATTTTCCAGGGTTCTCCGCAGTCCAGGGCTAGTCAACGGTCCACTTCGTGACTTCCCGGCGCGGTCACCCATCGCTGGGGTTCTTGGCTCGTTTAACTTGGTTACATTTCTTTGCTATTATTTTTCCTTTGTTTTTATTGTATTTTCTTTTCTTGTATTTCACTATTTTATGTCTCCTCACTCACAATGAAGTGTAGCTCTAGGCATCCTAGCTGTCCGGACAGCACTGGTCACCGGAACAGTAGAACGCACTACTGAACTTAGGGGTGTTACAGTGCATATAATCTTTAAACCTGAGATAACATAATTATCTTATATATAGGTTGTTTGAGTTTGATGCTAATTTCATACTTGTACTGTGTATAGGTATATGGGCATGTGCTGGCTCCTACTAGTTATATAAGGAGATAGGTGTTGATCAAGATGGAATCTGTTACCCTAAGTAAATAGGGATAAAATCCTATGTTCATTTAATTGTTCTTGATGTTTCAAGTTCCTGGCCAAGACAGATAGATTTAGTCAGAAAAGAGTTTTTGACAATAAAATCTAATTAATCAAGAACTGGAATTAAAAGAGAATATAATGTTCATAGCAAATGGGGTTTGACATTAACCATGACTCTAGCTCGAATTGAGATTTTGTAACAGAGAGATTCTAGTGCATGGTAACATATGATTAAAGGTTCATTAAAGGTATTCCTTATTGCTGATTGGGTGGCCATGGCACGCTATGCTAGGTGTCAACCATGGTCTATGAGATGCCTAAAATGATTTAGAGAAATCATTCATGATAAGGAAGAGTTCTGATGATATTAAGAGTTGATATCATATCTCATTGCTAATTAGTGATGAGCCTAGTGAGTCACACACATACACAAGTTAATCACCAAGTAAAATATGATTTAATTAATTAATTAAAGAGTTTAATTAATTAATTAAATAGGTTTGATTTGTAATGAGATTACAAAGTTCCTAGCATGGCTTGAAACCAAATCTAGGTTATTGTATGTATAGTATAAGTTAAATTTATATTTAAAGCATTTAAAATATGAATTTAATTAGGAGAAATTAATTAATGAAGATTAATTAATTAATTTATATTTGATATAAATTGATTAAAAGAGAAAAAATAATGATTTTGGATTGAGAACTCAAAATTAAAACACAAGGGCAATTTGGTCATTTCACATGGTGACATGTGGCACCATAAGATGGTGACACATGGCATCATATAAGTTTGCCATTTGTCTTCCTATCAAGCAAGGTGACCAAAGTCAAGATTAAGTCTAGCTTTGACACTTGGCTTAATGTGATTAAGTCAATTAAAAATAAGATGCAATGTGGTGGTGACATGTGGCCAAGGGTTTAAGTGATTATTTGACCTAATTATAAAAGGGAAAAGAAAAGAAGAAACACATAACTCTCTCTTGTCTCTCAAAGGTGGCGGCACCTCTCTCCCATCTCCTCTTCCTACTTTCTTCATCAATTCAAAGAGAAATCATTCATTCTGTAACACCCCTATGCTCGGTAGTGCGTTCTACTGTTTCAGTAACTAATGTCGATCAAGACAGTTAGGATGCCTAGAACTATATTTAATTGTTAGTGAGGAGACATAAAATAATGAAATATAAGAAAAGAAAATACAAAAAAAACGAAAGAAAAATAATAACAATGAAATGAAACTAAGTTAAACGAGCCAGCACCGCAGCGATGGGTGACCACACGGGGAAGTTACGGCGCAGGTAATAGCCGACTCCAGGACTGCAGGGAACCCTTGGAATTTAGTTTTGAGATATAATTAAAGACTTATTGAAGTATAAATGTCATTAGAAATAATAAAGAAAAATTAAATAATTAGTAGAAAGAAAAATGAAAAATTGAGAAACCGATGAAAATTGGTGTTACCGAAAAAGTTGAAAAGCAGCCCGAATACAGGAATTATGGTCAATTGACACCCCGAGTTGCCTTTTGACCTAAATGTCCATTAAAAATAAATGATATTAAACTTTGAAAATACCATTAAAATTAAAATGGTAGCCCATAATTTAAATAGTAAAAGAAAAGAGGTTAAATGTGGGAATTGTGAAAACTTGGATTAAGTAAATAACAAACTTACCTTAGTGCTCCACTAACACCTTCAAAGTGGACCTTTAATCAGTTTTGGGCAGAAGATTCCATCTTCTTCAACCTTTAAACATACCAGCCGAATCAAGCTCTTCCCAAAAACTTCCATGGCCGGCCAAACTTAAAACTCCATGTATCCATGATCCAACTATGGAATCCTCTAATCTTCTTCACTAAAGTCGTTCTATACAGCTTGGGCAACATTTTGGGAGTAAGAAAGGGAAGTTTTGGTGTAGTTTTGAGGAAAGTCCATAAGAGGTAAGTGAATATTTTTCAATCTTGCTTCATTAAACTTTGAGTGGATGTTGTAGGGAGTTATTTTGTGGCAGAAATTTTGAAGTTTGATGGATTAGTGGAGAACCACCATTTCGGCAGCCATGGAAACTCAATATTTGTAACTTGTTTTTACTTTTTAATGGTAGTTTAAGATGTTGGTATAAGTGTTTATGTGTATAGAAATAATTTGGATAATGTATACTAAGTGTATGTGTGATAGTGCACTTGGTTTTGGAAGCTTGGAAGCAATTTGAAGGAGATATTTTCCATGAGGTAAATCGGCAACTTTAAAGTGTGGTTAGAAATGTGTTGTTTCATGGTTTGTTTTATTGAATTATGTTGTTCATAGTGGCAGCATGTATATGTGTATAATAGATTGGAATTGGATATGTAAATAGGGTATGTTCATGTGGCTAAATTGTGTAAATGGACTTTGGAAAATTCTGGGTTATAATGTGTATGTTGAGAATGGTTACAAGCTGTCCAAAATGACCAAAATATGATTTTAAGTGTGTTAATGGTATGGTACAAACCAGAATTGGCATGAAAGAGTTAGCTTGGTAAGTATAGAATGTGTAATTGGTAAGTGATGAAGAATGTGTAGTAGGGCAGTGTATATTTTAGCTTAGAACCTTAAGTGTGTGACTCCAATTGGTATGAGACCAATTGGAGGTGAAACTAGGCACAAAATTTTCCAACTTTCATGAAGGAAGCTTACCTAAAATCTGCCTAGAAGGTGACTTGAAAAATGACCAAATCCGGATTAGTGACTTGAAAGACTGAAAATTGACCATTTGAGCAGCAGTTAGTGTTTTGACCATAACTTATTCAAAACAGGTCCAAATGACCTGAAATTTTTACCATGAATAATTTAGATCTACAATTCTTGTGAAGATACCAAAGCCTAAAAATGGCCAGAACCAAGCCAAATAGCTTGTACAAGTTCAGGTACCAAAAACTGGCCGAACTTTCAGTTACCAAAACTGGCCGAACCAAAAGTGACCTAAAAATGACCTAAGCCTACCATTTTAGTGCATTCTGTTCAGCATTGGTAAATTGACCATATCTTGGTCTATACAACTCAGAATGACTTGAAATTTTGCCTCGCGTGCAATAAGACATAGACCTACAAGTTTGTAGTTTGGACTAGAACCCGAAAACCGAGGGAACTAGGTCGTCCGGCTAGGTCAAAATGGTACACCGAAATCCGGTAAATTGCAATAAAATGCAATACATTTGGAAATGAAATTGGTAACATATACCAACACTAAAGGGCTATAAAATGCGACATATTGGTAACATTAGAATTGACTCACTTAGAGTGCATCAAGGGTCAATATTATAGGTTAACTAATGAAATAAATTGAAGAGAATAGTACCAGGAAAATTTAAATATTGGATTTTATTGTTAGAAACAAATTCATTGAGTACTAAAACACTTTAAATTGTGTGTTTCAGTTGAAAAGGATATTGAGAAGCATAAGAAACACTGAGTCAGGGCCCAGAGGCATATATCAGAGGTCTGTGCACAATACTTTTTATATTCACTGCTTTTACTAGAAAATTTATTTGGAGAAATGAGTTATGAATAATTTTTAATTGTTTTGGCTTTGGGAATTTTATTTGGAAATTATTGTGTTGCCTACTTTGGAAATGGAAATTTTGAGTTAAAATGTGATTTATGGTTTGTATGAAATATTTAAATATTGTGATTTGGAATTGTTTTTATTCACACTTGGCATGGCAATATTACTATGTTCCTCCTCCATTTATGGGGTGAGTATGACTATATTCCTCCCTCTTTGACTTGTCATTCTGAGGTGAGTAGGATGAGTTCTCATTAGCTAGCTAGCCACCTCCCTCATTGATTTCGATTAGTGGGGTGAGTATGCCTTGTCGTGGTGTACAACACAGCATGTTCGGAAATGTTTGTGTCATGACCTAAGTTGTGTTATTAATTGGCAACACTGTGTTATTCAATTGTTTGATCAAATTTGTGTTATATGAGCTTTGAAAAATTGTGAATTGTTTGGATTGTAAATTGTCAATAAAAGTTTTACATACCACATTTTAATTTGTTATTGTGCACCATTGAGTAAATTTTACTCAGCGATAGCTTTTTCATTGTTGTCAAAGGTAAACAGACGGACAGAGCAGTAGAGTAGGCTACTTGTGCTACATTTTGAGATTTCACCGGGTATATTGAGTATACCATATTTTGTAGTTTTTGTTGTAAATATTTGCATTGTATGTATATATTGTACTTGGTCTTGAGCAGTTGTAAACTAAATTTGTAAATTATTTTGGCTTGTAAAAATATTGTGGTATATTTATTTGTCTCAGCTTTTGGAAACACTGGAAAATTGATTGTTGAACTGAATTGATAATGTTGAGAATTTATTGTGTTGAACAAATTATTGGAGTTTGGGATTGAGGAATTATATATTTGAAGTCCTTTTTATAGGTTTTTGAAGAATTGTTTTATTCAAAATACAGATGACACTCTGCTAAAATTTTTACAGAAATTATTAATACTCAAATTTGTTATTTTGTTTCGCTTCAGTTAAAATTTTTTAATACCTATCAAAAGTGCTCATCACTGTAAAAAGAAGTAAGAAAAGTTTTAAAATTCCTTGTAATGTATTTAATGGGTTATCAGTAGACGAAGTTGGTAATTCATTAGATATACTATGGGATCATGTTATGCCTTACGGAGGGGTAGGGTGTGACACATTCTCTTTGAATTAATATTGCTAGAAATTATTTCTAGTGTCCTATATACACATATAACCTCTCTAAAAGCAAAACTCCAAATTATAATTGGTTGGAAAACGCTTGAAAAGCAAAATTGGGGCTGCCATTGGTGATCTTAGTGTGGACAAGCTAGAGGGACAACACTTGGGGTTCTAGGAGCTTCCTAAATGTGTCACTTGCATCCATAGTGCATCAAAGAGGTTAGCGCCCAAATTTTCAAAGTAGGGTTAAATTGAATTAATTTGTTAATTCACAATCTTAAATGGAAAATGAAGATCCTAATACATATTAAAAGATTTTTAATATGCAATTGAGCATTGAAATTAATTAGGCACATAAGAGATGTGGCATGATGCATGAAACCCTAGAAGAAAAAATTTTGTAATTCAATCCTTCAATGCACCAATTTTCATGCTTCCGCTCCTTCAATGTAACTACTTAATCAACCTCACTAATCATCAATTACATGTAAGAATCTATCAAACTCCTAAGCTTTCCATGGTTGTCGAATTCATAGCTCCCCAATTTAATTCCTGATCTGACGATTCGTTAAATTTTCGTTTTTATCTGTACTGATTAAATAAATTTCCTTTGACATTTTTAATGTGTCACACCTTACCCTTCCATAAGGCATAACATGATCCCATAGAATACTTAATGAACTACCGAACTTCACCTACTGATAACTCAATAAGTACCCTACAAGGGATTTTAAAACGATTTTCTTACATTTTGGAAGTGGTGAGCATTTTAGTGAGAATTAAAAACCATTTATTCAAAGCTTAAAGACTAGTAAAAATTTTTGTCCATTTAAATTTTGCCACAGATTTTATAAAAATTTTGACAGAGTTCCGTTTGAAACTGGAGAAAACAGTTCTTCAAATACCTAAAAAAGACACTTTCAAAAATATTTCACAACTCCCAACCTCCAATAACTCAATCATCTCAATTCAATGTACTTCAAAATAATTTCACAATACAAATCAAGATTTCTCATCTCAAAATATTTAATATCTCCATTCAAAAAGCATAAAGTAGAAAATTCATATGTACAAATATTAAATTTACAGAAGAGAATCAAAAATAATATTATTACAATTTATTTACAACTGCTCAACTACATTGATACATACAACATTTTTATATTTACATCAAGATTATCTACAAGGGTATAAAATAATACCCGTACAAAATGGTCAGAGTAGACATCGATTTAATGACTCACTCTGCTGCTTTCTCCTGCTCTTATCTGCGATAAAGAAAATAAGCTATCGCTGAGTATAAAAATACTCAGTGGTGCACAATAAAAATTTAAAAAACAATAAATAAATCATTCATTGCCAAACACAATTTAAATATTTGTCAATCATATTTCACAAATATCAAAGTTCATAATAACACCATTTTGTCAAATAATCTATTAAACACAGTTTAGTCAAACAATTTCATAAACACAGTGTTGCCAAAGCCATACACAACTTAAGCCATGACATAAAATTTCTGATCAATGCCGCATTGTACACCACGACAAAGCAATCTCAACCCCATTAATCGAAATCAATGAGGGAGGTGGCTAGCTAGCTAATAAGTACTCATCCGATCTACAACCTCAACTGGCAAGCCAGAGAGGGAGGAAAATAAACGATCTCAACCCCATAAATGGAGGAGGAATAATGTAGTACTGTCATGCTAAGTGTGAACATAAAATCCATTCAAAACAATTTATGCAAACAATTTATGAGAAATCTGATCACTTTCCAAAGTCACATTTACGATTATAAAATGGCAACACAATACATAATTAATCAAAGAAGTCAAATTTTTTAGATTTAAAATATTTAAATAATTATTATTATGAACAAACCTGACTGGAGTCGCCTTGAAGCCTTAACTCAGTCTCTTTGAGTTTCCAAGTCTTTTTTTAGCTGAAACACACAGTTTCACAGTGTTTCAGTACCATAACTTAGCATAAATCCAAAAATAAATCACTTCATTTTTACCTAGCTTTAATGTACTAATTTCGACGTTCTCGAAGTTTTTGTGTTTTGGGTTACTATTCATTACACTATTCAAGTCAAATTGTTAACTTTTTAAGGCTTAATAGGTATGGGAACTCCAACTTCACCCACATACCACATTTTGGTCACCAAACTTATTGGTTTTGGTCATTTTCTCAAAGCTTAAGTCCTTTTTGCAAAATTATCAAATTTTAGTTTTGGTGCTCCTAGTTGCACTATTCCATTGGTCAATCTACGGTTAGAATTTGGCAAACCTTCCTTCATAGAAAATATTCCTTATTGTCTTAAGTGTATTCTCATTTTTGGATCACCCCAATTGGAGTTTTGTAGCTCAAGTTATAGCCAAAATACAATTACTGTTCATGTGCACTGTTCATACTGCTATTTTGGTTCTGGCAGATTTTTGATCCAACTTCGTTCAGTAATTTGATCAAGTTAAGTCCATAATTTGGTCTAATTTTCTTCATAAGAAATGTTCTACTATGTCTTAGGTTTCCATCGGTTCAAGAATCGCCTAAATCAGAGTTTTCTAGAGAGAGCTATAACCATTGGAACTTTACTATTCAAATGGAAATCTGCAGTTTTGCAGGTTCAGTAACTCAATTTTACCCAATAATTTGATTAGGTTAATGGCATAATTTGGGTTAGTGTTCTTCATGAAAGTTTTAGATCTATATCTTATCTAATTACTGGTAAAATTTCAGGTCATTTTGACCTGCCTAACTCGAGTTATGACCAAATGAACAAATACTGTTCATTTGGTCAATTTATGCAGTGGCAGACTGCTCTCAACCAAATTTGGTCAATTGGTTCACTAGGTTGTGGTCAGTTTTTGGGCATGGTTCCTTAATGAAAATTGTGCCATTTTATGTCTATTTTCATCTCCAATTGGTGGCATATCAATTGGACTTGTAAAATTTCCGTTTTGGTCCTTCAAAGTTGGTTTGGTCATGCTGCCAGTAGCATGACCATTCAACCTCCGAATTTGGCTTCACTTCCAACAATTCAAACACATCTTCTTTGGTCATTATTGACCATTTTTCACCTCACAACAGGTCAAACATGCCATTTACTCATTTCTCCAAATTTTGGTTCACAAACCCTAACATTCAAACCCTAACTCATTTAATTATTTCAATTAACTAAATTCAAAGCTCTCAACATAATCAATCAACTAATAGAGGTCCATAAACTCATTCAAACTCATTAAATTCATGCAATTCATACTCCCTTCAACCAGGCCTAAATTTCAGCAATGGTCCTTCCCCCATATTTGTTTCATTTAATCAAGTTCTAAGCTCACGTTCACAACTAATTATGCATTTAAAGAAGTAAAATAGTAAGTTAGCACACTAACCTTTCTTAAATCCTTCAAACCCTATCTTTAACTCTTCTTTCTTCTTATAATCTTCATCTCAAGTTGTAATAACAAGCTTTAGTGAATTTTTTTGGGAGTTATTTGGATTAAGTGAAGAAAATTAAGCTTAAATGTAAGCTTAAATGGAGGACCATTCATGGAGGAATTTGGGAGGAAAGTGGGGCGGCAAGGAAGAAGAAAGAAGAAGAGATTTTCTATTCTTTTTTCTTTTGTTTTCTTTTTTTTATTTTAGGTTATGGAAGACCACAAAAACCTAATTAATTTATTTATTAATTAATTCTTTTATGACATCATGCATGAGGTCATGCATGATGTCATCACCCTTTTTACTTTTTCATTTTCCTCTTTTTTTTTTCTATTTTTCTATTAGTTCTTGAATTTAATTCTTGATTCTGAAATTTTCTTTTCTTCGATTTTCCTGACAGAGTCAGCTCTCGGGGTCAATTGACCAAATTGCCCCTCGCCGGTTCATCCCGGTTTGCAAATAATTCTATATTTCTTCCGGCTCTCTGACCTAATTATTTGACTGGCTTAACAATACTTTTTCGTGATTTTCTCTTTTCCACTGTGTTCATAAGGGTCCTAAGGACCGCAGCGTCACATTTTACTGTTCGAAATTTGAGTTTAAAATGACTTCGCAGTCGTTCTCGAGGAGGTCACCCATCGCTGTGACTCTCGGCTCGTTTAACTTCTTATGTTCTGTTTTTCTTATTTATACTTAACTAATTGAACATTACTAATTATTTATGTTTATGGCTTCTCTAGTTGTCTTAAGTATGGTTCTAATCCCCTTAATTGTCCGGACCGACATCGGTCACCGAAATAGTGAAATATACCAGGCTATACAAATAGGGGTGTTACAATTCTCCCCCCCTTAAAATAAATTTCGTCTCGAAATTTTACCTGGTATCAATCTCAGAACAACTGTGGGTGTTGTCTCCTCATGTCCTCCTCTCGTTCCCAAGTAGCTTCTTGGCCCGAATGATGGTTCCACAACACTTTTACCAATGGTATCTGCTTGTTCCGTAGCTACTTCACCCCATAAGCCAGAATCTTTATGGGTTCTTCTTCATATGTGAGGTCTGGATTCACTTCTATTTCTTCTATTGGTAGTACATGAGATGGGTATGATCGATACCTCCTCAACATAGATACATGGAAGACATTATGTATCTTCTCCAACTCTGGAGGTAATGCCAAACGATAAGCCAAAGGACCCACTCTTTCCAATACCTCATATGGCCCGATAAAATGAGAACTTAGTTTCCCCTTCCTACCGAATCTCATAATCCTCTTCCAAGGAGAAACCTTGAGGAAAACTTTCTCACCCACTGCATACTCAATATCCCTTCTCTTCAAATCAATATAGGACTTCTGACGTTCTGATGCAGCTTTAAGTCGATCTCTGATCACCCTGATTTTCTCTTCAGTCTGTTGAACAATTTCGAGTCCAATCATTTTTCTTTCACCTACGTCATCCCAACACAACGGAGTTCTATATTTCCTGCCATACAAAGCTTCATATGGAGGCATCCCAATGCTTGATTGGTAGCTGTTGTTGTAAGCAAACTCAATCAAAGGTAAGCGTGTATCCCAACTACCCTCAAACTCAATCACACAAGCCCGTAGCATATCCTCCAAGATCTGAATTACCCTCTCAGACTGGCCATCTGTCTATGGGTGGAATGCAGTACTGAAGTTCAATCTAGTTCCTAGGGCTCTCTGAAGACTACCCCAGAATCTAGAAGTGAACCTAGGATCTCTGTCTGATACAATGGATACTGGCACTCCATGCAGTCTCACAATCTCATCAATGTACAACCTGGCCAATCTGTCCTAACTGTAGTCCATTCGGACTGGCAGAAAATGAGCAGACTTAGTCAATCTGTCGACAATGACCCATACTGCATCATGACTCTTTTGTGTCCGCGGAAGTCCCATTACAAAATCCATAGTTATTCTTTCCCATTTCCATTCTGGCACTGACAGTGGATGTAATAACCCAGTTGGTACTTGATGCTCTGTCTTTACTTGTTGACAAGTTAGGCATTTGGATACAAACTCTGCCACATCTCTCTTTAAACCCATCCACCAGTAATGCTCCTTTAGCCCTCTATACATTTTTGTACCACCAGGGTGCATAGCAAAAGGAGACTCATGTGCTTCCTTCAAAATAATCTGCCTCAAACCAACATCATTAGGAACACACATTCTGCCCTGGTGTAGCAGTAAACCATCATCTTTGATTGAGAACTCTGGTTTTTTGCCCTGCCGGACTTCTTCCAATAGCTTTTGATACCTTTCATCATTCTGAGCAGCCATTCTGATCTGATCAATTAACACTGGCTGTACATGCCATGCAACTGCTGTCTGCCCCTCATCATTAATCTCTACACTGGCATGTAATGATCTCAACTCATGTACTAAAGACAAAGGAGTAACCTGTAGACTTGCCATAGACTTGCGACTTAGGGCGTCAGCCACAACATTAGCTTTTCCTGGCTGATAGTCTATCAGGCAATCATAGTCTTTTATCAACTCTAACCATCTCCTCTGTCTCAAATTAAGCTCTTTCTGGGTGCCCAAATACTTCAAACTCTTATGATCTGTATAGATGTAACACTTCTCCCATACAACTAATGTCTCCAGATCTTAAGAGCAAACACAATGGCTGTAAGTTCCAAATCATGTGTCGGATAATTCCTCTCATGCAGTTTTAGCTGGCGTGATGCATAGGCAATGACATTTCAATCTTGCATCAACACACAACCTAACCCATTGTGAGAAGCATCGCTGTAAACTGTATATTCTTTACCCGGTGTAGGTAAAGTCAAGACTGGAGCCTCTGTTAAACATCACTTCAATTCATCGAAACTTTGCTGGCACTTGTCCATCCACTGAAATTTCACATCCTTTCTAAGTAACTTGGTCAATGGAGATGCCAACATGGAGAATCCCTTCACAAATCGACGGTAGTATCCAGCTAACCCCAGAAAACTGCGAATCTCTGAGACATTTCTGAGTGGCTTCCAATTAAGAACAGCTTCAATCTTGCTAGGATCTACCTTAATACCCTCTGCTGATACTATGTGCCCCAAAAATGATATCTCCTTCAGCCAAAATTCACATTTCAACAATTTGGCGTATAGCTGTTTCTCCCTCAAAGTCTGCAGTACAACCCACAGATGTCTATCATGCTCTTCTGCATTCCTCGAATAAACCAATATATCATCGATAAATACCACAACAAACTGGTCGAGGTATGGTCTGAAGATAGTGTTCATCAGATCCATAAAAGCAACTAGAGCATTAGTTAACCCGAATGGCATGACCAAGAACTCATAATGGCCATAGCGGGTTCTAAAGGCAGTTTTAGGTATACTCTGCTCTTGTACTTTCAGCTGATAATAACCTTATCTCTGGTCAATTTTGGAGAATACAACTGCACCTCTCAACTGATCAAATAAGTCGTTAATGCGGGGCAATGGGTATCTGTTCTTTATTATTACCTTATTCAACTGCCGATAGTCAATGCATAACTGGAGAGTGCCATCTTCTTCTTTACAAAAGCACCGGCGCTCCCCAAGGTGATACACTAGGGCAGATGAAGCCCTTGTCAAGCAACTCTTGCAACTACACTTTCAATTCCTTTAGTTCTGCTGGTGCCATTCTGTATGGTGTTATGGAAATTGGGTCCACACCAGGCATAACATCAATTTCAAACTACACTTCTTTTTCTGGAGGTAATCCTGGCAATTCTTCAGGAAATACATCCGGAAAGTCACATACAGTAGGAATATCCCTCAGTGCTGGACTCCTGACTTAGGTGTCTATCACATGTGCCAAGTACGCCTCACACCCTTTTCTAATCATTTTCCTGGCCAGTGCAGCTGAAATGATGTTTGAAGGCAATAACTGTCTCTCCCCATGTATTACTACATCACCATACTGAGGAAGACCAAAAGTGACTGTCTTCAGTCTACAGTCAATCATGGCGTGATGCCTAGCTAACCAATCCATGCCCAAGATAATATCATAGTCTCTGAAGGGCATTTCAATTAAATCAGACAAAAAAGTGTGTCCTTGGATCACCAAAGGACAATCCCTATATAGCCTATTTACCCTGACCTCCTGGTCTAATGGACTAGTTACTAGCACATCATAGTCCATTGGTACACAATGAATAGCAGTAGAACACATCACACTAGCACTGACATATGAATGTGTGGAGCCAGGATCAAATAACACATACACATCTTGGTCAAGGATGGAAAAATTTCCATCTACAACATCTGATGTTTCAGTCTCCTCCCTCTGACGCATGGTATACACTCTGACTGGTGCGCCACTGGGTACTGGCTGGTTAACAGTGCTTTGACTTCCAGGGGTGTTACCAGGACCCCTACCTCTGCCTCTACCTCTAGCAGCTGACTGAGACCCTCTAGGTGCAGAGACTTAGGCTGATCCTTCCGATGTAGCCAAAGATCCAGGCCGGCACGGACTAGTGCAATCCTTTGCGAAATGTCCGCTCCCTCTACAGTTAAAACATGTGCCAGTAGCTTTGAAACAAACCCCGCCATGAGTTTTCCCACAAATTTCGCACTGACGGACTGATAGAGATCCTCGAGAAGCTTGTTGGGTCGGCTGACCAGACCGGGGTGGTATTTGGCTAGAAAATCTGCCTCTACCAGATTTACGGGAGCTAGATCCCCCAAACTGTTTCCTCTTCCCAGAAACACTTTCAGATGCTTGTCCAGTAGTCTTTTCAGTTTTCTCTTGAGGACCCTTCTTCACTGCCCCTTCTGATTCTATCCTTTCCAGTTCCAAGGCCTGTGAGATCAATTCAGCGAAATTCTGATGTCTGAAACCTACAACTTGCATCCTTAGACTTGGCCTTAGCCCGGACTCAAACCTCTTGCATCTGTCTCTGGGGGTGGAGACTAAACTTCCAGCATAGTGGCTTAGCCTTGAGAAGTCTCTCTCATACTCTGTTATGGTTCGGTCCCCTTGCTTCAAACTCAGGAATTCTTGCAATTTCTTATCTACATATGCATCAGGAACCCATTTCTGCCTGAATTCCCTTAGGAAGTCTGCCCATGTCAGCACAGGTGGCTCAACCAGGCTGTGGGGCATGGTCTTCCACCATCCATATGCATCCCCTTGGAGAAGAGATACTGAATACTCGAACTTCATCTCTTCCGTACACTACAGTTTTCTGTAAACCCGTTCCATTCTTTCCAACCACTGTTCTGCCTCCAGTGGATCCACAGTGCCTTTAAACTCGGTGGCCCCAAATTTCATCAACTTTTCATATTGCCGAGGTGAGGGCTGTGGTTGTACTACAGGTACTGGCATCTGAGCTTGGGGTAGCACATTACCCGCCATTTGCTGGAAAAATGCAGCCATCTGCTATACAAATTGAGCAGGAATCGCGATCTTTGGAGCGAGAGCCGGAGTGGTGACCCACTCACGTTACGGAGTGTCGGGCTTCCCCTTGAACCTCAGCCTCAACAGATTGTTCTTCGGAATGATCTCCTCCTTCCATTCCGTTTTCCCAAATTTTCTACTTCCTGAGATCAAACACAAGGAGGTTGACCTCCGTTAGTGCATACTCATGATGTAAATACGTCATATGTATCAATAAAAGACACTTGAGCAGTTGTACTTATCAATAAAATGTTCATACACATAGTCAAAATTTATTGAAAAACCATGCTCTTATACCACTAAAACATGTCACACCTTACCCTTCCGTAAGGCATAACATGATCCCGTAGAATACTTAATGAACTACCGAACTTCACCTACCGAAAACTCGTTAAGTACCCTACAAGGGATTTTAAAATGATTTTCTTACATTTTGGAAGTGGTGAGCATTTTAGTGAGAATTAAAAACCATTTATTCAAAGTTTAAAGACTAGTAAAAATTTTTGTCCATTTAAATTTTACCGCAGATTTTATAAAAATTTTGACAGAGTTCCGTTTGAAACTGGAGAAAACAGTTCCTCAAATACCTAAAAAAAACACTTTCAAAAATATTTCACAACTCCCAACCTTCAATAACTCAATCATCTCAATTCAATGCACTTCTAAATAATTTCACAATACAAATCAAGATTTCTCATCTCAAAATATTTAATATCTCCATTCATAAAGCATAAAGTAGAAAATTCATATGTACAAATATTAAATTTACAGAAGAGAATCCAAAATAATATTATTACAATTTATTTACAACTGCTCAACTACATTGATACATACAACATTTTTATATTTACATCAAGATTATCTACAAGGGTATAAAATAATACCCGTACAAAATGGTCAGAGTAGTCCTCGATTTAACAGCAGCTCACTCTGCTGCTTTCTCCTTGCTCTTATCTGCGACAGCAAAATAAGCTATCGCTGAGTATAAAAATACTCAGTGGTGCACAATAAAAATTTAAAATACAATAAATAAATCATTCATTGCCAAACACAATTTAAATATCTGTCAATCATATTTCACAAATATCAAAGTTCATAATAATACCATTTTGTCAAATAATCTATTAAACACAGTTTAGTCAAACAATTTCATAAACACAGTGTTGCCAAAGCCATACACAACTTAAGCCCTGACACAAAATTTCGGATCAATGCCGCGTTGTACACCACGACAAAGTAATCTCAACCCCATTAATCGAAATCAATGAGGGAGGTGGCTAGCTAGCTAATGAGTACTCATCCGATCTACAACCTCAACTGGCAAGCCAGAAAGAGAGGAAAATAAACGATCTCAACCCCATAAATGGAGGAGGAATAATGTGGTACTGTCATGCTAAGTGTGAACATAAAATCCATTCAAAACAATTTATGCAAATAATTTATGAGAAATCTGATCACTTTCCAAAGTCACATTTACGATTATAAAATGGCAACACAATACATAATTAATCAAAGAAGTCAAATTTTTGAAATTTAAAATATTTAAACAATTATTATTGTGCACAAAACTGACTGGAGTCGCCTTGAAGCCTTGACTCAGTCTCTTTGAGTTTCCAAGTCTTTTTTCAGCTGAAACACACAGTTTCACAGTGTTTCAGTACCATAACTTAGCATAAATCCAAAAATAAATTTCACTTCATTTTTACCTAGCTTTAATGTACTAATTTCGACGTTCTCGAAGTTTTTGTGTTTCGGGTTACTATTCATTACACTATTTAAGTCAAATTGTTGACTTTTTAAGGCTTAATAGGTATGGGAACTCCAACTTCACCCACATACCACATTTTGGTCACCAAACTTGTTGGTTTTGGTCATTTTCTCAAAGCTTAAGTCATTTTTGCAAAATTATCAAATTTTAGTTTTGGTGCTCCTAATTGCATTATTCCATTGGTCAATCTACTGTTAGAATTTGGCAAACCTTCCTTCATTAAAAATATTCCTTATTGTCTTAAGTGTATTCTCATTTTTGGATCACCCCAATTGGAGTTTTGTAGCTCAAGTTATAGCCAAAATACAATTACTATTCACGTGCACTGTTCAGACTGCTATTTTGGTTCTGGCAGATTTTTGATCCAACTTCGTTCAGTAATTTGATCAAGTTAAGTCCATAATTTGGTCTAATTTCCTTCATATTAAATGTTCTACTATGTCTTAGGTTTCCATCGGTTTAAGAATCGCCTAAATCGGAGTTTTCTAGAGAGAGTTATAACCATTGGAACTTTACTGTTCAAATGGAAATCTACAGTTTTGCAGGTTCAGTAACTCAACTTTGCCCAATAATTTGATTAGGTTAATGGCATAATTTGGGTTAGTGTTCCGCATGAAAGTTTTAGATCTGTATCTTATCTAATTACTGGTAAAATTTCAGGTCATTTTGACCTGCCTAACTCGAGTTATGACTAAATGAATAAATACTGTTCATTTGGTCAATTTATGCAATGGCAGACTGCTCTCAACCAACTTTGGTCAATTGGTTCACTAGGTTGTGGTCAGTTTTTGGGCATGGTTCCTTTATGAAAATTGTGCTATTTTATGTCTATTTTCATCCCCAATTGGTGGCATATCAATTGGACTTGTAAAATTTCCGTTTTGGTCCTTCAAAGTTGGTTTCAACCTCCGAATTTGGGTTCACTTCCAACAATTCAAACACATCTCCTTTGGTCATTATTGACCATTTTTCACCTCACAACAGGTCAAACATGCCATTTACTCATTTCTCCAAATTTTGGTTCACAAACCCTAACATTCAAATCCTAACTCATTTAATTATTTCAATTAACTAAATTCAAACCTCTCAACATAGTCAATCAACTAATGGAGGTCCATAAACTCATTAAATTCATGCAATTCATAATCCCTTCAACCAGGCCGAAATTTCAGCAATGGTCCTTCCCCCATATTTGTTTCATTTAATCAAGTTCTAAGCTCACTTTCACAACTAATTATGCATTTAAAGAAGTAAAATAGTAAGTTAGCACACTAACTTTTCTTAAATCCTTCAAACCCTATCTTTAACTCTTCCTTCTTCTTGTAATCTTCTTCTCAAGTTGTAATAACGAGCTTTAGTGAAGTTTTTTTGGGAGTTATTTGGATTAAGTGAAGAAAATTAAGCTTAAATGTACGCTTAAATGGAGGACCATTCATGGAGGAATTTGGGAGGAAAGTGGGGCGGCAAGGAAGAAGAAAGAAGAAGAGATTTTCTTTTTTTTTTCTTTTGTTTTCTTTATTTATTTTAGGTTATGGAAGACCACAAAAACCTAATTAATTAATTTATTAATTAATTCTTTTATGACATCATGTATGAGGTCATGCATGATGTCATCACCCTTTTTACTTTTTCATTTTCCTCTTTTTTTTTCTATTTTTCTATTAGTTCTTTAATTTAATTTTCGATTCCGAAATTTTCTTTTCTTCGATTTTATTTGACAGTTAGGTCAGGAGACAGCTCTAGGGGTCAATTGACCAAATTGCCCCTCGCCGGTTCATCCCGGTTTGCAAATAATTCCATATTTCTTCTGGCTCCCTGACCTAATTATTTGACTGGCTTAACAGTACTTTTTCGTGATTTTCTCTTTTCCACTGTGTTCATAAGGGTCCTAAGGACCACAGCGTCACATTTTATGGTTCGAAATTTGAGTTTAAAATGACTTCGCAGTCGTTCCCGAGGAGGTCACCCATCGCTGTGACTCTCGGCTCGTTTAACTTCTTATGTTCTGTTTTTCTTATTTACACTTAACTAATTGAACATTACAAATTATTTGTGTTTATGGCTTCTCTAGTTGTCATAAGTATGATTCTAGTCCCCTTAATTGTCCGGGTCGACATCGGTCATCGGAACAGTGAAATATACCAGGCTATACAAATAGGGGTGTTACATAATGTCATTTGTACTTCAATAAACTTTTAATTAGGTCTCGAAAATTATTTCCTCGGGTTCTCTACGGTCCTAAGGTCAGCAATTATATTCGCCGTAACTTCCCGATGCGATCACCCATCGCTACGGTTTTTGTAACACCCCTATGTTCGGTAGTGCGTTCTACTGTTCTGATGACCAGTGTTGTCCGGACAGCTAGGATGCCTAGAAGTACACTTTGATATGAGGGAGGAGACATAAAATAATGAAATACAAGAAAAGAAAATACAAGAAAAACAAAGGAAAAATAATAGCAAAGAAATGTAACCAAGTTAAGCGAGCCGAGAACCCTAGCGATGGGTGACCGCACCGGAAAGTCACGGTATGGACCGTTGACTAGCCCTGGACTGCGGGGAACCCTGGAAAATATTTATAGGACTTAAAGAGACATCAATTGAAGTATAAATATCATTAGAAATATTAAATAAAAATTAAATAATTAGTACAAAGAAAAGTGAAATATCGAAAAACAGACAAAACCCGGTGTTACCGAAAAATTGAGAATGCAACCCGAATAGGGGCATTATGGTCATTTGACATCCCGAATTGTCTTTTGACCTAAATGTCTATTAAAAATAAATAATATTACACTTAGAAAATATAATGAAAAATTAATTTGGTGGTACCTAAAGTAAATAGCAAAAATTATGGGTTTAATGTGGAATAAAGGAAAATTTAACATATAAAATGAATTACTTTGTGAAAGTGGACCACTATAGAATAAATTAAACATTAAATGGAAGGTGTAAGTCCATTATACAATCTGAAATCTTCATCCTCTCCATTTCCCTCAACCATGCCGAAATGAAGAAAGTGAGAACCTCCATTGCCGTTTTGCTTACACCTTCATTCACTCCTTCATTTCACCTCTAAACACCTAGGTTTCTTCATCAAAGTTTATCTCCACATCATAAGGAAGAGTTTGATAGCAAAATCAAGAAGTTTAGTGAAGGTTTAACAAGTCCTAACAATAAGTAAGTTTGTATTTTTGAATATTGCTTTGTTAAACTTTGTATACATGTTATGGGTGTGTGCTTTGTGAAGGAATTTTTAAGTTTTGAGGAGTTCTTGATATATCCAGTTTGGACAGCCATGGAGTTGTATATTTGATGATTTATTCTTACATTTATTTAATGGGAAATTATGTTGAGTAGGGTGATTTAATGTCCTAGTAAGTTAATTCCACATGTATGTGGTGATTGTGCACTTGAAATGGAAGTTGACGAATTGTGGGAAACTTTGGCATTGTGAAGCTTTCGGCAGCCTTGGGACTCCTTAATGAATGTTTGAATTCATGAAGATGTTGGATAAATTATGATATTGAGGGTTGATGAATATGTATATAAATTGGTTGTGGAAATTGTATGTAATAATTAGGAGTGTTTATGTGTACATATTGTTGTATTTGGACTTTGTGAATTAGTGTTTCATTTGGTGTATTGAGGATATTGTATTCTGCCCAAAGTGACCTTATTGTGAAGTGATAAATGGTTTTGGTAATATACCAAATCAGAATTGGTAAGAGAGATGGACTTATAGCAAGGTAATGTGTAATTGCTAGATGTTTAAGTAATGTATTTAAGGACAGTGTGCATTTCAGCCTATAACTTTAAGTGTGTGGCTCCAATTGGTATGAGACCAATTGGAGGTGAAACTAGGCACAAAATGTGCCAACTTTCATGAAGGAAACATACCAAAATTCTACTTGCAAGGTAGCTTGAAAAATGACCAAATCCAGATTAAGTGCACGTGAGGCCTGAAAACTGACCATTTGGGCAGCAGTTAGTGTTTAGTCCATAACTCACTCAAAACAGGTCCAATTGACCTGAAATTTTAACCATGAATAGTTAAGGTCCATATATACAAGTCTTATGAAGACACCAAAGCCCAAAAATGACCATAAGCAAGTCAAACAGCTTGCACAAGTTCGGGTCCAAAAACTGGCCGAACCAAAGTTGACCAAAGTTGACCTAAAATGACCAAATTTGATGCCATTTGACCAGCAAAAGTAAAATGACCATAACTTGGTCTACATAACTCAGAATGACCTAAAATTTTGGCCCGCGTTCCATAAGACATAGATCTACAAGTTTGTAGTTTTGACCAAAACCTGAAAACCGAGGGAACTAGGTCGTCCGGCTAGGTCAAACTAGTATCCTGGAATCCAGCAAGTTGCAATAAAATGCACTAAACAAGGAAATGAAATTGGTAACATGTACCAACCCTAAAAGACTATTGAATGTGACATATTAGTGACACTAAAACCTAATTTACCTAGAACGCATCGAGGGTCGATATATTAGGTGATTAAGCAAATAATAGCTTTCAGTGAATTACTCATCAAGCATTATCGATAGAGACAGTTTAATTTGGTACTGAAACACTTCAAATTGTGTTTCTTAGTTAGTAAAGACTCTGGGAAAGGGAAGGAAACACTGAGTCCAGACCAGGAGACAATTATCAGAGGTTTGTGCACAACAATTATTTCTTTTGAATTTTTCAATTGAAATGAATTATGACTAATTGTACATTATTGTTTTAAATTGTGAAAATGTGTTTTAATGGATATTTATTGCTTGAAAAGCATTGTAAATGTTTTGAAACTGTGAGAAATTATTTGAATGATATTGATGGATACTTATTGATTGAAAAGTATTAGAAATGGTTTGAAACCACAGCTATCATGTATATTGATTGTATTCCTCGCTAGCTTGTCTAGTGGGACGAATTGAATTCCCTCTCTGGCTGAAGTGTTGAGGTGTGTGCCTGTTGAGGATGAATTGGATGAGTACTTATATTTTTGCTAGCTAGCTATGTTATTCCTCATTATTCATTGACTTTCGGGACGAATTGAATACCTCATTAGCCATCGGCTTTTGGGACGAATTGAACTTTGGAACATGATTAAGCTGTGTGTGATTTATTGATACGTATTATGAGATTGTGAAATGGAATTAAATTCTTATTGACATTCACTGTCTTTTGAATTTAATCATGATTTGATTTATTGAAATTATTGTGATATTGAGAAATGGAGTTTAAATTCTTGTTGACAATTACTGTCTTGAATTTAACTATGGTTTTAAGTATCCACTATTTATATAACTTGTGAATTGTGATTTAAAGTTGTATTTGGTTAATGTTGTGCACCACTGAGACATTGTCTCAGTGATAGCTTTTTATTGCTGTCGCAGGTAGACAGACAGATAGGGCAGCAGACTAGGCTGCTAGTACCTCCAGCGAGAGATTTCCGGGTATAATGAGTATACCAACATTTTGTATTTTGTACTGTAATGTATGACCACTGTATGTACATATTGTTTTTGGTTTTGAGCAGTTGTAAATTTAAATTGTACCTTGAAGTTGTAAAATAATTGAGTTATTTTGGCTTGTAAAAATTGTATTATATTTCTTGTATCTCAGACTTTGAAAAATCACTGTGGATTTGAGTTGAGAAATATGTTGTGTTGAGAAATATGTTGGAGTTGAGATTTGGAAAAATATTGAAGTGCTTTTTACAGGTTTTCTGAAGAATTGTTTTATCCAAAATACAGATGGCACTCTGCCAAAATTTTTACAGAAATTCCAAATAAGTCAGATGTGTTAGTTCTATCACTTCAGTTCAAAAAGGTTTTTAACACCCGTAAATAGTGCTCACCACTGTAAAAGAAGTAAGAAAAGTTTTTAAAATCCCTTGTAGTGTGTTTAATGGGTTATCAGTAGACGGAGTTGGTAATTCATTAGATATACTATGGGATCATGTTATGCCTTACAGAGGAGTAGGGTGTGACATGTTTTAGTGGTATCAGAGCAAAGTTTTTAAATTTTGTTTTCACATGTTACTTGAATATTCTTTCTTCATAGTATAACTGCTCAATATCATTGTTTGATACATACAGTACATTACATTATAAATATGCACTAACGGGAGGAAATCTCCTTGTGTTATTTGTTCAGGAGATCTAAAATCGTCGCATTGACTATGGAAGAGGGTGATCGTTCAGTCGATCAATCTATTGAGGCTGAGGTGCAAGGGGATGCCCCAGGCCTACATAATGTCAGTGGTTCTGTAACACTAGCCCCTGCAGTACAGCAGTTTCCTGCTCAGTTTGCTCAGCAGATGGCTGCAATGTTCCAACAAATGGATGGTAATGTGCCTACTCAAGTCCCAATACAGACACCAGTGGTACAACCACAGTCTCCTACTAGGCAGTATGACAAATTGATGAAGTATGGGGCTACAGAGTTCAAGGGGACAGTAGATCCTCTAGAGGCTAAACAGTGGTTAGAGAGGATGGATAGGGTATTCAAGAAACTGCATTGTACAGAGGAGCTCAGATTTGAATACTCAGTATCTTTGCTACAGGGGGATGCTTATGACTTGTGGAAAACCATTCCCCACAGTCTGGTAGAACCTGCAGTGCTAACATGGAATGGCTTTCTCGAGAATTGATGAAATATGTCCACGATGCTTATGTAGACCGAAGTTACAAGAATTCCTAAGTTTGAAAGCAGGGGAACAGATCGGTGGTGAGTATGAAAGAGAATTTTCCGCTTTGAGCCATTCTGCGATGGTTTACTTTCCACTAGCAGGGACAGATGCAAGAGGTTTGAAACCGGCTTGAAGCCCAGTATCAGATTACAAGTAGTCGACTTCAAACACACTAACTTCTCTGAACTTATTTCTCAAGCTCTAGAGTTAGAAAGAATTGAGTCTGAAGCTGCTCCTGAGAAAAAGAAATCAGAGAAGACAGAGAAAGAGGAAAATCAGAAAGCAGAGTTCGGTGGTCCTATTGGAAAGAGGAAGAACTATGGGGGACATGGCAGAGGTGGCAAGAAATCTGGTAGGGGAAGATATTAAGGACAGAAGCCTCCCCTATCTGGTCAGTAGAGTACCAGAGGTTCCTACCCTCCCCGCCAATGTGAGACATGTGGAAGAAATCATGGTGGGATCTACTATAAGACTATTGGAGCCTGTTATAACTGTGGAGGCATAGGACACTTTGCCAAGGACTGCACCAGTAGTCGCGGAGTTGGACCACCTTCTACTATTGCGAAGGTCGATTCGAGCCACTGTCACTAGAAGTTCACAACCACCCGGTAGAGGTAGAGGCGGGGTAGAGGTAGCCCAGTGACGCCAAGGCACGATGAAACAATCGAGCAAGGCAAGTGCTCGGTCAGAATGTATGCAATGAGACAGAGGGAAGAGGCCGAGACATCTGATGTTGTGGCTGGTACCTTCTCAACTTTTAATCAGAATGTGTTTGTGTTATTTGATCCGGGTTCTACCCATTCTTATGTGAGTGCTAGCATCATTGATTGCATTGCTGTTCCATGTACAAAAATGGACTTTGAGGTGCTAGTAACAAGTCCGTTAGGACAAGAAGTCAGGGTTAATAGAATGTATAGAGATTGTCCTTTGGTGATCCAAGGACACACTTTCCTGTCTGATTTCATTGAAATGCCCTTCAGAGATTATGATATCATCTTGGGCATGGATTGGTTAGCTAGGCATCATGCCATGATTGACTGTAGGCTGAAGACAGTCACTTTTGGTCTCCCTCAGTACAGTGAGGTGATAATACATGGGGAGAGACAGTTATTGCCATCAAACATCATTTCGGCTGCACTAGCTAGAAAAATGATCAGAAAGGGGTGTGAATCCTACTTGGCACATGTGGTAGACACCCAAGTGGGGAGTCCAGCATTGAAGGACATCCCTACAGTACATGACTTTCCAGATGTGTTTCCTGATGAATTTCGTGATTACCTCCGAGAAGAAGTGCATTTGAAATTAATGTTATGCAGTGTGGAACCAATCTCCATAATGCCATACGAGAATGGCACCAGCAGAGTTGAAGGAGTTGAAGATACAATTGCAAGAACTACTTGAAAAGGGCTTCATCCGCCCTAGTGTGTCACCTTGGGGAGCACGGTGTTGTTTGTTAAGAAGAAGGATGGTACTCTCGCTTATGCATTGACAACCGACGGTTGAATAAGGTGACAATAAAACGATATCCATTGCCTTGCATTGATGATCTGTTTGATCAATTGAAGGGTGCATTGTATTCTCCAAAATTGATCTGCGATGGTTATTATCCGTTGAAGGTGCAAGAGCGAGTATTCCAAAAGCGCTTTGAACTCGGTATGGCCACTATGAGTTTCTAGTAATGCCATTCGGGTTAACAAATGCTCCAGCTGCTTTTATGGATCTGATGAACACTATCTTCAGACCATATCTTGATCAATTTGTGGTGGTGTTTATTGATGACATTTTCATATATTCAAGGAATGCAGAGGAGCATGACAGACATCTGCGGATTGTACTGCAGACTTTAAGGGAGAAACAGCTATACGCCAAATTGTCGAAATGTGAATTTTGGCTGAAAGAAATCTCCTTTTTGGGACATGTTGTGTCAGCTGAAGGGATCAAGGTAGATTCCAGCAAGGTAGAAGCTATCCTTAATTGGAAGCCGCCCAGGAACATCATAAAAATTCGCAGTTTTCTGGGTTTAGCTGGATATTACCGTCGGTTTGTGAAGGGGTTTTCTATGTTATCTTCTCCACTGACCAAACTTCTTCGGAAAGATGTAAAATTTCAGTGGACTGATAAATGCAAGCAAAGTTTTGATGAGTTGAAGAGGTGTTTGACTGAAGCTGCAGTCCTTATTTTACCTACTCCGGGTAAAGAATACACAGTTTATAGTGATGCTTCTCACAATGGGTTAGGCTGTGTACTGATGCAAGATCGGAATGTCATTGCTTATGCATCACGCCAGCTGAAACCGCATGAGAGGTACTACCCAACACGTGATTTGGAGCTAGCAGCTATTGTTTTTGCTCTGAAGATTTGGAGGCACTATTTGTATGGGGAAAAATTCTACATTTACACAGATCACAAGAGCTTGAAGTACTTAGGCACCCGGAAGGAATTAAATTTGAGGCAGAGAAGATGGTTAGAACTCATCAAAGATTATGATTGCTTAATAGACTATTAGCCAGGGAAAGCAAATGTGGTGGCTGATGCCTTAAGTCGCAAGACTATGGCAAGTCTCAGAGTTTCTCCTTTGTCCATGGTATATGAATTAAAAGCACAGCATGCCAGTTTAGAGATTGATGATGAGGGACAGACAGTAGATGCATGGCATGTACAGCCAGTGTTGATTGATCAGATCAGAATGGCTGCTCAGAGTGATGAAAAATATCAGAAGCTACTGAAAGATGTCCAGCAGGGCAAGAAACCTGAATTCTCTGTGAGAGATGATGGTTTATTGCTACATTAGGGTAGAATGTGCGTTCCTAATGATGCTGAATTGAGACAAATCATTATGAAGGAAGTACATGAGTCTCCATTTGCTATGCACCCTGGTGGAACTAAAATGTACAGAGGGCTGAAAGAGCATTACTGGTGGATGGGCATGAAGAGGGATATAGCTGAGTTTGTTTCCAAATGCCTAACTTGTCAGCAAATAAAGGCAGAACATCAAGTTCCAGCTGGTTTGTTACATCCTTTGTCAGTACCAGAGTGGAAATGGGAACGAATAACTATGGATTTTGTTACAGGACTTCTAAGGACACAGAGTAGTCATGATGCAGTATGGGTTATAGTTGACAGATTGACTAAGTCTGCTCACTTTTGCCAGTTCAGATGGACTAGCGCCCGGAAAGATTGGCCAGATTGTACATATATGAGATTGTAAAATTGCATGGAGTGCCAGTATCAATTGTGTCTGACAGAGATCCTAGGTTCACTTCTAGATTCTGGGGTAGTCTTCAGAGAGCCCTAGGAACTAGATTGAACTTCAGCACAGCATTCCACCCACAGACAGATGGCCAGTCTGAAAGGGTTATTCATATATTGGAGGATATGCTACGAGCTTGTGTGATTGAATTTGAAGGTAGTTGGGATACACACTTGCCTTTGATTGAGTTTGCTTATAACAACAGCTACCAATCAAGCATTGGGATGCCTCCATATGAAGCATTGTATGGCAGGAAGTGCAGAACTCCCTTATGTTGGGATGAAGTAGGTGAAAGGAAGATGATTGGGCCAGAAATTGTTCAGCAGACAGAGGAAAAGATCATATTGATTAGAGATAGACTCAAGGCTGCATCAGACCGTCAGAAGTCCTATGTTGATTTGAAAAGAAGAGATATTGAATATGCAGTGGGTGATAAGGTATTCCTCAAAGTTTCTCCTTGGAAGAGGATTATGAGATTTGGCAGAAAGGGGAAACTGAGTCCTTGTTTCATCGGACCATATGAGGTTCTGGAAAGAGTGGGTCCTTTGGCATATCAGTTGGCATTACCTCCAGAGCTAGCAAGGATACACAGTATCTTCCATGTGTCCATGTTAAGGAGGTACAGATCTAACCCATCTCATGTACTATCAGTTGAAGAGATTGAGGTAAACCTAGACCTCTCATATGAGGAAGAACCCATAAAAATTCTAGCTTATGAGGTGAAGCAGCTGAGGAACAAACAGATACACTTGGTTAAAGTGCTGTGGAACCATCATTCAGGCCAGGAAGCTACTTGGGAACGTGAAGAGGATATGAGGAGACAGCACGCACAGCTGTTCAGAGACTAATGCCAGGTAAAATTTCGAGACAAAATTTATTTTAAGGGGGGGAGAATTGTAACACCCCTATGTTCGGTAGTGCGTTCTGCTGTTCCGGTGACCAGTGTTGTCCGAACAGCTAGGATGCCTAAAAATACACTTTGATATGAGGGAGGAGACATAAAATAATGAAATACAAGAAAAGAAAATACAAGAAAAACAAAGGAAAAATAATAGCAAAGAAATGTAACCAAGTTAAGCGAGCCGAGAACCCTAGCGATGGGTGACCGCACCGGGAAGTCACGGCATGGACCGTTGACTAGCCCTGGACTGCGGTGAACCCTGGAAAATATTTATAGGCCTTAAAGAGACATCAATTGAAGTATAAATATCATTAGAAATATTAAATAAAAATTAAATAATTAGTACAAAGAAAAATGAGAAATCGAAAAACAGACAAAACCCGGTGTTACCGAAAAATCAGGAATGCAACCCGAACAGAGGCATTATGGTCATTTGACATCCCGAATTGTCTTTTGACCTAAATATCCATTAAAAATAAATAATATTACACTTAGAAAATATAATGAAAAATTAATTTGGTGGTACCTAAAGTAAATAGCAAAAATTATGGGTTTAATGTGGAATAAAGGAAAATTTAACATATAAAATAAATTACTTTGTGAAAGTGGACCACTATAGAATAAATTAAACATTAAATGGCAGGTGTAGGTCCATTATACAATGTGAAATCTTCATCTTCTCCATTTCCCTCAACCATGCCGAAATGAAGAAAGTGAGAACCTCCATTGCTGTTTTGCTTAAACCTTCATTCACTCCTTCATTTCACCTCTAAACACCTAGGTTTCTTCATCAAAGTTTATCTCCACATCATAAGGAAGAGTTTGATAGCAAAATCAAGAAGTTTAGTGAAGGTTTAACAAGTCCTAACAATAAGTAAGTTTGTATTTTTGAATATTGCTTTGTTAAACTTTGTATACATGTTATGGGTGTGTGCTTTGTGAAGGAATTTTTAAGTTTTGAGGAGTTCTTGATATATCCAGTTTGGACAGCCATGGAGTTGTATATTTGATGATTTATTCTTACATTTATTTAATGGTAAATTATGTTGAGTAGGGTGATTTAATGTCCTAGTAAGTTAATTCTACATGTATATGGTGATTGTGCACTTGAAATGGAAGTCGACGAATTGTGGGAAACTTTGGCATTGTGAAGCTTTCGGCAGCCTTGGGACTCCTTAATGAATGTTTGAATTCATGAAGATGTTGGATGAATTGTGATATTGAGGGTTGATGAATATGTATATAAATTGGTTGTGGAAATTGTATGTAATAATTAAGAGTGTTTATGTGTACATATTGTTGTATTTGGACTTTGTGAATTAGTGTTTCATTTGGTGTATTGAGGATATTGTATTCTACCCAAAGTGACCTTATTGTGAAGTGATAAATGGTTTTGGTAATGTACCAAATCAGAATTGGTAAGAGATATGGACTTATAGCAAGGTAAAGTGTAATTGCTAGATGTTTAAGTAATGTATTTAAGGACAGTGTGCATTTCAGCCTATAACTTTAAGTGTGTGGCTCCAATTGGTATGAGACCAATTGGAGGTGAAACTAGGCACAAAATGTACCAACTTTCATGAAGGAAACAACCAAAATTCTGCTTGCAAGGTAGCTTGAAAAATGACCAAATCTGGATTAAGTGCAAGTGAGGCCTGAAAACTGACCATTTGGGCAGCAGTTAGTGTTTAGGTCATAACTCACTCAAAACAGGTCCAATTGACCTGATATTTTAACCATGAATAGTTAAGGTCCATATCTACAAGTCTTATGAAGACACCAAAGCCCAAAAATGACCATAAGCAAGTCAAACAGCTTGCACAAGTTCGGGTCCAAAAATTGGCCGAACTAAAGTTGACCAAAGTTGACCTAAAATAACCAAATTTGATGCCATTTGACCAGCAATAGTAAAATGACCATAACTTGGTCTACATAACTCAGAATGACCTAAAATTTTGCCCCGCGTTCCATAGGACATAGGTCTGCAAGTTTGTAGTTTTGACCGAAACCTGAAAACCGAGGGAACTAGGTCGTCCGGCTAGGTCAAACTAGTATCCCGGAATCCAGCAAGTTGCAATAAAATGCACTAAATAAGGAAATGAAATTGGTAACATATACAAACCCTAAAAGACTATCGAATGTGACATATTACTAACACTAAAACCTAATTTACCTAGAACGCATCGAGGGTCGATATATTAGGTGATTAAGCAAATAATAGCTTTCAGTGAATTACTTATCAAGCATTATCGATAGAGACATTTAATTTAGTACTGAAACACTTCAAATTATATTTCTCAGTTAGTAAAGACTCAGGGAAAGGGAAGGAAACACTGAGTCCAGACCAGGAGACAGTTATCAGAGGTTTGTGCACAACAACTATTTCTTTTGAAGTTTTCAATTGAAATGAATTATGACTAATTGTACATTATTGTTTTAAATCGTGGAAATGTGTTTGAATGGATATTTATTGCTTGAAAAGCATTGTAAATGATTTGAAACTGTGAGAAATTTTTTGAATGATATTGATGGATACTTATTGATTGAAAAGTATTGGAAATGGTTTGAAACCACAGCTATCATGTATATTGATTGTATTCCTCGCTAGCTTGTCTAGTGGGATGAATTGAATTCCCTCTCTGGCTGAAGTGTTGAGGTGTGTGCCTGTTGAGGACGAATTGGATGAGTGCTTATATTTTTGCTAGCTAGCTATGTTATTCCTCATTAGTCATTGACTTTCGGGACGAATTGAATACCTCATTAGCCATCGGCTTTTGGGACGAATTGAACTTTGGAACATGATTAAGCTGCGTGTGATTTATTGATACGTATTATGAGATTGTGAAATGGAATTAAATTCTTATTGACATTCACTGTCTTTTGAATTTAATCATGATTTGATTTATTGAAATTATTGTGATATTGAGAAATGGAGTTTAAATTCTTGTTGATAATTACTGTCTTGAATTTAACTATGGTTTTAAGTATCCACTATTTATATAACTTGTGAATTGTGATTTAAAGTTGTATTTAGTTAATGTTGTGCACCACTGAGACATTGTCTCAGCGATAGCTTTTTATTGCTGTCGCAGGTAGACAGACAGACAGGGTAGCAGACTAGGCTGCTAGTACCTACAGCGAGAGATTACCGGGTATAATGAGTATACCAACATTTTGCATTTTGTACTGAAATGTATGACCACTGTATGTACATATTATTTTTGGTTTTGAGCAGTTGTAAATTCAAATTGTACCTTGAAGTTGTAAAATAATTATGAGTTATTTTGGCTTGTAAAAATTGTATTATATTTCTTGTATCTCAGACTTTGAAAAATCACTGTGGATTTGAGTTGAGAAATATGTTGTGTTGAGAAATATGTTGGAGTTGAGATTTGGAAAAATATTGAAGTGCTTTTTACAGGTTTTCTGAAGAACTGTTTTATCCAAAATACAGATGGCACTCTGCCAAAATTTTTACAGAAATTTCAAATAAGTCAGATGTGTTAGTTCTATCACTTCAGTTCAAAAAGGTTTTTAACACCTGTAAATAGTGCTCACCACTGTAAAAGAAGTAAGAAAAGTTTTTAAAATCCCTTGTAGTGTATTTAATGGGTTATTAGTAGACGGAGTTGGTAATTCATTAGATATACTACGGGATCATGTTATGCCTTACAGAGGGGTAGGGTGTGACAGTTTTGGCTCGTTTAACCTAGTTACATTTCATCTCTTTCATTTTTCTCTTAATTTTTCTTGTATTTTCTTATAATTTATTCCATCATTTTATATCTCTTCACTATCATTTAAATGTAGTTCCAGGCATTGTAATTGTCCGAATAGACGTTAGTCGTCAGAACAGTAGAACGTACAAACTACCTACAATAAGGGTATTACAATTCTTCCCCTATAAATAAAATTTCGTCCTCGAAATTTACCCAGTGGAAATAATCAAGGGACCGTTATCTCCTTGTCTCTCTGCTTTTTCATGTTATAATACTTTGCTTTCTCTTTAGTCTGTCTTATTAGTCCTAGCTTTACAATCTTTTACTTATCTCGATTTACTATCGAAAATACGTAGCTCTACACAATGGTCCCAAGTCGATACTGTAATCTATAGCTTACAGCACAAACATCGAGAATATTGCGTAGTTACCACGATATATCCCAATAGATAAGATTTTTCCTAAGCTTATCCTTTTCAAATCTATGACTTTCTATGGACCGAGATCCATACCTTAACCTAAAATAACCAGAGAAAATAGATCTGCATTAGTGTCACCTCGACTCTATTTAAAGGCCCATGCATATGATGCAAACTATTTCTTTTTATATATCTACGTCTAGAATCGCCTAAACCTTTGCTCTGATACCACTAAATGTAACACCCTTCACTCATCTATAGTGTAGTCGAGTAAGGTGTGCCACATTCAGTGCCAAAGCACCCTATCTTATCCTGTTGTGTCCATTGTTAACTTTTTTAAACTTTGTAGAAAACATGTGGTATTTTTTTTATCATAATTTATCTTTGTGGAAACCCGGGCAGAGCCTCCTTTGTTTTATTAGCATCTGGCGGGTTCCGATGGTTACCTGTCGAAAACAATTTCATATCATATCTATTCTATTCATCTTGTCATATAACATGTCATATCATATCTGTTCACTCAATTTTAAGAAAATAATACTTTACATTCATTCATTCATTCATTCATATGGAAATTATACACAAAAGTTCATAAGCTTATTTTACAGTCTCAAAAATATCAATACAATTTATTACATCATCAACTATAATTACACGAACTAAAATACTAGTCTATACATAGGCCCTACCAAAATATTATAACTGATGAGGTGAACTCTGGACTGTATGCAGATCTAGACAACTAAAATCAGAGTACTACTGTGGCGGCTGCTGCTATGGTGGCTGTTGTGTCTGGTCTCCAGTACCTACGCGATGAAAAATCCAACACGCTAAGCAAATTACTTAGTGGTGGATAATTTGAATTTTGCACTTCAAATTATAATTAAAAGTAATAACTGTATAATTAAAAGTAATAACTGAATAATAACTGAATAATTAAAAGTAATAGCTCTATATAGAATTTTGCACTTCTAGGTCAATTATATATTTTATTGCACTTTGGGAATAATTTACTTATAAGGATCATATCTGTGCATATATTTCATTTTTAGTCTCCTTAAACTCATATCAGTGCAATTGTCATCAATTCTAAGACATTTATAAATTTTTTGCACTTTAGGAACAATTAGATTTAACAGTATATTTTCTGTTCATTTCTTATATAGCCTAAGTCATTTATGACTATTATGTACTTTGAAACTAAATTAATTATCAGTATCTTATCCATTCATTGGTTTCATTCTCAGTCTTTTAAAATTATATCAATGCCCAAGTAACCTATAACAGACTATAATGCTAGATACACGGGAGTATACTGGTTAGACAGCCATATTTCTGTCCAGTATACATCTGTCATGTCAGGCACAAGGCCAGTGGGCGGGCTGTTGAAGCCAAAAATACAATTATGCATAATGGCATCTGTCATGTCAGGCACAAGGCCAGTGGGCAGGCATAAAACCTGTAGATCAATGATTATCCATGTAGGCTTATTCATGTGGGCTTATTCATGTAGGCCTATCTATGTAGGCTTATTCATATAGGCCTATTTATGTAGGCTTATTCATGTATGCCTATTTATGTAGGCTTATTCATGCAGGCAGTACTACTATCTGTATTCCTAATTGGTATACCAATCGATCCAACTATATATATATGCCTAGGTTTACTATGGGCAATTAAGCATTAATAATTATTTATCTAAATTTTCATGTTCATGTATTGTGGGAAAGTGAGTCACACATTTTTGTTTCATGTAATTTAGTATATAGTGATAACATAATTTTTTTTATGGTGATTTTTCAAGTCTTGTAAAATTATTTATAGTCAAATTATTGACCTAGACTCAAGTGTATTGTAGTAACAGGATTTCAATTAGGTCAGTAGCTTTGACCTAATTTTGAAGCTTCTTATATTCATAAGTTGAGGAAAATGTTTAAAACAAATTTAAAGGTCTATTTCTTAGCTTTCCGGAATGGTATGGTTCATTTCAATTGAAGATTTCTAGTGGGAGATATGCTTAAGATATTATTCAGGAATTAATGGTCATTTATACCATTTCCAGAATTGGTATGCCAACTTAATCAAGTTAATTAACCTATTTTCCTTAATCTTTGGGTTTTGGTCAAAATACCATTATTGTAGGCCTATGTCTTATTGAAATTTTGGTACTAGTTTTGTGACATCCCTTACCCGTCAACAGTATATCCGAGTAAGTTATGTCACACGGTGTACCGGAACACTCTATTTTTTTCTTAATTAATTTTTATCATAGTTTTGAATATAACTCGTGAAATATAATTCATTTAAGTCATTTATTGAAATTATAATTTATTTGAGGTTTCGAAAATTTTATAGAAAATCCAGTGAGTACTGCTAAAAATGGAGAAAACAGTTCTTCGGAACCTGTGAAAAACACTTCCAAAATCATTTCCAAACAATCCCAACTCCATTTCATCAACAAAGTCTCAATATGATTTTCAACAACATTTCCATTACTCAAACATTCATTTCTCATGGTACTCATATACAAACAATAAATAAATACTCGAATTTTTCCATTCATAACCACAATTTTCATTATATACATGAACATACTTATGCACAAACTTACTACAACTTTCATTTGGACAATTCAACCTTCATTTTCATTCATTAGAAGTAAAAATAACTCAAGCTCAACAAGGGTTCATGGCTGCCCAAAATGAAGCAACATCACAAATCTCCAATAATTGTTTCAAACCATAATTTAAATTTCTCAATTTCAATCAATTCAAGTCCTATCACTTCCCATATATATACCCATATCAAACATCATCTTTAAACTCATCTACATCATTTAAACACATCAAAATCCCATGAATGTCTTGGCTGCCAAAATGAAGGGCTCACCAAATATACATTAATTTACTCAATTTCTTCACAAATCAACTCACCCAAAGCTCAAAACAAAATCTAATGAAAGAAAATGGGGAGATTAAGCACTAACCTCAACTTGGGCTTGATTAAACTTCACCAAAACTCCTCTTTCTTGCTTCCTACATGCTACCCATGATGTGTAGAACAAGTTTAATGAAGGACTCTTGAAGAAATGATGGCTTGATCATAGGTGGATGAAAGCTTGTATTTTGGGCGGCCATGGATGAAGCTTAAAGCTCCAATTCGGCCATGGGAAGGGTGAGTAGAGAAGATGATGAAAAATGGGCAGATTAGTGTCCTTATGTGCCTCAAATATTGCCACCTAACCCCACTAACTTAGATTAACATTTTAATAATCCAAAGTTTCATAATTCAATTTAATCCCCCCATATTTTCTCTAATTTTCATTACACATTTAATTTCCTTTTTCATGGGGTTCCCAAAATTTAATACTACTTATTTTTAATGGACATTTAGGTCAAAAGGCTCTAGATGTCAAATGACCAAAATACCCCACTTCGGGTTATATTCCTGATTTTTCGGTAACACTGATTTTTGTCTGTTTCTCGATTTTTCGTTTTTCTTTGTACTAATTTATTAATTTTTCTTTAATAATTCTAGTGTCAATTACATTTCAATAAATCTTTATTTATGTCTCAAAATTAAATTCCGAGGGTTCCCTGCGGTCCTGGGGTCGGCAACGGCCTTCCCGGTGCGGTCACCCATCGCTGTGGTGCCGGCTCGTTTAACTTAGCTTCATTTTCTCTCTTTCATTTTTGTTTGATTTTTCTTGTATTTTCTTTTTATTTATTTCATCATTATATGTCCGTTCACTATCACCGAAGTGTAGTTCCAGACATTCCGACTTGCCTGGACTGTTATTTGGCTACTAGAGCAACAGAACGTACATAACACGTACAGTGGGGATGTTACAGGTTTCAGAGCATTTGGAGTTCTATGGACCAAGTTATGGCTTCTTTGCCAAAACTGGTTAAGTAGTCTTTATTTGGCAATTCTGGACAGTTTTGATACCCCAACTTGGGCAAGCAATTTGGTTAGGTAAATGGCAATTTTTGGCTTTTGGTTCTTCACCAAAGTTGTAGCCCTATGTCTAATCTTTCCAATGGTATAAATTTCTGGTCATTTGGATCTGGCTACATGAAAAATGACCAAATGAATGAACACTGTTTATTTGTTCATTTTTTGGGTTCACTAAATAGCAATCTAGATTAGGCAAACTTTTGGTCACTTTTTAGGCAGAATTGGTACATAATTTCTACATGGAAAATGGAGTGTTTTAGGTCATATTTCTCCTCCAATTGGCCTCATACCAATTGGAGTCACACAAGCTCAATTATAACTCAATTCACACACTGTTTTCAACAATTTCACAACCTGCAAGAAAATTACACTCCCAATATTCATTTCTCCATCTCCCAAACTTCAAATAGCATACATGACACTTCTAAATATCATCAATGATCTCAATACAATCCATTTCCAGTAGTATACACAAGTCTATAATAGTCAGTTCAAAACGCTATTTCAAATGGTTAAATTCAACAACAATATGCACATGAAACAATTGCTAACACAGGTAACTTCAATTATCAACATCTAATTCACTTCCCTATATCCGTGAACACCATTAATCATCATTTAATTCATGAAATTATCCATCTCCTAAGTTCCTCAAGGCTGCCATATTTGGGCAGTTTCACTAGTCCCTCATAATTTACTCAAAGCTCTAATTCATATGGTTAAAGTCAACAATATATATGCAAGTAAATTGTAATACTCTTAATCACCTTACTCAACATCACTAATCACCCTTTTTCATGTAAAATTTAATCAATATCCATGCTTATCAAGGCTACCCAAAATTCAACAATTACACAAGCCTTACCAAATTCAGGCAATTACACACAAAGTCTCCAAATTAAAATAAAAACCCTAACTCAATTTGTCAAACCTCAAACTTACAATGCAATTAATTTCTAAAATATATAATTACTTTAATCCACATAAAAAATCCTCACTTAAATACATGAATTAACCAAATTCTCATGGAAATCAAGGCTGCCCAAAATGAGGCAATTAAACAAGTCTTTAATAATTGTTTCAAACCCCAATTCAAATTAGTCAACCTCAAACTTACACATACCATTAAATTTTAATACATGTAACTACTTAATCAACCTCACTAATCATCATTTACATGTAAGAATCTATCAAACTCTTAAGCTTTGCATGGCTGCTAAATTCATAGCTCCCCAAATATTCATCAATTTCCTCAATTTTTCTTAGCAAATCAACTCATCCAAAGCTTTAAACAAGAATTAATGAAGGAAAATGGAAAGATTAAGCTCTAACCTTTTCTTGAGCTTGTTAAAACTTAACCAAATCTTTTCTTTTTGCTGCCTATATCCTTCCCAAGATGTGTGGAAAATTTCTTATGAAGGAACTAGTGGAAATCATGGTGAGATTGATGGGATTTTTAAGCTTGCATGAAGCATCCATGGAGGAATTGTGGAGACTCATTTGGCCATGGGAATGGAAGGTTGAAGAAGATGAAATTGTTAGTGGAAAATTCTGTCCACTTATGGCTATTTATACCCCCACTAATAATTAATAAATTATTATAATAATCAAGTTTTCAATATTTTAATTATACCCCCTCATTTCTCCTTAATTACATTTCATATATAATTTCTTATTTTCATGAAATTTCAAAATTTAATACTACTCATTTTTAATGGACATTTAGGTCAAAAGTTAACTCTAGGTGCTAAATGGCTAAAATGCCCCCTCTTCGGGTTGTATTTCAAATTTTTTGGTAATACCGATTTAATTCCTAATCAACGGTTCCTTGAATTTTCATTTTTATCTACACCGATTAAATAAATTTCCTTTGACATTTTTAATGTTATTTGTAATTCAATAAACTTTTAATTAGGTCTTGAAAATTATTTCCTAGGGTTCTCCGCAGTGCAAGGGTCAGCAATTGTCTTCGCCATAACTTCCTAGTGCGGTCACCCATCGCTACGGTTCCGGCTCGTTTAACCTAGTTACATTTCATCTCTTTTATTTTTCTCTTAATTTCTTTTGTATTTTCTTATTATTTATTCTGCCATTTTATATCTCTTCACTATTATTTAAATGTAGTTCCAGGCATTCTAACTGTCTGAATAGACGTTAGTCATCAGAACAGTAGAATATACGGACTACCTACAGTAAAGGTGATACAAGATGTTAGCAGAGGTACAATTTCTATTTAGAATACCTTTGAATATGTATTAATAGACCCTGTATATGAGATGAAAGAAGATAGGTTCAGAACTAGTTGAGGATAAGATTATAAAGTCAGATATAGTAAAACAGACTAAGGAAAAAGTGAAGAACTATAACACGAAAAAGTGGAGAGATAAGGAGATAGCAGTTCCTTGACTATTTACACTGATAAATTTTGAGGACGAAATTATTGTTTAGAGGGGAAGAATTGTAACGCCCTCACTTTAGGTAGTCCATACATTCTACTGTTCTAACAACTAACGTCTATTCGGATAGCCAGGATGTTTGGAACTACACTCCAACTAAAGTGAGGAGTCATGAGATGATTAAATAAAGACTAAGAAAAATTAAGGAAAAATAAAAGAAATGAACTGCAAGTAGGTTAAAGGAGTCAGAGTCACGGCGATGGGTGACCGTATCGGGAAGAGACTGTGAAGACAATTGTCGACCCCAGACCCACGAGGAACCCTGTGAAACAAATACTTGGGACTACATTGAAGGTTTTATGAGGATTAAATGACATTAAAAATGTCAAAGAAAATTTTAAAAAAAATTAAGTTAATTGGTACTGACAAATATAACCCAATAAGTTCAACGAAGGACATTTTGGTTATTTGACCTTCAGTGTTGAATTTTGACTTAAATGTCAATTAAAATAAGAGAGATTAAAACACATAAAATAAATTAAAATCATGAAAAATGCAATGGAAATAGGGAAAAGAAAAGAAAAGAAAAAGAAATGAATTATGATATAAGCATGACATAAGATGACATAATTAAAAATTTTAAACCAATTATATTTAAACATATATATATATAAGAGACAAAGAAATTAATTTAACCTAATCACTTTTCTTCTTCTTTTTTTTAGCTTGGCCGACTTCCACGGGAGAGAGAGAGCTCCCTCCATTATCAAGCTCCCAAGCTTGATTTCTCCTCCTTTTCCACCCCAAAACCCATACCTCTCTTCACTAAAAATTGTCCCCACACCTTGAGGAAGATAGTGGCAGCTAAAAAGTGAAGGAAACTTCAAGTTATACAAGATCACACTGGCTCCAAAGAGGTTAGTGCACTATACACACCCTTACTCTTCTTTAATTAGAATAAGTATTCTAAATTACGTTGAAATTTCATGAAATCAAAAGAAAAACATTAACAAGTAAGAACCCTAAAATTTGGCAACCATGAATTGAGTTGAGGTTTGATGATTTTGATGAAATTAATTGAGTTTATTAGTGTTATTGATGAGTATATATGATGATTAAATTGATTGGCATGTGTTTGTAAGAGATTGTGAATTTGAGTTAGGGTTTTTGACCTAACTTTGGGGAAATTTGTGTATGACTTAAAATTGATGATGTTGAGACCAATTGTTGACTATTAGAAGTGTTATGAATGTGAATTAAATTTTGGAGTGCTGATTTTCATGTAGGATTTTCGGACCCATGAGTCTAGTGTAGTTTTAAAGCTATAAGTAGAGTTGTGTTGCTCCAATTGGTGTGAGGCTAATTGTAAATGAAATTAGGGTCATAATTTCCCATTTTCATGAAGAGACCATGCCCAAAAATTGTCCCCAACTTGACCTAAAACTACTTGAATCCAGAGAACCCTAATCTGGACTTAGGAAAATGACCAAATGAACAGTAAATATTCAAATGGCCATAACTTACTCTAGAAAGGTCAGAATGACTTGATTTTTGAACCATTGGAAAGGATAGACATAGGAGTACATCTTTCATGCAGCACACAGAGCCTAATTCTGCTCCTAACCAAACCAAATTGCTAGCAAAATTTAAATCACCAATTATGTCTAGAACTAAACTGATTTGAAATTCTGGACTTGAATCTACCCGACCAGTTTTGGCAAAAGTGCCATAACTTGGTCTAAAAAACTTAAAATGCAGTGAAACCAAAGCTAAAACTTCGATAAGAGTTAGAACTACAACTTTGGTTTTTTGACCAAAACCCATAACCTAATGGAACTAGGCCAATTAGCTAGGACAATTAGCATACCAAAACCTGAAATGAACCAAATAAGCACTTGACTCCAAAACAGTGTTTATACCATAAATTTTAGTAGAAAACTCCAAATGGGATGAACCCAACTATTCTGGAAAGCTAAGAGATAGGTTTCCAACTTTGATTCAGAAACTTTTCTTAAATGTTGAGTGTTGAACTCTAAAATGGGAGACAAAGCCACTGACCTGATCTTGAAATCTTGAAGGCACAGGGTACCTGAGTCCAGGCTAGTTAATTTGCCATAATTAATTATATAAAACTTGAAAAATTGCAAATCTTAAATCTAAGTGATCCTAAGACATAGGGTAACAACTCCTATGAAGAATATTAGGCCTAAAAATGGCTGTAACATGTCCAAATAATTAGATTAATTTTGACTCCAGAATCTGCCTGGTTTTGGAACTAGAATGAGTTAATGAACCAGTTTTGGTTATTTGACGATAACTTAAGTTCTAAAACTCCAAACAACATGATTCAAAAAGGAAAACAAAGACAAGACATAGAGGAACAACTTTCATGAAGGAAGTGTGGCCAAACAGTGGCCACATCATAATCAATTTGCTAGATGAATTTAAGATACCAAATCTGGACCTTCAGAAAGGTTCATAAAATGAATTGCATATGATATGAAATGAACTAAAATAATTTGCTAAGCATAAAAAAAACATGAATATGCATGTGGGACTTATGTTTCCCATTACAAGTGACATGAAAATGCTATGAAACTATAAGTACTTAAAAATATTATTTTGCCCAAAGTATACCTAGACTTATTTATATAGTATGAATCGATTGGTATACCAATTAGGGACTACAGATTGTAGTACTGCCCATAAGAATAATTATTGATAGACAATATATGTATAAGATGGTTGTTCTACTGGCTTTATGCCTGCTCGTTTGCCATTGTGCCCGATTTTATTTCTGGCATTATGCCTGCCCACTAGCCTTGTGCCTTACATGACAGATGTGTACATGTTAGACATACGAATGTTTAACTAGTATACTCCCGTGTATCTAGTCTTTATAGTTTGTTATAGGTTACTGATACGCTTAAATTGTATAGATATTTTTAAGCACATTTGTATACTATCTCATAGCATTTAGGTAAGTAATCTCATGCATAGTAGTTGATTTCATTAGTTTTTATAATTTATATTGTCAAGCTCTTAATTCCATGTTTTCTGCATCATTTCAGGTGTTTGAGTGAAGCCTCAGATCATAAGAGTGCAAACGGAAGCATGGAGCGGTCAAAAGACTGAGAATTGCTCCTGATACAAAGTACACAGGTCATGTAAGCAAAGCCATAGACCCGTGTAACCTTCTGCCAGATGAAAGTCAGAGAGCTAATGCAGGAACAAAAGTACACGTGTCATGTAATTGGACCCTTGTAATCTGTAGAGGCCCATGTAAGTCTCTGCCGAGCATAAGTTTGAAGAATTTTCCGAGAACAAAGGTACACAAGTAGTGTAACCAGGCTCATATAGCCAATGCAGACCTATGTAAACCTCTGTGCCAATACAAGACTCCGCCATTCTGCTCCAATAAGTTACACAGCCTGGGGCCGTGTAGTGATACATGGGCCGTGTGTTAGTAGTATGCCCTAGAGCATATCATTTAGTATGTATCTTATACATATTTTATTAATAAAAGACATTTTCACTTTTCGATTTCCATAATATATTTATGTGTAATAGAAAAGGTCCATTGATATTTTGTTAGAAATTCTATTCTTAAGTTGTTAAGAATATGAGTAACAATATTTCTAGCACAAAGTATCATAAATTGGTTCATAATCGAGGATACTTCACAATAAGGACATGACTTATCCAGAAAGATTATAATCATGTTTGTTCCCAAGTTATTTATATGAGATGTAAATAAGATGGAATGGTGAGTCTCATGCCATATAACAAACATGATAGGCACTTATACATGATAAGTAGGCCAAACTAGTGATATTTATGACATGCACATGGAGTTTACTCTTGTCAAAGTATTTTCATAAATCATATTAGTGTATATAATCTTTAGACCTGAGATAGCACAGTTATCTTGTATATAGGTGGTTTAAGTTTGATACTGCTTTCATACTTGTACTGTGTATGGGTATATGGGCATGTGTTGGCTCCTACTAGTTATATATAGAGGTAGGTGTTGATCAAGATGGAATCTGTTACCCTAAGTAAATAGGGATAAAATTTTATATTCATTTAATTTTTCTCGATGTTTCAAGCTCCTGGCTAGGATAGATAGATTTATTCAGAAAAGAGTTTATGATGAGAAAATCTTTTTAATGAAGAACTGGGATTAAAAGAGAAAATAATATTCATAGCAAATGTGGTTTGATAAAAACTATGACTCCAGCTCGAATTGGGATTTTGTAATAAAGAGATTCTAGTGCATGGTAACATATGATTATAAGTTCATTTAAGGTAAATCTTATTACTGATTGGGCAGCCATGGTGTCACACCCCGGCTTAGTGGGCCCCAGCTCAAGCCCCTCTATGGGTGGCCATCTTGCCAGCGTACCCCTCTAGAGGCCGGCGATGCAACTCAAATCGGTACTGTCCGCTTTGGTGGAGTTCAATCCCTTCGCCCTGCAGAGCTAGGATTCAAACCCATATCACCTCACGGATTTGCTTCGCCTCTTACCAATCTATCTGTCTATGCCTAGGAACGCCTAAACCGCGCTCTGATCTTTTTTATTGTCACACCCCGGCTTAGTGGGCCCCAGCTCAAGCCCCTCTATGGGTGGCCATCTTGCCAGCGTACCCCTCTAGAGGCGAAGCAAATCCGTGAGGTGATATGGGTTCGAATCCTAGCTCTGCAGGGCGAAGGGATTGAACTCCACCAAAGCGATCTGATTTGAGTTGCATCGCCGCCTCTAGAGGGGCACTGGCAAGATGGCCACCCATAGAGGCTTGAGTCAGGGCCTAAGCCGGGTGTGATAATAAAAAGATCAGAGCACTGTTTAGGCATTCTAGGCATGAGCGGATAGAATAAGATTTTGTGCATGACATGCATTGCATTCATATGAGTTGAGGTGACACTAATGCAGATCTATTTTCTTGGTTATTTTAGGTTAAGGTATGGACTCAGAATCGCAGAGAGCAGTAGAAGAAGAAGTAGTAAGTCGTATCCCGACTGGGAGTGATATTGGAAATCAGGGAGATCCTGCTCCACTAGTGCAAGAGGTGCCTGTACAACCCCAACAGGCCTTGTTTGAGCAGATGACTGAATTCTTCGGACAGATGACTGGGGTTATTCAACCACCGCTTCAGCGGAAATCACCTCTAGGAAAAATTAGGAAATATGGAGCTGTAGATTTCAATGGTAGAAAGGAAGACGATTCTGTAGCAGCTGAGTATTGGTTAGAAAGGACTAAAAGAGTCTTGTAGCAGCTCTATTGCACACTAGAATAGAGTTTGGAGTGTGCTGTTTCATTGTTACAAGAAGCTGCATATCGGTGGTGGGATGTTGTAACCAAGGTAGTGCCACCAGCCGACGTAACTTGGGAATTCTTTCTGATAGAGTTCAGAAAGAAATATATTAGCTATGTTCATGAAGAGGAACAGAAGAGGAGTGGTGATCAGCAAAAGAGGAAATTTGGACAGTCTAGTAATAAGAGACCGAGAGAACAGTTAAGCCAGACATCTGATCAAAGTAGGAGATCCAAACCCAGGCCTATACCTAGAAGAGATCAACCAGAAACACTAGTAGTGAGTGCACCAGGACAAGCAAGAAAATGTGGCCATTGTAACAAGTGGCATAAAGGTGAATGTAGGGGATTGACTGGAGCCTGTTTTAGATGTGGGGCCATAGACCATCGTCTGAAAGATTGTCCTAAGAGGAATATACCACGGACCCAGACAGAGGCCGTGGAAGGACCAAGTACAACAGTAACACCACTTCCAAATGTCACCCAAGCCGGAAAGGAGCAAGAAGCCCCATATGTGAATTTGAGGTAAAGTAATTCCTTTATGATATGCCTAAGTGTATAATGATATATTCGGAAAGACTAAATGGTACTATATATATAAAAGAAGTAGAGAGAGGGAGCAATAGAAAGGTAAAAGAATTATCTTGATACCTACACCCAGTAAATTTCGAGGATGAAATTTAAATAAGAGGGGAAGAGTTGTAACATACTCTCGGTAGCCACTCCGTACATTCTACTGTTCCGGCAACCGGTGTCGGTCCAAACAGCTAGAACGTCCGGAAAAATATTTAAATCAAAGTGAGGGACCATAATTAACTCAAATATTAATAAGAAAAATTTAGGAAAAATTTTAGAAATAAAATACAACCAAGTTAAACGAGCCGGTGCCCAAGCGATGGGTAACCAGAGGTAAGTTGCGGTTCTCGCAACAAGGCGAAATGCCAAGAAAATATTTAGAAAAATTTTTCAATCGGTACAGACAATTTTGACCCGTTAAGCCAAACAGAGGGCATTTTGGTCATTTCGCCTTCAGAGGTGATTTTTGGCCGACTTGTCCAGTTGAGTAAATAATTAATATGACATAAAATATGAATAAATATTACTAAAAATTAATGTGAAAATGAGTAGAGAAAAGAAGAAAAGAAAATGAAAGAAAAACCTAAATATGACATCACATGATGTCATTTGGAGGGCTTCCACCAATCACAACCTAATAAGCCAAATTAAAAAGAGAAAAAAAGACAAATGAAGACACAAAATTTCTGGTTCTTCTTCTTCATTTGGACGTGAATCTCTCCCTCTCCCTCCACCATTTTATCAAGCTTTGAACTTGATTTTCTCTTCATCCACTCACTAAAACCCATAAGTCTCTTCATCAAAAATTAATCCCACACCTTGACAAAGCTTTTGGCAGCCTAGGAAAGGAAGGAAAGTGAAGTTTTAGCTTGAAAAAATCTGCCCTACAAGAGGTTAAAGTGAGGTTAGTGCTATCCTTTCACTCTCACTCCTTTAATCCTTGTTAAAGCATCATATTAAGTTAAGAAATTGTAAGAGTTTGAAGTAAATTATATGTGTTAGAGCATCTTTAATTTTTGGCAGCCCTAAGGAAGGATGAGGTTGATTGTTTTAATGAATTTAGAATGGATAGAAATGATGTTTAAGGTATGAATATGCATGGATGTTAAATTAGTGTGCTAATTGAGGTTTATGGGTAATTTAAATTGGACATTAGGGTTTTGAGAAGTGAAACTTGGATTTAGCTTATGGAATTGTGAAAGAACATTATAAGGGTCAATTAGTGACCATTTTAGGTATGTTGACCATGAATTGGACTGAAAAATAGTATAGCCAAGTGAATGTGTAGGCTGCCTTGTTAGTGCAGCAGAGGGACTGAAAATTCAATCCACTTGCACAGCCATAACTTTGGCTGTGTAGGTCCAATTGATGTTTGGCCAATTGGATATGAAACTAGGCTTATAATGGCACATTTTTGCTGAAGAAACCATGCCCAAAAGACCAAAGCAAGAGGACCAAAACTTGGCCCCAATCCGGACACACTGCAACAGCCCCTGCAGAATTGACCAAATGAACAGTAACTGTTCATTTGGCCATAACTCACTGTAGATTTGGTCAATTGATCTGAAATGTTTACAGCAACAAGTTAAGACATAGACAAACAACTTTCATGAAGAAACATACCCCAAATTATGACCAGAACCTAACCCAAATGGCAGTCACAGTTACTGTTCAAACCTGCAACTCTGCAAATTTTCATTTGAGCAGTAATGTTTGGATGGCTATAACTCTCTCTAGAAAACTCGGATTTAGGCAATTCTTGAACCGATGAAAACCTAAGGCATAGTAGAACATTTCATATGCAGAAAGTTAGACCAAATTATGAACTTAACTTGATCAAATTACTGACCAAAGTTGGACCAAAATCTGCCAAAACCCAAAAGTGCAGCATGAGCGATTGCGTGAACAGTAAACATATTTTGGCCTTAACTTGAGCTACAAAACTCCAAATGGAGTGATTCAAAAAAGGAAATTCAACTAGACAAAATAAGGAACAACTTTCATGTTTACCATTTCCTCAAATTCCTACTGCAATAGTGCCCAATGGAATAGTAAAGTTGAGTTAGCAAAATTGAAAATTTTGCTTCTCTTGGTTTAAGCTTAGAAATGGTATTAATGCTTAATGCCAACAAGTTTTAAATGAAAAATGTGGTATGTTTGAAGTGCCAAAGTCAATGTACATATTTTCTATGCAAAAGTCAACATTTTTGTTGACCAATGAGGTGAATAGTGTCACCAAAACCAAAAATTAGCAATTTTGCCAAATTGACCTAAGCTTTGAGAAAGTGACCAAAACCAACAAGTTTTGAATACAAAATGTGGTATGTTGGGAGTATTAAAACCAATGTACCTATTGTTTATGCAAAAGTCAACATTTTAGTTGACTAATGAAATGAATAGTGACACCAAAACTTGAAATTCAAAATTTGAAATTAGAAATGCATCTAGGGGACTTTAAATTGCAATTGGCAATTAATACTAGCAAATGTAAAACTCAAAATGTGGGATCTTGGTGTAATAAGAATTAATTTATTCATTAAGTATAAAAAGGTCAACATTTTGGTTGACTAGTAAGGTGAATAGTAATCAAAATGATTAGTAAATTAAGATGAAGACCTAGAATCAATTCTAAGCTTAAATGCTTAGAATTGTATGACAAATATGGACTATGCATCCTAGTCAAAATTGTTAAAAAGAAATTTAGGCCATAAATTTGAAATCCATGAAATATTCATGGATTACTTGAAACATGAAAAATAAGTCACCTAATTGATGTGAATAGATAGTTAGAGCACATATACTCATCACAAATGGAATTCATAAAATATTAGAAACTAAACTTGAAATATAAAATTTGTAATTACATAAGTAGATTCTTGAATGTATAAATGAGAAAGGAAAAATGTTTTGAATACAATGGTACATGTGAACCATTGTTTAGAATTGTGATCAATATGAATAACATAATGAATGGATAAATAAACCATATTAATGTATGAATGAGACATTAGTTCTCATTATTGTAAAGAGGAGAAGTATTTTGAGTACAATGGTATAAAAGAATAATTGATGTGAATTGTGATCATATAAATGATCAAATGAATGTATGAATTATGATTGAAATTTGTCATGAAATAATGAAGTCATAAAGCACAATATATTAACATTTTAAAATATCAAATGCCCTAGTATACCTAACAAGATTGGTTTGGATAGTTTGGCATGCCAATAGGGTATTGTTTTAGCAGTACTGCGAAAGGAAAGGCTTTATGCCTGTATTCATGGCTTTATGCCCGTATTCATGCCTTTTATGCCCGTATTCATGGCTTTTATGCCGATTATGTGATATCATGGCTTTTTAGCCATACTGACTGCATACATGGTAGACGTTCTGCGTCCCATGGTATGACGGCCCGAGGCACCGCGGTGTCCAGTGCCAACGACCCGTTATCGATCCGATCGTCTAGTATAGGTTACTTGGCGATCAATTAAAGTATTATTCAATTCAGGCAGCTAAGTTAAGTTAAGTATAATGAAAATCCAGTACAATTAAATTAAGTATTGAATGAATAAGCAAAAGAGATTAGCAAAAGAAACATAACAAAAATATAAATTGCAGAACTATACAGACTTGAAATACAATACAGATAGAATAAATTATATACCTGCTAGTATTACTGAAAAGTTAAAAACTAAGCACTTCTAAAGAAGAACAAACTAGTATATAAGATCGTTGATACTAGAAATACCATACCAAATTAAATTGATTCTTGAATATCTGAATTATCATTTATTTCTTTCTTTACTTGTATATATTATTTCTGGTTATATTATTGCACCACTAAGCAGAAATGCTTAGCGCGATGGAATTGCTTCCTCGCAGTAGTCAAGGTAAAACTAGTGGACTGTCATTGAGATTTTTGGAGTCGGATCTGCGAAGTGTCAGAAGAGTTCAAGATTGTCACCTCCTCAGCAATGCATGTAGATAGGGCTCATTTTATACATGTTATGTATATTGTTCATTCCTAGCACATTGTAAATTATTTGTATATCTTGTACAAAATAAACTCATGTAATTAACCTATGAATTATGGAAGCTATTCAAAGTAAGTATTTTAGTATGTGAATTGAATTTGAGTTATAATGAGATTATACTTGTGAATATTGAGATATTGAAAATCTAATGAGATTTCTGAGAAATCTGGATACTGCATTGAGATACATTATGTTTGAAAATTTTTTAGACTATTAAGTTTGAGAAATTGAGTATATATTGAAATTGTCTTTGGCAGGTTCAGAAGAACTGTTAGTTCAAATTACAGCCGACACTTTGTCGGATTATCGTTAAAATTTTTGAAATTTCCAACTTAGTTAGATTTTGATAAAAGTAAAAATAGCCTAAATCTTCAATAAAGTTTTTGAATAAATAAATCAAGGACTGTAATAAAATCAGATAAAATAGAGTGCTCCGGCACACTGAGTGGCATAACTTGCTCGGCTACACTGTAGTCGGGTAAGGGGTGTCACACATGGCATGCTATGCTAGGTGTTAACCATGGTCTATGAGGTGCATAAAATGATTTAGAGAAATCATTTATTGTAAGAAAGAGTTCTGATGATATAAAGAGTTGATATCTTGTCTCATTGCCAATTAGTGATGAGCCTAGTAAGTCACACACATACACAAGTAATCATAAAATTAAATATGATTTAATTAATTAATTAAAGAGTTTAATTAATTAATTAAATAGGTTTGGTTTGCAATTAGATTGCAAAGTCCCTAGCATGGCTTGAAACCAAATCTAGGTTACTGGATATATAGTATAAGTTAAATTTATATTTAAAGTGTTTAAATATGAATTTAATTAATGAGAAATTAATTAATAGAGATTAATTAATTTATTTATAATTGATATAAATTGATTAGAAGAAGAGAAATAATTATTTTGGATTGAAAACTCAAAATTAAGACACAAGGGTATTTTGGTCATTTCACAGGGTGACATTGAAGGAACGGAAGCGTGAAAAACACAAGTTTATACCATTGAATTCAAAAATTTTCACCTAGGGTCACATGCATCATGCAAGATTTATTTTTTATCTATTTGATTTCAATGATAAACAACATATTAAAACTCTTTTAATATGTTTTTGGATCTGTATTTGCCATTTAAGATTTTAAAATTAATCAGATTAATTTTAGAACCCTAGATTAAATCAAGAACGATTACACTAACCTCTTGATGCACTGCAGCGTGTCTGCGCCTTTGAGATTCATCTTCAGGACACCAGATGTTGTCCCTCTAGCTTGTCCACACCAAGAACACCTATGGCAGCCCTTGAAGAGCTTCTAAAGCTTTTTCTATTAATTAGCAAATCAAGTTCTGCCTTTTAAGAGATTAAAGATGTAAACAGGACACTAGAAATAATTTCTATTGTTCTTAATTCAAGAGATTGGTGGCTAATCTCTTTGAATTGATGAGAGATAAAGAAGAATAGAGGGAGGGTTGCAAAATGGCGTGACAAAGGAGTGTGGCTGCTGGTTGTGTTTTATTTTCTCATAACAACACTTAAATAGCTAGGTTAACACATTAAACCCTTGCCACATGTCACCCTTTGATTAGCTCTAGGTTTAAGTGACCCAATCACATTGTGCCAAGTGTCAAACCTATATTTAATCTTGATTTTAATCATCTTACATGATTAAAAAACATTTGGCAAGCTTATGTGTTATGCCATGTGTCACCATCTCATGGTGCCACGTGTCACACTGCAAAATGACCAAAATGCCCCTGTGTCTTAATTTTGAGTTCTTAACCCAAAATAATTATTTTCTTCTTCTAATTAATTTATATCAAATATAAATTAATTAATTAATCTCTATTAATTAATTTCTCATTAATTAAATTCATATTTAAACACTTTAAATATAAATTTAACTTATATTATACATCTAATAATCTAGATTTGGTTTCAAGTCATGCTAGGGACTTTGTAATCTAATTGCAAACGAAACCTATTTAATTAATCAATTTAAACTCTTTAATTAATTAATTAAATCATATTTAATTAGGTGATAACTTGTGTATGTGTGTGACTTACTAGGCTCATCACTAATTGGCAATGAGACATGATATCAACTCTTAATATCATCAGAACTCTTTCTTACCATAAATGATTTCTCTAAATCATTTTATGAACCTCATAGACCATGGTTAACACCTAGCATAGCATGCCATAGCCACCCAATTAGTAATAAGGTTTACCTTAAATGAACCTATAATCATATGTTACCATGCACTAGAATCTCTCTGTTACAAAATCCCAACTCAAGCTGGAGTCATGGTTTATGTCAAACTCCATTTGCTATGAATATTATGTTCTCTTTTAATTCCAGTTCTTGATTAAAAAGACTTTCTCATCAGAAACTCTTTTCTGAATAAATCTATCTGTCCTGGCCAGGAACTTGAAACATCAAGAACAATTAAATGAACATAGGATTTTATCTCTATTTACTTAGAGGAACAGATTCCATTTTGATCAACACCTACCTCCATATATAACTAGTAGGAGCCAACACATGCCCATATACCCATACAGTACAAGTATGAAAGCGATATCAAACTCAAACTACCTATATACAAGATAAGCTGTGCTATCTCAGTCTAAAGATTATATGCCTTGATATGATTTATGACAAAATATTGACAAGAATAAACTCCATGTGCTTGTCATAAGTGTCCTTTAGTTCGGCATACTTATCATTTATAAGTGCCTATCATGTTTGTTATATGGCATGAGACTCACCATTCCATCTTATTTATATCTCATATAAATAACCTGGGAACAAACATGAATACAATCTTTCCGGATAAGTCATGTCCTTATTATGAAGTATCCTCGATTGTGAACCTATTTATGATACTTCGTGCTAGAAATATTGTCACTCATATTCTTAACAACTTAAGAATAATATTTCTAACAAAATATCAATGGACCTTTTCTATTACACATAAATATATTATGTAAATGGAAAAGTGGAAATGCCTTTATTAATAAAAATATGTACAAGATACATAATAACTGATATGCTCTAGTGCATACTACTAACAATCTCCCACTAGCCCGAGAGCCATTCATTACAATATCTTAGACCTATCTTCTCAAGATGTCGGTCTAACTGAGTCTGTGACATAGGCTTAGTGAATGGATCGGTGGATTTTCAGTGATGCTATTTTCTGCATGGCTACATCGCCTCGCCAACTATTTCTAAGATAATGTGGTAGCGCCTTTCTATGTGTTTGGATTTACGGTGAGACCTTGGTTCCTTAGCTCAGATGATCGCTCCATTATTGTCACGATGTAGTGGAACCGCTGACTCAATGGAAGGAACTACTGTAAGTTACATCACGAACTTCTTTATCCAAGCGACTTCCTTTTGCGACATCGATGCGAGAATATACTCAGCTTCTGTAGTGGAATCTGCAGTCGTGCTCTGTTTAGAACTCTTCCAACTGACTGCACCTCCATTACAAATGAACACATATCCAGAGGTAGACTTTCTATCATCGATATCTGATTGGAAATTAGAATCAGTATAACCATCCAATTACAAGTCTCCACCTCCATAAATCAAGAATAAATCCTTAGTTCTTCTCAAGTACTTAAGGATATTCTTGTGACTATCCAGTGTTCCAAACCTGGATTGGATTGATACCTGCTAGTCAAACTAACAGCATATGCGATATTCGGCCTAGTACACAACATTGCATACATTAAACTTCCAATAGTCGAAGCATATGGAATCCTGGCCATCTTATCTCTTTCTTCAGGTGTCTTTGGAGACATCTCTTTAGAAAGATGGATACCATGTCTCACTGGTAACAATCCTCTCTTAGAATCAAGCATGTTAAACCTCTTTAACACCTTTTCCAAGTATAGACTTTGGGATAAACCAATTATTCTTTTCGCTCTATCTCTATAGATGCGAATCCCAAGAATATAGGTTGCCTCCCCTAAGTCTTTCATGGAGAATGTATTTGACAACCATATCTTTACAGTCGTCAACATACCTGTGTCATTACCCATCAACAGTATGTCATGTAACACCCTAGGCAAATCCCACATCGACAAAACACGGGAGAGATGCTGGGTTTATAAGTTGATGGTTCGTAACCTCTAGTGACGCGTTTTAAAACCGTGAGCGCTTCAGCCCAGAGCGGACAATATCACTAGTGGGCCGGGCCATTACATTTGTGGTATCAGAGTCGCTCTGCGTGCAACCTTGAACGGTGGTTGGGCAAACCTCAGCGAGGACGCTGAGTCCCATAAGGGGGGTGGATTGTAACAGCCTAGGCAAATCGCACATCGACAAAACACGGGAGAGATGCTGGGTTTATAAGTTGATAGTTCATAACCCCTAGTGACGCGTTTTAAAACCGTGAGGGCTTCAGCCCAGAGCGGACAATATCAGTAGTGGGACGGACCATTACATTTGTGGTATCAGAGTCGCTCTGCGTGCAACCTTGAACGATGGTGGGGCAAACGGCCGAGACGAGTCCCATAAGGGGGTGGATTGTAACACCTAGGCAAATCCACATCGACAAAACACGGAGAGATGCTGGGTTTATAAGATGGAGGTTCATAACCCCTATTCACGCTTTTAAAAACCGTGAGGGCTTCGGCCCAGAGCGGACAATATCACTAGTGGGCCGGACCATTGTCCGCTCTGGGCCGAAGCCCTCACGGTTTTAAAACGCGTCAATAGGGGTTAGGAACCTCCATCTTATGAACCCAGCATCTCTCCCGTGTTTTGTCGATGTGGGATTTGCCTAGGGTGTTACAATCCACCCCTTATGGGACTCGGCCTCACGAGGTTTGCCCCACCATCGTTCAAGGTTGCACGCGGAGCGGCTCTGATACCACAAATGTAATGGTCCGTCCCACTAGTGATATTGTCCACTCTGGGCTGAAGCCCTCACGGTTTTAAAACGCGTCACTAGGGGTTATGAACTATCAACTTATAAACCCAGAATCTCTCCCGTGTTTTGTCGATGTGGGATTTGCCTAGGGTGTTACATGTCATCCACATATAAAACAAGGAAAGTGATAGCACTGTCACTAACCTTCTTATATACACATGGCTCATCCTCATTTTTGATAAAACCAAAGGATTTAATGGCTTCATCAAAACGAATGTTCCAACTCCTCGAAGCTTGTTTCAACCCATAAATGGATCGCTTTAGCTTGCATACCTTGGAACCATCTTGGGATTCAAATCCCTTAGGTTGTTCCATGAAAATGTTTTCTTCAATGTATCCATTGAGAAAAGCTGTTTTGACATCCATCTGCCAAATCTCATAATCATAGTACGCAGCTATTGCTAATAAAATCCTAATTGATTTAAGCATGGCAACAAAGTAAAAGTCTCCTCATAGTCGATTCCTTGCCTTTGGCGAAACCCTTTCGCTACTAGCCTTGCCTTATAGGTCTCTACCTTTCCATCAGAACCAATTTTCTTCTTGAAAACCCATTTGTTCCCTATAGGTATAATACCTTCAGGTGGGTCAATAAGATCCCAAACTTGATTCTTATACATGGAATCAATCTCGGATTTCATAGCATCAATCCATTTTGAAGAGTCTATATCTGATATAGCTTCTTCATAGGTAAGTGGATCATCTCCATGATCTACTTCTTCATAAGTAGACAACTCTTGTTCTTCTTCATGAAGAAAACCATATCTCACTGGTGGGTGAGATACCCTGGTTGTTTTACGAGGAACAGCTGTAGATGTTTCATCAACGGGTATTGGTTGACTAGATGGATCTATATCCATCTGATCTGTTGGTTGGTCAGAATTCTCCAATTTTAACTCTATTTTCCTTCCTTTGCCTCCTTCTTGAACAAACTGTTGTTCAAGAAATGTGGCATCTCTACTTATCACAACCTTTTGTGAAGTAGGCAAATAAAAATAATATCCAAAACTATCTTTTGTATATCCAACAAATCGACCTTTTTCTGATCTGATCTCCAATTTATCAGTGTTCAGCTTTTTGATATAAGCTGGACAACCCCAAATCTTAACATGCTTAAGACTTGGTTTTCTTCCATGCCATATCTCATAAGGTGTGGAAGAAACTGATTTTGATGGAATCCTATTTAGAATATACAAAGCTGATTCTAATGCAAATCCCCAAAAGGAGATTGGCATATCAGTATAGCTCATCATACTACGTACCATATCCAATAGGGTACGATTTCTCCTTTCAGATACACCATTCAAATTGTGGCGTTCTGGAGGAGTCACCGAGAAACAATGCCATGCTCTCTCAAGTATTCATCAAATTCAGTACTCAAATATTCACCTCCACGATCTGATCGAAGAGCTTTAATATTCTTTCCTGTTTGATTTTCTACTTCAGATTTAAATTCTTTGAACTTTTTAAAAGATTCATGTTTGTATTTCATCAAATACAAATACCCAAACCTTGATTTATTATCAGTAAAGGTAATAAAATAATGAAAACCCCCTCTAGCCATTTCTTTAAATGGACCACATACATCACTATGTATTAGCTCCAAAATATTTTCAGCTCTTAGCCCCTGTCTAACAAAGGGTGATCTAGTCATTTTGCCTCAAGGCAAGATTCACAAGTTGGAGTAGGCTCAGAGCCCAATGAGGATAGAATCCCCATTTTCTCCGCTTTGCAATCCTATCTTCTGCAACATGACATAACCTTAAGTGCCAAATATATTTTGAACTTGAGTTGGTTTTCACCATGGCATTGCATTCTTTTAGATCACTTGCATTCAATTTGTGTTTGTCATTATTATCCAAATAATAAAGACCATCATTCATATAACCCGAACCAATATATTTATTTCCAAAATAAATATTGCAAACATCATCAGTGAACTGAAATTCATAGCCATTTCTAGTCAAACTAGATATAGAAATGATGTTCTTAAAAGCATCAGGTACATATAAAATATTATCCAAACACAAAACATGTCCAAACATGTAAAAAGATTTAGATCCTATGGCTAAAGCTTCAACAGTTGAGCCATTGCCAATCCGGACTCTAACATCTTGAGAACGCAAGCTGCTACTATTTGCTAGTTCCTGCATATCATTAGAAATGTGAGAACTGGCACCAGTATCTAAAACCCAAGCTGTAGATGAACTATGAGTATCATCAGAATCTAAATAACAAGATATGGAAATACCTTCCGAAGGTGTATCCTTCTTTTCCTTCAGAGAAGCAAGATACTCTGGGCAGTTCCTTTTCTAGTGCCCATCCTTTTGGCTGTGGAAACACTTTCCTTTGCCACCATCAGCTTTGGTCTTCCTTTTCTGTTTAGCTATTTTCTTAGAAGGACCAGGATTCTGAGGTTTCTTTTTCTTATTGCCCTTCCTCTTGTTGGACTTTCCAACAGAAGAAGATGCAATCAAAGCAACCTCTTTTCCTTTATTGCCCGGCATATTCTTTTGGCCAATAACTAGCATGTTGAGTAAACCAGCTAAGGTGCATTCCTGTTTAGTCATATGGAAATTTGTCACAAAATTCCCAAAAGACTCAGGAAGGGACTGAAGGATCAAATCCGTCTGTAGTTGGAAATCCATGTTAAAGTCAAGATGTTCCAACTGCTCAATCATCCGAATCATCTTGTGGACATGATCCCCAACATTTTGTCCCTCAGACATCCTCATACGGAATAGCTGTCTAGATATCTCATACCTAGCATTCCTGCTGTCCTCACCATACAACTCTTGTAGGTGAAGGAGGATCTCACTCGCACTCTGCATGTTCTCATGTTGCTTCTGTAACTCATTACTCATGGAAGCAAGCATGTAACACTTAGCTCTCATATCATGCTCCTTCCACTTGTCCAAAGTTTCATGTTCCTCTTGTGTGGCCTCTGGAGATAAGGGACCAGGAACATTTGAATCTAGAACATATCCTATATGTTCAAGGTTCAGGACAAGTTTCAAATTTCTTAGCCAATCGATGATTAGGTCCTGTCAACCTATTGTGATCAAGTATGCTTGCAAGGATATTGGATGGTGGTGGTTGTTTTGTGCTCATTTTTATCAGAAAATTAATTGTAGAAAATAACCAGATTAATTAGTAAATGTATCATGTAATTAACCAAAATGATTATGGTCTTTTAATCAAATTGGTCCTCCCACTAACTTAGCGAATCCTACACTTCCAAAGTAGAAAACGGAAATCCTAGTTGGATGGATTTCTAGTGGGTGATTGAATTCTTATAATTCTATTGATCATCCTCAGGTACATCCATTATTGGAATTACAATAAACTATAAGTGAGCAACTCTTTGCCCATCACATCTCATGTGAGGTTCAATCCTTTACCTAGCCCCTAATGCTCAAAATCTCAGGTACATCCATTATTGACTTATCTTGCATTAGTTAAGTTGATCCTATTGAGCCAGTAATTATGCAAATAATTTTAATGTCCTCAGGTACATCCAATATTGACCACTAAACCATTTACATATTTACAACATCTCATGCTTAACAATTATTCTTAAGAAAATCTCTTAAATAAATTGCATCTTATGCAACTATTTAAAATTTCTTAAAATAATTACCTCAATGGAGGGCCTATGTTATAATTACTTTAATTATAGCATTTCCAACTTAATCATTTGTTTGGAAGATTTTATGGTCATTCTATTTACTATTAAGGTCTCACTTTGCACATTATCCATTTAGCATGCATATATCATATAATTGCATACATTCCCATACATCTCATGCATTCACGGATAAGCAGTAAATATGGTATGATCATGGACTTTCTAAGGGATTCAATTCTGAGCCACCAAGAATTGAATCAGGGCATTCCTAGGTGCATTTCATTCATTCATTTTACAAGAGTTGCTGAAGGAGTACATAATCAACACTTGATCTTGAATTCCTCCCACTGGTCCCACCAATGCTCTTGACCTCCTTGAACTTCTTGCAATCCAATATTACATAGTAATCCTTGGCATACCAAGGCGAATTTACAAGAACTTAAATAAATGAAATTACAACCCAAAAATTATTACAAACTTAATAATACATGCCCAAAATAAATTAGAATAAATTAATTAATTTACAATCCCAAAGAAACATAAAAGAAATAAATCCAATCACATTGGTCTTTTATAGTCCATGATCATCCATCATGCATATTACTAGTTAACAATTAAATAAAACATACATACTTAAATTAAATTGAATATCTCATATTCAACTTAAAAATCCAGATTTGAATATGATTCAAATAAATTTAAAATTTTAGATTTGAATCTCATTCAAACAAATTTAAAAATTCAGATTTGAATCACATTCAAACAACTTCAAAAATTCAGATTTGAATCACATTCAAACATTTTTTAAAAAATCAGATTTGAATCACATTCAAACATTTTTTAAAAAATCAGATCTGAATTTTATTCAATCAATTTTAAAAAATCAGATTTAAATATGATTCAAACAACTTTAAAAATTCAGATTTGAATCACATTCAAACAACTTTTAAAATTCAGATTTGAATCACATTCAAATAATTTTTAAAATTCTGATTTGAATCATAATTTAATTGTGTGATAAAAACTACTAATTAAACACTTTAATTAGTCAAAGAATAGGCCTTAGATCATACAACAATTGCAAAATTAAAAGCCAAACCTTAAACAACCCATGGAAGCCAAACCATGCGCACCATTGATGGTGTTTTTTCAAGTATGCCGCCAACTTGCTTTGCAACCAGCAATGAACTTTTGATCTCATGATCAAACACACAATTAAATCATATAATCAACAATCTAAATGGCAAATATAGTGGCTCTGATACCAATTGAAGGAACGGAAGCGTGAAAAACACAAGTTTATACCATTGAATTCAAAAATTTTCACCTAGGGCCACATGCATCATGCAAGATTTATTTTTTATCTATTTGATTTCAATGATAAACAACATATTAAAACTCTTTTAATATGTTTTTGGATCTGTATTTACCATTTAAGATTTTAAAATTAATCAGATTAATTTTAGAACCCTAGATTAAATCAAGAACGATTACACTAACCTCTTGATGCACTGCAGCGTGTCTGCACCTTTGAGATTCGTCTTCAGGACACCAGATGTTGTCCCTCTAGCTTGTCCACACCAAGAACACCTATGGCAGCCCTTGAAGAGCTTCTAAAGCTTTTTCTATTAATTAGCAAATCAAGTTATGCCTTTTAAGAGATTAAAGATGTAAACAGGACACTAGAAACAATTTCTAGTGTTCTTAATTCAAGAGATTGATGGCTAATCTCTTTGAATTGATGAGAGATGAAGAAGAATAGAGGGAGGGCTGCAAAATGGCGTGACAAAGGAGTGTGGCTGCTGGTTGTGTTTTATTTTCTCATAACAACACTTAAATAGCTAGGTTAACACATTAAACCCTTGCCACATGTCACCCTTTGATTAGCTCTAGGTTTAAGTGACCCAATCACATTGTGCCAAGTGTCAAACCTACATTTAATCTTGATTTTAATCATTTTACATGATTAAAAAACATTTTGCAAGCTTATGTGTTATGCCATGTGTCACCATCTCTTGGTGCCACGTGTCACACTGCAAAATGACCAAAATGCCCTGTGTCTTAATTTTGAGTTCTTAACCCAAAATAATTATTTTCTTCTTCTAATTAATTTATATCAAATATAAATTAATTAATTAATCTCTATTAATTAATTTCTCATTAATTAAATTCATATTTAAACACTTTAAATATAAATTTAACTTATATTATACATCTAATAATCTAGATTTGGTTTCAAGTCATGCTAGGGACTTTGTAATCTAATTGCAAACGAAACCTATTTAATTAACCAATTTAAACTCTTTAATTAATTAATTAAATCATATTTAATTAGGTGATAACTTGTGTATGTGTGTGACTTACTAGGCTCATCACTAATTGGCAATGAGACATGATATCAACTCTTAATATCATCAGAACTCTTTCTTACCATAAATGATTTCTCTAAATCATTTTATGAACCTCATAAACCATGGTTAACACCTAGCATAGCATGCCATAGCCACCCAATTAGTAATAAGGTTTACCTTAAATGAACCTATAATCATATGTTACCATGCACTAGAATCTCTCTGTTACAAAATCCCAACTCAAGCTGGAGTCATGGTTTATGTCAAACTCCATTTGCTATGAATATTATGTTCTCTTTTAATTCCAGTTCTTGATTAAAAGATTTTCTCATCGAAACTCTTTTCTGAATAAATCTATCTGTCCTGGCCAGGAACTTGAAACATCAAGAACAATTAAATGAACATAGGATTTTATCTCTATTTACTTAGAGGAACAGATTCCATCTTGATCAACACCTACCTCCATATATATCTAGTAGGAGCCAACACATGCCCATATACCCATACACAGTACAAGTATGAAAGCAGTATCAAACTCAAACTACCTATATACAAGATAACTATGCTATCTCAGGTCTAAAGATTATATGCACTGATATGATTTATGACAAAACATTGACAAGAATAAACTCCATGTGCTTGTCATAAGTGTCACCGGTTGACCTACTTATCATTTATAAGTGCCTATCATGTTTGTTATATGGCATGAGACTCACCATTCCATCTTATTTATATCTCATATAAATAACTTGGGAACAAACATGAATACAATCTTTCTGGATAAGTTATTTCCTTATTATGAAGTATCCTCGATTGTGAACCTATTTATGATACTTCGTGCTAGAAATATTGTCACTCATATTCTTAACAACTTAAGAATAATATTTCTAACAAAATATCAATGGACCTTTTCTATTACACATAAATATATTATGTAAACGGAAAAGTGGAAATGCCTTTTATTAATAAAAATATGTACAAGATACATACTAAATGATATGCTCTAGGGCATACTACTAACAGACATGTGGCACTATGAGATGGTGACACATGACACTACACATAAGCTTGCCATATGTCTTTTAATCATGTAAGATGATCAAAGTCAAGATTAAATATAGGTTTGACGCTTGGCACAATATGATTGGGTCAATTAAACCTAAAGCTAGTCAGAAGGTGACATGTGGCAAGGGTTTTAAGTGGTGACCTAGCTATATAAAGGAAAGGATGAAAAAGAAAAATACAATCTGCTCATTCATCCAAAGGTGCCACCACCCTTGCCTTGCTCTCCCTCTTTTCTTCTTCTTCTCTCAACAATTCAAAGAGATTTGCCAACAATCTCTTGAATTAAAAATACTAGAAATCATTTCTAGTGTCCTGTTTACATCTGTAATCTCTCAAAAGGCAAAACCTGATTTTCTAATTGATTGGAAAAGCTTTAGAAGCTTTTCAAGGGGCTGCCATTGGTGATCTTGGTGTGGACAAGCTAGAGGGATAAAATCTAGTGTCCTAGGCGCATTCCAAAGGTGCCAAACACACTGCAGTGCATAAAAAAGGTTAGTGCACTTGCTCTTGATCTAATCTAGGATTCTAATGAATTAATTTATTAATTCTAAAATCTTAAATAGCAAATGTAGGTCCAAAAATATATTAAAAGAGTTTTAATATACTATTTATCATTGAAATCAAATAGATAAAAATGAATCTTACATGATGCATGTGACCTTAAATGAAAAATTTTTGAATTCAATGATCTAAACTTGTGTTTTTCATGCTTCCGCTCCTTCAATTGGTATTAGAGCCACTATATTTTCCATTTAGATTAATATTTATATGATTTAATTTTGTGATTTGATCATGAGATGATTGTTTCATTGCTAGTTGTAAAAAAAAAAAAAAAGTGGCAGCATGTATGGTATGTGCACCACCATGGTGCGCATGGTAATTGATGGCTATTGTATGTGGAAGCTTTGTATGATCTATGGCCCATTTTATGTCTAATTAAACTTTTTAATTAGAAATATAAACACACAATTAAATTTGTTTGAATGTGATTCAAATATGAATTTTTAAATTTGTTTGAATGTGATTCAAATACGAATTTTTAAATTTGTTTGAATGTGATTTAAATCTGAATTTTTAAATTTGTTTAAATGTGATTCAAATCTGAATTTTTAAATTTGTTTGAATCACATTCAAATCTGGATTTTTAAGTTGAATATGAGATATTCAATTTAATTTAAGTATGTATGTTTTATTTAATTATTAAATAGTGATATGCATGATGGATGATCATGGACAATAAAAGACCAATGTGATTGGATTTTTTTCTTTTATGTTTCTTTGGATCGTAAATTAATTAATTTATTTTAATTTATTTTGGGCATGTATTATAAAGGTTGTAATATTTTTTGGGTTGTAATTTCATTTGTTTAGTTCTTATAAATTCGCCTTGGTATGCCAAGGGTTACTATGTAATTGGATTGCAAGAAGATCAAGAAGGTCAAGAGCATTGATGGGACCAGTGGGAGGAATTCAAGATCAAATGTTGATTATGTACTCCTTCAGCAACTCTTGTAATATGAATGAATAAAATGCACCTAGGAATGCCCTGATTCAATTCTTGATGGCTCAGAATTGAATCCCATAGAAAGTCCATGATCATACCATATTTATTATCTATGAATGCATAAGATGTATGGGAATGTATGCAAGTATATGATATATGCATGCTAATTGGATAATGTGCAAAGTGAGACCTTAATAGTAATTAGAACGCAAACAAATGATTAAGTTGGAAATGGTATAATTAAAGTAATTAAAACATAGGCCCTCTATTAAGGCAATTATTTTAAGAAATTTTAAATACTTACATATGATGCAATTTAACAGATTTTCTTAAGAATAATTGTTAAGCATGAGATGTTGTAAATATGTAAATGATTTGGTGGCCAATATTGGATGTACCTGAGGACATTAAAATTATTTGCATAATTACTGGCTCAATAGGATCAACTTAACTAATGCAAGATAAGTCAATAATGGATGTACCTGAGATTTTGAGCATTAGGGGCTAGGTAAAGGATTGAACCTCACATGAGATGTGATGGGTAAGGAGTTGCTCACTTATAGTTTATTATAATTCTAATAATGGATGTACCTGAGGATGATCAATAGAATTATAAGAATTCAATCACCCACTAGAAATCCATCCAACTAGGATTTTCGTTTTCTACTTTGAAAGTGTAGGATTCGCTAAGTTAGTGGGAGGACCAATTTGATTAAAAGACCATAATCATTTTGGTTAAATACATGATATGTGACACCCCTCACTCGACTACAGTGTAGCTGAGCAAGACATGTCACACTCGGTGCCGGAGCACCCTATCTTATCTTACTTTATTCTTTTAATAATTTTGAATTTGTTTAATTTAATATTAATTATTTTTTGATGGAGAAACTAACGGAGTTTTCCCTATTTTATTAACGTTTGACGTGTTTCACTATTCACATGTTTGAAATTTCAATAATATTTTACAATAAAAATCTCATCATTTCGTGCATAATCTATATATTTCAATTCCGTATTCAAATCCATACAATTTCTTTCATATCCATTCCCATGCATTCCCATTCATGCTCAACTCATATATGAGAATTTTCAATCTTCATTAATTTTCATGATATACAATTTAATCACTTATGAACTAACCGATTTATTAATTTACATCACATACCTATTAATTACATTTCCATAATCTACATTACGATACTATAACTAAGCATTTTATACAACATACAAATTATGATCTATGTGGGCCTTATCTACATGCATTGCTGAGGAGGTGACAACCTTGAGCCCTTCTAACGCTTCTGCAGATCTGGACTCCAAAATCTCTGTTTAATATTCGCTGGGCTTTACCTTCAGTACCTACACATTGTAAAATTGATGCGCTAAGCATAAAGCTTAGTGGTGCCAATAATACAAGAAAATATAATATGCAAATAAAAGTAAAAATTTCCTAGTTATTGTGCTTATAAGAAATCAATAATTACTAACTTATTGTTTAGTCATAGGCTAATTACATCTTATGATATTAACTCTTTCTAGCATTTTATTAATCGTTTTCTTGATGATTTTAAGCCTCTTTATATTGTAATCATTATTGTTCTTTATCTTGATATTTAATTTCTTTACTTCCTTTAATAATCAATTCAATTACATTTAAACTTTTCCATGCCCAAGTAACCTATACAAATTGACCGGACTGGATAAATGGGTAAACTAACACTGGGTACCAGGTACCTCGGGCCATCACACCATCGATCACAATGTGTCTCCCGGTGTGCAAACAGAATGGCTAATAAGCCATAAAAGCAATAAGGCATAAAGCCAAGTATAACATCATAATCAGTATAGACATAGGCTATCATATCACAAAATGGTAAGGAGCCATACATCATACGTAGTACTGCTATCAAACCCTATTGGCATGCCAACCTATCCAAACCAATCACATTAGGCCTACTAGGGCATATTACAGTTATTTCTTGAATATTTGTACTTAACATGTAAGGTTTGTCACACCCTACCCCTCTGTAAGGCATAACATGATCCCGTAGTATATCTAATGAATTACCAACTCCGTCTACTGATAACCCATTAAATACACTACAAGGAATTTTAAAAACTTTTCTTATTTCTTTTACAGTGGTGAGCACTATTTACAGGTGTTAAAAACCTTTTTTTTGAACTGAAGTGATAGAACTAACACATTTGAATTATTTGGAATTTCTGTAAAAATTTTGGCAGAGTGCCATCTGTATTTTGATAAAACAGTTCTTCAGAAAACCTATAAAAAGCACTTCAATATATTTCCAAATCTCCACTTCAACAGTTAAACAACATAATTTCATTTTCAACTCAAATCCACAATAATTTTTCAAAGACTGAGATAAAAGAAAGATAATACAATTTTTACAAGTTAAAATACTCATAATTTACTTTACAACTTCAATGTACAATTTTAATTTACAACTGCTCAAACCAAGAATGTCACACCCTACCCCTCTGTAAGGCATAACATGATCCCGTAGTATACCTAATGAATTACCAACTCCGTCTACTGATAACCCATTAAATACACTACAAGGGATTTTAAAAACTTTTCTTACTTCTTTTACAGTGGTGAGCACTATTTACAGGTGTTAAAAACCTTTTTGAACTGAAGTGATAGAACTAACACATTTGAATTATTTGGAATTTCTGTAAAAATTTTGGCAGAGTGCCATCTGTATTTTGGGTAAAACAGTTCTTCAGAAAACCTGTAAAAAGCACTTCAATATATTTCCAAATCTCAACTCCAACATTTTTCTCAACACAACATATTTCTCAACTCAAATCCACAGTGATTTTTCAAAGACTGAGATAAAAGAAATATAATACAACTTTTACAAGCCAAAATAACTCATAATTATTTTACAACTTCAAGGTACAATTTGAATTTACAACTGCTAAAACCAAAAACAATATGTACATACAGTGGTCATACATTACAGTACAAAATGCAAAGTGTTGGTATACTCATTATACACGGTAATCTCTCGCTGGAGGTACTAGCAGCCTAGTCTGCTGCCCTGTCTGTCTGTCTACCTACGACAGCAATAAAAAGCTATCGCTGAGACAATGTCTCAGTGGTGCACAACATTAACCAAATACATCTTTAAATCACAATTCATAAATCATACAAATAGTGGATACTTAAAACCATAGTTAATTTCAAGATAGTAATTGTTAACAAGAATTTAAACTCCATTTCTCAATATCACAATAAATTTCAATAAGTCAGATCATGGTTGAATTCAAAAGACAGTATATGTCAATAAGAGTTTAAATTCATTTCACAATCTCACAATACATATCAATAAATCACACACACAGCTTAATCATGTTCCAAAGTTCAATTCGTCCCAAAAGCCGATGGCTAATGAGGTATTCAATTCGTCCAAAAAGTCGATGACTAATGAGGAATAACATAGCTAGCTAGCAAAAATATAAGTACTCATCCAATTCGTCCTCAACAGACACACACCTCAACACTTCAGCCAGAGAGGGAATTCAATTCGTCCCGCTAGACAAGCTAGTGAGGAATACAATCAATATACATGATAGTTGTGGTTTCAAACCATTTCTAATGCTTTTCAATCAATAAGTATCCATCAATATCATTCAAACAATTTTACACAGTTTCAAACCATTTACAATGCTTTTCAAGCAATAAATATCCATTCAAACACATTTCCACAATTTAAAACAATAATGTACAAATAGTCATAATTCATTTCAATTGAAAAATTCAAAAGAAATAGTTGTTGTGCACAAACCTCTGATAACTGTCTCCTGGTTTGGACTCAGTGTTTCCTTCCCTTTTCCTGAGTCTTTACTAACTGAGAAACACAATTTGAAGTGTTTTAGTACTAAATTATATTGTCTAATGCTTGATAAGTAATTCACTGAAAGCTATTATTTGCTTAATCACCTAATATATCGACCCTCGATGCGTTCTAGGTAAATTAGGTTTTAGTGTCACTAATATGTCACATTCGATAGTGTTTTAGGGTTGGTACACGTTACCAATTTCATTTCCTTGTTTAGTGCATTTTATTGCAACTTGTTAGATTCCAGTATACTAGTTTGACCTAGCCGGAAGACCTAGTTCCCTCGGTTTTCGGATTTCGGTCAAAACTACAAACTTGTAGATCTATGTCTTATGGAACGCGGGGCAAAATTTTAGGTCATTCTGAGTTATGTAGACCAAGTTATGGTCATTTTACTATTGTTGGTCAAATGGCATCAAATTAGGTCAACTTTGGTCAACTTTGGTTCGGCCAGTTTTTGGACCCGAACTTGTGCAAGTTGTTTGACTTGCTTATGGTCATTTCTGGGCTTTGGTGTCTTCATAAGACTTGTGGGTATGGGTCTTAACTATTCATGGTTAAAATTTCAGGTCAATTGGACCTGTTTTGAGTGAGTTATGGCCTAAACACTAACTGCTGCCCAATTGGTCAATTTTCAGGTCTCAATTGTACTTAATCCGAATTGGTCATTTTTCATGCTATATTGCAAGCAGAATTTTGGTATGCTTTCTCAATGAAAGTTGGCACATTTTGTGCCTAGTTTCACTTCCAATTGGTCTCATACCAATTGGAGTTACACATTTAGAGTTATAGGCCAAAATGCACACTGTCCTTAATTACCTTGCTTAAACATGTAGCAATTACACATTTATCTTCCCATAAATCCACTCCTCAACCCAATTCTGTTTTAGTACATTACCAAAACCATATACCACTTCACTTTAAAGTCACTTTGGGCAGATTACAAACATCCTTAACACACCAAATAAAACTCTAATTCATAAAGTCCAAATACAACCACAATTACACATAAACACTACTCATTATTTCATAAAATTTCACACAACTAATTTATATACATATGTATCAATCCTCAATGTCATAATTCTGCCAATATCTTCATGAATTTAAACACTCATCAAGAAGCCTCAAGGCTGCCGAAATGCTCACATTGCCAAAGTGTCCATAATTTCGTCAACTTCAATCCCAATTGCACAATCACCACATATACATGGAAATAACTTACTAGGACATTAATCACCCTACTCAACATAATTTCCCATCAAATATATGTAAGAATAAATCATCAAATATACAACTCCATGGCTGTCCAAACTGGATATATCAATAACTCCTCAAAACTTAAAAATTTCTTCACAAAGCAAACACTCATAACATGTTTTCAAACTTTAACAAAGAAATATTCAAAAACTCAAACTTACCTATTGTTGGGACTTGCTTAATCTTCACTAAAACTTCTTAATATTGGTATCTACTTCTTCCTTGTGAAGTGGGGATAATTTTTAATGAAGCTACCTAGGTGTCTAGAGGTAAAATGAAGGAGTTAATGGAGCTTGGAGCAAAACGACAATGGATGATGTCACCTTTCCATTTCGGCATGGATGAGAGAATTAGAGAAGATGAGATTTGCAGATTGTGTAATGGGTTTACACCTGCCCATTTAGTGTTTAGTTTATTCCTTAGTGGTCCACTTACACAAATTAATCATATTATATGTTTAATTCTCATTTATTCCACATTAAACCCATAATTTTTGCTATTTACTTTATATACCACCAATTTAATTTTTCATTATATTTTGCAAGTGTAATATTATTTATTTTTAATGGAAATTTAGGTCAAAAGACAATTCAGGATGTCGATTGACCATAATGCCCCTGTTCGGATTGCATTCCCGATTTTTTGGTAACACCGGGTTTTGTCTGTTTTTCGATTTCTCACTTTTCTTTATACTAATTATTTAATTTTTCTTTGACATTTCTAATGATATTTCTACTTCAATTGATGTCTCTTTAAGTCCTAAAAATATTTTCCAGGGTTCCTCGCAGTCCAGGGCTAGTCAACGGTCCACGTCGTGACTTCCCGGTGCGGTCACCCATCGCTAGGGTTCTCGGCTCGCTTAACTTAGTTGCATTTCTTTACTTTTATTTTTCCTTTGTTTTTCTTGTATTTTCTTTTCTTGTATTTCACTATTTTATGTCTCCTCACTCATAACGAAGTGTAGTTATAGGCATCCTAGCTGTCCGGATAACACTGGTCACCGACGCAGTAGAACGCACTACCGAACATAGGGGTGTTACAAAGAACAAAATATACATATAGTAAATATACATTACAGTACAAAATGCAAAATGTGGTATACATATTATACCCGATAATCTCTCGTTGGATGTACTAGCAGCCTAGTCTGCTGCCCTGTCCGTCTGTCTACCTGCGACAGCAATGAAAAGCTATCTCTGAGACAATGTCTCAGTGGTGCACAACATTAACCAAATACAACTTTAAATCACAGTTCATAAATCATATAAATGATAGATACGTAAAACCATAGTTAAATTCAAGACAATGAATAAGGAATTTAACAGAATATCACAATAAATCTCAATAACCAAAACATAGTTAAATTCGAAAGACAGTGAATGTCAATAAGAATTTAAACTCCACTTCACAAATTATCAAAGCTCATAATAACACAATTTAGTCAAATAATTTACAAACACAGTGTTGCCAATTCATACACAACTTAAGCCATGACACAAAATTTTCGATCAATGCTGCGTTGTACACCACGACAAAGCAATCACAACCCCACTAATCAAAATCAATGTGGAAGGGAGCTAGCTATATAATGAGTACTCATCCGATCACCTCAACTGGTAAACCAGAAAGGGAGAAAAATAAACGATCACAACTCCATAAATGGAGAAGGAAAATAAACGATCACAACACCATAAATGGAGAAGGAATGATACGATACTGTCATGCTAAGTGTGAACACAAAATCAATTCCAAACATTTTATTCAAATGATTCGTGAGAATCCAATAAACTTCCAAAGTCATAATTTCATTCACAAAATGGCAACACAATTCATAAGTAACTTCAATTTTCAAAAATCACACTAAATAATTTTTTTTCCATAGTTTCAAACCATTTACAATTCTTTTCAAGCAATAAGTATCCATTCAAACACATTTCCAAAATTAAAAACAATAATATACAAATAGTCATAATTTATTTCAATTGAAAAATTCAAAAGAAATAACTGTTGTGCACAAACCTCTGATATCTGTCTCCTGGTCTTGACTCAGTGTTTCCTTCCCTTTCCCTGAGTCTTTGCTAACTGAGAAACACAATTTGAAGTGTTTCAGTACTTAATTAAACTGTCTCTAACGATAATGCTTGATAATTAATTTACTGAATTCTATTATTTGCTTAGTCAACCTAATATGTTGACCCTCGATGCTTTCTAGGTGAATTAGGTTTTAATATTATTAATATGTCACATTCGATAGTCTTTTAGGGTTGGTACACGTTACCAAGTTCATTTCCGTGTATACTGCATTTTCTTGTAATTTGCTGGATTTTGGGATACTAGTTTGACCTAGCCGGACGACCTAGTTCCCTCTGTTTTCGGGTTTCGGTCAAAACTACAAACTTGTAGATCTATGTCTTATGGAACGTGGGGCAAAATTTCAGGTCATTCTGAGTTATGTAGACCAAATTATGGTCATTTTACTATTGCTGGTCAAATTGCACCAAAATTGGTCACTTTAGGTCACTTTAGGTCATTTTAGGTTCGGCCAGTTTTTGGACCCGAATTTGTGCAAGCTGTTTGACTTGCTTATGATCATTTCTGGGCTTTGATGTCTTCATAAGACTTGTAGATATGGCTCTTAGCTACTCATGGTCAAAATTTCAGGTCAATTGGACCTGTTTTGAGTGAATTATAGCCTAAACACTAACTGCTGCTCAAATGGTCAATATTCAGGCCTTATTTGCACTTAATCCAGATTTGGTCATTTTTCAAGCTACCTTGCAAGCAGAATTTTGGCAAGTTTCCTTCATGAAAGTTGGCACATTTTGTGCCTAGTTTCACCTCCAATTGGTCTCATACCAATTGGAGCCACACACTTAAAGTTATAGGCCTAAAACACAAACTGCCTTATTGCATTTTTTTGCATACACATCAAGGATCACTTTTAACACTTACCAAACTCAACATTCAAACCAATTCTGATTGTACCACAACCTAAACATAATTTACAACATATTATAGGTCATTTTGGCAGCTTACAATTACATTCAATATGCACCAACAAGTGCAGAATTTGTCCAACTCAATTTACAACAATTCAATCACCAATTCATGCTCATTTACATGTCCAACTTCACACCATCATACATGCACTCAAACTGCCATAACCCCTATCACAAATTAACATCATTATTCCATAAACCAAGCATGAATTTCAGCATTCTTCAAGAGCTAACAAACTGCCACAATGGTACATTTACATTCCATTAATTTCCAAGCTTTAAATTTCATTTCACATTTACATATACTAAGTATACATCACCCAAACAATTTCCTACACAATATACATTTAATCAATCATTTAATTCACCATTTACAAGCAAAAATAAACTGCCTTCAAGGTGTTTCCATGGCTGCCAAAAGTACACATTCCCATTCAACATCAAACCTCAAAAATTTCTTCATAAATCAAACACCCATAACATTCTTACAAACTTTAATAAAACAATAATCAAAAACTCAAACTTACCACTTTGGAAATTCTTCAAAACTCCACAAAAAATTTCATTTCTTGCTGCCTATCTACTGCCCATGGTGTGAGGATCATTTTTCATGAAGACACTTGCAAGAAATCAAGGCTTGATCATGGAGAACTTGAGCTCCATGCATGGTGCGACCATGGGAGAGGTTTGAGGGCTTTCATTCTTCCAAATGAATTTTTCAAGTGGAGAAGATGAATTGCAGAATGTTAGTGGCCATTTCTGTCCACTTAGGGTATTATATGGTATATAATAATTTACTTAGTGCTTCACTAACATAGGTTAATAATAAATAATGTTAAACTTTCCATATTCCTACATTAAGTCCCTAATTTTTGCTAATTGAATTAGGTACCACTAATTTAATTTTTCATGACATTTTACAAATATAATATCATGTATTTTTAATGGACATTTAGGTCAAAAGACAACTCGGGGTATCAAATGACCACAATGCCCCTATTCGGGTTGCATTCCCGATTTTTCGGTAATACCGGGTTTTGTCCGTTTTTCGATTTCTCACTTTTCTTTGTACTAATTAATTAATTTTTCTTTGATATTTCTAATGGCATTTATACTTCAATTGATATCTCTATAAGTCTTAAAAATGTTTTCCAGGGTTCCCCGCAGTCCAGAGCTAGTCAACAGTCCACGCCGTGACTTCCCAGTGCGGTCACCCATCGCTAGGGTTCTCAGCTCGCTTAACTTGGTTACATTTCTTTGCTATTATTTTTCCTTTGTTTTTTTTGTATTTTCTTTTCTTGTATTTCATTATTTTATGTCTCCTCAATCATAACGAAGTGTAGTTCTAGGCATCCTAGCTGTCCGGACAACACTGGCCACCGGAACAGTAGAAAGCACTACCGAACATAGGGGTGTTACAATTCTCCCCCCCTTAAAATAAATTTCGTCCACGAAATTTTACCCAATAGCCATCTTACAATAGTCATACGTTTATTTTCTCTTTTCTATATGATCGTATAATCTTCTTTTCCTCAAATTTGTATAAGACTTTTAACAATCTAATACAACGTTTAATTTGTTTGGATAACACCAATCTCCTCTTACTATTGTGCTATCTAATATTTTGGTTCATGTTCCTTTTTGAATGACCCTTGAGGTCATGTTAGAATCATTTATCTAGTCATTGGTCCTCTGACCATTCTAGTCCATAGTCTTCCTCACATTCGTAGCACTTCTTTGTTATATCTGAACCAACTGTTCGAATTTTTACTTCCATAACTCTTTTTATCTGTCAATATTCTGTAACTTACTTCCTTTTGCACTGAACTATAACCTTTCGATATTCTAACTTTTGAGTTTTAGATCCTTAAGTAGGATTTCCAAACTTATTCCTAACAATTAAATTCTATCCTGGCATAACTATACCAAAACAGATGCCGTTGGCAACTGTTCTCATCTAGGTGTACTATCGGGTAGTACGTAGCTTTACACAATAATCTCAAGTTAGTGTTGTAATCTGCAGCTTACAGTATAAACATCAAGAACATTGCATAGTTACTACGATACATTCCAATAGATCAAACTTTCCTATCTTTTATCCTTTTCGAATTCACTGATATCCGAACTTATTCTGATTACAATATCCATTAGCAATTACTAACAGTTACATCCTTGCCCTCATCTAGGGTAATTTCATTACTGCATCTTACTTTTATGTCCTCTTGCCTTACATTAAGTAGGCTCGCCAATTAGCTTTATAATTTATGGTGTGTCAGAAAATACTTTTCGCCAATAAACTCTTCCAAAACTAATTTCACTTATTATCACAATCCTTATCCTAAAGGACTAATCACTAATGCATCAAAATTTATTTCCCTGTAAAGGAATAACAACAGAACATATAATTCTAACACTAACATAAAAGCATTCAGACTCCAGGTCAAACAATACATAAACGAAGTGTGCCATCATTCTTCTTAAGAAACAATACTAGCGCTCCCCAAGGTGACACACTAAGGCGGATTAAGCCCTTTTTAAATAATTCTTGCAATTGTATCTTCAACTCCTTCAACTCTACTGGTGCCATTCTGTATGGCGTTATGGAGACTGGATCCATACCAGACATAACATTAATTTCAAACTGCACTTCTCTTTCTGGAGGTAGTCCTGGCAATTCATCAGGAAACACATCTGGAAAGTCATATACTGTAGGGATGTCCTTCAATGCTGGACTCCCCACTTGGGTGTGTACCACATGTGCCAAGTATGCTTCACACCCCTTTCTGATCATTTTTCTGGCTAGTGAAGCCGAAATGATGTTTGATGGCAATAACTGCCTCTTCCCATGTATTACCACATCGCTGTACTGAGGGAGACCAAAAGTGACTGTCTTCAGCCTACAGTCAATCATGGCATGATGCCTGCCTAACTAATCCATGCCCAAGATGATATCATAATCTCTGAAGGGAATTTCAATGAAATCAGACAGAAAAGTGCGTCCTTGGATCACCAAAGGACAATCTCTATACATTCTACTAACCCTGATTTCCTGTCCTAACGGACTTGTTACTAGCACCTCAAAGTCCATTTTTGTACATGGAAAAGCAATACAATCAATGATGCTAGCACTCACATAAGAATGGGTAGAACCAGGATCAAATAACACAAACACATCTTGATTAAAAGTTGAGAAGGTACCAGCCACAACATCAAATGTCTCGGCCTCTTCTCTCTGTCTCAATGCATAGACTCTGACTGGAGCACTGTCTTACTCTGACTGTTTCACTGTGCCTTGGCTGCCTACTGGGCTACCTCTACCCTTGCCTCTACCTCTGCTGGGTGGTTGTGAACTTCTGGTGACAAGGCTCTGAACTGACCCCTCTGCAGTAGTAGGAGGTGGTCCAACTCTACGACTACTGGTGCAGTCCTTGGCAAAGTGTCCTGTGCCTCCATAGTTATAACAGGCTCCTATGGCCTTGTAGCATATCCCACCATGATATCTTCCACAAGTTTCACATTGGCGGGAAGGGTAGGAACCTCTGGTACTCTGCTGACCAGATAGAGGAGGTTTCTGTCCTGAATGTCTTCCCTTACCAGACTTCTTGCCACCTTTGCTGTGTTCCCCATGTCTCTTCCTCTTTCCAGTAGGACCACTGGAACTCTGTTCTACTGATTTTCCCTCTTTCTCTGTCTTCTCTGATTTCTTTTTCTCAGGAGCAGCTTTAGACTCAATTCTTTCCAACTCTAGGGCTTGAGAAATAAGTTTAGAGAAGTTAGTGTGTTTGAATCCGACTACTTGTAATCTAATACTGGGCTTCAAGCCAGTTTCAAACCTCTTGCATCTCTCCCTGCTGGTAGAAAGTAAACTTACTGTATAATGGCTCAGGCGGGAAAATTCTCTTTCATACTTAGCCACTGATCTGCTCCCCTATTTCAGACTTAGGAACTCTTGTAGCTTCTGGTCTACATAAGCATCAGGGACTTATTTTTGTCTGAATTCCCTGAGAAAGTCATTCCATGTTAACACTATAGGTTCTACCAGACTGTGGGGAATGGTTTTCCACCAGTCATAAGCATCCCCCTGTAACAAAGATACTGAGTATTCAAATCTGAGCTCCTCTGTGCAATGCAGTTTCTTGAATACCCTATCCATCCTCTTTAACCATTATTCTGCCTCTAGAGGATCTATTGTCCCCTTTAACTCTATAGCCCCATATTTCATCAATTTGTCATACTGTCTAGCAGGAGACTGTGGTTGTACCACTGGTGTCTGTATTGGGACTTGAGTAGGCACATTACCAGCCATTTGTTAGAACATTGCCGCCATCTACTGAGCGAACTGAGCAGGAAACTGCGGTACTGCGAGGGCTAGTGCTGCTGAACCACTGACATTACGTAGGGCTGGGGCATCCCCTTGCACCTTAGCCTCTATAGATTGATCGACTGAACGATCACCCTCTTCCATAGTCAATGCGAGGATTTTAGATCTCCTGAACAAATAACACAAGGAGATTTCCTCCCGTTAGTGCATATTTATAATGTAATGTATTGTATGTATCAAACAATGATATTGAGCAGTTGTACTATGAAGAAAGAATATTCAAATAACAGGTGAAAACAGAATTTAAAAACTAGCTCTGATACCACTAAAACGTGTCACACCCTACCCCTCTGTAAGGCATAACATGATCCCGTAGTATACCTAATGAATTACCAACTCCGTCTACTGATAACCCATTAAATACACTACAAGGGATTTTAAAAACTTTTCTTACTTCTTTTACAGTGGTGAGCACTATTTATAGGTGTTAAAAACCTTTTTTTTGAACTGAAGTGACAGAACTAACACATTTGAATTATTTGGAATTTCTGTAAAAATTTTGGCAGAGTGCCATCTGTATTTGGATAAAACAGTTCTTCAGAAAACCTGTAAAAAGCACTTCAATATATTCCAAATCTCCACTTCAATAGTTAAACAACACAATTTCTTTTTCAACTCAAATCCATAATAATTTTTCAAAGACTGAGATAAAAGAAAGATAATACAATTTTTACAAGTCAAAATACTCATAATTTACTTTACAACTTCAATGTACAATTTTAATTTACAATTGCTCAAACCAAGAAGAAAATATACATACAGTAAATATACATTACAGTACAAAATGCAAAATGTGGTATACTCATTATACCCGATAATCTCTCGCTGGATGTACTAGCAGCCTAGTTTGCTGCCCTGTCTGTCTGTCTACCTGCGACATCAATGAAAAGCTATCGCTGAGACAATGTCTCAGTGGTGCATAACATTAACCAAATACAACTTTAAATCACAGTTCATAAATCATATAAATGATAGATACGTAAAACCATAGTTAAATTCAAGACAATGAATGTCATAAGGAATTTAACATAATATCACAATAAATCTCAGTAATCAAAACGTAGTTAAATTCGAAAGACAGTGAATGTCAATAAGAATTTAAACTCCACTTCACAAATTATCAAAGCTCATAATAACACAATTTAGTCAAATAATTTACGAACATAGTGTTGCCAATTCATACACAACTTAAGCCATGACAAAAATTTCCAATCAATGCTGCGTTGTACACCACGACAAAGCAATCACAACCCCACTAATCGAAATCAATGAGGAAGGGAGCTAGCTATATAATGAGTACTCATCCGATCACCTCAACTGGAAAACCAGGGAGGGAGAAAAATAAACGATCACGACTCCATAAATGGAGAAGGAAAATAAACGATCACAACCCCATAAATGGAGAAGGAATGATACGATACTGTCATGCTAAGTGTGAACACAAAATCAATTCCAAACATTTTATTCAAATGATTCATGAGAATCCAATAAATTTCCAAAGTCATAATTTCATTCACAAAATGGCAACACAATTCATAAGTAACTTCAATTTTCACAAATCACACTAAATAATTTTTTTTCCACAGTTTCAAACCGTTTACAATGCTTTTCAAGCAATAAGTATCCATTCAAACACATTTCCATAATTAAAAACAATAATATACAAATAGTCATAATTTATTTCAATTGAAAAATTCAAAAGAAATAACTGTTGTGCACAAACCTCTGATATCTGTCTCCTGGTCTTGACTCAGTGTTTCCTTTCCTTTCCTTTCCCTGAGTCTTTGCTAACTGAGAAACACAATTTGAAGTGTTTCAGTACTTAATTAAACTATCTCTAACGATAATGCTTGACAATTAATTTACTGAATTCTATTACTTGCTTAGTCAACCTAATATGTTGACCCTCGATGCTTTCCAGGTGAATTAGGTTTTAATGTTACTAATATGTCACATTCGATAGTCTTTTAGGGTTGGTATACGTTACCAAGTTCATTTCCGTGTATACTGCATTTTCTTGTAATTTGCTGGATTTCGGGATACTAGTTTGACCTAGCCGGACGACCTAGTTCCCTCAGTTTTCGGGTTTCGGTCAAAACTACAAACTTGTAGATCTATGTCTTATGGAACGCGGGGCAAAATTTCAGGTCATTCTGAGTTATGTAGACCAAGTTATGGTCATTTTACTATTGCTGGTCAAATTGCACCAAAATTGGTCACTTTAGGTCACTTTAGGTCATTTTAGGTTCGGCCAGTTTTTGGACCCGAATTTGTGCAAGCTGTTTGACTTGCTTATGATCATTTCTGGGCTTTGGTGTCTTCATAAGACTTGTAGATATAGCTCTTAACTACACATGGTCAAAAGTTTAGGTCAATTGGACCTGTTTTGAGTGAGTTATGGCCTAAACACTAACTGCTTCTCAAATGGTCAATTTTCAGGCCTTATTTGCACTTAATCCGGATTTGGTCATTTTTCAAGCTACCTTGCAAGCAGAATTTTGGCAAGCATCCTTCATGAAAGTTGGCACATTTTGTGCCTAGTTTCACCTCCAATTTGTCTCATACCAATTAGAGCCACACACTTAAAGTTATATGCCTAAAACACAAACTGCCTTATTGCATTTTTTTGCATACACATCAAGGATCACTTTTAACACTTACCAAACTCAACATTCAAACCAATTCTGATTGTACCACAACCTAAACATAATTTACAACATATTATAAGTCATTTTGGCAGCTTACAATTACATTCAATGTGCACCAACAAGTGCAGAATTTGTCCAACTCAATTTACAACAATTCAATCACCAATTCATGCTCATTTACATGTCCAACTTCACACCATCATACATGCACTCAAATTGCCATAACCCCTATCACAAATTAACATCATTATTCCATAAACCAAGCATGAATTCCAGCATTCTTCAAGAGCTAACAAACTGCCACAATGGTACATTTACATTCCATTAATTTCCAAGCTTTAAATTTCATTTCACATTTACATATACTAAGTATACATCACCCAAACAATTTCCTACACAATATACATTTAATCAATCATTTAATTCACCATTTACAAGCAAAAATAAACTGCCTTCAAGGTGTTTCCATGGTTGTCAAAAGTACACATTCCCATTCAACATCAAACCTCAAAAATTTCTTCATAAATCAAACACCCATAACATTCTTACAAACTTTAATAAAACAATAATAAAAAACTCAAACTTACCACTTTGGAAATTCTTCAAAACTCCACAAAAACTTTCATTTCTTGGTCCCTATCTACTGCCCATGGTGTGAGGATCATTTTTCATGAAGACACTTGCAAGAAATCAAGGCTTGATCATGGAGAACTTGAGCTCCATGCATGGTGCGGCCATGGGAGAGGTTTGAGAGCTTTCATTCTTCCAAATGAATTTTTCAAGTGGAGAAGATGAATTTCAGAATGTTAGTGGACATTTCTGTCCACTTAGGGTATTATATGATATATAATAATTTACTTAGTGCTCCACTAACATAGGTTAATAATAAAAATGTTAAACTTTCCATATTCCTACATTAAGTCCCTAATTTTTGCTAATTGAATTAGGTACCACTAATTTAATTTTTCATGACATTTTACAAATATAATATCATGTAGTTTTAATGGACATTTAGGTCAAAAGACAACTCGGGGTGTCAAATGACCACAATGCCCCTATTCGGGTTGCATTCCCGATTTTTCGGTAATACCGGGTTTTGTCCGTTTTTCGATTTCTCACTTTTCTTTGTACTAATTAATTAATTTTTCTTTGATATTTCTAATGGAATTTATGCTTCAATTGATGTCTCTATAAGTCTTAAAAATGTTTTTCAGTGTTCCCCGCAGTCCAGGGCTAGTCAACGATCCACGCCGTGACTTCCCGATGCGGTCACCCATCGCTAGGGTTCTCAGCTCGCTTAACTTGGTTACATTTCCTTGCTATTATTTTTCCTTTGTTTTTCTTGTATTTTTATTTTCTTGTATTTCATTATTTTATGTCTCCTCAATCATAACGAAGTGTAGTTCTAGGCATCGTAGCTGTCCGGACAACACTGGCCACCGGAACAGTAGAACGCACTATCGAACATAGGGGTGTTCCAAGGTTACTATTCATTTAGTTATTTAAGTCAAAATATTTACTTTCTCACATATAATAGTTACATGAGTTTTAATCACATAGATTTACCATATTTTGGTTTCTAAATGTGTTGGCATTAGTTGCCAATCATTGCTTCTAACCAATGAAGAATAAATCAGAAATTTCAGTTTTGGGTGCTAGAGTTTGCTGTTCCATTAGGCCATTCTACAGTGAGAATTTGGCCATGTGTTCTTGATCAAAGTTGTTCTTTATTGTGTCTAGTTACATTTCACTTTTTGAATCACCCCATTTGGAGTTTTCTAGCTTAAGTTATGGCTATTTCACCATAACTGATCGGATTGCTTTTACCCAGAATTTCTGAGCAATTTTTGTTCTGCCAGATTTGGTAGTTCAATTTTGGCTAGCAATTTCATTTAGTTAAGTCCAGAATTTGAGTTTGTGTTCTGCATGAAAGTTGTTCTAAATTGCCTCAGCTTTCCATTGATAAAAATTTTAGGTCAATTGAACTTTTCTACACTGAGTTATGGCCAAATGAATAGAAAATGAATGAACACTATTCATTTGGCCATTTTGCCCAAGCAGAATTAGTGCTACCCGGATTTGGTCAATTTTTAGGGCATCCTAAGTTTAGTTTCTGGACAAAGTTCCTTCACCAAAGTTGTGCCATTATGTGTCTAATTTCATGTCAAATTGGCCTTGCACTAATTGAACCTACACAACTCAAGTTATAGCTACTTAAAAATACTAGACTCACATCTAGACCTACAGGGCACTAAAGGTAGCACACCCAACCTCAATTCCCTTGGCACCATTCACTCAATTTCCTAATGTCACTCATTTCTGGACTTGAAATGGGCCTCTACCTTATTAATTTCTACATGTAACTTCATTAAATCAAAGCATGCTTAATCAATTTTCCTCTAAAATTTCTAGCTCATGAAATATACATGTTACTAGAATGAATAGTGCACTCAGTGCAAAATCAACATGCAAAAACAGGGTGCAAAAATAATCATCATAATTTATAAAAATAAGATTTCAGACCATATTTTCTAGAACTCAACCTTCATATGTCTAACTCAATCTCCAATTGGAATCACATCAAAATCAGATCAAAAATCGCAGAACTAATTAAAAAGGTGCAACCTGTCCAGAATCCAGTACATGCAAGATGGTAGCAAGGAAATGTAAAAGTATCACCCAGCAGCTACCACAATTAGCTCTTGGCCATAAATACAAGGTTTTAGAGAATTCAATAAGCGTTTCAAGGACTCATGAATCACATCATTTTGAGTTTTGTGGCTTCAGTTATGATTTATTGAATGTGGCTGTCCTATTGTAGGAAATTAGCAGAATAGAGTCCACATCTGAGCAATAAAATGTTTTGTCCTCAAACCCTAACCTAACATTAAAATCAGGTCTGACATAAAACTACAAAGTTTTAGAAAATTCCTTAAGGTTTCTTTTGAAATAAAAATCACCCTGATCTGAGATCCCTAACTCCAGTTTTGAATTTTTAAAATTTACTGTTCACGCATATACTATACAGATTCTAGATTTTCACTCATCTACAAGTTCCTATGGCATCTAGTAGTAGGAATTACTAATTTTTTCCATAAAATACAGAAATAAACATAAGTTAAAGCACTAACCTTGGTTGAAAATCCAGCTAGTCACTTCCTTTGCCAAGCCATCTCCAAAACCTTCAAGAATTCACTCCTCTAGCTAAGGTCTTCAAGCACTCTTGCTAAACATTACTTATGCTCTTGAATTCTTAGGGTTTGTTTCCTTTTTCCTTGAGAGAAACAAGAGTAGAAGAAAGAAAAAGAAATGAGAGAAAGAATAGCTAAGCAACCGTCCCCTCTTTCTCCCTTTATGAGTATTTTTTTCTTTGATTTTTCTTTGGTGCTTTATCAACCTCCCATTGGCTACTTCTCCTCTTATGCAAATTAATCCTTTAAATTTAATTTTTTTTAATTGCACCTCCCATTATTAATTATTTCAATTTAGTCCTTCCAACTCTATCAATTTAAAAGATAAAGTTTAACTAAAACCAATCTAACACAAGGACTTATTTACTTTCATAACTAGTGCCTCCATACTTAATTCTATATTTCATTTAATTACTTATGCAAATTATGTGGATAAAATTCTAAGGTATTTTTGAGGATGTTATATGATACATTTACTAATTAATCTGGTTATTTTCTGCAGTTAATTTTCTAATAATAATGAGCACAGAACAACCACCACAATCCAATATCCTTGCAAGCATACTTCATCGAAATAGGTTGACAGGACCTAATCTATCTGATTGGCTAAGAAATTTGAAACTTTTCCTAAACCTTGAACATATAGGATATGTTCTAGATTCAAATGTTCTTGGTCCTTTACCTCCAGAGGCCACTCAAGAAGAACATGAAACTTTAGACAAGTGGAAGGAGCATGATATGAGAGCTAAGTGTTACATGCTTGCTTCTATGAGTAATGAGTTACAGAAGTAGCATGAGAACATGCAGAGTGCGAGCGAGATCCTCCTTCACATACAAGAGTTGTATGGTGAGCACAGTAGGAATGCTAGGTATGAGATATCTAGATAACTATTCCGCATGAGGATGTCTGAGGGACAGAATATTGGGGATCATGTCCACAAGATGATTCGGCTGATTGAGCAGCTAGAACATCTTGACTTTAACATGGATTTCCAACTGCAGACAGATTTGATCCTTCAGTCCCTTCCTGAGTCATTTGGGAATTTTGTGACAAATTTCCATATGACTAAACAGGAATGCACCTTGGCTGGTTTACTCAACATGCTGGTTATTGCTCAAAAGAATATGCCGGGCAATAAAGAAAAAGAGGTAGCTTTGATTGCATCTTCTTCCGCTAGAAAGTCCAACAAGAAGAAGGGCAATAAGAAAAGAAAACCTCAGATTCCTGGTCCTTCCAAGAAAATAGCTAAACAGAAAGGGAAGACTAAAACTGATGGAGGCAAAGGAAAGTGTTTCCACTGCTAGAAGGATGGACACTGGAAAAAGGAACTGCCCAGAGTATCTTGCTTCTCTGAAAGACAAGAAGGATACACCTTTGGAAGGTATGTCCATATCTTGTTATTTAGATTCTGATGATACTCATAGTTCATATATAGCTTGGGTTTTAGATACTGGTGCCAGTTCTCATATTTCTTATGATATGCAGGCACTAGCAAATAGTAGCAGCTTGCGTTCTTGAGATGTTAGACTCTGGATTGGTGATGGCTCAAATGTTGAAGCTTTAGCCATAGGATCTAAATCTTTTTACATGTCTAGACATATTTTATGTTTGGATAATATTTTATATGTACCTGATGCTTTTAAGAACATCATTTCTATATCTAGTTTGACTAGAAATGGCTATGAATTTTAGTTCACAGATGATGTTTGCAATATTTATTTTGGAAATAAATATGTTGGTTCAGGTTATATGAATGATGGTCTTTATTATTTGGATAATAATGTCAAACACAAAATGAATGTAAGTGATCTAAATGAATGCAATGCCATGGTGAAAATCAACTCAAGTTCATAATATATTTGGCACTTAAGGTTAGGTCATGTTGCAGATGATAGGATTACAAAACTGGAGAAAATTAGGATTTTATCCTCATTGGGCTCTGAGCCTACACTAACTTGTGAATGTTGCCTTTAGGGCAAAATGACTAGATCACCCTTTGTAAGACAAGGGCTAAGAGCTGAAAATATTTTAGAGCTAATACATAGTGATGTACGTGGTCCATTTAAAGAAATGGCTAGAGGTGGTTTTCATTACTTTATTACCTTTACTGATGATAAATCAAGGTTTGGGTATTTGTATTTGAGGAAATACAAACATGAATCCTTTGAAAAGTTCAAAGAATTTAAATCTGAAGCAGAAAATCAAACAGGAAAGAGTATTAAAGCTCTTCGATCATATCGTGAAAGTGAATACTTAAGCACTGAATTTGATGAATACTTAAGAGAGTATGGCATTGTTTCCAAGTTGACTCCTCCAGCAACACCACAGCTGAATGGTGTATCTGAAAGGAGAAATTATAACCTATTAGATATGGTATGTAGTATGATGAGCTATAGTGATATGCCAATCTCCTTTGGGGATTTGCATTAGAATTAGCTTTGTATATTCTGCATAGGATTCCATCAAAATTAGTATCTTCCACACCTTATGATATATGGCATGGAAGAAAACCAAGTCTTAAGCATGTTAAGATTTAGGGTTGTCCAGCTTATATCAAAAGTTGAACACTGATAAATTGGAAACCAGATCAGAAAAGGATCGATTTGTTGGATATCCAAAAGATAGTTTTGGATATTATTTTTATTTGCCTACATCACAAAAGGTTATGATAAGTAGAGATGCCACATTTCTTGAACAATAGTTTGTTCAAGAAGGAGGCAATGGAAGGCAAATAGAGTTAGAATTGGAGAATTCTGACCAACCAACAGATCAGATGGATATAGATCCATCTAGTCAACCTACACCTATTGATGAAACATCTACAACTGTCCCTCGTAGAATAACCAGGGTATCTCACGCCCCAGTGAGAAATAGTTTCCTTCATGAAGAAGAATAAAAGTTGTCTGCTCATGAAGAAGTAGATCATGGAAATGATCCACTTACCTAAGAAGAAGCTATATCAGATATAGACTCTTCAAAATGGATTGATGCTATGAAATCCGAGATTGATTCCAAGTATAAGAATCAAGTTTGGGATCTTGTTGACCCACCTGAAGGTATTGTACCTATAGGGAACAAATGGGTTTTCAAGAAGAAAATTGTTTCTGATGGAAAGGTAGAAACCTATAAAGCAAGGCTGGTAGCGAAAGGGTTTCGCCAAAGGCAAGGAATCAACTATGAGGAGACTTTCTCGCCTGTTGTCTTGCTTAAATCAATTAGGATTCTATTAGCGATAGCTGTATACTATGATCATGAGATTTGGCAGATGGATGTCAAAAAAACTTTTCTCAATGGATACATTGAAGAAAACATTTTCATGGAACAACCTAGGGGTTTTGAATCCCAAGATAGTTCCAAAGTATGCAAGCTAAAGCGATCCATTTATGGGTTGAAGCAAGCTTTGAGGAGTTGGAACATCCATTTTATGAAGCCATTAAGTCATTTGGTTTTATGAAAAATGAGGATGAGCCATGTGTATATAAGAAGGTTAGTGACAGTGCTATTACTTTCCTTGTCTTATATGTGGATGATATTCTGTTGATGGGTAATGACACAGGTATGTTGACAACTGTAAAGGTACGGTTGTCAAATACATTCTCCATGAAAACTTAGGGGAGGCAACATATATTCTTGGGATTCGCATCTATAGATATTGAGGGAAAAGAATAATTGGTTTATCCCAAAGTTTATACTTGGAAAAGGTGTTAAAGAGGTTTAACATGCTTGATTCCAAGAGAGTATTGTTACCAGTGAGACATGGTATCCACCTTCCTAAAAAGATGTCTCCAAAGAGACTTGAAGAAAGAGATAAAATGGCCAGGATTCCATATGCTTCAGCTATTGAAAGTTTGATGTATGCAATGTTGTGTACTAGGCTGGATATCACATATGCTGTTAGTTTGACTAGCAGGTATCAATCCAATCCAGGTTTGGAACACTGGATAACTGTCAAGAATATCCTTAAGTACTTGAGAAGAACTAAGGATTTATTCTTGATATATGGAGGTGGAGACTTGCAATTGGATGGTTATACTGATTCTGATTTCCAAACAGATATCGCTGATAGAAAGTCTACCTCTGCATATGTGTTCATTTGTAATGGAGGTGCAGTCAATTGGAAGAGTTCCAAACAAAGCATGACTGCAGATTCTGTTAGTAGTATGCCCTAGAGCATATCGTTTAGTATGTATCTTGTACATGTTTTTTTATTAATAAAAGGCATTTCCACTTTTTTGTTTACATAAGATATTTATGTGTAATAGAAAAGGTCCATTGATATTTTGTTAAAAATTCTATTCTTAAGTTGTTAAGAATATGAGTGACAGTATTTATAGTACAAAGTATCATAAATAGGTTCACAATCGAGGATACTTCATAATAAGGACATGACTTATCCAGAAAGACTGTATTCATGTTTGTTCCCAAGTTATTTATATGAGATATAAATAAGATGGAATGGTGAGTCTCATGCCATATGACAAATATGATAGGCACTTATAAATGATAAGTAGGCCGAACTAGTGACACTTATGACAAGCACATGGAGTTTACTCTTGTCAATGTGTTGTCATAAATCATATCAGTACATATAATCTTTAGACCTCAGATAGCACAATTATCTTGTATATAGGTAGTTTGAGTTTGATACTGCTTTCATACCTGTACTATGTATGGGTATATGGGCATGTGTTGGCTCTTGCTAGTTATATATGGAGGTAGGTGTTGATCAACATGGAATCTGTTCCTCTAAGTAAATAGAGATAAAATCCTATGTTCATTTAATTGTTCTTGATGTTTCAAGTTCCTGGGTAGGAAAGATAGATTTATTCAAAAAAGAGTTTCTGATGAGAAAATCTTTTTAATTAAGAACTGGAATTAAAAGAGAACATAATATTCATAGCAAATAGAGTTTGACATAAACCATGACTCCAGCTAGAGTTGGGATTTTGTAACAGAGAGATTCTAGTGCATGGTAACATATGATTATAGGTTCATTTAAGGTAAACCTTATTACTAATTGGGTGGCTATGGCATGCTATGCTAGGTGTTAACCATGGTCTATGAGGTGCATAAAATGATTTAGAGAAATCATTTATGGTAAGAAAGAGTTCTGATGGTATTAAGAGTTGATATCATATCTCATTGCCAATTAGTGATGAGCCTAATAAGTCACATATATACACAAGTTATCACCTAATTAAATATGATTTAATTAATTAATTAAAGAGTTTAATTGATTAATTAAATAAGTTTGGTTTGCAATTAGATTGCAAAGTCTCTAGCATGACTTGAAACCAAATCTAGATTATTGGATGTATAGTATAAGTTAATTTTATATTTAAAGTGTTTAAATATGAATTTAATTAATGAGAAATTAATTAATAGAGGTTAATTAATTAATTTATATTTGATGTAAATTAATTAGAAGAAGAGAAATAATTATTTTGGGTTAAGAACTCAAAATTAAGGCACAGGGGCATTTTGGTCATTTCGCAGTGTGACACGTGGCACCATGAGATGGTGACACATGGAATTACACATAGCCTTTCCAAATATCTTTTAATCATGTAAGATGATTAAAATTAAGATTAAATATAGATTTGACACTTGGCACAATGTGATTGGGTCAATTAAACCTAGAACCAATTAGAGGGTGACGTGTGGCAGGGGTTTAATGTATTAACCTAGCTTTATAAGTGTTGTTATGAGAAAAATAAAACATAACCAGCAGCCACACTCCTTGGTCACGCTATTTTGAGGCTCTCCATCTCTTCTTCTTCATCTCTTATCAATTCAAAGAGATTAGCCATCAATCTCTTGAATTAAAAATACTAGAAATCGTTTCTAGTGTCCTGTTTACATCTTTAATTTCTTAAAAGGCAGTGTAACACCCCAAAGTTCGGTAGTGCGTTCTGCTGCTCCGGTGACTAGTGTTGTCCGGACAGCTAGGATGCCTAGAACCGTACTTCAATATGAGTGAGGAGACATAAAATAATGAAATACAAGAAAAGAAAGTACAAGAAAAACAAAGGAAAAATGATAGCAAAGAAATGTGATCAAGTTAAACGAGCCGGGAAACCTAACGATGGGTGACCGCATCGGGAAGCCACGGCGTGGACCGTTGACTAACCCTGGACTGCGGGGAACCCTGGAAAACATTTTTAGGACTTAAATAGAACCTTATTGAAGAATAAATATCATTAGAAAGATCAAAGAAAATTTAAATAATTAGTACAAAGAAAATTGAGAAATCGAAAAACAGACAAAACTCGGTATTACCGAAAAATCGGGAATGCAACCCGAACAGGGGCATTATGGTCATTTGACATCCCGAAGTGTCTTTTGACCTAAATGTCCATTAAAAATAAATAATATTACACTTAGAAAATGAAATGAAAAATTAAAAGAGGGGTACCTAATACAAATAGCCAAAAGTGGGGTGAAAAATGTGTAAATAACACATTTAAACTTATTTTATGATATAATTTAAATGAGTGGACCACTAAGGGAATAAAATAAAACAAAGAGGGGCAGCTGTACTTCCACTAAACCAACAGAAACTTCATCTTCCTCATTTGGATTCAAAGTTGCCGAATTGAAGAAAATGGAAACCACCATGGCCATTTTTCATGCAAGCTCTCTTAACTCTCCATTTTCAACTCCAATCTCTTAGGTTCCTTCATGAAACTTTGTCTACACATCACAAGGAAGATATTGATACCAAATTTGAGAAGTTTGGTGAAGGTTTAGCAAGTTACAATTAAAGGTAAGTTTACATTTTTGAGAATTCCTTTGTTAAACTTTATGTTCATGTTATGGGTGTTAGTTTTGTGAAGGAAATTTTAAAGTTTAAATAGTTATTGAGATAGCCATTTTTGGACAGCCATGGGGTCACGCATTTAATGATTTATTATACATATAATTGATGAGAAATAATGTTGATCATGGTGATTTAATATCCTAGTGAATTACTTCATGTTTATATGGTGATTTTGGCACTTGGATGAGAATTGATGAATTGTAGGGCAATGTGGTGTTGAAGAAGGTTTTCGGCAGCTTGGGGACCCTTGAATAATTGTATGTATTGATGGAAGTGTTGGCAGAATGTTGACATAGAAGAATTGATGAATGTATATGTAAATTAGTAGTGGAGATTATATGTAATGATTAGGTGTATTTATGTACATATATTGCTAAATTTGGACTTTGTGGTTTAGGGTTGTATTTGATGTATTGAGAATGTTTGTATTCTGTCCAAATTGACCATAGTAAGAAGTGATAAATCAATATGGAATGGTATAAAATCAGAAATTAGGTATGGGGATTTAAAGTAGAGCAAGTTAAATGTGTGTTTGAATTGGGGTTTGAAAGACATATAGAGGGCAGTGTGCAAATAGACCTATAACTTTAAATGTGTAACCTCAATTGGTATGAGACCAATTGGAGGTGAAACTAGGCACAAAATGTGCCAACTTTCATTGAGAAAACATACCAAAATTCTGCTTGCAAGGTGACCTAAGAAAATGACCAATTCGGATTAGGTGCAATTAGGACCTGAAAAATGACCAATTGGGCAGAAGTGAGTGTTTAGACCATAACTCACTCAAAACAGGTCCAATTGACCTGAAATTTTAACCATGAATAGTTGAGACCCATACCTACAAGTCTTATGAAGACACAAAAGCCCAGAAATGACCATAAGCAAGTCAAAAAGCTTGCACAAGTTCGGGTCCAAAAACTGGCCGAACCAAAGTTGACCAAATTGACCTAAAATTGACCTAATTTGATGCCATTTGACCAGCAATAGTGTAATGACCATAACTTGGTCTACTTAACTCGGATTGACCTGAAATTTTGCCCTGCGTGCAATAAGACATAGATCTACAAGTTTGTAGTTTTGACCAAAACCGGAAAATCGAGGGAACTAGGCCGTCCGGCTAGGTCAAACCAGTATCCCGGAATCCAGCAAGTTGCATTAAAATGCACTAAACAAGGAAACGAGTTTGGCAAAACGTACCAAACCTAAAACCCTATCGAGTGTGACATATTAATGACACTAAAACCTAATTTACCTAAAACACATCGAGGGTCAGTATATTAGGTGATTAAGCAAATAAAGGTATTCAGTGAATTGTTTATCGAACATTATCGTTAGAGGCAAATTAATTTAGCACTGAAACACTTCAAATTGTGTTTCTCAGTTAACAAGGACTCAGCAAAAGGGAGAGAAATACTGAGTCAGGACCAGGAGACAAATATCAGAGGTTTGTGCACAACAACTGTTTCTTTTGAATTATTTTCAATTGAAATAAATATTGACTATTTGTATAATATTGTTTTAAATTGTGGAAATGTGTTTGATGGACACTTATTGATTGAAAAATATTGTGAATGGTTTGTAACTGTGAAAAATTGTTTGAATGACATTGATGGATACTTATTGATTTAAAAGCATTGGAAATGGTTTGAAACCACAGCTATCATGTATATTGAATGTATTCCTCATTAGCTTGTCTAGTGGGACGAATTGAATTCCCTCTCTGGCTGAAGTGTTGAGGTGTGTGCCTGTTGAGGACGAATTGGATGAGTACTCATATTTTTGCTAGCTAGCCATGTTATTCCTCATTAGTCATCGACTTTTGGGACGAATCGAATACCTCATTAGCCATCGGCTTTTGGGACGAATTGAACTATGGATCATGATTAAGCTGGTTTATTGTGAGATTGTGAAATGGATTTAAACTCTCATTGACATATACTGTCTTTTGAATTCAAACATGATCTGACTTATGGAAATCTATTGTGATATTGAGAAATGGAGTTTAAATTCTTATTGACCTTTATTGTCTTGAATTTGACTATGGTTTTAATTATCCACTATTTATATGTGTAACACCCCAAAGTTCGGTAGTGCGTTCTGCTGCTCCGGTGACCAGTGTTGTCCGGACAGCTAGGATGCCTAGAACTACACTTTGACACGAGAGAGGAGACATAAAATAATGAAATACAAGAAAAGAAAATACAAGAAAAACAAAAGAAAAATAATAGCAAAGAAATGTGATCAAGTTAAGCGAGCCGGGAAACCTAGCGATAGGTGACCGCACCGGGAAATCACGGCGTGGACCGTTGACTAGCCCTGGACTGCGGGGAACCCTGGAAAATATTTTTATGACTTAAATAGAACCTTATTGAAGTATAAATCTCATTAGAAAGATTAAAGAAAAATTAAATAATTAGTACAAAGAAAAGTGAGAAATCGAAAAACAGACAAAATACGGTTTTACCGAAAAATCAGGAATGCCACCCGAACAGGGGCATTATAGTCATTTGACATCCCGAAGTGTCTTTTGACCTAAATGTCCATTAAAAATAAATATTATTACACTTAGAAAATAAAATAAAAAATTAAATTGGTGGTACCTAAAATAAATAGTGGAAATCATGGGTTAAATGTGGAATAAGTGGATAGTTAGCTTAAAATATGAATTAAATTTGTTAGTGGACCACTAAGAACATTAAAAGGATTAAAAATACTCATTAGTGGGCAGATTATTCCCACTCAAAAGTCCATCTTCCTCACTTAGCTCATCCATGCCGAATTGAAGAGTGAAAAAGAGCCACCATTGACGTTTTCTTTGAGCTCAATCTCTCCTCCATTTCAACTCCATTCACTTAGGTTCTTTCATGAAAAATGGTCTACACACCACAAGGAAGATATTGATACCAATTTTGAGAAGTTTGGTGAAGGTTTAGCAATTTACAATTAAAGGTAAGTTTGCATTTTTGAGAAGTTCTTTGTTAAAGTTTATGTTTATGTTATGGGTGTTAGTTTGGTGGAGGAAAATTTTGAGTTTGAAGGGTTATTGTTGTTTTCAATTTGGACAGCCATGGGGTCACGTTTTTGATGATTTAATATGCATATAATTGATGAGAAATAATGTTGATCATGGTGATTTAGTAACCTAGTGATTTACTTCATGTTATATGGTGATTTATGCACTTGGATGGGAAATTGTATATTGGTACGGCAATGGGATGTTGAAGAATGGTTTGTGGCAGCTTGTGGACACTTGAGTGATGGTGTATATTGAAGGAAGTGTGGGCAGAATATTGACCTAGAAGGATTGATGATATGTATATAAATTAATGTTGTAAAGTGTATGTAAGGTTTGTAATGTTTAGGTGTGTTTGTAATGGTAATTAGAAATTGTAATTGTGAATGATATTTGGTGTGTTGAGGGTGATTGGAATCTACCCAAAATAATGCTTATGTAATGTAGAAAATGTTTTTTGGTAATGTGCCAAAACAGTTTGGTAGGGTATGGAAGTAAACCTTGCAAGGTAAATAATGTGTTTGAAGTTGGGGTGTGAAATGCATATTGAGGGCAGTGTATATTTTAGCCTATAACCTTGAATGTGTAACCTCAATTGGTATGAGACCAATTTGAGGTGAAACTAGGCACAAAATGTGCCAACTTTCATTGAGAAACCATGCCAAAATTCTGCTTGCAAGGTGACCTAAAAAAATGACCAATTCGGATTAGGTGCAATTAGGACCTGAAAAATGACCAATTGGGCAGCAGTGAGTGTTTAGGCCATAACTCACTCAAACCAGGTCCAATTGACCTGAAATTTTGACCAAGAATAGTTAAGACCCATACCTACAAGTCTTATGAAGACATCAAAGCCCAGAAATGACCATAAGCAAGTCAAACAACTTGCACAAGTTCGGGTCCAAAAACTGGCCGAACCAGAATTGACCAATTTGACCTAAAATTGACCTAAAATAGTATCACTTGACCAGCAATAGTGTAATGACCATAACTTGATCTACTTAACTCGGATTGACCTGAAATTTTGCACCGCGTGCAATAAGACCTAGATCTACAAGTTTGTAGTTTCGACCGAGACCCGAAAACTGAGGGAACTAGATCGTCCGGTTAGGTCAAACCAGTGTCCCGGAATCCAGCAATTTGCATTAAAATGCACTAAGCAAGGAAATGACTTTGGTAAAACATACCAAACCTAAAACCCTATCAAATGTGACATATTAACGACACTAAAACCTAATTTACCTAAAACGCAACGAGGGTCGGTATATTAGGTGATTAAGTGAATAATTGAGTTCAGTGTATTATTTACCAAACACCATCGATAGAGACAGTTTAATTTAGTACTGAAACACTTCAAATTGTGTTTCTCAGTTAACAAGGACTCAGCAAAAGGGAAAGAAATACTGAGTCAAGACCAGGAGACAATTATCAGAGGTTTGTGCACAACTAGTTTTTAACTGATTTTGTTTTGAATATTTCATATGATTAAATGATATATTTTTCTTATGAATTATGTTTAACAAGCATTGGATTTAATTCCATGATTATTGAAAATTGTTATTGTATGTATGAATTTGGCTTTGTGAAATGGTATTTCCATAAGTATTAAGCATTGTTATGGATTAAGTAAATTATGTTTTGGAAAATTGTGATAGAATATGTTTTGAATTGTGATGGTAATATTCATGGAAAAAATGAAAACTTTATTATTTGAATTGTGATGAGCATAAAAAATTATTGGATATTGGAATTGACTTTGAATCGAATTATATTGTGATTTATGCTCGCTAAAAGGATTGTGATATTGTTTTATATCTCACTATAGATGCTTGACTAGGTTATTACCCGTCTCTCATTTGTTGAGAAGACAATGGAGTGAGTTGTGTTTTGATTACCATGGTACGTGCACAGGCTTAGATTCTCCTCTGATTTGAGGTTAGATCTAAGTTTATTTTATCATTATGGCCCTTACGGAAGATTCATTATTGTGATGGTATCAGGCACGATGATTCGACCTCCCGACCATAGGGAGTTAGAATCAGATTCGACCTCCCCGACCATAGGGAGTTAGAATCACATCGAATATGGCCCTTTCGGATTAGTCTTGCATAGTTAGTGAGATAAAGATTGATTTTTGAGATACAACATGGTTTTTGAGATGCATAATGACTTTTGAGATACAGTATGATTTTTGAGATACAAAATGATTTTGAGATACGTAATGGCTTTTGAATGGTAAGGAATGGTGATTTCAATTATGGTTTGTGTGTAATTGATTTTGTTGGAATTACTTAAATGGATAGTCAAGATTTGATAAATTGAATTTTGTGCTCCAAGTTATTTATACAAATGATTTACATTATTGGCAATGAATATTTTGAGTTGTGAAATTTGATCAAGATTCGATTCTCAAATTATTTATCAGAAAATTTGTCAATGTATATTGTACTATGTTTTAAATTATAGTTGTGCACCATCGAAGTTCACCACTCAATGATAGCTTTGTATGTCGTCGCAGTAAGCAGAGCATAGAGCGATGATTAAGTTGCTTTGAGGATACATTCAGATCGCCTGTGTATATCATAGATATACCCATGTACATAGGTTTTGATGTAAGCAACTAATAATATGTATGTAAAATATTTGAGCACTTCAATAGAAAGACTAGAAAAATATTATGGTATGTAATTAAATGTAAATTATCGTGAATGTAAATCGGAGATTTCATTTACTTAAATAGTTTTGTATTATATTTCTTGTATCTCAGTCTTTGAAAAATCACTATGGATTTGAATTGAGAAATATGTTGTGTTGAGAAATATATTGGAGCTGAGATTTGCAAATACATATTGAAGTGCTTTTTACAGGTTTTCTGAAGAACTGTTTTATCCAAAATACAGATGGCACTCTGCCAAAATTTTACAGAAACTCCAATTAAGTCAAATGTGTCAGTTTTATCACTTCAGTTCAAAAAGGTTTTTAACACCTGTAAATAGTGCTCACCACTGTAAAAGAAGTAAGAAAAGTTTTGAAAATCCCTTGTAGTGTATTTAATGGGTTATCAGTAGACGGAGTTGGTAATTCATTAGGTATACTACGGGATCATGTTATGCCTTACAGAGGGGTAGGGTGTGACATGTTTTGTGGTATCAGAGCAATGGTTTTAAAGTAAATTTTGAACTGTGAATTTGAAATCTTTTTGTCGGTAACTACAACTGCTCAAATGTTTGATACATATAGTACATTTACATCATAAAAGTGAACTAATGGAGAGAAATCTCCTTATGTTGGTTGTACAGGAATAGAAAATTCTGTGAAAAGAATGGAAGAGAAGAATGAGATAATAGAACAGTCTGTAATGGCAGAAGAACAAGTTGAGGCCCCAGCTCCACAAAATGTCGAAGGCGACTGTACTGGGCTTTACTGGTACAAATTATCGCACAAATGGCCCAACAAATGGCCACTTTTTTTCAACAAATGGTGATAATGTCACCCAAGCCCAAGTATGCACTCCAACCCCACAAGGGCGGTGTGTAATGGAAAAGAGGAGAAACCTATGGGTCGAGTTCAACAAGAATTTGAGAAAAAGAAAAGAATTTGAGGAACCCCGAACTCAGAAATCTGATAGAGGCGGATCATCAGGGCCGAGACCACTAAGATCTAGTCGTCGAACAACTAGAAGTTCCTACCCTTCCCGCCAATGTGAAACTTGTAGAAGATATCATGGAGGTATTTGTCGTAAGGCCTCTGGAGCCTGTTACAATTGTGGAAAACTTGGACACTTTGCTAAAGATTGTGCTAAATCACCTCGATCTGCTCTCCGGAGTTCACAGACCGTCAGTCAGAGTCAAGATAGAAATAGAGTCAGTACTCCTCACCACTATAACACAGTGAATCAACCCGAATATAGTAGCGCACCAGTCAGAGTGTCCACTATGCGCCAAAGAGAAAGAGCAGAAACTTCAGATGTAGCTGCTGGTAAGTTCTTAAATTTTGAAAGGAACAATTAGTTATTATTTGATCCCAGCACTACTAAGTTGTGTGTTAGTGTCAGAATTATAGGTTCTGTTGTTATTCCTTTACATGGAAATGAATTTTGATGTATTAGTGACTAGTCCTTTAGGATAATAACTACAATAACAAGTATGGTTGACATTAATTTTGGAAGAATTGTTAGCTAAAAGTATTTTCTGACATACCGTAAATTATAAAGCTAATTGGCGAGCCTACTTAATGTAAGGCAAGAGGACCTAAAAGTAAGTTACAGTAATAGAATTACTCTAGATGAGGGCAAAGATGTTACTGTTAGTAATTGTCAAAGGAAATTGTAATCAGAATCGGTTTGGGATATTAGTGGATTCGAGAAAGATAAGATGTTAGAAAACCTAGTCCATGAGGTTATAACGTAGTGACTATATAGTGTTCTCAATGTTTGTATTGTAAGCTGCAGATTACAGTATCGACACTGGATTATTGTTTAGAGCTACGTGTTTCCTCGTGGTACAATAAGTAAGAATATTTGTAAGTAATCTATAAATTGATACGATTGCACCGAATAGGTACTATTACTCGAAATAAATGTGAAAATTTTAGTCGAAATTTAAAACTTGAGAACTAGCTGTCGAAAGACTACACTTGTAAGGTAGCCGAGTCGAGAACTCGGTTACAATAATGTGAACTACCAGTACCACAGTAATTGCTATAAGCTTAGAGATGTCAGTACAACGTATCATCCTCAGACAGATGGACAATTAAAACAAGTAATTCAGGTAAATTCGGAAACTCATTGAGTTCCTGTAAATAATGAAATGAAATGATAATAATAACCTGTAATACGTGATAAGCCCTCGAGAATATCTGAGAACTTGTGTCGTTGAATCCAGGGAGATGGGACAGATAAATCCCACTAATAGAATTTGTATACATTAATAAGTGTCAAGCTAGCATACAAGTGGCACCCTATGAAAACATTATAAGGGAATAGATAACTATGGATTTTGTGATGAGACTTCCGAGGACACAGAATAGTCATGATGCAGTATGGGTTATAGTTGATAGACTAACCAAGTCTACTCACTTTTTGCCATTCTAAATGGACTATAGTTGGAGAGATTGGCCAGATTTTTACATATATGAAATTGTAAAATTGCATGGAGTGCGATGTCGATTATATCTTATAGAGATCCTTTGTTCACTTCTAGATTCTGGGGTAGTCTTCAGAGAGCCCTAGGAACTAGATTGAACTTCAGCACAGCATTCCACCCACAGACAGATGGCCAACCTAAAAGAGTTATTCAGATATTGGAGGATATGCTACGGGCTTGTGTGATTAAATTTGAAGGTAGTTGGGATACACACTTGCCTTTGATTGAGTTTGCTTATAACAACAGCTACCAATCAAGCATTGGGATGCCTCCATATGAAGCTTTATATGGCAGAAAGTGCAGAACTCCCCTATGTTGGGATGAAATTGGTGAAAGAAAGATGATTGGGCCAGAAATTGTTCAGCAGACATAGGAAAAGATCAAAAAGATCAGAGATATACTCAAGGCTGCGTCAGTCGGAAGTCCTATGTTGATCTCAAGAGAAGAGATATTGAGTATGCAATGGGTGATAAGGTAGTCCTCAAAGTTTCTCCTTGGAAGAGGATTATGAGATTTGGCGAGAAAGGAAGCGAGTCCTCGTTTCATCGGATCATATGATGTTTTGGAAAGAGTGTGTCCTTTGTCATATCGGTTGGCATTACCTCCAGAGCTAGCAAGGATACAGTGTCTTCCATGTGTCCATGTTAAGGAGGTACAGATCGACCCATCTCATGTCTTGTCGGTTGAAGAGATTGAAGTAAATCCAAACCTCTCATATGAGGAAGAACCCATAAAAATTACGGCTTATGAGGTGAAGCGGTAAGGAACAAGCAGATACACTGGTTAAAGTCTTTGTGGAACCATCATTCAAAGAGGAAGCTACTTGGGAACGTGAAGAGGATATGAGGAAACAACACCCACAGCTGTTCAAAGACTAATGCCAGGTAAAATTTCGAGACGAAATTTATTTAAGGGGGGGAGAATTGTAACACCCCAAAGTTCGGTAGTGCGTTCTGCTGTTCCGGTGACCAGTGCTGTCCGGACAGCTAGGATGCCTAGAACTACACTTTGACACGAGGGAGGAGACATAAAATAATGAAATACAAGAAAAGAAAATACAAGAAAAACAAAGGAAAAATAATAGCAAAGAAATGTGATCAAGTTAAGCGAGCCGGGAAACCTAGCGATGGGTGACCGCACCGGGAAGTCACGGCGTGGACCGTTGACTAGCCCTGGACTGCGGGGAACCCTGGAAAATATTTTTAGGACTTAAATAGAACCTTATTGAAGTATAAATCTCATTAGAAAGATTAAAGAAAAATTAAATAATTAGTACAAAGAAAAGTGAGAAATCGAAAAACAGACAAAATACGGTTTTACCGAAAAATCAGGAATGCCACCCGAACAGGGGCATTATAGTCATTTGACATCCCGAAGTGTCTTTTGACCTAAATGTCCATTAAAAATAAATATTATTACACTTAGAAAATAAAATAAAAAATTAAATTGGTGGTACCTAAAATAAATAGTGGAAATCATGGGTTAAATGTGGAATAAGTGGATAGTTAGCTTAAAATATGAATTAAATTTGTTAGTGGACCACTAAGAACATTAAAAGGATTAAAAATACTCATTAGTGGGCAGATTATTCCCACTCAAAAGTCCATCTTCCTCACTTAGCTCATCCATGCCGAATTGAAGAGTGAAAAAGAGCCACCATTGACGTTTTCTTTGAGCTTCAATCTCTCCCTCCATTTCAACTCCATTCACTTAGGTTCTTTCATGAAAAATGGTCTACACACCACAAGGAAGATATTGATACCAATTTTGAGAAGTTTGGTGAAGGTTTAGCAATTTACAATTAAAGGTAAGTTTGCAGTTTGGAGAAGTTCTTTGTTAAAGTTTATGTTTATGTTATGGGTGTTAGTTTGGTGGAGGAAAATTTTGAGTTTGAAGGGTTATTGTTGTTTTCAATTTGGACAGCCATGGGGTCACGTTTTTGATGATTTAATATGCATATAATTGATGAGAAATAATGTTGATCATGGTGATTTAGTAACCTAGTGATTTACTTCATGTTATATGGTGATTTATGCACTTGGATGGGAAATTGTATATTGGTACGGCAATGGGATGTTGAAGAATGGTTTGTGGCAGCTTGTGGACACTTGAGTGATGGTGTATATTGAAGGAAGTGTGGGCAGAATATTGACCTAGAAGGATTGATGATATGTATATAAATTAATGTTGTAAAGTGTATGTAAGGTTTGTAATGTTTAGGTGTGTTTGTAATGGTAATTAGAAATTGTAATTGTGAATGATATTTGGTGTGTTGAGGGTGATTGGAATCTACCCAAAATAATGCTTATGTAATGTAGAAATGTTTTTTGGTAATGTGCCAAAACAGTTTGGTAGGGTATGGAAGTAAACCTTGCAAGGTAAATAATGTGTTTGAAGTTGGGGTGTGAAATGCATATTGAGGGCAGTGTATATTTTAGCCTATAACCTTGAATGTGTAACCTCAATTGGTATGAGACCAATTTGAGGTGAAACTAGGCACAAAATGTGCCAACTTTCATTGAGAAACCATGCCAAAATTCTGCTTGCAAGGTGACCTAAAAAAATGACCAATTCGGATTAGGTGCAATTAGGACCTGAAAAATGACCAATTGGGCAGCAGTGAGTGTTTAGGCCATAACTCACTCAAACCAGGTCCAATTGACCTGAAATTTTGACCAAGAATAGTTAAGACCCATACCTACAAGTCTTATGAAGACACCAAAGCCCAGAAATGACCATAAGCAAGTCAAACAACTTGCACAAGTTCGGGTCCAAAAACTGGCCGAACCAGAATTGACCAATTTGACCTAAAATTGACCTAAAATAGTACCACTTGACCAGCAATAGTGTAATGACCATAACTTGATCTACTTAACTCGGATTGACCTGAAATTTTGCACCGCGTGCAATAAGACCTAGATCTACAAGTTTGTAGTTTCGACCGAGACCCGAAAACGGAGGGAACTAGATCGTCCGGTTAGGTCAAACCAGTGTCCCGGAATCCAGCAATTTGCATTAAAATGCACTAAGCAAGGAAATGACTTTGGTAAAACATACCAAACCTAAAACCCTATCAAATGTGACATATTAATGACACTAAAACCTAATTTACCTAAAACGCAACGAGGGTCGGTATATTAGGTGATTAAGTGAATAATTGAGTTCAGTGTATTATTTACCAAACACCATCGATAGAGACAGTTTAATTTAGTACTGAAACACTTCAAATTGTGTTTCTCAGTTAACAAGGACTCAGCAAAAGGGAAAGAAATACTGAGTCAAGACCAGGAGACAATTATCAGAGGTTTGTGCACAACTAGTTTTTAACTAATTTTGTTTTGAATATTTCATATGATTAAATGATATATTTTTCTTATGAATTATGTTTAACAAGCATTGGATTTAATTCCATGATTATTGAAAATTGTTATTGTATGTATGAATTTGGCTTTGTGAAATGGTATTTCCATAAGTATTAAGCATTGTTATGGATTAAGTAAATTATGTTTTGGAAAATTGTGATAGAATATGTTTTGAATTGTGATGGTAATATTCATGGAAAAAATGAAAACTTTATTATTTGAATTGTGATGAGCATAAAAAAATTATTGGATATTGGAATTGACTTTGAATCGAATTATATTGTGATTTATGCTCGCTAAAAGGATTGTGATATTGTTTTATATCTCACTATAGATGCTTGACTAGGTTATTACCCGTCTCTCTCATTTGTTGAGAAGACAATGGAGTGAGTTGTGTTTTGATTACCATGGTATTGCACAGCTTAGATTCTCCTCGATTTGAGGTTAGATCTAAGTTTATTTTATCGTTATGGCCCTTACGGAAGATTCATTATTGTGATGGTACTGTGCACGATGATTCGACCTCCCCGACCATAGGGAGTTAGAATCAGATTCGACCTCCCCGACCATAGGGAGTTAGAATCACATCGAATATGGCCCTTTCGGATTAGTCTTGCATAGTTAGTGAGATAAAGATTGATTTTTGAGATACAACATAGTTTTTGAGATGCATAATGACTTTTGAGATACGAGATGATTTTTGAGATACAAAATGATTTTGAGATCTGAGAATGGCTTTTGAATGGTAAGGAATGGTGATTTCAATTATGGTTTGTGTGTAATTGATTTTGTTGGAATTACTTAAATGGATAGTCAAGATTTGATAAATTGAATTTTGTGCTCCAAGTTATTTATACAAATGATTTACATTATTGGCAATGAATATTTTGAGTTGTGAAATTTGATCGATATTGATTCTCAAATTATTTCTTGTAAAATTTGTCAATGTATATTGTACTATGTTTTAAATTATAGTTGTGTGCACCGAAGTTCACCACTCAATGATAGCTTTGTATCTTTGTCGCAGTAAGCGAGCATAGAGCGATGATTAAGTTGCTTTGAGGATACATTCAGATCGACTTCAGTATATCATAGATATACCCATGTACATAGGTTTTGATGTAAGCATGTAATAATATGTATGTAAATTATTTGAGCAATTGTATAGAAACTCTTGTAAAATATTTTGGTATGTAATTAAATGTAAATTATCGTGAATGTAAATCTGAGATTTCATTTACTTAAATAGTTTTGTATTATATTTCTTGTATCTCAGTCTTTGAAAAATCACTATGGATTTGAATTGAGAAATATGTTGTGTTGAGAAATATATTGGAGCTGAGATTTGCAAATACATATTGAAGTGCTTTTTCTGAGTTTTCAAGAACTGCTTTATCCAAAATACAGATGGCACTCTGCCAAAATTTTCTGAAACTCCAATTAAGTCAAATGTGTCGGTTTATCACTTGATTCAAAAGGTTTTTAACACTGTAAATAGTGCTCACCACTGTAAAAGAAGTAAGAAAAGTTTTGAAAATCCCTTGTAGTGTATTTAATGGGTTATCAGTAGACGGAGTTGGTAATTCATTAGGTATACTACGGGATCATGTTATGCCTTACAGAGGGGTAGGGTGTGACAATATGATTTACGAATTGTGATTTAAATTGTATTTGGTTAATGTTGTGCACCACTGAGACATTGTCTCAAATGACACTTTTATTCTTTATCGCAGTAGAAGACAGACAGGCGGCAGACTAGGCCGCATATACATCCAGTGAGGATTACAGTATAATAAGTATACCAAGATTTTGCATTTATCTTGTAATGTATGACACTGTATGTACATTTTGTTTTTGGTTTTGAGCAGTTGTAAATTCAAATTGTACCTTGAAGTTGTAAATTAATTATGAGTTATTTGACTTTTGAAAATTGTATTATATTTCCTTATCTCAGACTTTGAAAAATTTCTATGGAATTGAGTTGATAAATTGTTGTGTTGAGAAATATATTGGAGTTGAGATTTGGAACATTATTGAAGTGCTTTTTACAGGTTTTCTGAAGAACTGTTTTGTCTAAAATACAGATGGCACTCTGCCAAAATTTTTACAGAAATTCCAAATAAATCAAATGAGTTAGTTGTTTCACTTCAGTTCACCAAAGTTTTTAACACCTGTAAATAGTGCTCACCACGGTAAAAGAAGTAAGAAAAGTTTTTAAAATCCCTTGTAGTATATTTAATGGGTTATCGATGAGCGGAGTTGGTAATTCATTAGATATACTACGGGATCATGTTATGCCTTACAGAGGGTAGGGTGTGACATGTTTTGGTGGTTTCAGAGCAAAGTTTTGAAAGTCCGTTTTCTCCTGTTATTTGAAGATTCTTTCTTCATAGTACAACTGCTCAATATCATTGTTTGATACATACAGTACATTACATTATGAATATGCACTAACGGGAGGAAATCTCCTTGTGTTATTTGTTCAGGAGATCTAGAATCCTCGCATTGAATATGGAAGAGGGTGATCGTTCAGTCGATCAGTCTATTGAGGCTGAGTGCAAGGATGCCCTGGCCTACATAATGTCGGTGGTTCAAGAAGACTAGCCCTGCGATCTGCGATTTCTGCTCGATTCGCTCGTGAGATGGCTGCAATGTTCCAACAAATGGTGGCAATGTACCTACTCAAGTCCCAATCTGAGACACGGTGGTACAACCACGCCTCCTACGAGGCAAGATGACAAATTGATGAAGTATGGGGCTCAGAGTTTAAGGGACGATAGATCCTCTAGAAGTGAACAATGGTTAGAGAGGATGGATAGGGTGTTCAAGAAGCTACATTGTACAGTAAGAGCTTAGATTTGAATACTCGGTGTCCTTACTACAGGGGATGCTTATGGTGGTGAAAAACCATTCCCCACGATGCAGTAGAGCTGCGGTGCTAACATGGAATGACTTCCTTAGGGAATTCAGGCAGAAATATATCCCTGATGCTTATGTAGACCAGAAGCTGCAAGAGTTCCTAAGTTTGAAACAGGGGAACAGATCAGTGGCTGAGTATGAAAGAGAATTTTCTCGCCTGAGCCATTATGCAGTAAGTTTGCTTGCTACCAGCAGGGAAAGATGCAAGAGGTTTCAAACTGGCTTGAAACCCAGTATCAGAGTACAAGTGCTCGGCTTCAAACACACTAACTTCTCTGAACTTGTTTCTCAAGCCCTAGAGTTGGAAAGAGTTGAGTTTGAGACTGCTCCAGAGAAAAAGAGATCAGAGAAGACAGAGAAAGAGGAAAATCAGAGAAACGAGTTCCAGTGGTCATACTTGAAAGAGGAAGAATTATGGGGGACATGGCAGAGGTGGGAAGAAATCTGGTAGGGGAAGATATTCAGGACAGAGACCTCCCCTATCTGGACAGCAAAGTACCAGAGGTTCCTATCCTCCCCGCCAATGTGAAACTTATGGAAAAAATCATGGTGGGATATGCTATAAGGCTATTGGAGCCTGTTATAACTGTGGAGGCACCGGACACTTTGCCAAGGACTGCACCAGTAGTCGCAGAGTTAGACCACCTCCTACTCTGCCGCAGAAGGGTCGATTCGAGCCACATCACGAAGCTCACAACCACCTAGCAGAGGTAGAGGCAGGGGTAGAGGTAGCCAAGCAGGCAGCCAAGGCATAGTAAAACAATCAGAGCAAGATAGTGCTCCAGTCAGAGTCTATGCCATGAGACAGAGGGAAGAGGCAGAGACATCTGATGTTGTGGCTGGTACCTTCTCAACTTTTAACTAGAATGTGTTTATGTTATTTGATCCGGGTTCTACCCATTCTTATGTGAGTGCTAGCATCATTGATTGCATTACTGTTCCATGTACAAAAATGGACTTTGAGGTGCTAGTAACAAGTCCGTTAGGACAGGAGGTCAGGGTTAATAGAATGTATAGAGATTGTTCTTTGGTGATCCAAGGACACACTTTCCTGTCTGATTTCATTGAAATGCCCTTCAGAGATTATGATATCATCTTGGGCATGGATTGGTTAGCTAGGCATCATGCCATGATTGACTGTAGGTTGAAAACGATACCACTTTTGGCCTTCCTCGGTATAGTGATGTGGTAATACATGGGAGAGGCGATTGTGCCATCAAACCTCATTTCGGCTGCACTAGCCAGAAAAATGATCAGAAAGGGGTGTGAAGCATACTTGGCACATGTGGTAGACACCCAAGTGGGGAGTCCAGCGGTGAAGGACATCCCTACAGTACATGGCTTTCCAGATGTGTTTCCTGATGAATTGCCAGGATTACCTCCGGAAAGAGAAGTGCAGTTTGAAATTAATGTTATGCCTGGTGTGGATCCAATCTCCATAACGCTATACAGAATGACACCAGCGGAGTTGAAGGAGTTAAAGATACAATTGCAAGAACTACTTGAAAAGGGCTTCATCCACCCTAGTGTGTCACCTTGGGGAGCACCAGTGTTGTTTGTTAAGAAGAAGGATGGTACTCTCCGCTTATGCATTGACTACCGGCAGTTGAATAAGGTGACAATAAAGAACAGATATCCATTGCCTCGCATTGATGATCTGTTTGATCAATTGAAGGGTGCAGCTGTATTCTCCAAAATTGATTTGCGATCTGGTTATTATCAGTTGAAGGTGCAAGAGCAGAGTATTCCAAAAACTGCTTTCAGAACTCGATATGGCCACTATGAGTTTCTAGTAATGCCATTCGGGTTAACAAATGCTCCAGCTGCTTTTATGGATCTGATGAACACTATCTTCAGACCATATCTTGATCAATTTGTGGTGGTGTTTATTGATGACATTTTGATATACTCGAGGAATGCAGAAGAGCATGACAGACATCTGCGGATTGTACTGCAGACCTTAAGGGAGAAACAGCTATACGCCAAATTGTCGAAGTGTGAATTTTGGCTGAAAGAAATCTCCTTTTTGGGACATGTTGTGTCAGCTGAAGGGATCAAGGTAGATTCCAGCAAGGTAGAAGCTATCCTTAATTGGAAGCCGCCCAGGAACATCACAGAAATTCGCAGTTTTCTGGGTCTAGCTGGATATTACCGTCGGTTTGTGAAGGGGTTTTCTATGTTATCTTCTCCACTGACTAAGCTGCTTCGGAAAGATGTAAAATTTCAGTGGACTGATAAATGTCAGCAGAGTTTTGATGAGTTGAAGAGGTGTTTAACTGAAGCTCCAGTTCTCACTTTACCTACTCCGGGTAAAGAATACACAGTTTATAGTGATGCTTCTCACAATGGGCTAGGCGTGTCTTGATGCAAGATCGAATGTCATTGCTTATGCATCACGCCAATGAAACCGCATGAGAGGAACTACCCAACGCATGATGGAGTTAGCGATTATTGTTTTTGCTCAAGATCCGAGACACTATTTGTATGGGGAGAAATGCTACATTTACACAGATCACAAGAGCTTGAAGTACTTAGGCACCCAGAAGGAATTGAATTTGAGGCAGAGGAGATGGTTAGAACTCATCAAAGACTATGATTGTTTAATAGACTATCAGCCAGGGAAAGCAAATGTGGTGGCTGACGCCTTAAGTCGCAAGACTATGGCAAGTCTCAGAGTTTCTCCTTTGTCCATGGTATATGAATTGAAAGCCAAAGATGCGGTTTAGAGATTGATGATGAGGGACAGTAGTTGCATGGCATGTACGGCCGGTGTTGATTGATCGGTCGAATGGTGCTCAGAGTTATGAAAAATATCAGAAGCTACTAAAAGAAGTCCAGCAGGGCAAGAAACCTGAATTTTCTGTGAAAGATGATGGTTTATTGCTACATCAGGGAAGAGTGTGCGTTCCTAGTGATGTGGAATTGAGACAGATCATTATGAAGGAAGCACATGAGTCTCCATTTGCTATGCACCCTGGTGGAACTAAAATGTACAGAGGGCTGAAAGAACATTACTGGTGGATGGGCATGAAGAGATATAGTGAATTCGTTTCCAAATGCCTAACTTGTCGAAGTAAAGGCGAACATCAAGTTCGGTGGTTTGTTACATCCTTTTGTCGATGCAGTGGAAATGGGAACGAATAACTATGGATTTTGTTACAGGACTTCCAAGGACACAGAGTAGTCATGATGCAGTATGGGTTATAGTTGACAGATTGACCAAGTCTGCTCACTTTTTGCCAGTTCGGATGGACTATAGCTTGGAAAGATTGGCCAAATTGTACATATATGAGATTATAAAACTGCATGGAGTGCTAGTATCAATTGTGTCTGACAGAGACCCTAGGTTCACTTCTAGATTCTGGGGTAGTCTTCAGAGAGCCCTAGGAACTAGATTGAACTTCAAGACCTGACATTCCACCCACGACATGATGGCGATGCGAGAGGGTTATTCAGGTATTGGAGGATATGTTACGGGCTTGTGTGATTGAATTTGAGGGTAGTTGGGATACACACTTGCCTTTGATTGAGTTTGCTTATAACAACAGCTACCAATCAAGCATAGGGATGCCTCCATATGAAGCTTTGTATGTCAGGAAGTGCAGAACTCCTTTATGTTGGGATGAAGTAGGTGAAAGGAAGATGATTGGGCCAGAAATTGTCCAGCAGACAGAGGAAAAGATCAGATTGATTAGAGATAGACTCAAGGCTGCATCAGACCGTCAGAAGTCCTATGTTGATATGAAAAGAAGAGATATTGAGTATGCAGTGGGTGATAAGGTATTCCTCAAAGTTTCTCCTTGGAAGAGGATTATGAGATTTGGCATAAAGGGGAAACTGAGTCCTCGTTTCATCGGACCATATGAGATTCTGGAAAGAGTGGGTCCTCTGGCATATCGGTTGGCATTACCTCCAGAGCTAGGAAGGATACACAGTGTCTTCCATGTGTCCATGTTAAGGAGGTAAAGATCTGACCCATCTCATGTACTGTCAGTTGAAGAGATTGAAGTAAATCCAGAACTCTCATATGAGGAAGAACCCATAAAAATTCTGGCTTATGAGGTGAAGCAGCTGAGAAACAAACAGATACACTTGGTTAAAGTGCTGTGGAACCATCATTCAGGCCAGGAAGTTACTTGGGAACGTGAAGAGGATATGAGGAGACAGCACCCACAGCTGTTCAGAGACTAATGCCAGGTAAAATTTCGAGACGAAATTTATTTTAAGGGGGAGAGAATTGTAACACCCCAAAGTTCGGTAGTGCGTTCTGCTGCTCCGGTGACTAGTGCTGTCCGGACAGCTAGGATGCCTAGAACCGTACTTCGATATGAGTGAGGAGACATAAAATAATGAAATACAAGAAAAGAAAGTACAAGAAAAACAAAGGAAAAATGATAGCAAAGAAATGCGATCAAGTTAAACGAGCCGGGAAACCTAACGATGGGTGACCGCATCGGGAAGCTACGGCGTGGACCGTTGACTAACCACGGATCATGGAACCACGGAAAACATTTTTAGGACTTAAATAGAACCTTATTGAAGAATAAATATCATTAGAAAGATCAAAGAAAATTTAAATAATTAGTACAAAGAAAAGTGAGAAATCGAAAAACAGACAAAACTCGGTATTACCGAAAAATCGGGAATGCAACCCGAACAGGGGCATTATGGTCATTTGACATCCCGAAGTGTCTTTTGACCTAAATGTCCATTAAAAATAAATAATATTACACTTAGAAAATGAAATGAAAAATTAAAAGAGGGGTACCTAATACAAATAGCCAAAAGTGGGGTGAAAAATGTGTAAATAACACATTTAAACTTATTTTATGATATAATTTAAATGAGTGGACCACTAAGGGAATAAAATAAAACAAAGAGGGGCAGCTGTACTTCCACTAAACCAACAGAAACTTCATCTTCCTCATTTGGATTCAAAGTTGCCGAATTGAAGAAAATGGAAACCACCATGGCCATTTTTCATGCAAGCTCTCTTAACTCTCCATTTTCAACTCCAATCTCTTAGGTTCCTTCATGAAAATTTGTCTACACATCACAAGGAAGATATTGATACCAAATTTGAGAAGTTTGGTGAAGGTTTAGCAAGTTACAATTAAAGGTAAGTTTACATTTTTGAGAATTCCTTTGTTAAACTTTATGTTCATGTTATGGGTGTTAGTTTTGTGAAGGAAATTTTAAAGTTTAAATAGTTATTGAGATAGCCATTTTTGGACAGCCATGGGGTCACGCATTTAATGATTTATTATACATATAATTGATGAGAAATAATGTTGATCATGGTGATTTAATATCCTAGTGAATTACTTCATGTTTATATAGTGATTTTGGCACTTGGATGAGAATTGATGAATTGTAGGGCAATGTGGTGTTGAAGAAGGTTTTCGGCAGCTTGGGGACCCTTGAATAATTGTATGTATTAATGGAAGTGTTGGCAGAATGTTGACATAGAAGAATTGATGAATGTATATGTAAATTAGTAGTGGAGATTATATGTAATGATTAGGTGTATTTATGTACATATATTGCTAAATTTGGACTTTGTGGTTTAGGGTTGTATTTGATGTATTGAGAATGTTTGTATTCTGTCCAAATTGACCATAGTAAGAAGTGATAAATGAATATGGAATGGTATAAAATCAGAAATTAGGTATGGGGATTTAAAGTAGAGCAAGTTAAATGTGTGTTTGAATTGGGGTTTGAAAGACATATAGAGGGCAGTGTGCAAATAGACCTATAACTTTAAATGTGTAACCTCAATTGGTATGAGACCAATTGGAGGTGAAACTAGGCACAAAATGTGCCAACTTTCATTGAGAAAACATACCAAAATTCTGCTTGCAAGGTGACCTAAGAAAATGACCAATTCGGATTAGGTGCAATTAGGACCTGAAAAATGACCAATTGGGCAGCAGTGAGTGTTTAGGCCATAACTCACTCAAAACAGGTCCAATTGACCTGAAATTTTAACCATGAATAGTTAAGACCCATACCTACAAGTCTTATGAAGACACAAAAGCCCAGAAATGACCATAAGTAAGTCAAAAAGCTTGCAAAAGTTCGGGTCCAAAAACTAGCCGAACCAAAGTTGACCAAATTGACCTAAAATTGACCTAATTTGATGCCATTTGACCAGCAATAGTGTAATGACCATAACTTGGTCTACTTAACTCGGATTGACCTGAAATTTTGCCCCGCGTGCAATAAGACATAGATCTACAAGTTTGTAGTTTTGACCGAAATCGGAAAACCGAGGGAACTAGGCCGTCCGGCTAGGTCAAACCAGTATCCCGGAATCCAGCAAGTTGCATTAAAATGCACTAAACAAGGAAACGAGTTTGGCAAAACGTACCAAACCTAAAACCCTATCGAGTGTGACATATTAATGACACTAAAACCTAATTTACCTAAAACGCATCGAGGGTCAGTATATTAGGTGATTAAGCAAATAAAGGTATTCAGTAAATTGTTTATCGAACATTATCGTTAGAGGCAAATTAATTTAGCACTGAAACACTTCAAATTGTGTTTCTCAGTTAACAAGGACTCAGCAAAAGGGAGAGAAATACTGAGTCAGGACCAGGAGACAAATATCAGAGGTTTGTGCACAACAACTGTTTCTTTTGAATTATTTTCAATTGAAATAAATATTGACTATTTGTATATTATTGTTTTAAATTGTGGAAATGTGATTGATGGACACTTATTGATTGAAAAATATTGTGAATGGTTTGTAACTGTGAAAATTGTTTGAATGACATTGATGGATACTTATTGATTTAAAAGCATTGGAAATGGTTTGAAACCACAGTTATCATGTATATTGATTGTATTCCTCATTAGCTTGTCTAGTGGGACGAATTGAATTCCCTCTCTGGCTGAAGTGTTGAGGTGTGTGCCTGTTGAGGACGAATTGGATGAGTACTCATATTTTTGCTAGCTAGCCATGTTATTCCTCATTAGTCATCGACTTTTGGGACGAATCGAATACCTCATTAGCCATCGGCTTTTGGGACGAATTGAACTATGGATCATGATTAAGCTGGTTTATTGTGAGATTGTGAAATGGATTTAAACTCTCATTGACATATACTGTCTTTTGAATTCAAACATGATCTGACTTATGGAAATCTATTGTGATATTGAGAAATGGAGTTTAAATTCTTATTGATCTTTATTGTCTTGAATTTGACTATGGTTTTAAGTATCCACTATTTATATGATTTACGAATTGTGATTTAAATTGTATTTGGTTAATATTGTGCACCACTGAGACATTGTCTCAGCGATAGCTTTTATTGCCGCAGTAGAGAGACAGATGTAGCAGATCACGCATATACATCCAAATGAGGATTACAGTATAATGAGTATACCAGTATTTTGCATTTTGTACTGTAATGTATGACACTGTATGTACATTTTGTTTTTGGTTTTGAGCAATTGTAAATTCAAATTGTACCTTGAAGTTGTAAATTAATTATGAGTTATTTGACTTGTGAAAATTGTATTATATTTCCTTATCTCAGACTTTGAAAAATTTCTATGGAATTGAGTTGATAAATTGTTGTGTTGAGAAATATATTGGAGTTGAGATTTGGAACATTATTGAAGTGCTTTTTACAGGTTTTCTGAAGAACTGTTTTGTCCAAAATACAGATGGCACTCTGCCAAAATTTTTACAGAAATTCCAAATAAATCAAATGAGTTAGTTGTTTCACTTCAGTTCACCAAAGTTTTTAACACCTGTAAATAGTGCTCACCACGGTAAAAGAAGTAAGAAAAGTTTTTAAAATCCCTTGTAGTGTATTTAATGGGTTATCAGTAGACGGAGTTGGTAATTCATTAGGTGTACTACGGGATCATGTTATGCCTTACAGAGGGGTAGGGTGTGACAGGCAGAACTTGATTTTCTAAATAATAGAAAAAGTTTTAGAAGCTGTTTAAGGGCTGCCATAGGTGTTCTTGGTGTGGACAAGCTAGAGGGAAAACATTTGGTGTCCTGAAGACGAATCTCAAAGTCGCAAATACGCTGCAGCGCATCAAGAGGTTAGTGTAATCATTCTTGATTTAATCTAGGGTTCTAAAATTAATCTGATTAGTTTTAAAATCTTAAATGGTAAATACAGATCCAAAAACATATTAAAAGAGTTTTAATATGTTGTTTATCATTGAAATCAAATAGATAAAAATAAATTTTGCATGATGCATGTGACCCTAGGTGAAAATTTTTGAATTCAATGGTATAAACTTGTGTTTTTCACGCTTCCATTCCTTCAATTGGTAGCAGAGCCACTATATTTGCCATTTAGATTGTTGATTATATGATTTAATTGTGTGTTATGATCATGAGATGATTTATCCATTGTTGGTTGCAATGGAGGTTTGGCGGCATGCTTGAAAAACACCATCAATGGTGTGCATGGTTTGGCTTCCAATGGTGGTTCAAGGTTTGGTTTTTAATTATGCAATTGTTGTATGATCTAAGGCCTATTCCTTGACTAATTAAAGTGTTTAATTAGTAGTTTTAATCACACAATTAAATTATGATTCAAATCAAATTTTTAAAAATTGTTTGAATGTGATTCAAATCTGAATTTTAAAAGTTGTTTGAATGTGATTCAAATCTGAATTTTTAAAGTTGTTTGAATCATATTTAAATCTGATTTTTTAAAGTTGATTGAATAATATTCAGATCTGATTTTTTAAAAAATGTTTGAATATGATTCAAATATGATTTTTTAAAAAATGTTTGAATGTGATTCAAATCTGAATTTTTAAGGTTGTTTGAATGTGATTCAAAAATCAAATTTTTAAAAATTGTTTGAATGTGATTCAAATCTGAATTTTAAAAGTTGTTTGAATGTGATTCAAATCTGAATTTTTAAAGTTGTTTGAATCATATTTAAATCTGATTTTTTAAAGTTGATTGAATAATATTCAGATATGATTTTTTAAAAAATGTTTGAATATGATTCAAATATGATTTTTTAAAAAATGTTTGAATGTGATTCAAATCTGAATTTTTAAGGTTGTTTGAATGTGATTCAAATCTAAATTTTTAAATTTGTTTGAATGAGATTCAAATTTGAATTTTTAAATTTATTTGAATCATATTCAAATTTGGATTTTTAAGTTGAATATAAGATATTCAATTTAATTTAAGTATGTATGTTTTATTTAATTGTTAAATAGTGATATGCATGATGGATGATCATGGACTATAAAAGGCTAATGTGATTGGATTTATTTCTTTTATGTTTCTTTGGGATTGTAAATTAATTAATTTATTTTAATTTATTTTGGGCATGTATTATTAAGTTTGTAATAATTTTTGGGTTGTAATTTCATTTATTTAAGTTCTTGTAAATTCGCCTTGGTATGCCAAGGATTACTATGTAATATTGGATTGCAAGAAGTTCAAGGAGGTCAAGAGCATTGGTGGGACCAATGGGAGGAATTCAAGATCAAGTGTTGATTATGTACTCCTTTAGTAACTCTTGTATAATGAATGAATGAAATGCACCTAGGAATGCCCTGATTCAATTCTTGGTGGCTCAGAATTGAATCCCTTAGAAAGTCCATGAAAATACCATATTTACTACTTATCCATGAATGCATGAGATGTATGGGAATGTATGCAGTTATATGATATATGCATGCTAAATGGATAATGTGCAAAGTGAGACCTAAATAGTAATTAGGATGACCATAAAATCTTCCAAAAAAATGATTAAGTTGGAAATGCTATAATTAAAGTAATTATAACATAGGCCTCCATTGAGGCAATTATTTTAAGAAATTTTAAATACTTACATGAGATGCAATTAATTTAAGAGATTTTTTTAAGAATAATTGTGAAGCATGAGATGTTGTAAATATGTAAATGGTTTGCTGGCCAATATTGGATGTACCTGAGGACATTAAAATTATTTGCATAATTACTGGCTCAATGGGATCAACTTAACTAATGCAAGATAAGTTAATAATGGATGTACCTGAGATTTTGAGCATTAGGGGCTAGGTAAAGGATTGAACCTCACATGAGATGTGATGGGCATGGAGTTGCTCACTTATAGTTTATTGTAATTCCAATAACGGATGTACCTGAGGATGATCAATAGAATTATAAGAATTCAATCACCCGCTAGAAATCCATCCAACTAGGATTTCCATTTTCTACTTTGGAAGTGTAGGATTCGCTAAGTTAGTGGGAGGACCAAATTGATTAAAAGACCATAATCATTTTGGTTAATTACTTGATACATTTACTAATTAATCTGGTTATTTTCTGCAATTAATTTTCTGATAATAATGAGCAAAAAAAAAAAAACCACCACCATCCAATATCCTTGCAAGCATACTTGATCGTAATAGGTTGACAGGACCTAATCTCTCTGATTGGCTAAGAAATTTGAAACTTATCCTGAACCTTGAACATATAGGATATGTTTAAGATTCAAATGTTCCTGGTCCCTTACCTCCAGAGGCCACTCAAGAGCAACATGAAACTTTGGACAAGTGGAAGGAGCATGATATGAGAGCTAAGTGTTACATGCTTGCTTCCATGAGTAATGAGTTACAGAAGCAGCATGAGAACATGCAGAGTGCGAATGAGATCCTCCTTCACCTACAAGAGTTGTATGGTGAGCACAGTAGGAATGCTAGGTATGAGATATCTAGGCAGCTGTTCCACATAAAGATGTCTGAGGGACAGAATATTGGGGATCATGTCCACAAGATGATTCGGCTGATTGAGCAGTTAGAACATCTTAACTTCAACATGGATTTCCAACTACAGATGGATTTGATCCTTCAGTCCCTTCCTGAGTCTTTTGGGAATTTTGTGACAAATTTCCATATGACTAAACAGGAATGCACCTTAGCTGGTTTACTCAACATGCTGGTTATTGCCCAAAAGAATATGCCGGGCAATAAAGGAAAAGAGGTAGCTTTGATTGCATCTTCTTCTACTGGAAAGTCCAACAAGAAGAAGGGCAATAAGAAAAAGAAACCTTAGATTCCTGGTCCTTCCAAGAACATAGCCAAACCGAAAAACAAAGATCAAAGTTGACATAAGTAAAGGAAAATGTTTTCACTATCAGCAGGAAAGTGTTTCCACTGCCAGCAGGAAAGTGTTTCCACTGTCCAGAGTATAGCAATCTAAAAGAATGTAATGCCATGATGAAAATCAACTCAAAATTCAAAACATATTTGGCACTTAAGATTAGTTCATGTTGCAGAAGATAGGATTGCAAAATTGGAGAAAATGGGGATTTTATCCTCATTGGGCTCTGAGCTTACTCCAACTTGTGAATCTTACCTTCAGGGCAAAATGACTAGATCACCCTTTGTTGGACAAGGGCTAAGGGCTGAAAATATTTTGGAGCTAATACATAGTGATGTATGTGATCCATTTAAGGAAATGGTTAAAGGCGATTCTCATTACTTTATTACTTTTACTGATGATAAATAAAGGTTTGGGTATTTGTATTTGATGAAATACAAATATGAATCTTTTGAAAAGTTTAAAGAATTTAAATTTGAAGTAGAAAATCAAACAGAAAAGAGTATTAAAGCTCTTTGATCAGATCGTGGAGGTGAATATTTGAGTATTGAATTTGATGGATACTTGAGAGAACATGGCATTGTTTCCCAGCTGACTCCTTTAGGAACGCCACAGTTGAATGGTGTATCTGAAAGGAGAAATCGTACCCTATTGGATATGGTACGTAGTATGATGAGCTATACTGATATGCCAATCTCCTTTTGGGGATTTGCATTAGAATCAGCTTTGTATATTCTGAATAGGATTCTATCAAAATAAGTTTCTTCCACACCTTATAACATATGGCATGGAAGAAAACCAAGTCTTAAGCATGTTAAGATTTGGGGTTATCCAGCTTATATCAAAAAGCTGAACACTGATAAATTGGAAACCAGATCAGAAAAAGGTTGATTTGTTGCATATCCAAAAGATAGTTTTGGATATTATTTTTATTTATCTACTTTACAAAAGGTTGTGATTAGTAGAGATGCCACATTTCTTGAACAACAGTTTGTACAAGAAGGAGGCAAACGAAGGCAAATAGAGTTGGAATTAGAGAATTCTAACCAATCAACAGATCAGATGGATATAGATCCATCTAGTCAACCTATACCCGTTGATGAAACATCTACAACTGTTCCTCGTAGAACAACCAGGGTATCTCACCCACCAGTGAGATATGGTTTCCTTCATGAAGAAGAATAAGAGTTGTCTACTCATGAAGAAGTAGACTATGGAAATGATCCACTTACCTATGAAGAAGTTATATCAGATAAAGACTTTTCAAAATGGATTGATGCTATGAAAGCTGAAATTGATTCCATATATAAAAATCAAGTTTGGGATCTTGTTGACCCACCTGAAGGTATTGTACCTAGAGGGAATAAATGGGTTTTCAAGAAGAAAATTGGTTCTGATGGAAAGGTAGAGAGCTATAAGGCAAGGCTAGTACCGAAAGGGTTTCGCCAAAGGCAAGGAATCGACTATGAGGAGACTTTCTCGCCTGTTGCCATGCTTAAATCAATTAGGATTCTATTAGCAATAGCTGCATACTATGATTATGAGATTTGGCAAATGGATGTCAAAATAGCTTTTCTCAATGGACACATTGCGGAAAACATTTTCATTGAACAACCTAGGGGTTTTGAATCCCAAGATGGTTCGAAGGTATGCAAGCTAAAGCAATCCATTTATGGGTTGAAGCAAGCTTCAAGGAGTTGGAACATCCATTTTGATGAAGCCATTAAATCCTTTGGTTTTATAAAAAATGAGTATGAGGCATGTGTATATAAAAAGGTTAGTGACAGTGCTATCACTTTCCTTGTCTTATATGTGGATGACATACTGTTAATAGGTAATGACACAGGTATGTTGACAATTGTAAAGGTATGGTTGTCAAATACATTCTCCATGAAAAACTTAGGGGAGGCAACCTATATTCTTGGGATTCGCATCTATAGAGATAGAGCGAAAAGAATAATTGGTTTATCCTAAAGTCTATAGTTGAAAAAGGTGTTAAAGAGGTTTAACATGCTTGATTCCAAGAGAGGATTGTTACCAGTGAGACATGGTATCCATCTTTCCAAAGAGATGTCTCCAAAGACACCTGAAGAAAGAGATAAGATGGTCAGGATTCCATATGCTTCAGTTATTGGAAGTTTAATATATGCAATGTTTTGTACTAGGCCGGATATTGCATATGTTGTTAGCTTGACTAGCAGGTATCAATCCAATCCAGGTTTGGAACACTGGATAGCTGTCAAGAATATTCTTAAGTACTTGAGAAGAACTAAGGATTTATTCTTGATATATGGAGGTGGAGACTTGCAATTGGATGGTTGTACTGATTCTGATTTCCAATCAGATATCGATGATAGAAAGTCTACATCTGGATATGTGTTCATTTGTAATGGAAGTGCAGTCAGTTGGAAGAGTTTCAAATAGAGCACGACTGCAGATTCCACTACCGAGGCTGACTATATTGCTGCATCAAATGCTGCAAAGGAAGATGTTTGGATAAAAAAGTTCGTGACAAAACTTGTAGTAGTTTCTTCCATTGAGTCAGCAGTTCCACTACACTGTGACAACAATGGAGCAGTCATACAGGCTAAGGAACCAAGGTCTCACCAAAAATCCAAACACATAGAAAGGCGCTACCACATTATCAGAGAAATAGTTGGGCGAGGCGATGTAGCCGTGCAGAAAATAGCATCAGCTGAAAATCAAGCTGATCCATTCACTAAGCCTATGTCACAGACTCAGCTAGACCGGCATCTTGAGAAGATAGGTCTAAGATATTGTAATGAATGGCTCTAGTGCTAGTGGGAGATTGTTAGTAGTATGCCCTAGAGCATATCATTTAGTATGTATCTTGTACATGTTTTTTATTAATAAAAGGCATTTCTACTTTTCCGTTTACATAAGATATTTATGTGTAATAGAAAAGGTTCATTGATATTTTGTTAAAAATTCTATTCTTAAGTTGTTAAGAATATGAGTGACAGTATTTCTAGCACAAAGTATCATAAATAGGTTTACAATCGAGGATACTTCATAATAAGGATATGACTTATCTAGAAAGATTGTATTCATATTTGTTCCCAAGTTATTTATATGAGATATAAATAAGATGGAATGGTGAGTCTCATGCTATATGACAAACATGATAAGTACTTATAAATGATAAGTAGGAAGAACCAGTGACACTTATGACAAGCACATGGAGTTTACTCTTGTCAATGCGTTGTCATAAATCATATCAGTGCATATAATCTTTACACCTGATATAGCACAGTTATCTTGTATATAGGTAGTTTCAGTTTGATACTGCTTTCATACTTGTACTGTGTATGGGTATATGGGTATGTGTTGGCTCCTACTAGTTATATATGGAGGTAGGTGTTGATCAACATGGAATCTGTTCCTCTAAGTAAGTAGAGATAAAATCCTATGTTCATTTAATTGTTCTTGATGTTTCAAGTTCCTGGCCAGGACAGATAGATTTATTCAGAAAAGAGTTTCTGATGAGAAAATCTTTTTAATCAAGAACTGGAATTAAAAGAGAACATAATATTCATAGCAAATGGAGTTCAACATAAACCATGACTCCAGCTTGAGTTGGGATTTTGTAACAGAGAGATTCTAGTGCATGGTAATATATGATTATAGATTCATTTAAGGTAAACCTTATTACTAATTAGGTGGCTATGGCATGCTATGCTAGGTGTTAACCATGGTCTATGAGGTGCATAAAATGATTTAGAGAAATCATTTATGGTAAGAAAGAGTTTTGATGGTATTAAGAGTTGATATCATATCTCATTGCCAATTAGTGATGAGCCTAGTAAGTTACACATATACACAAGTTATCACCTAATTAAATATGATTTAATTAATTAATTAAAGAGTTTAATTGATTAATTAAATAGGTTTGGTTTGCAATTAGATTGCAAAGTCCCTAGCATGACTTGAAACCAAATCTAGATTATTAGATATATAGTATAAGTTAAATTTATATTTAAAGTGTTTAAATATGAATTTAATTAATAAGAAATTAATTAATAGACATTAATTAATTAATTAATTTATATTTGATATAAATTAATTAGAAGAAGAGAAATAATTATTTTGGGTTAAGAACTCAAAATTAAGGCATAGAGGCATTTTGATCATTTCGCAGTGTGACACGTGGCACCATGAGATGGTGACACATGGCATTACACATAGGCTTGCCAAATGTCTTTTAATCACGTAAAATGATTAAAATTAAGATTAAATATAGGTTTGACACTTGGCACAATGTGATTGGGTCAATTAAACCTATAACCAATCAGAGGGTCGTATGTGGCAAAGGTTTAATGTGTTAACTTAGCTATATAAGTGTTGTTATGGGAAAAATAAAACATAACTAGCAGCCACAATCCTTGGTCATGCCATTTTGAGGCTCTCCATCTCTTCTTCTTCATCTCTCATCAATTCAAAGAGATTGACCATCAATCTCTTAAATTAAAAATACTAGAAATCGTTTATAGTGTCCTGTTTACATCTTTAATCTCTTAAATTACAGAACTTGATTTTCTAAATAATAGAAAAAGCTTTAGAAGCTGTTCAAGGGCTGTCATAAGTGTTCTTGGTGTGGACAAGCTAGAGGGACAACATTTGGTGTCCTGAAGATGAATCTCAAAGGCGCAAATACGCTGCAATGCATCAAGAGGTTATTGTAATCGTTCTTGATTTAATCTAGGGTTCTAAAATTAATCTAATTAATTTTAAAATCTTAAATGGTAAATACAGATCCAAAAACATATTAAACGAGTTTTAATATGTTGTTTATGATTGAAATCAAACAGATAAAAATAAATATTGCATGATGCATGTGACCCTAGGTGAAAATTTTTGAATTCAATGGTATAAACTTTTATTTTTCACGCTTCCGTTCCTTCAGATTCCACTACCAAAGCTGAGTATATTGCTGCATCAGATGCTGCAAAGGAAGCTGTTTGGATAAAGAAGTTCATGATAGAACTTGCAGTAGTTCCTTCCATTAAGTCAGCAGTTCCACTTCACTGTGACAACAATGGAGCAGTCATACAGACTAAGGAACCTCAGTCTCACCAGAAATCCAAACACATAGAAAGGCGCTACCACATTATCAGAGAAATAGTTGGACGAGGCAATGTAGCCATGCAAAAAATAACATCAGCTGAAAATCCAGCTGATCCATTCACTAAGCCTATATCACAAACTCAGCTAAATCGACATATTGAGAAGATAGGTCTAAGATATTGTAGTGAATTGCTCTAGTGCTAGTGGGAGATTGTTAGTAGTATGCCCTAGAGCATATCATTTAGTATGTATCTTATACATGTTTTATTAATAAAAAGCATTTTCACTTTTCCATTTACATAATATATTTATGTGTAATAGAAAAAGTCCATTGATATTTTGTTAAAAATTCTATTCTTAAGTTGTTAAGAATATGAGTGATAGTATTTCTAGCACAAAGTATTATAAATTAGTTCATAATCAAGGATACTTCACAATAAGGACATGACTTATCCAGAAAGATTGTAATCATGTTTGTTCCCAAGTTATTTATATGAGATATAAATAAGATGGAATGATGAGTCTTATGCCATATAACAAACATGATAGGCACTTATACATGATAAGTAGGCCAAACTAGTGACATTTATAACAAGCACATGGAGTTTACTCTTGTCAATGTATTGTCATAAATCATATTAGTGCATATAATCTTTAGACCTGAGATAGCACAATTATCTTATATATAGGTGGTTTGAGTTTGATACTACTTTCATACTTGTACTGTGTATGGGTATATGGGCATGTGTTAGCTCCTACTAGTTATATATGGAGGTAGGTGTTGATCAAGATGGAATCTGTAGCCCTAAGTAAATAGGGATAAAATCCTATGTTCATTTAATTGTTCTTGATGTTTCAAGCTCCTGGCCAGGACAGATATATTTATTCAAAAAAGAGTATCTGATGAGAAAATCTTTTTAATCAAGAACTGGAATTAAAAGAGAACATAATATTTATAGCAAATGGGGTTTGACAAAAGCCATGTGTAAAATCCCCACTGTATGTATTCTGTATGTTCTATTGCTCCAGTGGCCAAATAACAATCCAGGTAAGTTAGGATGTCTAGAAATACACTTCGGTGATAGTGAACAGACATATAATAATGAAATAAATAAAAAGAAAATATAAGAAAAATCAAAGAAAAATGAAAGAGAGAAAATGAAGCTAGGTTAAGCAGCCTAGACACATGGGTGACTGGTGACTGAAGGGAAGTTGCCAATCTCAGGACTGCGAGGAACCCTCGGAATATAATTTTGAGGCATAATAAAAAGGTTTATTGAAATGAAATTGACACTAGAAATATTAAAGAAAAATTAATAAATTAGTACAAAGAAAAACGAAAAATCGAGAAACAGACAAAAATCGGTATTATCAAAAAATCGGGAATATAACCCGAAGTGGGGTATTTTGGTCATTTGCTACCTAGAGTTGCCTTTTGACCTCAATTTCCATTAAAAATAAATGATATTACACTTAAAAAATGTCATGAAAAATTAAATTGTGATACATTATAAGAATAGTGAAAGAAATGGGGGATAAAATCTAATTTATGAAACTTTGAATAATTAACATTAAAATCCAAGTTAGTGCTCCACTAACTCTTAATTTGGGACACTTAAATATTCCTTTGGGACAGCAGAACTATCATCTTCCACCTTGAGAAATAACCAGCTAAGAGAAATGAAGTTCACCATGGAAATCACCATGGACGCCCCACATGCAACCTCCGTGGGTGCATGATCAAGCCACCATTTCTACTTAGTTCCTTCATTAAAGCTTGCCTATTCACCTTAGGGAAGATATTGGCAACAAAAAAAACAAGATTTGGTGTAGTTTTGATAAGCTCCAAAAGTGGTAAGTGTCCAAAACCTCTCCCTTGCTTTAGTAAACCTTGTGTTTAGGTTAAGGTGAGTATTTTAGTTAAGAGAAATGAAGAAAATCTTGAGAAATGAAATGGTCCATTTTTGGCAGCCATGAATATATGTTGTAGTTGAATTTTTCTTATCTATAATGGATGGAAACTAAGGTTGAATAACTTTAATGGAGGAAGTAGTAAGTTAAAATCTAAGTATGTGCATGTAGTGCTTGAATTAAGGGTGTGCTTGAATTAAGGGTGTGTAATGGAACCTTAATGCTTTGGGCAAACTGCTATGTTTGGCAGCCTATTAAACCATGAATTTGTGTGTGAACATGTACTTATTAATGAAATATGCTAATGTTAAATTGTGGGCAGCAAGTGTAAGTGATATTGAAGTATGATTATGTTGAAGTGTATGTGTAATATTGACATAGAGATATGTTGAATTTTGGTGGAAGTGAATGTTGAACTTAATGGTGAATTGTGTGCATTGAGCACTTGAATATTCTGCCCAAAATTGTTGCTGGAATTGTGTACAATATATATATATGGAAGTGTTATTGATTGAATATTGAAGTAATGAGGAGGAGAAGGAATATAAAATTGGAAGTGTATGTGCTTTGTGCAGGTTGTGTATTGAAGGCAGTACCTAAATTAGGCCATAAATGCCAAACTATGAACCTAATTGGTATGAGGCCAATGAGGGGTATGAGGCCAATGAGGGGTGAAACTAGACACCAAATAGGCCAAATTTCATGCAGAAATATTGCCAAAATTCTGCCTAGAAACTGACCTTAAAAATGACCAAATCCGGATTAGAAACCTTGCAACCCAGATATCTGACCATATGAATAGTAGTCCTTGGGATGACCATAACTCACTCAAAACAAGTCCAATTGACCTGAAATATTTTCCATGGTTAGTTTAGACATATATATATACAATTCTTGTGAAGACAACAAAACCCAGAAATGGCCAGAACCAAGTCAAATGGCTTGCATAAGTTCGGGTACAAAAACTGCCGAACCAAAAGTGACCTAAAATTGACCAAATTTTGCATTAAAGGTGCAATATGTCCAACTTTAGTAAATTGACCATATCTTTGTCTATACAACTCGGAATGACCTAAAATTTTGCCCCGCGTGCAATAAGACATAGAGCTACAATTTTTCTTCTTTGACCAGAAGCTAAAAACCAAGAGAAATAGGACTTTAAGCTAGACCAATCTAGCATACAAAAATTTAGAATTTGACATCTTACATACAATGATGTTTGAAGCATTTTGGCAATGAATGCTAACTTGTAAAAATGTTAAATTGCACCATATTGGCAGCATATTGAGATATAAATTGTGACATATTGATGCTAGAAACAACTTATCTATATTACCTAAAAAGGTCAACATATGCATTGTCTTGTGAATTATATAATAGTTAGTAAACTCCAAAGATTGAAGAATTAAACAATTAATTTATAATGTGCCCTAGTTTGCCTAGTTGCCTAGTATGGATAGGTTGGCATGCCAATAGGAATATGACAGCTCTTCTGTAAATGGCTTCATGCCATACTGTGTTTTTACGGCTTATTATGCTGCACTGTGACTTTAATGAAGGAACGGAAGAGTGAAAAACACAAGTTTATACCATTGAATTCAAAAATTTTCACCTAGGGTCACATGCATCATGCAAGATTTATTTTTATCTATTTGATTTCAATGATAAACAACATATTAAGACTCTTTTAATATGTTTTTGGATCTGTATTTTCCATTTAAGATTTTAAAATTAATCAGATTAATTTTAGAACCCTAGATTAAATCAAGAACGATTACACTAACCTCTTGATGCGCTGCAGCGTGTCTGCGCCTTTGAGATTTTAATCATTTTATATGATTAAAAAACATTTGGCAGGCTTATGTGTAATCCCATGAGTCACCATCTCATGGTGCCACGTGTCACACTATGAAATGACCAAAATGCCCCTGTGTCTTAATTTTGAGTTCTTAACCCAAAATAATTATTTTTCTTCTTCTAATTAATTTATATCAAATATAAATTAATTAATTAATCTCTATTAATTAATTTCTCATTAATTAAATTCATATTTAAACACTTTAAATATAAATTTAATTTATACTACACATCCAATAATCTAGATTTGGTTTCAAGTCATGCTAGGGACATTGCAATTTAATTGCAAACCAAACCTATTTAATTAATCAATTAAACTCCTTAATTAATTAATTAAATCATATTTAAATAGGTGATAACTTGTGTATGTGTGTGACTTACTAGGCTCATCACTAATTGGCAATGAGACATGATATCAACTCTTAATATCATCAGAACTCTTTCTTACCATAAATGATTTCTCTAAATCATTTTATGAACCTCATAGACCATGGTTAACACCTAGCATAGCATGCCATGGCCACCCAATTAGTAATAAGGTTTACCTTAAATGAACCTACAATCATATGTTACCATGCACTAGAATCTCTCTGTTACAAAATTCCAACTCAAGCTGGAGTCATGGTTTATGTCAAACTCCATTTGCTATGAATATTATGTTCTCTTTTAATTCCAGTTCTTGATTAAAAAGATTTTTCTCATCAGAAACTCTTTTCTGAATAAATCTATCTGTCTGGCCAGAACTTGAAACATCAAGAACAATTAAATGAACATAGGATTTTATCTCTATTTACTTAGAGGAACAGATTCCATCTTGATCAACACCTACCTCCATATATAACTAGTAGGAGCCAACAGATGCCCATATACCCATACATAGTACAAGTATGAAAGCAGTATGAAACTCAAACTACCTATATACAAGATAACTGTGCTATCTCATGTCTAAAGATTATATGCACTGATATGATTTATGACAAAACATTGACAAGAGTAAACTCCATGTGCTTGTCATAAGTGTCACTGGTTCGGCCTACTTATCATTTATAAGTGCCTATCATGTTTGTTATATGGCATGAGACTCACCATTCCATCTTATTTATATCTCATATAAATAACTTGGGAACAAACATGAATACAATCTTTCGGGATAAGTCATGCCCTTATTATGAAGTATCCTCGATTGTGAACCTATTTATGATACTTTGTGCTAGAAATATTGTCACTCATATTCTTAACAACTTAAGAATAATATTTCTAACAAAATATCAATGGACCTTTTCTATTACACATAAATATATTATGTAAATGGAAAAGTGGAAATGCTTTTTATTAATAAAAATATGTACAAGTTACATACTAAATGATATGCTCTAGGGCATACTACTAACAATCTCCCACTAGCACTAGAGCCATTCATTACAATATCTTAGACCTATCTTCTCAAGATGTCGGTCTAACTGAGTCTGTGACATAGGCTTAGTGAATGGATCAGCTGGATTTTCAGCTGATGCTATTTTCTGCATGGCTACATCGCCTCGCCCAACTATTTCTCTGATAATGTGGTAGCGCCTTTCTATGTATTTGGATTTCTTGTGAGACCTTGGTTCCTTAGCCTCTATGACTGCTCCATTATTGTCACAGTGTAGTGGAACTGCTGACTCAATGGAAGGAACTACTGTAAGTTCTGTCACGAACTTCTTTATCCAAATAGCTTCCTTTGCAGCATCGATGCGAGAATATACTCAGCCTCTGTAGTGGAATCTGCAGTCGTGCTCTGTTTGGAACTCTTCCAACTGACTGCACCTCCATTACAAATAAACACATATCCAGAGGTAGACTTTCTATCATCGATATTTGATTGGAAATCAAAATCAGTATAACCATCCAATTGCAAGTCTCCACCTCCATAAATCAAGAATAAAATCCTTAGTTCTTCTCAAGTACTTAAGGATATTCTTGACAGCTATCCAGTGTTCCAAACCTGGATTGGATTGATACCTGCTAGTCAAACTAACAGCATATGCGATATCCGGCCTAGTACACAACATTGCATACATTAAACTTCCAATAGCCGAAGCATATGGAATCCTGGCCATTTTATCTCTTTCTTCAGGTGTCTTTGGAGACATCTCTTTAGAAAGGTGGATACCATGTCTCATTGGTAACAATCCTCTCTTGGAATCAAGCATGTTAAACCTCTTTAACACCTTTTCTAAGTATAGACTTTGGGATAAATCAATTATTCTTTTCTCTCTATCTCTATAGATGCGAATCCTAAGAATATAGGTTGCCTCCCTTAAGTCTTTCATGGAGAATGTATTTGACAACCATACCTTTGTAGTTATCAACATACCTGTGTCTCCCATCAATAGTATGTCATCCACATATAAGACAAGGAAAGTGATAGCACTGTCACTAACCTTCTTATATACACATGGTTCATCCTCATTTTTTATAAAACCAAAGGATTTCATGGCTTCATCAAAACGGATGTTTCAACTCCTCGAAGCTTGTTTCAACCCATAAATGGATCGCTTTATCTTGCATACCTTGGAACCATCTTGGGATTCAAAACCCCTAGGTTGTTCCATGAAAATGTTTTCTTCAATGCATCCATTGAGAAAAGCTGTTTTAACATCCATCTCCCAAATCTCATAATCATAGTATGCAGCTATTGCTAATAAAATCCTAATTGATTTAAGCATGGCAACAGGCGAGAAAGTCTCCTCATAATCGATTCCTTGCCTTTGGCTAAACCCTTTCGCTACTAGCCTTACCTTATAGGTCTCTACCTTTCCATCAGAACCAATTTTCTTCTTGAAAACCCATTTGTTCCCTATAGGTACAAAACCTTCAGGTGGGTCAACAAGATCCCAAACTTGATTCTTATACATGGAATCAATCTCGGATTTCATAGCATCAATCCATTTTGAAGAGTCTATATCTGATATAGCTTCTTCATAAGTAAGTGGATCATCTCCATGATCTACTTCTTCATGAGTAGACAACTCTTATTCTTCTTCATGAAGAAAACCATATCTCACTGGTGGGTGAGATACCCTGATTGTTCTACGAGGAACAGCTGTAGATGTTTCATCAATGGGTATAGGTTGACTAGATGGATCTATATCCATCTGATCTGTTGGTTGGTCAGAATTCTCCAATTCTAACTTTATTTGCCTTCCTTTGCCTCCTTCTTGAACAAACTGTTGTTCAAGAAATGTGGCATCTCTACTTATCACAACCTTTTGTGAAGTAGGCAAATAAAAATAATATCCAAAACTATCTTTTGGATATCCAACAAATCTACCTTTTTCTGATCTGGTCTCCAATTTATCAGTGTTCAGCTTTTTGATATAAGCTGGACAACCCCAAATCTTAACATGCTTAAGACTTGATTTTCTTCCATGCCATATCTCATAAGGTGTGGAAGAAACTAATTTTGATGGAATCCTATTCAGAATATACAAAGCTGATTCTAATGCAAATCCCCAAAAGAAGATTGGCATATCAATATAGCTCATCATACTACGTACCATATCCAATAGGGTACGATTTCTCCTTTCAGATACACCATTCAGCTGTGGGGTTCCTGGAGGAGTCAGCTGAGAAACAATGCCATGCTCTCTCAAGTATTCATCAAATTCAGTACTCAAATATTCACATCCACGATCTGATCGAAGAGCTTTAATACTCTTTCCTGTTTGATTTTCTACTTCAGATTTAAATTCTTTGAACTTTTCAAAAGATTCATGTTTGTATTTCATCAAATACAAATACCCAAACCTTGATTTATCATTAGTAAAGGTAATAAAATAATGAAAACCCCCTCTAGCCATTTCTTTAAATGGACCACATACATCACTATGTATTAGCTCCAAAATATTTTCAGCTCTTAGCCCTTGTCCAACAAAGGGTGATCTAGTCATTTTGCCCTGAAGGCAAGATTCACAAGTTGGAGTAGGCTCAGAGCCCAATGAGGATAGAATCCCTATTTTCTCCAGTTTGCAATCCTATCTTCTGTAACATGACATAACCTTAAGTGCCAAATATATTTTGAACTTGAGTTGGTTTTCACCATGGCATTGCATTCTTTTAGATCACTTGCATTCAATTTGTGTTTGTCATTATTATCCAAATAAGAAAGACCATCATTCATATAACCTGAACCAACATATTTATTTTCAAAATAAATATTGCAAACATCATCTGTGAACTGAAATTCATAGCCATTTCTAGTTAAACTAGATATAGAAATGATGTTCTTAAAAGCATCAGGTACATATAAAATATTATCAAAACACAAAACATGTCCAAACATGTAAAAAGATTTAGATCCTATGGCTAAAGCTTCAACAGTTGAGCCATTGCCAATCTGGACTCTAATATCTTGAGAGCATCTTTGCTCTTTGTTTGCTAGTTCCTGCATATCATTAGAAATGTGAGAACTGGCACCAGTATCTAAAACCCAAGCTGTAGATGAACTATGAGTATCATCAAAATCTAAATAACAAGATATGGACATACCTTCCGAAGGTGTATCCTTCTTTTCCTTCAGAGAAGCAAGATACTCTGGGCAATTCCTTTTCCAGTGCCCATCCTTTTGGCAGTGGAAACACTTTCCTTTGCCTCCATCAGCTTTAGTCTTCCTTTTCTATTTAGCTATTTTCTTGGAAGGACCAGGAATCTGAGGTTTCTTTTTCTTATTGCCCTACTTCTTGTTGGACTTTCCAGCAGAAGAAGATGCAACCAAAGCTACCTCTTTTCCTTTATTGCCTGGCATATTCTTTTGGGCAATAACTAGCATGTTGAGTAAACCAGCTAAGGTGCATTCCTGTTTAGCCATATGGAAATTTGTCACAAAATTCCCAAAAGACTCTGGAAGGGACTGAAGGATCAAATCCGTTTTTAGTTGGAAATCCATGTTGAAGTCAAGATGTTCCAACTGCTCAATCAGCCGAATCATCTTGTGGACATGATCCCCAACATTCTGTCCCTCAGACATCCTCATACGGAATAGTTGTGTAGATATCTCATACCTAGCATTCCTGCTGTGCTCACCATACAACTCTTGTAGGTGAAGGAGGATCTCACTCGCACTCTGCATGTTCTCATGTTGCTTCTGTAACTCATTACTCATGGAAGCAAGCATGTAACACTTAGCTCTCATATCATGCTCCTTTCACTTGTCCAAAGTTTCATGTTCCTCTTGTGTGGCCTCTGGAGGTAAGGGACCAGGAACATTTGAATCTAGAACATATCCTATATATTCAAGGTTCAGGACAAGTTTCAAATTTCTTAGCCAATCAGACAGATTAGGTCCTGTCAACCTATTGTGATCAAGTATGCTTGCAAAGATATTGGATGGTGGTGGTTGTTTTGTGCTCATTTTTTATCAGAAAATTAACTACAGAAAATAACCAGATTAATTAGTAAATGTATCATGTAATTAACCAAAATGATTATGGTCTTTTAATCAAATTGGTCCTCCCACTAACTTAGCGAATCCTACACTTCCAAAGTAGAAAACAGAAATCCTAGATTGATGGATTTCTAGTGGATGATTGAATTCTTATAATTCTATTGATCATCCTCAGGTACATCCATTATTGGAATTACAATAAACTATAAGTGAGTAACTCCTTGCCCATCACATCTCATGTGAGGTTCAATCCTTTACCTGGCCCCTAATGCTTAAAATCTCAGGTACATCCATTATTGACTTATCTTGCATTAGTTAAGTTGATCCCATTAAGCCAGTAATTATGCAAATAATTTTAATGTCCTTAGGTACATCCAATATTGGCCACTAAACCATTTACATATTTATAACATCTCATGCTTAATAATTATTCTTAAGAAAATCTCTTAAATTAATTGCATCTTATGCAACTATTTAAAATTTCTTAAAATAATTGCCCCAATGGAGGGCCTATGTTATAATTACTTTAATTATAGCATTTCCAACTTAATCATTTGTTTGGAAGATTTTATGGTCATTCTAATTACTATTAAGGTCTCACTTTGCACATTATCCAATTTGCATACATATATCATATAATAGCATACATTCCCATACATCTCATGCATTAATGGATAAGCAATAAATATGGTATGATCATGGACTTTCTAAGGGATTCAATTCTGAGCCACCAAGAATTGAATCAGGGCATTCCTAGGTGCATTTCATTCATTCATTCATTTTACAAGAGTTGCTGAAGGAGTACATAATCAACACTTGATCTTCAATTCCTCCCACTGGTCCCACCAATGCTCTTGACCTACTTGAACTTCTTGCAATCCAATATTACATGGTAATCCTTGGCATACCAAGGCGAATTTACAAGAACTTAAATAAATGAAATTACAACCCAAAAATTATTACAAACTTAATAATACATGCCCAAAATAAATTAAAATAAATTAATTAATTTATAATCCCAAAGAAACATAAAAGAAATAAATCCAATCACATTGGTCTTTTATAGTCCATGATCATCCATCATGCATATCACTATTTAACAATTAAATAAAACATACATACTTAAATTAAATTGAATATCTCATATTCAACTTAAAAATCCAGATTTGAATATGATTCAAATAAATTTAAAAATTCAGATTTGAATCTCATTCAAACAAATTTAAAAATTCAGATTTGAATCACATTCAAACAACTTTAAAAATTTAGATTTGAATCACATTCAAACATTTTTTAAAAAATCAGATTTGAATCACATTCAAACATTTTTTAAAAAATCAGATCTGAATTTTATTCAATCAATTTAAAAAATCAGATTTAAATATGATTCAAACAACTTTAAAAATTCAGATTTGAATCACATTCAAACAACTTTTAAGATTCAGATTTGAATCACATTCAAACAATTTTTAAAATACTGATTTGAATCATAATTTAATTGTGTGATTAAAATTACTAATTAAATACTTTAATTAGTCAAAGAATAGGCCTTAGATCATACAACAATTGCAGAATTAAAAGCCAAACCTTGAACCACCCATGGTAGCTAAACCATGCGCACCATTGATGGTGTTTTTTTTAAAGTATGCCGCCACCTTGCTTTGCAACCAGAAATGATCTTTTGATCTCATGATCAAACACACAATTAAATCATATAATCAACACTCTAAATGGCAAATATAGTGGCTCTGATACCAATTGAAGGAACAGAAGAGTGAAAAACACAAGTTTATACCATTGAATTCAAAAATTTTCACCTAGGGTCACATGCATCATGCAAGATTTATTTTTATCTATTTGATTTTAATGATAAACAACATATTAAAACTCTTTTAATATGTTTTTGGATATGTATTTGCCATTTAAGATTTTAAAATTAATCAGATTAATTTTAGAACCCTAGATTAAATCAAGAACGATTACACTAACCTCTTGATGCGCTGCAGCGTGTCTGCGCCTTTGAGATTCGTCTTCAGGACACCAGATGTTGTCCCTCTAGCTTGTCCACACCAAGAACACCTATGGCAGCCCTTGAACAGCTTCTAAAGCCTTTTCTATTAATTAGAAATTCAAGTTCTGCCTTTTAAGAGATTAGAGATGTAAATAGGACACTAGAAACAATTTATAGTGTTCTTAATTCAAGAGATTGATGGCTAATCTCTTTGAATTGATGAGAGATGAAGAAGAATAGATGAAAATCCTCAAAATGGCGTGACAAAGGAGAGGAGTGGCTGCTGGTTATTTTTCTTTTCATAACCACACTTAAATAGCTAGGTTAACACAATAAACCCTTGCCACATGTCACCCCTTGATTAGCTCTAGGTTTAAGTGACCCAATCACATTGTGCCAAGTGTCAAACCTATATTTAATCTTGATTTTAATCATCTTACATGATTAAAAAACATTTGGCAAGCTTATGTGTAATCCCACGTGTCACCATCTCATGGTGCCACGTGCCACACTGTGAAATGACCAAAATGCCCCTGTGCCTTAATTTTGAGTTCTTAACCCAAAATAATTATTTTTCTTCTTCTAATTAATTTATATCAAATATAAATTAATTAATTAATCTCTATTAATTAATTTCTCATTAATTAAATTCATATTTAAACACTTTAAATATAAATTTAATTTATACTATACATCCAATAATCTAGATTTGGTTTCAAGTCATGCTAGGGACATTGCAATTTAATTGCAAACCAAACCTATTTAATTAATCAATTAAACTCCTTAATTAATTAATTAAATCATATTTAAATAGGTGATAACTTGTGTATGTGTGTGACTTACTAGGCTCATCACTAATTGGCAATGAGACATGATATCAACTCTTAATATCATCAGAACTCTTTCTTACCATAAATGATTTCTCTAAATCATTTTATGAACCTCATAGACCATGGTTAACACCTAGCATAGCATGCCATGGCCACCCAATTAGTAATAAGGTTTACCTTAAATGAACCTACAATCATATGTTACCATGCACTAGAATCTCTCTGTTATAAAATCCCAACTCAAGCTGGAGTCATGGTTTATGTCAAACTCCATTTGCTATGAATATTATGTTCTCTTTTAATTCCAGTTCTTGATTAAAAGATTTTCTCATCGAAACTCTTTTTCAATAAATCTATCTGTCCTGGCCAGGAACTTGAAACATCAAGAACAATTAAATGAACATAGGATTTTATCTCTATTTACTTAGAGGAACATATTCCATCTTGATCAACACCTACCTCCATATATAACTAGTAGGAGCCAACAGATGCCCATATACCCATACATAGTATAAGTATGAAAGCAGTATGAAACTCAAACTACCTATATACAAGATAACTATGCTATCTCATGTCTAAAGATTATATGCACTGATATGATTTATGACAAAATATTGACAAGAGTAAACTCCATGTGCTTGTCATAAGTGTCACTGGTTCGGCTTACTTATCATTTATAAGTGTCTATCATGTTTGTTATATGGCATGAGACTCACCATTCCATCTTATTTATATCTCATATAAATAACTTGGGAACAAACATGAATACAATCTTTCTGGATAAGTCATGTCCTTATTATGAAGTATCCTCGATTGTGAACCTATTTATGATACTTTATGCTAGAAATATTGTCACTCATATTCTTAACAAATTAAGAATAATATTTCTAATAAAATATCAATGGACCTTTTCTATTACACATAAATATATTATGTAAACGAAAAAGTGGAAATGCCTTTTATTAATAAAAATATGTACAAGTTACATACTAAATGATATGCTCTAGGGCATACTACTAACATTTAATAGCCTACGGCTATACGTATTATGTATTTATTCATGGCTTATCGCCAGATTAACTATATGGCTTTTTAGCCACGCTATTTGCACACCGAGAGACACTTTGTGACTGATGGTGTGATGGCCCGAGGTACTAGGTACCTAGTGCCAATATATCTGTTTATCCAGTCTGGTCAGTATATAGGCTACACGGGCGGTAATTCAAGTACTATTAAATTCAAATAGCTAAATCTAGTCTACTGACATACAACACCACCAAAAATTCGTAAACACTTTATTTACTTTATTTTAGTGTCTATTTCTTTATATGTGGCACCACTAAGCAAAATTGCTTAGCGCGTTGCTTTTGTAACACGTAGGTATTGGAGACACAGCTGGGGAGCCCAGCAGACCTACGACTGGGTGAGACATCAGATCTGCACAGGAGTCCAGAGTCATCTGCACTGCATTGCATATATGGTAGGACTTAGGATATCTTGTATTTTGTACTTCTGTTGTATTTTTGAATTTCGGCCTTGTATTTTATAATATTATGAAAGCCCTAAAGTTTGTAATATCTTGTACATATTAAATAACATGGAGATTTTCTGGATATATTTAAATTATTATGGACTATATTATGGAACTGTTTAATGACTGTAAAAGTCTATTGACTTTACTGAGAAATAGAGACTATGAAATATTTGAGATTTTGATATTATCATATTAAACTGTTTTCAATAGGTTTGGAAGGACAGTTTGTCCGAAATACAGATGGAACCTTGCGAAATTTTATTACCATTTTTGAAACACTGATTTTATCAAAGTATGAAAATAGTATCAGCATGATATGAATATTACATAAAGGACTTCTTAAAATCAAATTGAGCTCAGGAAATGAAATAATCACAGACTAGGTGTCCTGGCACGCCGTGTAGCATGCCTTGCTCGGCTATTCTGTAGACGAGTGAGGGGTGTTGCATTTAGCGGTATCAAAGCACGGTTTAGGCGTTTCTGGACCTAGATAAATTGCATATCATGCATTGCATTGTAAGTGTTAAGATGACTCTAATGCAGATCTTTTGATTTGTTTTGTTATTTTGATCAGAATATGGACTCCACATCGCAGAGAGCGGTAGATGAGGAAGTGGAAAGTCATACTCCATCTATGACTGAACTAGGAGACAGGAGGGAACCTGCTCCACCAGTACCAGGTGCACCAGCCACATTTCAGCAAATGGCTGAGTTCTTTCGACAGATGGCAGGAGTTATGCCACCACCACCACCACCTCCACATAAAAAATCTCATATGGAGAGACTCAGGAAGTTTGGAGCAGTGGACTTTCTGGGCAAAAGGGAAAATGATTCTATCACAGCTGAAAACTGGTTGGACAGAACTGGAAGAGTCTTGAAACAACTTCATTGTACTCCAGAGCAGAATTTGGAAGCTATTGTATCACTACTGCAAGATGATGCATACCAGTGGTAGGATACATTAACTAGTGAGGTGCCACCAGAACAGATAACTTGGGATTTATTTCTCACTGAGTTCAGAAAGAAGTATGTGGGTAGTGTAAACCTGGAAAAGAAGCGAAGGGAGTTTATTACCCTACGCCAAAGATAGCTGACAATGGTAGAATATGAAAGAGAATTTGTCAAACTGAGCCGCTATGGGCGGGAAATAGTCCCTAATTAGGTAGAGAGATGCAAGAGATTTGAGGAATGACTCAATGATAACATTAAAGTAATGATTACAGCCTTGGGGATTACAGAGTTTGCCAAGTTAGTGGAAGCTACACTGAAGGTTGAAAAAGTTAGAATGAATGAGCAGAACAGAAGGGACAGACAGCAAAAAAGAGGTCAGGGTCAGACCGGTAAATCTTTTGCCCCTAGTAAGAAATTCAGAGGTTTGCCTATTAAGAGTTTCAGTAGAGCACCAAGTCAGGGTCAGTCACAGAGGCCCAAATCTCAATTTGCACCAAGGAGAGGCCAGTCCACCCCTTGAATGGCTAGCTCTCCAGTGGGGCAGTGCAGGGACCAGCCCTAAGATTCATTGCTTGCCCACATTGCCAAAAATGGCATAAGGGTGAATGTTGGAGGATGATAGGTGCTTATTTACGGTGTGGATCTACAGACCACCTAGTCCGACATTGTCCTCGCAGAACTGCTACATCCACTCAAGTATCAACTGATAGGCCTGCCCCTCCAGCTCCAAGGGGGTAGAAGGCCGGGTAAGGCTGAGGTGGCCGGTACTTCACAGAAACCTGTGTCAGAGTCTGTGGAGAGAGCTGAAGGAACGGAAGCGTGAAAAACACAAGATTATACCATTGAATTCAAAAATTTTCACCTAGGGTCACAAGCACCATGCAAGATTTATTTTTATCTATTTGATTTCAATGATAAACAACATATTAAAACTCTTTTAATATGTTTTTGGATCTGTATTTGCCATTTAAGATTTTAAAATTAATCAGATTAATTTTAGAACCCTAGATTAAATCAAGAATGATTACACTAACCTCTTGATGTGCTTTGCGTGTCTGCGCCTTTGAGATTCGTCTTGAGGACACGGATGTTGTCCTCTAGCTTGTCCACACCAAGAACACCTATGGCAGCCCTTGAACAGCTTCTAAAGCCTTTTCTATTAATTAGAAATTCAAGTTCTGCCTTTTAAGAGATTAGAGATGCAAACAGGACACTAGAAACAATTTCTAGTGTTCTTAATTCAAGAGATTGATGGCTAATCTCTTTGAATTGATGAGAGATGAAGAGAAATAGCTGGAGAGGCTCAAAATGGCGTGACATATGAGAGGAGAGGCTGCTGGTTGTGTTTTCTTTTCATAACCCCACTTAAATAGCTAGGTTAACACATTAAACCCTAGCCACATGTCACCTTTTGATTAGCTCTAGGTTTAAGTGACCCAATCACATTGTGCCAAGTGTCAAACCTATATTTAATCTTGATTTTAATCATCTTACATGATTAAAAATATTTGGCAAGCTTATGTGTTATGCCATGTGTCACCATCTCATGGTGCCACGTGTCACACTGCAAAATGACCAAAATGCCCCTGTGTCTTAATTTTGAGTTCTTAACCCAAAATAATTATTTTCTTCTTCTAATTAATTTATATCAAATATAAATTAATTAATTAATCTCTATTAATTAATTTCTCATCAATTAAATTCATATTTAAACACTTTAAATATAAATTTAATTTATACTACACATCCAATAATCTAGATTTGGTTTCAAGTCATGCTAGGGACTTTGCAATTTTATTGCAAACCAAATCTATTTAATTAATCAATTAAACTCTTTAATTAATTAATTAAATCATATTTAAATAGGTGATAACTTGTGTATGTGTGTGACTTACTAGGCTCATCACTAATTGGCAATGAGATATGATATCAACTCTTAATATCATCAGAACTCTTTCTTACCATAAATGATTTCTCTAAATCATTTTATGAACCTCATAGACCATGGTTAACACCTAGCATAGCATGCCATGGCCACCCAATTAGTAATAAGATTTACCTTAAATGAACCTATAATCATATGTTACCATGCACTAGAATCTCTCTGTTACAAAATCCCAACTCAAGCTGGAGTCATGGTTTATGTCAAACTCCATTTGCTATGAATATTATGTTCTCTTTTAATTCCAGGTCTTGATTAAAAGATTTTCTCATCGAAACTCTTTTACGAATAAATCTATCTGTCTGGCCAGAACTTGAAACATCAAGAACAATTAAATGAACATAGGATTTTATCTCTATTTACTTAGAGGCAGATTCCATCTTGATCAACACCTACCTCCATATATAACTAGCAGGAGCCAACACATGCCCATATACCCATACATAGTACAAGTATGAAAGCGAGATCAAACTCAAACTACCTATATACAAGATAAGCGTGCTATCTCAGTCTAAAGATTATATGCATCGATATGATTTATGACAAAACATTGACAAGAGTAAACTCCATGTGCTTGTCATAAGTGTCACTGGTTCGGCCTACTTATCATTTATAAGTGCCTATCATGTTTGTTATATGGCATGAGACTCACCATTCCATCTTATTTATATCTCATATAAATAACTTGGGAACAAACATGAATACAATCTTTCTGGATAAATCATGTCCTTATTATGAAGTATCCTCGATTGTGAACCTATTTATGATACTTTGTGCTAGAAATATTGTCACTCATATTCTTAACAACTTAAGAATAATATTTCTAACAAAATATCAATGGACCTTTTCTATTACACATAAATATATTATGTAAACGGAAAAGTGGAAATGCCTTTTATTATTAAAAATATGTATATGCTCTAGGGCATACTACTAACAATCTCCCACTAGCACTAGAGCCATTCATTACAATATCTTAGACCTATCTTCTCAAGATGTCGGTCTAACTGAGTCTGTGACATAGGCTTAGTGAATGGATCAGCTGGATTTTCAGCTGATGCTATTTTCTGCATGGCTACATCGCCTCGCCCAACTATTTCTCTGATAATGTGGTAGCGCCTTTCTATGTGTTTGGATTTATGGTGAGACATTGGTTCATTATCCTGTATGATCGCTCCATTGTTGTCACGATTGTAATGGAACCTGGCGACTCAATGGAAGGAACTACTGTAAGTTCTCACGAACTTCTTTATCCAAATGACTTCCTTTGCGAGATCGATGCAACAATATACTCACCTCGATAGTGGAATCTGCAATGTGCTCTGTTTGGAACTCTTCCAACTGACTGCACCTCCATTACAAATGAACACATATCCAGAGGTAGACTTTCTATCATCGATATCTGATTGGAAATCAGAATCAGTATAACCATCCAATTGCAAGTCTCCACCTCCATAAATCAAGAATAAATCCTTAGTTCTTCTTAAGTACTTAAGAATATTCTTGTGACTATCCGATGTTCCAAACCTGGATTGGATTGATACCTGCTAGTCAAACTAACAGCATATGCGATATCCGGCCTAGTACACAACATTACATACATTAAACTTTCAATAGCCAAAGCATATGGAATCCTGGCCATCTTATCTCTTTCTTCAGGTGTCTTTGGAGACATCTCTTTAGAAAGGTGGATACCATGTCTCACTGGTAACAATCCTCTCTTGGAATCAAGCATGTTAAACCTCTTTAACACCTTTTCCAAGTATAGACTTTGGGATAAACCAATTATTCTTTTCGCTCTATCTCTATAGATGCGAATCCCAAGAATATAGGTTGCCTCCCCTAAGTCTTTCATGGAGAATGTATTTGACAACCATACCTTTATAGTCATCAACATACCTGTATCATTACCCATCAACAGTATGTCATCCACATATAAGACAAGGAAAGTGATAGCACTGTCACTAACCTTCTTATATACACATGGCTCATCCTCATTTTTTATAAAACCAAAAGATTTAATGGCTTCATCAAAACGAATGTTCCAACTCCTCGAAGCTTGTTTCAACCCATAAATGGATCGCTTTAGCTTGCATACCTTGGAACCATCTTGGGATTCAAATCCCTTAGGTTGTTCCATGAAAATGTTTTCTTCAATGTATCCATTGAGAAAAGGCATTTTGACATCCATCAGCCAAAACTCAAAAACATATAATGAATATATTGCAAATAAAATCCTAATTGATTAAATCATGTCAACAGGTCAGAAAGTCTCCTCATAATCTATTCATTGCCTTTGGCGAAACCCTTTCGCTACTAGCCTTGCCTTATAGGTCTCTACCTTTCCATCAGAACCAATTTTCTTCTTGAAAACCCATTTGTTTCCTATAGGTACAATACCTTCAGGTGGGTCAACAAGATCCCAAACTTGATTCTTATACATGGAATCAATCTCGGATTTCATAGCATCAATCCATTTTGAAGAGTCTATATCTGATATAGCTTCTTCATAGGTAAGTGGATCATCCCCATGATCTACTTCTTCATGAGTAGACAACTCTTGTTCTTCTTCATGAAGAAAACCATATCTCACTGGTGGGTGAGATACCCTGGTTGTTCTATGAGGAACAGCTGTAGATGTTTCATCAACGGGTATAGGTTGACTAGATGGATCTATATCCATCTGATCTATTGGTTGGTCAGAATTCTCCAATTCTAACTCTATTTGCCTTCCTTTGCCTCCTTCTTGAACAAACTGTTGTTCAAGAAATGTGGCATCTCTACTTATCACAACCTTTTGTGAAGTAGGCAAATAAAAATAATATCCAAAACTATCTTTTGGATATCCAACAAATCGACCTTTTTCTGATCTGGTCTCCAATTTATCAGTGTTCAGCTTTTTGATATAAGCTGGACAACCCCAAATCTTAACATGCTTAAGACTTGGTTTTCTTCCATGCCATATCTCATAAGGTGTGGAAGAAAGCGATTTTGATGGAATCCTATTCGAATATATAAAGTGATTCTAATGCAAATCCCCAAAAGGAGATTGGCATATCAAGATAGCTCATCATACTACGTACCATATCCAATAGGTACGATTTCTCCTTCAGATACACCATTCATTGTGGTGTTCTGGAGGAGTCGGTGAGAAACAATGCCATGTTCTCTCAAGTATTCATCAAATTCAAGACTCAAATATTCACCTCCACGATCGATCGATCGAAGAGCTTTAATATTTTTTTCTGTTTGATTTTCTACTTCAGATTTAAATTCTTTGAACTTTTCAAAGGATTCATGTTTGTATTTCATCAAATACAAATACCCAAACCTTGATTTATCATCAGTAAAGGTAATAAAATAATGTAAGACCCCTCTAGCGATTTATTTAAACGGACCACATACATCACTAGTTATTAGTTCCAAAATATTTTCAGCTCTTAGCCCTTGTCCAACAAAGGGTGTTCTAGTTATTTTGCCTTGAAGGCAAGATTCACAAGTTGGAGTAGGCTCAGAGCCCAATGAGGATAGAATCCCCATTTTCTCCAATTTTGCAATCCTATCTTCTTCAACATGACCTAACCTTAAGTGACAAGTATATTTTGAAATTTAGTTGGTTTTCACCATGGCATTGATTTCATTTAGATTGCTACACTCTGGCCAGTGGAAACACTTTCTTCGGCAATGGAAACACTTTCCTGGTGGAAACACTTTCCTTTGCCTCCATCGACTTTAGTCTTACTTTTCTGCTTAGCTATTTTCTTGGAAGGACCAGAATCGAGGTTTCTTTTTCTTATTGCCCTTCTTCTTGTTGGACTTTCCAGGAAGAAGATGCAACAAAGCTACATCTTTTCCTTTATTGCCTAGCATATTCTTTTGGGCAATAACCAAGCATGTTGAGTAATTCAGCTAAGGTGCATTCTGTTTAGTCATATGGAAATTTGTCACAAAATTCCCAAAAGACTCGGGAAGGATCAAGGATCAAATCCGTTTGTAGTTGGAAATCCATGTTGAAGTCAAGATGTTCCAACCGCTCAATCACCGAATCATCTTGTGGACATGATCCCCAACATTACATCCCTCGGACATCCTCATACGGAATAAGCTGTTTAGATATCTCATACCTAGCATTCTGTGTGCTCACCATACAACTCTTGTAGGTGAAGGAGGATCTCACTAGCACTCTGCATGTTCTCATGTTGCTTCAGAACTCATTACTCCTGGAAGCAAGCATGTAACACTTAGCTCTAATATCATGCTCCTTTCACTAGTCCAAAGTATCATGTTCCTCTTGTGTGGCCTCGAGAGGAAAGGGACCAGGAACATTTGAATCTAGAACATATCCTATATGTTCAAGGTTCAGGACAAGTTTCAAATTTCTTAGCCAAACAGACAGATTAGGTCCTGTCAACCTGTTGTGATCAAGTATGCTTGCAAGGATATTGGATGGTGGTGGTTGTTTTGTGCTCATTTTTATCAGAAAAGTAACTGCAGAAAATAACCAGATTAATTAGTAAATGTATCATGTAATTAACCAAAATGATTATGGTCTTTTAATCAAATTGGTCCTCCCACTAACTTAGCGAATCCTACACTTCCAAAGTAGAAAACGGAAATCCTAGTTGGATGGATTTCTAGTGGGTGATTGAATTCTTATAATTCTATTGATCATCCTCAGGTACATCCATTATTGGAATTACAATAAACTATAAGTGAGCAACTCCTTGCCCATCACATCTCATGTGAGGTTTAATCCTTTACCTAGCCTCTAATGCTCAAAATCTCAGGTACATCCATTATTGACTTATCTTGCATTAGTTAAGTTGATCCCATTGAGCCAGTAATTATGCAAATAATTTTAATGTCCTCAGGTACATCCAATATTGGCCACTAAACCATTTACATATTTACAACATCTCATGCTTAACAATTATTCTTAAGAAAATCTCTTAAATTAATTGCATCTTATGCAACTATTTAAAATTTCTTAAAATAATTGCCCCAATGGAGGGCCTATGTTATAATTACTTTAATTATAGCATTTCCAACTTAATCATTTGTTTGGAAGATTTTATGGTCATTCTAATTACTATTAAGGTCTCACTTTGCACATTATCCATTTAGCATGCATATATCATATAATTGCATACATTCCCATACATCTCATGCATTCATGGATAAGCAGTAAATATGGTATGATCATGGACTTTCTAAGGGATTCAATTCTGAGCCACCAAGAATTGAATCAGGGCATTTCTAGGTGCATTTCATTCATTCATTTTACAAGAGTTGCTGAAGGAGTACATAATCAACACTTGATATTGAATTCCTCCCACTGGTCCCACCAATGCTCTTGACCTCCTTGAACTTCTTGCAATCCAATATTACATAGTAATCCTTGGCATACCAAGGCGAATTTACAAGAACTTAAATAAATGAAATTACAACCCAAAAAATATTACAAACTTAATAATACATGCCCAAAATAAATTAAAATAAATTAATTAATTTACAATCCCAAAGAAACATAAAAGAAATAAATCCAATCACATTGGTCTTTTATAGTCCATGATCATCCATCATGCATATCACTATTTAACAATTAAATAAAACATACATACTTAAATTAAATTGAATATCTCATATTCAACTTAAAAATCCAGATTTGAATATGATTCAAATAAATTTAAAAATTCAGATTTGAATCTCATTCAAACAAATTTAAAAATTCAGATTTGAATCACATTCAAACAACTTCAAAAATTCAGATTTGAATCACATTCAAACATTTTTTAAAAAATCATATTTGAATCATATTCAAATATTTTTAAAAAAATCAGATCTGAATTTTATTGAATCAATTTTAAAAAATCAGATTTAAATATGATTCAAACAACTTTAAAAATTCAGATTTGAATCACATTCAAACAACTTTTAAAATTCAGATTTGAATCACATTCAAACAAATTTTAAAATTCTGATTTGAATCATAATTTAATTGTGTGATTAAAACAACTAATTAAACACTTTAATTAGTCAAAGAATAGGCCTTAGATCATACAACAATTGCAGAATTAAAAGCCAAACCTTGAATCACCCATGGAACCATTGTTGCCGCCACCAATGGTGGCTTCTCCATGTGTGACGCCACATCTCATGATCCAACCAGCAATGAATCTCTTGATCTCATGATCAAACACACAATTAAATTATATAATCAACAATCTAAATGGCAAATATAGTGGCTCTGATACCAATTGAAGGAACAGGCGTGAAAAACACAAGATTATACCATTGAATTCAAAAATTTTCACCTAGGGTCACAAGCACCATGCAAGATTTATTTTTATCTATTTGATTTCAATGATAAACAACATATTAAAACTCTTTTAATATGTTTTTGGATCTGTATTTGCCATTTAAGATTTTAAAATTAATCAGATTAATTTTAGAACCCTAGATTAAATCAAGAATGATTACACTAACCTCTTGATGTCTTTGCGGCGTGTCTGCGCTTTGAGATTCGTCTTGAGGACACCGGATGTTGTCCCTCTAGCTTGTCCACACCAAGAACACCTATGGCAGCCCTTGAACAGCTTCTAAAGCCTTTTCTATTAATTAGAAATTCAAGTTCTGCCTTTTAAGAGATTAGAGATGCAAGCAGACACTAGAAACAATTTCTAGTGTTCTTAATTCAAGAGATTGATGGCTAATCTCTTTGAATTGATGAGAGATGAAGAGAAATAGCTGGAGAGGCTCAAAATGGCGTGACATATGAGAGGAGAGGCTGCTGGTTGTGTTTTCTTTTCATAACCCCACTTAAATAGCTAGGTTAACACATTAAACCCTAGCCACATGTCACCTTTTGATTAGCTCTAGGTTTAAGTGACCCAATCACATTGTGCCAAGTGTCAAACCTATATTTAATCTTGATTTTAATCATCTTACATGATTAAAAATATTTGGCAAGCTTATGTGTTATGCCATGTGTCACCATCTCATGGTGCCACGTGTCACACCGCAAAATGACCAAAATGCCCTCGTGTCTTAATTTTGAGTTCTTAACCCAAAATAATTATTTTCTTCTTCTAATTAATTTATATCAAATATAAATTAATTAATTAATCTCTATTAATTAATTTCTCATCAATTAAATTCATATTTAAACACTTTAAATATAAATTTAATTTATACTACACATCCAATAATCTAGATTTGGTTTCAAGTCATGCTAGGGACTTTGCAATTTTATTGCAAACCAAATCTATTTAATTAATCAATTAAACTCTTTAATTAATTAATTAAATCATATTTAAATAGGTGATAACTTGTGTATGTGTGTGACTTACTAGGCTCATCACTAATTGGCAATGAGACATGATATCAACTCTTAATATCATCGAACTCTTTCTTACCATAAATGATTTCTCTAAATCATTTTATGAACCTCATAGACCATGGTTAACACCTAGCATAGCATGCCATGGCCACCCAATTAGTAATAAGATTTACCTTAAATGAACCTATAATCATATGTTACCATGCACTAGAATCTCTCTGTTACAAAATCCCAACTCAAGTGGAGTCATGGTTTATGTCAAACTCCATTTGCTATGAATATTATGTTCTCTTTTAATTCCAGTTCTTGATTAAAAGATTTTTCTCATCGAAACTCTTTTACGAATAAATCTATCTGTCTGGCCAGAACTTGAAACATCAAGAACAATTAAATGAACATAGGATTTTATCTCTATTTACTTAGAGGAACAGATTCCATCTTGATCAACACCTACCTCCATATATAACTAGCGGAGCCAACACATGCCCATATACCCATACATAGTACAAGTATGAAAGCGATCAAACTCAAACTACCTATATACAAGATAAGCTGTGCTATCTCGTGTCTAAAGATTATATGCACTGATATGATTTATGACAAAACATTGACAAGAGTAAACTCCATGTGCTTGTCATAAGTGTCACTGGTTCGGCCTACTTATCATTTATAAGTGCCTATCATGTTTGTTATATGGCATGAGACTCACCATTCCATCTTATTTATATCTCATATAAATAACTTGGGAACAAACATGAATACAATCTTTCTGGATAAGTCATGTCCTTATTATGAAGTATCCTCGATTGTGAACCTATTTATGATACTTTGTGCTAGAAATATTGTCACTCATATTCTTAACAACTTAAGAATAATATTTCTAACAAAATATCAATGGACCTTTTCTATTACACATAAATATATTATGTAAACGGAAAAGTGGAAATGCCTTTTATTATTAAAAATATGTATATGCTCTAGGGCATACTACTAACAAGAGCAGAAGGCAGAAAACTAGACAGAGCCTATGCTATAAGGGCACAGGAGGAACGAGATGCTTCAGATGTCATCAAGGGTACGTTCCTCCTTTATATTGCTTTTGTTCATGCATTAGTGGATCCTGGATCTACTCATTCATATATTTGTATCAAGCTGCCCGTAGAAAAGGGAATACCAATAGAGGAAAGTGACCAAGACATCCTGGTCACAAATTCGTTAGGCCATAGTGTGGTAGTAAACAAGGTGTCTAAGGGCTGTTCATTGAAGATTCAAGGGAAAGAGTTCTCAGCAGACTTAATCGAACTGCCTTTCCATGAGTTTGATGTGATTTTAAGAATGGACTGGTTATCCCATCACAAGGCAATAGTAGATTGTAAATTGAAGAGAATCTCTCTGAAAACTACTGAGAACGAAGAAATAATAGTAATGGGTGAAAGGATAGATTTCTTGTCCAATGTCATCTCAGCTACAGTTGCAAGGAGATGGTTGAGAAAAAGGTGTGAAGCCTATTTGGCACACGTGGTTGACACTAGGCAGGGTAAACTTGACTTGTCTGACATACCCACAGTAAGGGATTTCTCTGAGGTATTTCCTGAGAAATTGCCTAGTTTGCCACCAGAAAGGGAAGTTGAATTTACTATTGAGATTATGCTGGGTACAGCTCCAATTTCAATTGCTCCGTATAGGATGGCACCTGCTGAATTGAAAGAGTTAAAAATCCAGCTGTAAGAATTACTAGACAAGGGGTTCATACGCCCCAATGTGTCACCGTGGGGAGCTCCGGTACTGTTTATAAAGAAGAAAGATGGGACACTGAGGTTATGTGTTGACTACCGACAGTTAAACAGAGTAACAATGAAGAACAAGTATCCGTTGCCTAGAATTGACGATCTATTTGATCAGTTGAAGGGAGCCGTGTTTTCTAAGATTGATCTCAGATCAGGGTATCATCAGCTAGGTTTAAGGATGCAGATGTGCCTAAGACTGCATTTAGAACCCGGTATGGGCATTATGAATTCCTGGTGATGCCATTTGGGTTAACAAACGCTCCAGAAGCATTCATGGACCTTATGAACCATATCTTCCATCCATACTTAGATCGGTTTGTAGTGGTCTTCATTGATGACATCCTGGTGTATTCCAAGGATAAAGCAGAACATGATGAGCATTTGAGAATTGTTCTGCAGACTTTAAAAGAGAAGAAATTGTATGCTAAATTATCCAAGTGTGATTTCTGGTTGAATGAGATTGCATTCCTTGGACATGTAGTATCAGCTGAAGTGATTAGAGTGGATCCCAAGAAAATTGAAGCAGTGATGGGATGGAAGCCTCCCAGAAATACAACTGAGATCAGAAGTTTCTTGGGGTTAGCTGGATATTATAGAAGATTTGTAAAGGGATTTTCCCTGATAGCTGCTCCAATGACCAAATTACTACACAAGAATATGAAATTTAACTGGAATGACAAGTGTCAAGCCAGTTTTGAGAGGCTGAAGGCTACATTGACAGAGGCACCAGTGTTAACACAGCCAATGTCTGGAAAAGACTTTGTAGTCTATAGTGATGCCTCACACAATGGGTTAGGGTGTGTACTCATGCAACAAGGAAAAGTGGTCGCATATGCTTCCAGGCATTTAAGGCCAAATGAAAAGAATTACCCTACTTATGATTTAGAGTTAGTAGCAATTATCTTCGCATTGAAGATATGGAGGCATTACTTGTATGGAGAAAAATGCTACATATACACAGACCATAAGAGTCTGAAGTATCTGCCAACCCAGAAGGAATTTAATTTGAGATAGAGGCGATGGATTGAATTCCTGAAAGATTATGATTGTGTGATTGACTACCAACCTGGGAAGGCAAATGTAGTCACTGATGCTTTAAGTAGAAAATCTATCGTAGCATTAAGATCTCTTAATGCCCAACTGTCCTTAACTCATGATGGAGTTATTTTGGCTGAGTTGCAAGTGAAGCCGAATCTGTTACAACAGATATAGGATGGGCAGAAGACAGATGAGAAATTAACGGCTGTTATGGGCAAAATCACTGAAGGGAAGGAAACTAAATATGAAGTGAAAGAAAATGAGTGCTTGTACTATAAAGAAAGAGTGTGTCTTCCAGATGATAAAGAATTGGAAACCAGTATTCTGAGAGAAGCACATAACAGTGTGTATGCTATGCACCCAGGAAGCACAAAAATATACCATGACCTGAAACTCCGATACTGGTGGTCAGGTATGAAGAAGGACATAGTTGACTATGTAACTAGATGCTTGACATGTCAGCAAGTCAAAGCAGAACATCAAGTTTCATCAGGTTTGTTACAGCCTATAAACATACCTGAATGGAAATGGGACCGAGTCACTATGGACTTTGTCAGTGGTCTACCTCTGACTCAGAAGAAGCATGATGCAGTATGGGTGATTGTGGATAGGTTGACCAAATCAGCACATTTTCTGTCAGTCAGAACTGACTACTCACTGGAAAAGCTAGCAGAATTGTACATTAGTGAGATAGTTAGACTATATGGAATTTCACTTTCCATTATATCTGACAGAGACCCAAGGTTTACATCTAGATTTTGGAAGAAATTACAAGAATCCTTGGGCACACAACTCCATTTTAGTACGGCTTTTCATCCTCATACGGATGGATAGTCAGAAAGAATAATCCAGGTCCTCGAGGATATGCTGAGAAGTTGTGTTATTGAGTTTGAGGGAAGTTTGGACAGATACCTTCCACTGGCAGAATTTGCATATAATAATAGCTATCAAGCTAGCATATAAATGGCACCCTATGAAGCACTGTATGGGAGAAAATGCAGAACACCTGTATGTCGGACTGAATTGGGTGAAGATAAGCTAGTGGGGCCAGACCTGATAAAACAGACAGAGGAAAAGGTGAAACTGATAAAGGCCAATTTGAGAGTTGCCTCAGACTGACAGAAATCTTATGCTGACTTGAGGAGAAAAGAAATTGAGTATGAAGTTGGCGAGAAGGTATTTCTCAAAGTATCACCGTGGAAGAAAGTGTTGAGATTCGGGAAAAAGGGAAAATTAAGCCCTAGGTTCATTGGCCCATATGAAGTTATTGAACGTGTGGGACCAGTAGCCTACCGATTAGCCTTACCACCTGAGTTGGACAAGATACATAATGTGTTCCATGTCTCGATGCTCAGAAGATACAGATCAGATCCTTCACATGTCATCTCAGCAGAAGAAATTGCGGTACAACCTGACCTGACATATAAAGAAGAACCAATTAAAATCTTGGCACGAGAGGTAAAAGAGCTCAGAAACAAGACAATTCCACTAGTAAAAATCCTATGGAGACACCACAACACGGAAGAGGCAACATGGGAGAGTGAGGAGACAATGAGGCAACAGTTCCCTCAGCTCTTCACATCAGGTAAATTTCGAGGACGAAATTTTTATTTGGAGGGGAAGAGTTGTAACATCCCCACTGTACGTATTCTGTACGTTCTATTGCTCCAGTGGCCAAATAACAATCCAAGCAAGTTAGGATGTCTGGAAATACACTTCGATGATAGTGAACAGACATATAATGATGAAATAAATAAAAAGAAAATACAAGAAAAATCAAAGAAAAATGAAAGAGAGAAAATGAAGCTAAGTTAAACGAGCCGGCATCGCAGCGATGGGTGACCACACTGGGAAGGCCGTTGCCAATCCCAGGACTGCGGGAAAGCCTCAGAATTTAATTTTGAGGCATAAATAAAGGTTTATTGAAATGTAATTGACACTAGAAATATCAAAGAAAAATTAATAAATTAGTACAAAGAAAAATAAAAAATCGAGAAACAGACAAAAATTGGTGTTACCGAAAAATCGGGAATATAACTCAAAGTGGGGTATTTTAGTTATTTGACACCTAGAGTTGCCTTTTGACCTCAATTTCCATTAAAAATAAATGATATTACACTTAGAAAATGTCATGAAAAATTAAATTGTGATACATTATAAGAATAGTGAAAGAAATGGGTGATAAAATCTAATTTATGAAACTTTGAATAATTAACATTAAAATCCAAGTTAGTGCTCCACTAACTCTTAATTTGGGACACTTAAATATTCCTTTGGGACAGCAAAACCATCATCTTCCACCTTGAGAAATAACCAGCTAAGAGAAATGAAGTTCACCATGGAAATCACCATGGACGCCCCACATGCAACCTCCATGGGTGCATGATCAAGCCACCATTTCTACTTAGTTCCTTCATTAAAGCTTGCCTATTCACCTTGGGGAAGATATTGGCAACAAGAAAAACAAGATTTGGTGAAGTTTTGATAAGCTCCAAAAGTGGTAAGTGTCCAAAACCTCTCCCTTGCTTTAGTAAACTTTGTGTTTAGGTTGAGGTGAGTATTTTGGTTAAGAGAAATGAAGAAAATCTTGAGAAATGAAATGGTCCATTTTTGGCAGCCATGAATATGTGTTGTAGTTGAATTTTTCTTATCTATAATGGATGGAAACTAAGGTTGAATAACTTAATGGAAGAAGTAGTAAGTTAAAATCTAAGTATGTGCATGTAGTGCTTGAATTAAGGGTGTGTAATGGAACCTTAATGCTTTGGGCAAACTGCCATGTTTGGCAGCCTATTAAACCATGAATTTGTGTGTGAACATGTACTTATTAATGAAATATGCTAATGTTAAATTGTGGGCAGCAAGTGTAAGTGATATTGAAGTATGATTATGTTGAAGTGTATGTGTAATATTGACATTGAGATATGTTGAATTTTGGTGGAAGTAAATGTTGAACTTAATGGTGAATTGTGTGCATTGAGCACTTGAATATGCTGCCCAAAATTGTTGCTAGAATTGTGTACAATATATATATGGAAGTGTTATTGATTGAATATTGAAGTAATGAGGAGGAGAAGGAATATAAAATTGGAAGTGTATGTGCTTTGTGCAGGTTGTGTATTGAAGGCAGTACTTAAATTAGGCCATAAGTACCAAACTATGAACCCAATTGGTATGAGGCTAATGAGCAGTGAAACTAGACACCAAGTAGGCCAAATTTCATGTAGAAATGTTGCCAAAATTGTGCCTAGAAACTGACTTTAAAAATGACCAAATCCGGATTAGCAACCTTGCAACCTAGATTTCTGACCATATGAACAGTAGTTCTTGGGATGACCACAACTCACTCAAAACAGGTCCAATTGACCTGAAATTTTTATCATGGTTAGTTTAGACATATATCTACAATTCTTATGAAGACACCAAAGCCCAGAAATAGACAGAACCAAGTCAAATGTCTTGCATAAGTTCGGGTACAAAAACTGCCGAACCAAAAGTGACCTAAAATTGACCAAATTTTGCACTAAAGGTGCAATCTGTCCAGCTTTAGTAAATTGACCATATCTTGGTCCATACAACTCGGAATGACCTGAAATTTTGCCCCGCGTGCAATAAGACATAGAGCTACAATTTTTCTTCTTTGACTAGAAGCTAAAAACCAAGAGAAATAGGACTTTAAGCTAGACCAATCTAGCACACGAAAATTAAGAATTTGACATCTTACATACAATTATGCTTGAAGCATTTTGGCAATGAATGCCAACTTGTAAAAATGGTAAATTGCACTATATTGGCAGCATATTGAGATATAAATTGTGACATTTTGATGCTAGAAACAACTTATCTATATTACCTAAAAAGGTCAACATGTGCATTGACTTGTGAATTATATAATAGTTAGTAAACTCAAAAAATTGAAGAATTAAACAATTAATTTATAATGTGCCCTAGTTTGCCTAGTTGACTAGTATGGATAGGTTGGCATGCCAATAGGATTCTGACAACTCTTCTGTAAATGGCTTCATGCCATACTGTATTTTTACGGCTTATTATGCCGCATTGTGACTTTAATAGCCCACGGCTATACATATTGTGTATTTATTCATGGCTTATCGCCAGATTGACTATATGGCTTTTTAGCCATGCTATTTGCACACCGGGAGACACTTTGTGACTGATGGTGTGATAGCCCGAGGTACTAGGTACCCAGTGCCAGTGTAACACCCTCCCGGTAGCAACTCCGTACATTCTACTATTTCGGTGACCGATGTCGGTCCGGACAGCTAGAACGTCCGGAAAAATATTTAAACTAAAGTCAAGAACCAAAATTAACTCAAATATTAATAAGAAAAATTTAGGAAAAATTTTAGAAATAAAATACAACCAAGTCAAATGAGCCGGTGCCCAAGCGATGGGTAACCCAGAGGGAAGTTGCGGTTCTCGCAACGAGGAGCCCTAGACCCGGGAAAAAAATTCATAAAATAATTTTTGGGACTCCAGAGAAGGGTCATTGAGGTTCCTATGGCATTAGAATGCCAAGAAAATATTTAGAAAAATTTTACAATCGGTACAGACAATTTTGACCCGTTAAGCCAAACGGAGGGCATTTTGGTCATTTCGCCTTCAGAGACGATTTTTGGCCGACTTGTCCAGTTGAGTAAATAATTATTATGACATAAAATATGAATTAATATTGATGAAAAATTAATTGAAAGTTAGTAGAAAAGAAAAGAAAAGAAAATGCAATAAAATGCCAAATATGACATATTGTGATGTCATTTAAAAAGCTTCCTCCAATCACAATTAAACAACCCTTTAATTAACTAATAAAAGAGACCAAAGGAGACCAAAAATTCTGGTCATCTTCTTCTTCTTCTTCAGCCAAAACGTGACCTCCCCTTTTCCATAACCCTCCATGAAAGTTTCCTTTAATTTCTTCCATTTCCCATGAAATTCCACTACTAAACCCTAAGTCACCTTCACTAAAACTTGTCCCCACATCACAAGGCAACTCTAGGCAGCCACAAAGAGGAGAAATTCTAGAGTTTTCACAAGCTCAATAAGTTGAGCAAAGAGGTTAGTGCTTAATTATGCATGTATATCTCTTGTTCCATGTTAAGGACTTAAAAATGAGTATGAAATTGTGGATTAAATGAATGAAACTTATGGGTATATATGCCATGGATTTCGGCTGCGCTAAGGAAGGAATAGGATTGAGTGTTTGTGATGGACTTGGAGTGAACTAGAAACCATGTTTAAAGTGTATAAATATAAGGATAATTGTGACACCCCTTACCCGTGTACAGTATACCCGAGTAAGTAATGCCACACGGTGTACTGGCACACTCTAATATACCTTACTTAATTTGTGTCATGCTTTTGAAGTTAATTTATGAAATATGATTTATTTTAACTATTTATCAAAAGTATTATTCATTTGAGGTTCTGAAGATTTTAAAGAAAATCCGGCGGAGTACCGGCTAAAAATGGAGAAAACAGTTCTTCGGAACCTGTTAAAAACACTTCCAATATACTATTTCATTCATTCTCAACTCCAATATCATCAATAAAACTCAATATCAATATCTCAATAATTTGTCAATTTCAGGTCTCAACAACCTTTTCATTTCTCAAAACATCCCTTTCTCAGGGTTCTCATATATAAACAACCATTAAATGCTCAATTTAATACCATACATGACCATAAATCTTTATTATTTACATGAACCTCAAAATACATTACATAAATCCCAAATACATATGAGAAAATAAAAAGTTAATTACAAAATGACATCTAGTGTCCTACCAATGCACTGCAGGTGACGAGGTGACACGGACACGGTGCAGAACTGCCGGATGGACTCACCCAGTCAGAGGTCTACTGGGCTCACGATCAGGATCTCCAGTACCTACACGTGGCAAAAGCAACGCGCTAAGCAATAATGCTTAGTGGTACAATAATAAAATAAAAGAAAATAGCAAGAAAACAAATATATAGTGAATGTGTATGATTCATTTGTTTAGTATGGTTATATATACATTAATTCAGTAACTTGGTTCGTTTCATTCATTTGGTTGCCCTAGTAACCTACACTAGGCGACTGGACTGGATAACAGGTAAACTGGCACTGGGTACCTAGTACATCGGGCCGTCACACCATCGGTCACATATGTATCTCCTGGTGTGCAACAAGCGGCTAACAAGTCAGAATAATATCGTGCACAAGGCCAAGTCTCAATACAAAGTCGAATGGCTAAAAGCCATGAAATCACAGAATGGCATTTTTGCCATGTGCGATCGCTAATCGAACCCTATTGGCATGCCAAACTATCCAAACCAATCTTGTTAGGTATACTAGGGCATTTGAAACTCTTAAATTTGTCAATTTGTGAATTTCAACTTTTTTGGTGTCACTATTCATCATTGGTCAACAAAAATGTTGACTTTTGGAATAAAAATATGCACATTGACTTTGGCACTCCCAACATACCACATTTTGTTTTTAAAACTTGTTAGTTTTGGTCACTTTCTCAAAGCTTAGGTCATTTTGGCAAAATTGCCAATTTTTGGTTTTGGTGTCACTATTCACCTCATTGGTCAACAAAAATGTTGAATTTTGAATAGAAAATATGTACATTGACTTTGGCACTCCCAATTTACCACATTTGGCATTCAAAACTTGTTGGCATTAAGTGTTAATACCATTTCTAAGTATTAAACCAAAGGAGCAGATTTTTCAGTTTTTGTGAGTCAAATTCACTGTTCCATTGGACACTGTTACTGTTGGAATTTGAAGAAATGTAAAACATGAAAGTTGTTCCTTATTTTGTCTAGTTGAATTTCCTTTTTTGAATCACTCCATTTGGAGTTTTTTAGCTCCAGATATGGCTCAAAAACCTAAGCTGTCCGGATATGCATTCTGCAGAAATTTACCATATCTACAGTGCATGAACAGTAACTTGAGTCACTTGGTTGAATGGGTTCTAGCCATAATTTGGGGTAGGTTCCTTCATGAAAGTTGTTTGTCTATGTCTTAACTTGTTGCTGTAAAACGTTCAGGCCAATTGACCAAATCTACAGTGAGTTATGGCCAAATGAACAGTTACTGTTCATTTGGCAAATTCTGCAGAGGCAGTTTCAGGGTTCCGGATTGGGGCCAAGTTTTGGTCCTCTTGCTTTGGTCTTTTGGGCATGGTTTCTTCAGAAAAAATGTGCCATTATAAGCCTAGTTTCATGTCCAATTGGCCAAACTTCAATTGGACTAACACAGCCCAAGTTATGGCAGTGCAAAGGGACTGAATTTTCAGTCCCTATACTGCTGTCCTAGGGCAGCCTGCAATCCTCACTTTGCAATCTCATTTTTCTGTCCTTTTGTTGGTCAAATTACCTAAAATGGTCACTAATTGACCATTAAAATGCTCTCTAATAATTTCCTAAGCCAAGTCACATTTTCACCTTTCCAAACCCTAATTCAAATTCATGGTTTATGCCATGTATCTTAGTAGCTACCAATGCATTGCTCATATGTTTATCACTTCAACATGGTTTCTATTCCACTCTAAGCTCATCAAAACACTTCCCCCTATTCCATAGCTAGGGCAGCCAAAATTCAAGATGTTATACACATAAGTTTTTGTTAATTTAAATCACAATCCTTACTAGTTTCAAGTCCCAAACCATGAAAATAATGAGTTTTTAAGATATAAATGCACTAACCTTGTTTGGGCAGAATTTCCAAAGCCCTAAACCTCACTTTTCTTCCTTTCCTTGGCTGCCAAAAGGTTCTCCAAGTTATATGGTCAAGGTTTAATGAAAGGGGTTAGGGTTTAGTGGTGGAAACTCATGGGAAATGGAGGTAATGAAAGAAAATTTTCATGGAGGGAGGAAGAAGAGAGGATCACGTTTTTAAAGAAGAAGAAGAAGAAGAAAGCAGCTGGTTTTTTAATTGTTTAGGTCTTCTTTTATCTCTTTATTAGTTAGTCAAATAATGGCTAAATTTTGATTGGTCATAGTTTTTCTTAATAACATCATAATTCCCATTTATGGTCAACATATCCAAAATGGTCACTTATTGACCATTAGAGTGTTCTTTAATAGGTTGGTCAGCCAAGTCACTTTTTCATGCCTCAAAACCCTAGTGTCCAAGGCAATTTACCCATAAACCTCCTTTAGCACCCTAGTTAAACATCTAGGTAATTATATAACTTAAATACAATCTCCAACTCATGCTAAGTCCATTAAAAACATTCAAAACACTCCCTTATTAGTTCTTCTTAGGGCTGCCGAAATTGAAGTGTTCATACCCATAGGTTTTTTGTTCATTTAAACTACAAATCTTACTAAGTTCAAGTCCAAAATCATGGAATTAAAGAGTTTAATGGGTATAAGTGCACTAACTAATAAAGAGATAAAAGAAGACCTAAACAATTAAAAAACCAGCTGCTTTCTTCTTCTTCTTCTTCTTCCTTAAAAACGTGATCCTCTCTTCTTCCTCCCTCCATGAAAATTTTGTTTCATTACCTCCATTTCCCATGAGTTTCCACCACTAAACCCTAACCCCTTTCATTAAACCTTGACCATATCACTTGGAGAAGCTTTTGGCAGCCAAGGAAAGGAATAAAAGTGAGGTTTAGGGCTTTGGAAATTCTGCCCAAACAAGGTTAGTGCATTTATATCTTAAAAACTCATTATTTTCATGGTTTGGGACTTGAAACTAGTAAGGATTGTGATTTAAATTAACAAAAACTTATGTGTATAACATCTTAAATTTTGGCTGCCCTAGCTATGGAATAGGGGAAAGTGTTTTGATGAGCTTAGAGTGGAATAGAAACCATGTTGAAGTGATAAACATATGAGCAATGCATTGGTAGCTACTAAGATACATGGCATAAACCATGAATTTGAATTAGGGTTTGGAAAGGTGAAAATGTGACTTGGCTTAGGAAATTACTAGAGAGCATTTTAATGGTCAATTAGTGACCATTTTAGGTAATTTGACCAACAAATGGACAGAAAAATGAGATTGCAAAGTGAGGATTGCAGGCTGCCCTAGGACAGCAGTATAGGGACTGAAAATTCAGTCCCTTTGCACTGCAATAACTTGGGCTGTGTTAGTCCAATTGAAGTTTGGCCAATTGGACATGAAACTAGGCTTATAATGGCACATTTTTTCTGAAGAAACCATGCCCAAAAGACCAAAGCAAGAGGACCAAAACTTGGCCCCAATCCGGAACCCTGAAACTGCCTCTGCAGAATTTGCCAAATGAACAGTAACTGTTCATTTGGCCCTAACTCACTGTAGATTTGGTCAATTGGCCTGAAATTTTTACAGCAACAAGTTAAGACATAGACAAACAACTTTCATGAAGGAACCTACCCCAAATTATGGCCAGAACCCATTCAACCAAGTGACTCAAGTTACTGTTCATGCACTGTAGATATGGTAAATTTCTGCAGAATGCATATCCGGACAGCTTGGGTTTTTGAGCCATATCTGGAGCTAAAAAAACTCCAAATGGAGTGATTCAAAAAAGTAAATTCAACTAGACAAAATAAGGAACAACTTTCATGTTTTACATTTCTTCAAATTCCAACAGTAACAGTGTCCAATGGAACAGTGAAGTTGACTCACAAAAACTGAAAAATCTGCTCCTTTGGTTTAATACTTAGAAATGGTATTAAGACTTAATGCCAACAAGTTTTGAATGCCAAATGTGGTAAATTGGGAGTGCCAAAGTCAATGTACATATTTTCTATTCAAAAGTCAACATTTTTGTTGACCAATGAGGTGAATAGTGACACCAAAACCAAAAATTGGCAATTTTGCCAAAATGACCTAAGCTTTGAGAAAGTGACCAAAACTAACAAGTTTTAAACACAAAATGTGGTATGTTGGGAGTGCCAAAGTCAATATGCATATTTTTATTCCAAAAGTCAACATTTTTGTTGACCAATGATGAATAGTGACACCAAAAAAGTTGAAATTCACAAATTGACAAATTTAAGAGTTTCAAATGCCCTAGTATACCTAACAAGATTGGTTTGGATAGTTTGGCATGCCAATAGGATTCAGTTAGCAGTACTGCACATGGCAAAAATGCCATTCTGTGATTTCATGGCTTTTAGCCATTCTGACTTTGTATTGAGACTTGGCCTTGTGCCTGATATTATTTACAGCTTGTTAGCCGCTCATGCACACCGGGAGATACATATGTGACCGATGGTGTGACGGCCCGAGGTACTAGGTACCCAGTGCCAGTTTACCTGTTATCCAGTCCAGTCGCCTAGTGTAGGTTACTTGGGCAACCAAATGAATGAAATGAACCAAGTTACTGAATTAATGTATATATAACCATACTAAACAAATGAATCATACACATTCACTATATATTTGTTTTCTTGCTATTTTCTTTTATTTTATTATTGCACCACTAAGCATTATTGCTTAGCGCGTTGCTTTTGCCACGCGTAGGTACTGGAGATCCTGATCGTGAGCCCAGTAGACCTCTGACTGGGTGAGTCCATCCGGCAGTTCTGCACCGTGTCCGTGTCACCTCGTCACCTACAGTGCATTGGTAGGACACTAGATGTCATTTTGTCATTTTGTAATTAACTTTTTATTTTCTCATATGTATTTGGGATTTATGTAATGTATTTTGAGGTTCATGTAAATAATAAAGATTTATGGTCATGTATGGTATTAAATTGAGCATTTAATGGTTGTTTATATATGAGAACCCTGAGAAAGGGATGTTTTGAGAAATGAAAAGGTTGTTGAGACCTGAAATTGACAAATTATTGAGATATTGATATTGTGTTTTATTGATGATATTGGAGTTGAGAATGAATGAAATAGTATATTGGAAGTGTTTTTAACAGGTTCCGAAGAACTGTTTTCTCCATTTTTAGCAGATTCATGGATTTTCTTTAAAATCTTCGGAACCTCAAATGAATAATACTTTTGATAAATAGTTAAAATAAATCATATTTCATAAATTAACTTCAAAAGCATGACACAAATTAAGTAAGGTATATTAGAGTGTGCCAGTACACCGTGTGGCATTACTTACTCGGGTATACTGTACACGGGTAAGGGGTGTCACATTTAGTGGTATCAGAGCACGGTTTAGGCGTTTCTGGTCCTAGATTGAGTCCATACCATGCATTGCATTTGTAAGAGTCGAGGTGACACTAACGCAGATCTGTTTATCCTTCTTATTTTGAATAGGATATGGACCCTTCATCTTAGAGAGTCGTTGAGGAGGAAGTGGAGAGTCATGCTCCACCTGCAGCAGCTGAGACTGGGGGCATGAGAGAATCTGCTCCGCCAGCTCAAGCAGAGCCTGCTCAGCCTCCACAGGCCATGTTCCAACAATTGGCCGACTTTTTTAGACAAATGGCCGGGTAATGCCAGACCACCACCACCACCACCACTCCACAACAGTAAATCACACTGAAAGACTAAGGAAGTTTGGAGCTGTAGACTTCTATGGTAAGAGAGAAGATGACTCTGTTGCAGCCGAGAATTGGTTGAACAGAATGGGCAGAGTCTTGAAACAACTCCACTGCACCCCTGAGCAAAATCTAGAAGCTGCTATCTCTTTACTGCAAGACGATGCATATGAGATGGATGAATGATTGAGAAATGAATGGTTGACAAATGTTGAGAACTGAAATTGAGAAATATTGATGAGATTTTGATATTGGAGTTTGGAAATGATTGAATGTGAATATTGGAAGTGTTTTTCACAGGTTCTGAAGAACTGTTTTCTCCATTTTTAGCCAGACTTTGTTTGATTCCTCTAAAATTTTCGGAACCTCAAATAAATAATAATTTCGATAAATGGCTTAAATGAATTATATTTCACAAATTGTATTCAAAACCATGATAAAAATGAATTAAGATAAAATAGAGTGCTCCAGCACACTGAGTGGCATAACTTGCTCGGCTACACTGTAGTCGGGTAAGGGGTGTCACAATAATGAACTAGTAGTTAATTAAGGTAAGTTGTGAAAATTCATAATGGGAATTAGGGTTTTAAGGGTGAAAATTGGACTTGGCATTTGAATTGATTAATGGACATTCTAGTGGTCAATTAGTGACCATTTAAGGCAAGTTAATCATAATTTGAAGTGAGTTAATGCATGACAAAGTGAATGTGTAGGCTGCCTAAAGACAGCAGCAGGGTGACTAAAATTTCAGTCCACTTGGACTGCCATATCTTTGGCTGTGTTGGTCCAATTGGTGTTTGGCTAATTTTACATGAAACTAGGCTTATAATGGCACATTTTTTCTGAAGAAACCATGCCCAAAAGACCAAAGCAAGTGGACCAAAAGTTGGCCCCAATCCGGATACCCTGCAACAGCACCTGCAGAAATGACCAAATGAACAGTAACTGTTCATTTGGCCATAACTCACTGTAGATAAGGTCAATTTACCTGAAATTTTTACAGCAACAAGTTAAGACATAGACAAACAACTTTAATGAAGAAACCTACCCCAAATTATGACCATAACCTAACCCAAATGGCAGTGGCAGTCACTGTTCATGTTACTGTAGATATGGTAATTTCTGCAGAATGGAAATCTGGCCAGTTGTAGTTTTTGGACCATATCTGGAGCTGCAAAACTCCAAATGGAGTGATTTAAAAAAGGAAATTCAACTAGACAAAATAAGGAACAACTTTCATGTTTTCCATTTCTTCAAATTCCCACTGCAACAATGCTTAATGGAACAATAAAGTTAAGCTTCACAAACTGAAAATTCTGCTTCCCTTGGTTTAAACTTAGAAATGGTAATAGTAATCAATTCCAACAAGTTTTAAATACAAAATGTGGTATGTTTGGGGTGTTAAAACCAATACACCTATTTTCTATCCAAAAGTCAACATTTTTGTTGACCAATGAGGTGAATAGTGACACCAAAACTTGAAATTCAAAATTTGAAAAATTTAAAAGTATCAAATGCCCTAGTATACCTAACTAGATTGGTTTGGATAGTTTGGCATTCCAATAGGGTATTGTTTTAGCAGTACTGCGAAAGGAAAGGCTTTGTGCCTATATTCATAGCTTTATGCCCGTATCCATGGCTTTTATGCCCGTATTCATGGCTTTTATGCCCGATTATGTGATATCATAGCTTTTAGCTATATTGACTGCATACGTGGTTGACGTTCTGCGTCCCATGGTATGACGGCCCGAGGCACCGCGGTGCCCAGTGCCAACGACCCGTTATCCAGTCCAGTCATCCAGTATAGGTTACTTGGGCAACCAAATGAATGGAAAAGTATAACTGTGAACTGATTATTAAAGAAAATACGAAAATTAAGTATCAGGAATGATTACAAAAATACAAGGAAGCTCAAGATCATAAAAAAAATAATAATTAACGAAATGCATGAAGAAGTTAATATCATAAAACATGATTAGCCCTCGACTAAACAATAAGTTAGTAATTACTCATTTCTTATGAACACAATAGCAAGGAAATTATTATTTTTATTTGCATATTATATTTTCTTGTATTATTGGCACCACTAAGCTTTATGCTTAGCGCGTCGCTTTTGCAACGCTGTGAGGTCAAGATTTGGACAAAGGGCCCAAGAGACCACGATTCGGTAAGGCGGTTCACGATTACGCATAGTGTCCGTGTCACCTCACCGTCTACAGTGCATTGGTAGGACACTAGGCTTCATTTTGGTATTTTGTAATTGATTTTTATTTTCCTCTGTGTAAATGAAACTTATGTAACGTATTTTGATTTTCATGTAAATAATGCAAAATTGTGTTTGTAAATGGAAAAGTGAATATTGATCTGTGACTGTTACATGACTATCAAATGTGATGAATGATTGAGAAACGAATGGTTGAAAAATACTGAGATTTTGATATTAGAGTTTGTGAATAGATGAATATGATTATTAGAAGTGTTTTTCACAAGTTTCGAAGAACTGTTTTCTCCATTTTTAGCCGGAACTCCGCCGGATTTTCTTTAAAATTTTCGGAACCTCAAATAAATTACAATTTCAATAAATGAATTATATTTCACAAGTTATATTCAAAACTACGATAAAAATGAATTAAGATAAAATAGAGTGCTCCGGCACACTGAGTGGCATAACTTGCTCGGCTACACTGTAGTCGGGTAAAGGGTGTCATAGCCAGCATATCTGTTTATCCAGTTTGGTCAGTATATAGGCTACACGGGCAGTAATTCAAGTACTATTAAATTCAAATAGCTAAATCTAGTCTACTGACATACAGCACTACCAAAAATTCATAAACACTTTATTTACTTTATTTTAGTGTATATTTCTTTATATTTGGCCCCACTAAGAAAAATTGCTTAGCGCGTTGCTTTTGTAACGCGTAGGTATTGGAGACACAGCTGGGAAGCCCAGCTGAGCTATGACCGGGTGAGACATCAGATCTGCACAGCAGTCTAGAGTCATCTGCACTGCATTGCATACATGGTAGGACTTAGGATATCTTTTATTTTGTACTTCTGTTGTATTTTTGAAATTCGGCCTTGTATTTTGTAATATTATGAAAGCCCTAAAATTTGTAATATCTTATACATATTAAAAAACATGGAGATTTTCTAGATATATTTAAATTATTATGGATTGTATTATGGAACTGTTTAATGACTGTAAAAGTCTATTGACTTTATTGAGAAATAGAGACTATGAAATATTTGAGATTTTCATATTATCATATTAAACTGTTTTCAATAGGTTTGGAAGGACAGTTTGTTCGAAATACAGTTGGAACCTTGCGAAATTTTATTACCATTTTTGAAACACTGATTTTATCAAAGTATGAAAATAGTATCAGCATGATATGAATATTACATAAAGACTTCTTAAAATCAAATTGAGCTCAGGAAATGAAATAATCACGGACTAGGTGTTTTGGCACGCCGTGTAGCACGCCTTGCTCGGCTATTCTATAGACGAGCGAGGGGTGTTACACCATGACTCTAGCTTGAATTGGGATTTTGTAACAGAGAGATTTTAGTGTATGGTAACATATGATTATAGGTTCATTTAAGGTAAATCTTATTACTGATTGGGTGGCCATGGCATGCTATGCTAGGTGTTAACCATAGTCTATGAGGTGCATAAAATGATTTAGAGAAATCATTTATTGTAAGAAAGAGTTTTGATGATATTAAGAGTTGATATCATGTCTTGTTGCCAATTAGTGATGAGCTTATTAAGTCACACACATACTGTGACACCCCTTACCCGACTACAGTGTAGCCGAGCAAGTTATGCCACTCAGTGTGCCGGAGCACTCTATTTTATCTTAATTCATTTTTATCGTAGTTTTTGAATATAACTTGTGAAATATAATATATTTAAGCCGTTTATCGAAATTATTATTTATTTGAGGTTCCGAAAATTTTTAAAGAAAATCCGGCGGAGTACCGGCTAAAAATGGAGAAAACAGTTCTTCGGAACCTGTGAAAAACACTTCCAATATTCACATTCAATCATTTCCAAACTCCAATATCAAAATCTCATCAATATTTCTCAATTTCAGTTCTCAACATTTGTCAACCATTCATTTCTCAATCATTCATCCATCTCATATGATACCATGCATATATGATAGATAAACATTCACTTTTCCATTTACAACCACACTTTTCATTATTTACATGAATATCAAAATATATTACATAAGTTCAAATACATATGAGAAAATAAAATCAATTACAAAATACCAAAATGACATCTAGCGTCCTACCAATGCACTGCTGACAGTGAGGTGACACAGACACTATGCAGAGCTGCAGGATGGACTTACTCAATCTGTGGTATACTGGCTCTCGATCAGTATCTTCAGTACCTACGCGTTGCAAAAGCGACGCGCTAAGCATAAAGCTTAGTGGTGCAAATAATAAAATAGAAAGAAATAATATGCAAATAAAAATCATAATTTCCTTGCTATTGCATTCATGAGAAATGAATAATTACTCACTCAGTGTTTAGTCGAGGGCTAATTACGTTTTATGATATTAACTTCTTCATGAATTTTAAATTTCTTTGTATTCTATCGTAATCATTCCTGATATTTAGTTTTCGTATTTTCTTTAACAATCAGTTCAATTACAGTTATACTTTTCATGCCCAAGTAACCTATACAAATTGACCGGACTGGATAAACGGGTAAACTAGCACTGGGTACCAGGTACCTCGGGCCGTCACACCATCGGTCACAATGTGTCTCCCGGTGTGCAAACAGAATGGCTAATAAGCCATATAAACAATAAGGCATAAAGCCAAGTAAAACATCATAATCAGTATAGCCATAGGCTATCACATCACAGAATGGCAATGAAGCCATATATCATATGCAGTACTGCTATCAGAACCCTATTGGCATGCCAACCTATCCAAACCAATCACATTAGGCCTACTAGGGCAGTTGATACTTTTGAATTCTTCAATTAATTTGAATTTCAAGTTTTTATGTCACTATTCATTTCAATAGTCAACAAAAAGTTGACTTTTGCATAGAACATAGGTGCATTGGTTTTAACACTCCCAATGTACCCCATTTTGCATTTAAAACTTATTAGTTTTGGTCACTTTCTCAAAGCTTAGGTCATTTTGGCGAAATTGCCAATTTTTGGTTTTGGTGTCACTATTCACCTCATTGGTCAACAAAAATGTTGACTTTTGGAATAAAAATGTGTACATTGCCTTTGGCACTCCCAACATACCACATTTGGTGTTTAAAACTTGTTGGCATAAAGTGTTAATACCATTTCAAAGTGTAACCCACACAAGCAGAAAATTTCAGTTTTGGTGAGTCAACTTTACTGTTCCATTGGACACTGTTACTGTTGGAATTTGAAGAAATGTAAAACATGAAAGTTGTTCCTTATTTTGTCTAGTTGAATTTCCTTTTTTGAATCACTCCATTTGGAGTTTTGTAGCTCCAGATATGGCTCAAAAACCCAAGCTGTCCGGATATGCATTCTGCAGAAATTTACCATATCTACAGTGCATGAACAGTGACTGGAACCACTTGTTTGGATGGGTTCTGGCCATAATTTGGGGTAGGTTCCTTCATGAAAGTTGTTTGTCTATGTCTTAACTTGTTTCTGTAAAAATTTCAGGTCAATTGACCAAATCTACAGTGAGTTATGGCCAAATGAACAGTTACTGTTCATTTGGTCAATTCTGCAGAGGCAGTTTCAGGGTTCCAGATTGGGGCCAAGTTTTGGTCCTCTTGCTTTGGTCTTTTGGGCATGGTTTCTTCAGCAAAAATGTGCCATTATAAGCCTAGTTTCATGTCCAATTGGCCAAACACCAATTGGACTAGCACAGCCCAAGTTATGGCAGTGCAAAGGGACTGAATTTTCAGTCCCTATGCTGCTGTCATAGGGCAGATTTCACCTTCACTTTACCATCCAATTTTTCAGTTCTAATTAGGGTCAACCTACCTAAAATGGTCACTAATTGACCATTAAAATGTGCCCTAACAATTTCCTAAGCCAATTCACATTTTCACCTTTCCAAACCCTAATGTCCAAACCAATTACTCATAAACCTTGATTAACATGCTTAGTTCAATCTCCATGCATATTAATACCTTAATCATGATTTCCAACCACTCTAAGTTTATTAAACAATCAACCTCATACTTTCACAGGGCTGCTGGAAATTTAAGGTACCATAACACATATATTTTACTTCAATTTCATAAAATTTCTTAGCTCAAAATGATGTTCTAACTAAGATTTAAAAGAAGGAAAATGAAATTGTAGCACTAACTTGAATGAGCAGAATTTTTCCCCACTCAAAACTTCAATTTCCTTCTTCTTCTTGGCTGCCAAGAGCTTCCCCAAGTGATATAGTCAAAGTTTAATGAAAGGGGTCAGGGTTTAGTGGTGGAAACAAAGGTGAAAGGAAGCTTTGGTTGAAAATCAATGGAGGTTTGGCTATGGGAATTGAGAGTTACGGGTGAACTTTGTAAAAGTGATGGCTGCTGGAATTTTAGGAGCTTTTGTTGTGTTTTTATACATATTTTATTATTTAATTTAAGTGTTGACTAAATGTGATTGGTGGGTAACTCTTAGATGACATCATATGATGTCAAAATTGACATTTATTCTCATTTTTTTTTCTCTTCTTCTCTACTCATTTTCACTTTAATTTTTGGTAATGTTTCTTCATATTTTATGTCATATTAATTATTTACTCAACTGGACAAGTCGGCCAAAAATCACCTCGGAAGGCGAAATGACCAAAATGCCCTCCGTTTGGCTTAACGGGTCAAAATCGTCTGTACCGATTGAAAAATTTTTATAGGTATTTTCTTGGCATTCTAATGCCATGGGAACCTCAATTACCCTTCTCTGGAGTCCCAAAAATTATTTTATAATTTTTCCGAATCTGCCCACGGCCTCGCTATGAGAATCAGAACTTCTCTCCTGTTACCCATCGCTGGGCACCTACTGCTTTGCTTCGTTGTATTTTATTTCTAAAATTTTTACTAATTGTTTATTATTAATATTTGAGTTAATTATGGTTCCTGACTTTAGTTTAAATATTTTTACAGACGCTTTAGTCGTCCGATCGACACCGGCCACCGAATAAAGAGAATGTATGGAGTTGCTACTGAGGAGGGTGTTACAACTCTTCCTCTTATTTAAATTTCGTCCTCGAAATTTACCTGGCTTAAGTAATCGGGGAGTTACTACCTCCTTGTTTCTTCACTTCCTTGTATTGCCTCATCAGTGTCTGGGTTTGGCTCTTCTTGAGCTTCCATTGCATATACTTGTGGTGCCACCCTAACTTCGGGCTTTTCAACGGTCTCTGAAATAATCTTCTGTGAAATGTCAACCGTTTCTGCTCTACCCAATCTTTTACCCCTTTGAACTACAGGGGAAGGTCTATCAATTTGTACCGGAGCTATTGAACCACTCCTCTGAGGACAATCTCTTATGAAATGATCCGTAGCCCCACACTTGAAACACTCTCCGCCAACGATGACACTCCTCTGTGTCTTCTACCACAATGCATACATTCAGGCACTGGGGTTAATCCCCATGTTATTGTGTCCGGAGAACTAGCTATAGATATTCCCATCTAGCCTCTATGGCCCTGTATCTGATCTTGTGAATTGGGACCCTTAAACTTCTTACTATCAGTTGGTATACTTGACTGTCCTGGTCCGAATTCCCTCTTACGCTGCCTATCTTTCCTATTTTGTTCATTTACTCTCACTTTCTCCACTTTTAATGCAGCTTCCACTAACTTAGTGAAGTCAATGATTCCCAAGGCAGTGAGCTGGATCTTGATGTTGTCATTTAGTCCCTCTTCAAATCTCTTACATCTTTCAGCTTCATTAGGGACTATCTCCCTTCCATAGCGGCTTAATCGAACAAACTCCTTCTCATATTCGGCCACCGACACCGTCTGCCTCTCGGGTTAATAAACTCTCTTCTTCTCTCTTCCGTATACGGTACCCACATATTTCTTCTTGAATTCGTGAGAGGAAGAAGTCCCAAGTTACACTTCCGTCGCACTTCACCGACACGTGTCCCACCACTCATATGCATCGCTTTGCAAAGAAAGATATGGCGACTTCCGTGTTTTGCTCGAGTGCAAAGTGGAGTTGTTTTAGGACTCGCCTGCCTGCTCAACCACCCTACCGCAATGCAGTCATCTTCTCTCTTGCCATAGAAGTCCACAGCTCCAAACTTCCTTAGTCTTTCCAGGTGTGATTTCTGCTGTGGAGCTAGTAGTGGTGGTGGTGGTACTGGCATTACCCCGGCCATTTGTCTAAAGAAGTCGGCCATTTGTTGGAACATGGCCTGTGGAGGCTGAGCAGGCTCTGCTTGAGCTGGAGGAGCAGATTCTCTCATGCCCCCGCCTCACCGCCGCAGTGGAGCATGACTCTCCACTTCCTCCTCAACGGCTCTCTGAGATGAAGGATCCATATCCTATTCAAAATAAGAAAGATAAACAGATCTGCGTTAGTGTCACATCGACTCTTACAAATGCAATGCATGGTATGGACTCAATCTAGGCCCAGAAACGCCTAAACCGTGCTCTGATACCACTAAATGTGACACCCCTTACCCGACTACAGTGTAGCCGAGCAAGTTATGCCACTCAGTGTGCCGGAGCACTCTATTTTATCTTAATTCATTTTTATCGTAGTTTTTGAATATAACTTGTGAAATATAATATATTTAAGCCGTTTATCGAAATTATTATTTATTTGAGGTTCCGAAAATTTTTAAAGAAAATCCGGCAGAGTACCGGCTAAAAATGGAGAAAACAGTTCTTCGGAACCTGTGAAAAACACTTCCAATATTCACATTCAATCATTTCCAAACTCCAATATCAAAATCTCATCAATATTTCTCAATTTCAGTTCTCAACATTTGTCAACCATTCATTTCTCAATCATTCATCCATCTCATATGATACCATGCATATATGATAGATAAACATTCACTTTTCCATTTACAACCACACTTTTCATTATTTACATGAATATCAAAATATATTACATAAGTTCAAATACATATGAGAAAATAAAATCAATTACAAAATACCAAAATGACATCTAGCGTCCTACCAATGCAATCACGACGGTGAGGTGACACGCACACTATGCAGAGTCACAGGATGGACTTACTCAACTGTGGTATAATCGGCTCTCGATCAAGATCTTCGCACCTCACGCTGCAAAAGCGACGCTAAGCATAAAGCTTAGTGGTGCAAATAATAAAATAGAAAGAAATAATATGCAAATAAAAATCATAATTTCCTTGCTATTGCATTCATGAGAAATGAATAATTACTCACTCAGTGTTTAGTCGAGGGCTAATTACGTTTTATGATATTAACTTCTTCATGAATTTTAAATTTCTTTGTATTCTATCGTAATCATTCCTGATATTTAGTTTTCGTATTTTCTTTAACAATCAGTTCAATTACGCTTATACTTTTCATGCCCAAGTAACCTATACAAATTGACCGGATCGATAAACGGTAAACTAGCACCGGGTACCGTGTACTCGCCACACCATCGGTCACAATGTGTCTCCTGGCAGGTAAACAGAATGGCTAATAAGCCATATAAACAATAAGGCATAAAGCCAAGTAAAACATCATAATCAGTATAGCCATAGGCTATCACATCACAGAATGGCAATGAAGCCATATATCATATGCGATCGCTATCGTAACCCTATTGGCATGCCAACCTATCCAAACCAACCACATTAGGCCTACTAGGGCAGTTGATACTTTTGAATTCTTCAATTAATTTGAATTTCAAGTTTTTATGTCACTATTCATTTCAATAGTCAACAAAAAGTTGACTTTTGCATAGAACATAGGTGCATTGGTTTTAACACTCCCAATGTACCCCATTTTGCATTTAAAACTTATTAGTTTTGGTCACTTTCTCAAAGCTTAGGTCATTTTGGCGAAATTGCCAATTTTTGGTTTTGGTGTCACTATTCACCTCATTGGTCAACAAAAATGTTGACTTTTGGAATAAAAATGTGTACATTGCCTTTGGCACTCCCAACATACCACATTTGGTGTTTAAAACTTGTTGGCATTAAGTGTTAATACCATTTCAAAGTGTAACCCACACAAGCAGAAAATTTCAGTTTTGGTGAGTCAACTTTACTACTCCATTGGACACTGTTACTGTTGGAATTTGAAGAAATGTAAAACATGAAAGTTGTTCCTTATTTTGTCTAGTTGAATTTCCTTTTTTGAATCACTCCATTTGGAGTTTTGTAGCTCCAGATATGGCTCAAAAACCCAAGCTGTCCGGATATGCATTCAGCAGAAATTTACCATATCTACAGTGCATGAACAGTGACTGGAACCACTTGTTTGGATGGGTTCTGGCCATAATTTGGGGTAGGTTCCTTCATGAAAGTTGTTTTTCTATGTCTTAAATTGTTGCTGTAAAAATTTCAGGTCAATTGACCAAATCTACAGTGAGTTATGGCCAAATGAACAGTTACTGTTCATTTGGTCAATTCTGCAGAGGCAGTTTCAGGGTTCCGGATTGGGGCCAAGTTTTGGTCCTCTTGCTTTAGTCTTTTGGGCATGGTTTCTTCAGCAAAAATGTGCCATTATAAGCCTAGTTTCATGTCCAATTGGCCAAACACCAATTGGACTAGCACAGCCCAAGTTATGGCAGTGCAAAGGGACTGAATTTTCAGTCCCTATGCTGCTGTCATAGGGCATATTTCACCTTCACTTTACCATCCAATTTTTCAGTTCTAATTAGGGTCAACCTACCTAAAATGGTCACTAATTGACCATTAAAATGTGCCCTAACAATTTCCTAAGCCAATTCACATTTTCACCTTTCCAAACCCTAATGTCCAAACCAATTACTCATAAACCTTGATTAACATGCTTAGTTCAATCTCCATGCATATTAATACCTTAATCATGATTTCCAACCACTCTAAGTTTATTAAACAATCAACCTCATACTTTCACAGGGCTGCTGGAAATTTAAGGTACCATAACACATATATTTTACTTCAATTTCATAAAATTTCTTAGCTCAAAATGATGTTCTAACTAAGATTTAAAAGAAGGAAAATGAAATTGTAGCACTAACTTGAATGAGCAGAATTTTTCCCCACTCAAAACTTCAATTTCCTTCTTCTTCTTGGCTGCCAAGAGCTTCCCCAAGTGATATAGTCAAAGTTTAATGAAAGGGGTCAGGGTTTAGTGGTGGAAACAAAGGTGAAAGGAAGCTTTGGTTGAAAATCAATGGAGGTTTGGCTATGGGAATTGAGAGTTACGGGTGAACTTTGTAAAAGTGATGGCTGCTGGAATTTTAGGAGCTTTTGTTGTGTTTTTATACATATTTTATTATTTAATTTAAGTGTTGACTAAATGTGATTGGTGGGTAACTCTTAGATGACATCATATGATGTCAAAATTGACATTTATTCTCATTTTTCTTTTCTCTTCTTCTCTACTCATTTTCACTTTAATTTTTGGTAATGTTTCTTCATATTTTATGTCATATTAATTATTTATTCAACTGGACAAGTCGGCCAAAAATCACCTCGGAAGGCGAAATGACCAAAATGCCCTCCGTTTGGCTTAACGGGTCAAAATCGTCTGTACCGATTGAAAATTTTTTCTAGGTATTTTCTTGGCATTCTAATGCCATGGGAACCTCAATTACCCTTCTCTGGAGTCCCAAAAATTATTTTATAATTTTTCCCCCGGGTCTAGGGCTCCTCGTTGCGAGAACCGTAACTTCCCTCCGGTTACCCATCGCTTGGGCACCGGCTCGTTTTGCTTGGTTGTATTTTATTTCTAAAATTTTTACTAAGTGTTTCTTATTAATATTTGAGTTAATTATGGTTCCTGACTTTAGTTTAAATATTTTTCCGGACGTTCTAGCTGTCCGGACCGACACCGGTCACCGGAACAGTAGAATGTATGGAGTTGCTACGGGGAGGGTGTTACACATACACAAGTAATCACCAAATTAAATATGATTTAATTAATTAATTAAAGAGTTTAATTGATTAATTAAATAGGTTTGGTTTGCAATTAGATTGCAAAGTTCCTAGCATGGCTTGAAATCAAATCTAGGCTATTGGATGTATAGTATAAGTTAAATTTATATTTAAAGTGTTTAAATATGAATTTAATTAATGAGAAATTGATTAATAGAGAATAATTAATTAATTTATATTTGATAGAAATTAATTAAAAGAAGAGAAATAATTATTTGGGTTGAGAACTCAAAATTAAGACATAGGAGTATTTTGGTCATTTCACAGGGTGACATGTGGCACCATGAGATGGTGACACATGGCACTACACATAAGCTTGCCATATGTCTTTTAATCATGTGAGATGATCAAAGTCAAGATTAAATATAGGTTTGACACTTGGCACAATGTGATTGGGTCAATTAAACCTAAAGCCAATTAGAAGGTGACATGTGGTAAGGGTTTTAAGTGGTGACCTAGCTATATAAAGGAAAGGATAAAAAAGAAAAATACAATCTGCGCATTCATCCAAAGGTGCTGCCACCCTTGCCTTGCTCTCCCTCTCTTCTTCTTCTTCTCTCAACAATTCAAAGAGATTTGCTAACAATCTCTTGAATTAAAAATACTAGAAATCGTTTCTAGTGTCCTGTTTATATCTATAATCTCTCAAAAGGCAAAACCTGATTTTCTAATTGATTAGAAAAGCTTTAGAAGCTGTTCAAGGGGCTGCCATTGGTGATCTTAGTGTGGACAAGCTAGAGGGACAACATCTGGTGTCCTAGGCGCATCCCAAAGGTGCCAAACACACTGCAGTGCATCAAAAAGTTTAGTACACTTGTTCTTGATCTAATCTAGGGTTCCAATGAATTAATCTGTTAATTCTAAAATCTTAAATAGCAAATGTAGATCCAAAAATATATTAAAAGAGTTTTAATATGCTGTTTATCATTGAAATCAAATAGATAAAAATGAATCTTGCATAATGTATGTGACCCTAGATGAAAAATTTTTGAATTCAATGATCTAAACTTGTGTTTTTCATGCTTTCGCTCCTTCACCGTGTACCATGCGGCAGCCAGTTTTCTAGCCCAAATTCCTACTCTTGTTTACACATTCAAATCAGACTCCTAAGGCTTTTTGGACTCAAGATGTCCTAACCCTAGAACAACTATTTTAAATAGAAGCAGAAAACATCAAGAGGGGGATCAATCTTTTTACAGAGCTTTTTAGGAGTTTTAAAGAGTGATCACTTCTGCACTCTCTTCAATCACCTTGAGGAGAAGAATATCAGTATCAAGGAGGAGTTTTTCAGCTGAAGTTCCACAAAATCAAAGCTACAAACCCTCTTTGGTTCTTTCATTCTATCTCCTTAAATGGATTTTTATTGTTCTTTACTTCATTTTTATTATGTTTGCTGAACTCACCATGAGTGAGTAGTTTTCATATTCTGGAATTGGGAGAGTAACCTTGTAATCATTATTATGGATAAACATTAAGTTTTATTTATTGGATTTGACAATTGTTTCTTGATTTAATTTCTTGTGATTTTAATGCATGCTATGTGTTGGTACCCACTTAGTATTGATTATAGATATTAATTGAAGGATTGAAAGGTGAGGATTAATGTTAGAAAATCAAGATTTTGAACCTAGGAATTTTGACCTAGACATAGGCTGATTACCTTTATGGAATTTCAAAATTGGTCAAAGCCCTTAAAGGGTTTTAATTAATTTGATCGCCATGAAAATCGGGTTTAAGTTAATCAAAATAAACCCTAGGTGCCTTGAGAGAGGACTTAGGATACCTTAGGATTAATTTCCATCAAGGCAATTAAACAAGATAAACAAGATACCTTAGGATTCTCAATCCAGTAAATAAACATGATAACATCCCTAGTAAGATTCAAGTTTGAAATATTAATTCTGGAATTGTTTCAAAATAGATTATTTCATTTTAAGTTTATCATTTTAGTGTTTAAAATAAACAACTTTCATTCTCTCATTATCCGATAGCCTAAATAGTCAAAATCATTGTGTAGCTTGGTAGTTACTAATTAAATTCCTCGTGGAAATGATACTTTACTCATCACTTTATTACTTGTTAGCGATCCGTGCACTTACGGTGATTGTAAAACTAGCAAACAAGTTTTTGGCGCCATTGCTGAGGAATTTAACTTTAGTAATATTGAGCGATAGGCAATTTAGCTGATTTAGACAATTATATTTATTATTTAATTTTATTTGATTTGTTCTATTTCTTTTCTTTTCTCTCAGGTGCCTGACCTGATATATGACCAAAACAAGGCTAGAAGAAGAAATCTTGGACTGTGATCCCGAAATAGATAGAACTCTGAGAGCCATCAAGAGGGAAAGGAAACATCAAGAGCATGATCAAGAAAATCCTGAAATTCCAACCATGGCCAAAAATAATAATAGGCCAAGACTCTTAAGAGACTATAGAGCTCCATCTATCTAAGGATTTCAGCCCACTATCACAAGACCTACAGTGGAAGCTAACAACTTTGAGTTAAAACCAGCATGACGTCAAATGATTCAACAAACCCAATTTGGAGGTTCACCAACAGAAGATCAACACTATCACCTCCAGCGCTTTCTTGCCCTATGTGACACGTTTAAGATGAATGGAGTGTCTGATCAAGCCATAAGACTCAGAGCATTCCCATTCTCCCTTCGAGACAGAGCAAGGAAGTGGTTACTTTCTCAACCAGCTGGAACGTTCACCACTTGGGAAAACCTCTCATAAGCTTTTCTAGCAAGGTATTTTCCACCTGCAAAGATTGCAAGACTGAGGCTTGAGCTCAACACCTTCAGACAAAAGGAAGGTGAATCACTCTATGACGCATGGGAAAGATATAAGGACCTGCAGAGGGACTGTCCACACCATGGCATAGAGGATTGGCTACTAGTGCAAAATTTCTGTAATGGGTTATTACCCTCTACAAGGAGCACAGAAGATTCAGCTGCAGAAGGTGACTTAATAGAGAAAATAGTGACACAAGCACTTGAACTTCTAGGGAGGGTCGCATATCATATTTATGAGTGGTCAAATGAAAGAGTAACCGCAAGGAGAACAACAGGGGTCCTAGAAGTGGATGCCCTAAGCATGATAAATGCTCAATTTGATCAGCTCATAAAGAGACTCGATAGAATGTAAGCCAATGCAGTTGGTACAAGCAACCAGCATTACGATGACTATGGAGGAGGATATACAATCTCAGAATTCAACAGCTTCAATGAACCTCCCATAGAACAGATGAACTATGTGAATAATAGAGGAAACTTCAACCAGAGGCAGCCCAACAATCCATATTCAAACACTTACAACCCTGGATGGAGGAACCACCCAAATTTCTCATGGTCCAATTAGCATAATCAACCAATAAAAAAACAATAAGAGTACAAACCACCAGCACCCCCCTGGATTTTAGAACAGAGGCTAAAACTTTGCACAGCCACTGCCGCCTCCTCAACCTTAGCAATCTGAACTGAAGATGACCATGGAATCCATGATGGAAGGTTTCCTAGCAGCTCAACAATAAAAGAATGAATTGATTAAATAGCTGACTTCAAGAATGGACTAACTTGCTACCCATAACAAGATGCTAGAGAATCAAATTGCTTAGCAAGCAAGTTCTTCAAATAAGGCTACTGGTAAACTGCCTAGTCAACTAAAGATGAACCCAAGGGCGCATTGTAAGGTAGTTACATTGAGGAGTGGGAGAACTCTAGTACAACCAGAGGAAGAACCGACATAGGAAACCTTAGAAAAATCTGAAAGCCAAGCATAGAAAAAAGAGGAAGAAGCCAAGAAAGATCAGGAAGAGGAAGCAAGGAAGAAAAAGAAGTTACCGAAGCCATACTAGCCTCCCCTACCTTTTCCTCAGAGATTTCAAATAGCCAAATTGGACAAGCAGTTTAAGAAGTTCTTAGAAGTTTTACAGAAACTTTATATCAACATTCCTTTCACTGAAGCACTCTTTTAGATGCCATCCTATGCCAAATTTCTTAAGGAAATTCTGTCTAATAAAAGAAAACTGGAAGACTATGAGACAGTTGCTCTAACAGAGGAATGTAGTGCCATACTGCAAAACAAACTGCCTCCAAAGTTAAAAGATCTTGGAAGCTTCTCCATACCTTGCCTCATTGGCAAAAAGAAAATAGACAAGGCCCTCTGCGGTCTTGGGGCAAGTATGAGTTTAATGCCTCTATCAATATGCCAAAAGCTGGAGATCGGAGAACTGAAGCCCACGACAATTTCACTGCAATTGGCTGATCAATCTGTTAAATATCTTATGGGCATACTTGAGAACATCCCCATCAAAGTGGGCGAATTCTTCATTCCAGTAGACTTTGTTGTCCTTGAGATGGAAGAAGATGTTCAGATCCCTATCATCTTGGGAAGACCATTCTTGGCATCCATTGGAGCAATCATAGATGTAAAAAATGGGCGACTAACCTTCAAGGTAGGAGAAGAAGAAGTGGAATTTAACTTGTTCGACACAATGAAACACAAATTCAAACCTAACGAATGCTTCAAGGTTAACATAATTGACAAACAAGTTAAAGAGGAATTTCATAAGATATATCTTAAAGATCCTCTTGAAGCATGCATTCTGCACAACTACACAGCAAATAATGAAAACATAGAAATAGCAGCTTGTGCACAACAATTAGTAGCTCATCCACCGCTGTCCTTAGCTCAAGCTTCCGAGATGGAGAAGTTGAAGGAGGAACAAACCAAAAGCAAACCAAAGAGCACCACTGAACAGGTAGAACTGAAACCTCTCCCCTCCTCACTAAGGTACGCATTTCTGGACTCAAACTATAAATATCCTGTTATAATCAATGATAGCCTATTTAAGATAGAAGAGGAAAAATTGCTAAGAGAACTTAGGACCCATAACAAGGCCATAGGGTATAAAATAGAAGACCTGAAAGGGATTAACCCCTCGATTTGCATGCATAGGATACCTATGAAAAAAAATAGTAAACCCACTGTCGAGCACCAAAGAAGACTTAACCCAAACATGAAAGAAGCAGTCAAGAAATAAATTTTGAAACTATTAGATGCAGGTATCATATACCCAATTTCTGATAGTAAATGGGTTAGTCCAGTACATTGAGTTCCTAATAAGGGTGGGACAACTATTATCCAAAATGCAAACAATGAACTGATCCCTACTAGGGTAGTCACTGGTTGGCGAATGTGCATAGATTATAGGAAATTGAACAGTGCCACCAAAAAAGACCATTTTCCTCTCCTTTTTATTGAACAAATGTTAGAGAGGTTAGCGAAACACTCTTACTTCTATTATCTAGATGGGTACTCGGGATTCTTTCAAATTCTTATTCACCTAGAAGACCAAGAAAAGACCACATTCACATGCCCTTATGGAACATTTGCATATAAAAGGATGCCCTTTGGTCTTTGTAATACCCCTGCCACTTTCTAAAGATGCATCATGGCTATTTTTTCTGATTATATTGAAAATATCATTGAATTTTTTATGGATGATTTTTCTGTCTATGGAACTACTTTTGATGATTCCCTAGTTAATTTATCTAAGGTGTTGCAAAGATGTGAAGAATCAAACCTGGTCCTAAAATGGGAAAAATGCCATCTCATGGTAAGGGAAGGTATAGTTCTAGGACATTTAATATCAGAAAGAGGAATTGAGGCTGATAAGGCAAAAATTGAGATCATTGAAAACATGCCACCACCAACATCAATTAAGGGAGTGCGAAGCTTTTTGGGACATGTAGGGTTTTACAGAAGATTCATTAAAGATTTTTCCAAAATAGCTAAGCCACTTACCAACCTGTTAAGTCAAGATGTTCCCTTTAATTTTGATGAAAATTGCCTTGTCTCTTTTAACAGGATCAAAGAAGCCCTAATCTCAGCACCAATAATGCAGCCACCAGATTGGGAGCTACAATTCGAGGTGATGTGTGATGCGAGTAACTTTGTAGTTGCAGCGGTGCTCGGGCAAAGAAAAGATAAAAGCTCTATGCCATTTATTATGCCAGCAAGACACTCGATGATGTGCAAATCAATTATGCCACGACAGAGAAGGAATTCCTAGCAGTGGTGTTTGTAATGGACAAATTCAGATCCTACTTAATTAGGTCAAAAGTCATTGTATTAACAGATCATGCTGCCATCTGGTACCTTTTGAACAAGAAAGAGGCAAAACCAAGGCTGATTCGATGGATTTTACTCCTGCAAGAATTTGACCTTGAAATCAATGACAAAAAAGGATCCGAAAGTATAGTAGCTTACCACCTCTCCAGACTAAAATTAGAGTACACAGGGGACTTCGAGGATTTGCTAATTGATGATTCATTTCCTGATGAACAATTACTAGCATTCTCCTAAGCTCCATGGTATGCTGACTTTGTTAATTTTCTTGTATGCAGGGTATTGCCTCCAAACATAACTTATCAGCAAAAGAAGAAATTTCTGCATGATGTGCGATTCTACACATGGGAGGAACCTCTGCTGTACAAGAGATGCAATGATGGGCTGATAAGAAGATGCATGCTGAAAGAGGAAATAGAGAGCATTCTACAACACTGCCACTCATTATTATATGGGGGACACTTTGGCACCTCAAAAACAACAGCCAAGATCTTGCAAGCAGGGCTTTACTGGCCACATTTGTTTCAGGTTATGAGATCCTTTGTGCTAGCTTGTGATCAATGCCAAAGAACAGGTAACACTTCAAGAAGGAATGAAATGCCACTGCATGGTATACTTGAGGTAGAATTATTTAACGTATGGGGGATAGACTTCATGGGCCCATTCCCTTCTTCCCATGGAAGCAAGTATATTTTGGTTGGTGTTGATTATGTATCAAAATTAGTAGAAGCAATAGCCACACCAACCAATGATGCCAGAGTGGTCACAAGGTTCCTTAAGAAGAATATATTCACAAGATTTGGCACACCACGAGCAATAATCAACGATGGGGGAAGTCATTTCTACAACCAACAATTCGAATCACTATTGAATAAGTATGGAGTGACTCACAAGGTGGCCATACCTTATCATCCTCAAACCAGCGGCCAAGTAGAAATCTCAAACAGGGAACTGAAGCGGATTCTAGAGAAAACTGTAAACCGATCAAGGAAGGACTGGTGCATGAAGTTAGATAATGCACTGTGGGCATACTGCACTGCATATAAAACCCCAATTGGCACAACACCTTCCAACCGGTTTATGGAAAATCATGCCATCTCCCTGTAAAACTTAAGCATGAAGTTTACTGGTCAATTCAGATCCTAAACTTTGACCTCAAAGCTGCTGGTGAAAAAAGGCTCCTACAACTAAATGAGTTGGAAGAAATCTGACATGATGCATATGAAAATGCCAGGATCTTCAAAGCCAAAACCAAAAGATGGCATGACAGGCGCATAGCAAGAAAAGAAATAAACGAAGGAGACCTTGTCCTATTATTCAACTCTAGATTGAAACTCTTTCCAGGGAAGCTAAAATCAAGATGGTTTGGACCTTTTAAGGTAACCCAAGTTTTCCCACATGGAGCAGTAAAACTGTGGAGCGAAACCTCAAGAGCATTTAAAGTCAATGGGTAGAGGCTAAAGCCTTACTTTCAAGGAGAACCCATAGAGAAGGGAGTCAATTGCACCTTCGAAAACCCTCCTAACAGACCATGAAAGATGAAAGCAAAGTCCAGCTAAAGACTATAAACAAGCACCTTTTGGGAGGTAACCCAAAATTTCTAATTTTTTTCCCTTTCTTTCTTATTTTAATTTTGTTAATATTTGTTCACATTTTCATTTTGTAGGACCTTCTGGAAAAGCAAGGAGCTCGAAGCAAGAGAGGAGAGGAATCATCAAGTCAAAACCACACAAGAGAAAATTGAACAAAACCAGCTAAGTAGCTCTATTGCTAACCTTTACATCCATTTTATGCATTGTGGTGAGAAAAATTTTTCATAAGGAAAAAAATGCAGAATCAGAAAATTACACGGGTCGTGTATAGGTTTCACACGCCCCGTGTAACTTTCTGGTAGTCTGCAAAACTCTTACAAATTTTAACTCTGAGGGTGATAGAAAGTTATACGGGTCCCTTTTGTAATTTACACGGGTCGTGTAATGTTGCTAGCAGAATAACTTGAGGACAGAAAGTTACACGGGTCCCCTTTGTAATTTACACGGGCCGTGTAACATGTTCAGCAAAGCAACTCGAGAGTCAGTAAGTTACATGGGTCCCAGAGCTCATTTACACGGGCCATGTACTATGAAATAACTTGAAATTTTCTAGCAGAAACTTATACGGCTCTACATGTCAGGACCCGTGTAGTGATACACGACCCATGTATCATGTCACAGACGCGACTCCTGGGGTGCAAAAAGCACGAAACGAAGAGTCTAAACGACTCTTCAAATACACCCCTCTCCTTGAAACTGTTCATAAAGATAAAACCCTCCATCACTACCTCTCCTACCCTATAAAAACCTCTTAACTCTTCTCCCTTCACCAAACCCTAGTTTTCTCTTTCCCAAAACTGATCAATGGCTCCTGCAAAATGATCTGCACAAAGAATGGGGTCTTCCTCGAGGCAAGGAGGAGAATCCTCACCTTTTCCCCCTCAACTGTGACACCCTTTACCCGTCTACAGTGTAGCCGAGCAAGTTATGCCACTCAGTGTGCCGGAACACCAATTCATGTTTCAATTACAATTTATCCCTTTTTATTCATTTATTTATAATTTTTAATAAATTTGAATTTTTCCGCAAATTTTATAGAAAATCCAGCAGAGTACCGGCTGTAAATTGGAAAAATAATTCTTTTGAACCTGTTTAAAAACACTTCCAATATAATTTCTAAATCCAAACTCCATTATACACATTTCAAATCAATCTCAAAATCTCAATCTCAAATCACAACACTATTTTCAGAAATTTTTCTTTTCAGTTCACATCATCACTAGAAGCTCATTCATAAATATTTCTCAACATTTCATTTATCAACATACATTATACAGAAAATTTCAATAATATGAAATTTCATATATTTACATTAATACATAATTACAAGAGTTTATAGTTACAATCCAAACTAATACAAAATGCAAAATACAAAAGGGCCACCCATAATCCTAATGTCCTACCATATGCACTGCAGATGTGAGGTGACTCTAGACTCCGGATGCAGCTCTGAAGGCTCACCCTGTCTGATGTCTGCTGGACTCTCCAGCTAGGTCTTCAGTACCTGCGCGTGGCAAAAGCGACCCGCTAAGTAATTATGCTTAGTGGTGACAATATAAAATAAAATAAAATAAAGTAACTAAAATAAAATAATCTGCAGAATGGGTGTTTATGTTTTTTAGTAGAGTTAATTTCTAATGTTATTTGCAGTATTATCCGTTTAAAATTTTGTAAGGTTTATTATCATTGCCCGAGTAAACCATACTAGTTGATTGGACTGGATAAACGGGTAAACTAGCACTAGGTACTAAGTACCTCGGACCATCACACCATTGGTCACATTGTGTCTCCTGGTGTGCAACATAACAGCTAATAAGCTGTAATAATCATCAGGGATAAAACCCGAGTGTAACAACTCAAATAACATAGCCAAAGGCTATTATGTCACAGAATGGCTTGGGAAGCCATGAAACACAGAATGGCATAAAGTCATATGCAGTACTGCTATAACACTATTGGTATGCTAACCTATCCAAACCAATCTTACTAGGTATACTAGGGCATTTTACACTTTTAAGTTTCATAATTTTTGAAATTCAAGTTTTAGGGTTACTATTCCATTCATTAGTCAATAAAAATGTTGACTTTTGCATAAGCAATAGGTACATTAGTTTTAATACTCCCAATATACCACATTTTACATTTTAAACTTATTGGTATTGATTGCCAATACCATTTCTAAACTTAATGTTAATTGGACAGAATTTTCAGTTTTCATGCTTTATCTTTACTGTTCCATTAGTCATTCTTACAGTGGGAATTTGGCAAAATGATCAACATGAAAGTTGTTCCTTATTTTATCTAGTTGCATTTTCTTTTTTTAATCACTCCATTTGGAGTTTTTTTATCTCAAGTTATGGCCCAAAAACCACAAATAGCCGGACTGAAATTTTTTCAGAATTTCTGGACTGACCAAATCTACAGTACATGAAACAATGATTGCAACTCAATTTTTGAATATGTTCTAGTCATAATTTGGGTTAGGTTTCTACATGAAAGTTGTTGTCTATATCTCAGCTTATTGGTGGTAAAATTTCAGGTCAATTGGACCTTTCTACACTGAGTTATGGCCAAATGACCAAACACTGTTCATTTGGTCATTTTGCCCAGGCAGAATGCAGGTCACCCAGATTAGGCAAACTTTTGGTCAACTTGGTTTGGTTTTCTGGGCATGATTTCTTCACCAAAGTTGTGCCATTATCTGTCTATTTTCATGTCCAATTGGCCTTGCACCAATTGAACCTCTACAATTCAAGTTATAGCTACCCAAACCTATTGGACTCATGCCCATTCCTGCAGGTCACCAAGGGCAGCCACACCAAACTCAAATCCCACTACACAATTCACTCCATTTTTTATTCAAACAGAACCAAATGGTCACTAATTGACCATTAAAACCTATTTTCATCATCACATGGTCAAGGTCTCATTTTCCACCCCAAACCCTAACTCAAATATCACAAACTATGCATTATCATGGCATTTCATGACTCCACTTACAAGATACATATTAAGGGCAGCCATACTAGCATGTTAACTCCATAAAACTCATCACAAGCATACCCTAACCAAGGCTGCCGAAAATAAGGGATGGCATACAAATGGTATTCAACAAATTTCCTTTGCAATTTACACTCATACATAGTCCTTAACATGAATTTGAGGTGAAAACTAAAGTTCGGTCACTAACCTCTATGGATTGAAGTTTCCCCACTTGCTAGGGTTCTTGTTTTCCTTTTCTTTTTGCTCCCAAAAGAATCTCCAAGGTGTAAGAACACTTTTTTGTGTTGGGAGCATAGGATTTAGTGGGGTAGAAACTAGGGAGATCAAGCTTTGAAAAGCTTGTTTATTGTTAGCTATGGAGGAGGGTCACGGCAAGGAGAAAATAAGGAAGAAGAAGTTCTGATTTTTTTCATTTTTCCAGCCCATTTGTCTCTTGTAAATAAGTTTATGCCATGTGTCAACATTGGGTTGGTTGGGAGAATCTTAATGACATCATTATGATGTCATAATGCCATTTTCTTTCATTTTCTCTCCTTTTCTTATCTATTTAATTGCAATTAAATTTTTAAAAACATTTATTCATATTTTATGTTACATAAATTATTTATTTAACTGGACAAGTTGGCCAAAAATCATCTCTGAAGATGAAATGACCAAAATACCCTCCGTTTAGCTTAACTAGCCAAAATTATCTGTACTGATTGAAAAATTTTTCTAAGCATTTTCTTGGCATTCTAATGCCATAAAAACCTCAATGACCCTTCTCTGGAGTCCTAAAAATTATTTTATAATTTTTTCCCCGGGTTTAGGGCTCCTAGTTGCAAGAACCGCAACTTCTCACTAGGTTACCCATCACTAGGGCACCGGCTCATTTAACTTGGTTGTATTTTATTTCTAAAATTTTTTCTAAATTTTTCTTATTAATATTTGAGTTAATTATGGTTCCTCACTTTAGTTTAAATATTTTTCTGGACGTTCTAGCTGTTCGGACCGACACTGGTCACCGAAACAGTAGACTGTATGGACTAGCTAAAGTGAGGATGTTACAACTCTTTCCCTCTAATAAAAATTTTATCCTCGAAATTTACCTGATGCAAACAATTGAGGAAACTATTGCTTCATTGTCTCTTCACTTTCTCAAGTTGCTTCTTCAGTGTTGTGGTGCCTCCAAAGCACTTTCACCAGTGGAATTTGTTTATTTCTAAGTTCCTTCACTTCCCGAGCTAGGATTTGTATAGGTTCTTCTATATATGTCAAGTCCGGTTAGATTTCAATCTCTTCCATGGAAATGACATGTGAAGGGTCTGAGCGATATCTCCTCAGCATAGAAACAAGGAATACATTATGAGTTTTATCCAGTTCTGGTGGTAAGGCTAGCCGATAGGCCACTGGTCCCACACGTTCAATGACTTCATATGGGCCAATGAACCTAGGGCTTTACTTACCCTTTTTCCCAAACCTCAGTACTTTCTTCCACGGTGAGACTTTCAGAAACACTTTATCGCCAACTGCATACTCTATCTCTTTTCTCTTCAAGTCGGCATAAGATTTCTGTCTATCTGAGGTAACCTTCAAGTTAGCTTTGATTATCTTCACTTTTTCCTCAGTCTATTTCACCAGGTTTGGTCCTACCAGCTTATCTTCGCCCAATTCAGTCCAACACACTGGGGCTCTACATTTCCTCCCATATAGTGCTTTATACAGAGTCATTTGAATGCTAGCTTGGTAGCTATTGTTATATGCTAATTCTGCCAGTGGGAGGTATCTATCCCAACTCCCCTCAAACTCAATGACATAACTCCTTAGCATATCCTCTAGGAACTATCACATAATTCACATTGTTACAATCATTTCAATTTATTAATTGCGAAATTTCAATTAGTTCTTAGGTTTACCTGGATTACTCATTCTGACTGTCCATTCGTCTGAGGATGAAAAGCCGTGCTAAAACGGAGTTGTGTACCCAAGGCTTCTGCAACTTTTTCCAGAATCTCAATGTAAACCTTGGGTATCAGTCAGATATAATAGAAAGTGGGATTCCATACAGTCTAACGATCTCACTGATACACAATTCTGCTAGCTTCTCCAGTAAGTAGTCAGTCCTAACTGGCAGAAAATGTGCTGACTTCGTCAATCTATCCACTATCACCCATGCTGCATCATGCTTCTTCTGGGTGAGAGGTAAACCACTAACAAAATCCATAGTAACCCGATCCCATTTCCATTCAGGTATGCTTATAGGCTGTAGCAATCCTGATGGAACTTGATGTTCTGCCTTAACTTGCTGACATGTCAAACACTTAGTCACGTAGTTAGCTATATCCCTCTTCATACCAGGCCACCAATAATGAGGCTTCAAATCATTAAATGTAACACCCCTAAGTTCGGTAGTGCGTTCTGCTGTTCCGGTGACCAGTGCTGTCCGGACAGCTAGGATGCCTAGAACTACACTTTGACATGAGTGAGGAGACATAAAATAATGAAATACAAGAAAAGAAAATACAAGAAAAACAAAGGAAAAATAATAGCAAAGAAATGTGATCAAGTTAAACGAGCCGGGAAACCTAACGATTGGTGACCGCACTGGGAAGTCACGGCGTGGACCGTTTACTAGCCCTGGACTGCGGGGAACCCTGGAAAACATTTTTAGGACTTAAATAGACCCTTATTGAAGAATAAATATCATTAGAAAGATCAAAGAAAAATTAAATAATTAGTACAAAGAAAAGTGAGAAATCGAAAAACGGACAAAACCCGGTGATACCGAAAAATCGGGAATGCAACCCGAACAGGGGCATTATGGTCATTGAATTGTCTTTTGACTTAAATATCCATTAAAAATAAATAATATTACACTTAGAAAATAAAATGAAAAAATAGTTTAGTGGTTTCTAATGCAAATAGCTAAAATCATGGGTTAATGTGGAATAAATGAACAATTAGCTTATTATATGATTATTTGGAGTTAGTGGACCATTAATGGATTAATTAAACACTAAATGGGGCTGATGTAAGTCCACTAACCAGCTGAAATTCATCTTCCTCAAGGTTCTCTCAACATTGCCGAATTGAAGGTGAGAGGAAACCTCCATTAGCGTTTCATACAAGCTCATCTAATCCTTCCATTTCAACTCCAATCCCTTAAGTGACTTCATGAAAGTTTGTCTACACATCATAAGGAAGAGTTTGATACCAATTTTAAGAAGTTTAATCAAGGTTTGGCAAGTTTCAACCATAAGGTAAGTTAGTATTTTTGAAGATAGCTTTGTTAAGTTTTGTGTACATGTTATGGGTGTTGGTTTTGTGAAGGAAATTTTTAAGTTTGAAGAGTATTGAGATATCCATTTTTGGACAACCATGTAATCATGTATTGATGAAGTATTTGTACATATAATTGATGAGAATTATGTTGGTTGTGATGATTTAATAACCTAGTGAATTACTTCATATTTATATGGTGATTTTTGGCACTTGGATGGGAATTGATGAATTGTAGGACAATTTGGTGTTGAAGAAGATTTTTGGCAGCTTGGGGACACTTGAATAAATGTATGTATTCATGGAAGTGTTGGCAGAATATTGACATAGAAGGATTGATGGATATGTATATGAACTTGTTGTGTAAAGAGTATGTAAAAACTAGTAATGTTTATGTGTATGTGTAATGGTATTTGAACTTTGGGAATTAGAGTTATATTGGTGTGTTGAGGATAATTGCAATCTGCCCAAAATGATGTTAATGTAAAGGGGAATGTGTTTTTGGTAATGTACCAAAACAGATTTGGTAGGGAAGTAAACATATTGCAAGGTAAATGTGTGTAATTGATGTGTGTTAAGCAAAATAACTAAGGGCAGTATACATTTTAGCCAATAAGTTTAAATGTGTAACCTCAATTGGTATGAAACCAATTGGAGGTGAAACTAGGCACAAAATTTGCCAACTTTCATTGAGAAAACATACCAAAATTTTGCTTGCAAGGTGACCTAAGAAAATGACCAATTCGGATTAGGTGCAATTAGGACCTGAAAAATGACCAATTGGGCAGCAGTGAGTGTTTAGGCCATAACTCACTCAAAACAGGTCCAATTGACCTGAAATTTTAACCATGAATAGTTAAGACCCATACCTACAAGTCTTATGAAGACACAAAAACCCAGAAATGACCAGAAGCAAGTCAAAAAGCTTGCACAAGTTCGGGTCCAAAAACTGGCCGAACCAAAGTTGACCAAATTGACCTAAAATTGACCTAATTTGATGCCATTTGACCAGCAATAGTGTAATGACCATAACTTGGTCTACTTAACTCGGATTGACCTGAAATTTTGCCCCGCGTGCAATAAGACATAGATCTACAAGTTTTTAGTTTCGACCGAAATTCGAAAACCGAGGGAACTAGATCGTCCGGCTAGGTCAAACTAGTATCCCGAAATCCAGCAATTTGCAATGAAATGCAAGAAAACGCAATATACATAGAATTGAGTTTGGTAACACATACCAACCCTAAAACCCTATCGAATGTGACATATTAAGGACACCAAAACCTAATTTACCTAAAACGCATCGAGGGTCGGTATATTAGGTGATTAAGCAAATAAAGGTATTCAGTGAATTGTTTATCGAACATTATCGTTAGAGGCAAATTAATTTAGCACTGAAACACTTCAAATTGTGTTTCTCAGTTAACAAGGACTCAGCAAAAGGGAAAGAAATACTGAGTCAAGACCAAGAGACAAATATCAGAGGTTTGTGCACAACAACTATTTCTTTTGAATTATTTTCAATCGAAGTAAATATTGAATATTTGTATATTATTGTTTTAAATTGTGGAAATGTATTTGAATGAATATTTATTGCTTGAAAAGCATTGTAAATGATTTGAAACTGTGAGAAATTGTTTGAATGACATTGATGGATACTTATTGATTTAAAAGCATTGGAAATGGTTTGAAACCACAGCTATCATGTATATTGATTGTATTCCTCATTAGCTTGTCTAGTGGGACGAATTGAATTCCCTCTCTGGCTGAAGTGTTGAGGTGTGTGCCTTAACTACCTAGCTAGCTATGTTATTCCTCATTAGTCATCGACTTTTGGGACGAATTGAATACCTCATTAGCCATTGGCTTTTGGGACGAATTGAACTATGGATCATGATTAAGCTGTGTGTAATTTATTGATATGTATTGTGAGATTGTGAAATGGATTTAAACTCTCATTGACATATACTGTCTTTTGAATTCAAACATGATCTAACTTATGAAAATTATTGTGATATTGACAAATGGAGTTTAAATTCTTATGGACAATTACTGTCTTGAAATTGACTATGGTTTTAAGTATCCACTATTGATATGATTTATGAATTGTGATTTAAATTGTATTTGGTTAATGTTGTGCACCACTGAGACATTGTCTCAGCTATAGCTTTCTATTGCTGCCGCAGGTAGAGAGACAGATAGGGCAGCAGACTAGGCTGCATATACCTCCAGCAAGAGATTTTTGGGTATAGTGAGTATACCATATTTGGCATTTTGTACTGTAATGTATGACACTGTATGTACATTTTGTTTTTGGTTTTGAGCAGTTGTAAATTCAAATTGTACCTTGAAGTTGTAAATTAATTATGAGTTATTTGACCTGTGAAAATTGTATTATATTTCCTTATCTCAGACTTTGAAAAATTTCTATGGAATTGAGTTGATAAATTGTTGTGTTGAGAAATGTATTGGAGTTGAGATTTGGAAAATTATTGAAGTGTCTTTTACAGGTTTTCTGAAGAACTATTTTATCCAAAATACAGATGGCACTCTGCCAAAATTTTTACAGAAATTCCAAATAAATCAAATGAGTTAATTGTTTCACTTCAGTTCACCAAAGTTTTTAATACCTGTAAATAGTGCTCGCCACTGTAAAATAAGTAAGAAAATTTTTTAAAATCCCTTGTAGTGTATTTAATGGGTTATCAGTAGACAGAGTTGGTAATTCATTAGGTATACTACGGGATCATGTTATGCCTTACAGAGGGGTAGGGTGTGACATTAAACATTTTTGTGCTTCCCGAGTGCATAGCATAAACACTAGTGTGTCCTTCTTTCAAAATACTAGTCTTCAATTCCCCATCATCTGGTACACACACTCTTCCTCTGTAGTACAGACACCCATCTGTTCTCACCTCATATTCAGTTTCCTTTCCCTCTGGAATTTTACCCATAATGGCTATTAATTTTTCATCTGCCCTCTGTCCATCTTGTATCTACTGTAGCAGGGTTGGCCTCACTTGCAACTCAGCCAAAATAGCTCCATCTTGAGCTAAGGACAGACAGGTATTTAGTGATCTTAAAGCTGTGATGGACTTTCTGCTTAAGCAACTACATTTACCTTCCTAGGATGATAATCTATCACACAATCATAGTCCTTTAGGAACTCAATCCATTGCCTCTGTCTAAGATTGAGCTCCTTCTGGGTTGACAAATATTTTAGACTCTTGTGTCTGTATAGATGTAGCATTTTTCACCATATAAATAATGCCTCCATATCTTCAATGCATAATTGCTGCTAACTCCAAGTCATGAGCAGGGTAGTTTTGTTCATGTGGCCTTAACTACCTAGAAGCATAGGCAACAACTTTCCCCTCTTGCATCAATGCACACCCTAGCCCATTATGTGAGGCATCACTGTAGACCACAAAGTCTTTGTGACACCCCTTACCCGTCTACAGTGTAGCCGAGCAAGATATGCCACGCAGTGTATCGGAACACCCTATTTTAATTCAATCATTTTTTTTTCCTAATTTATTATTATTTATTTATTTTCATAGTTATGAAGTAAAATTTATGAAATATAATTCATTTAAGTCATTTATTGATCCGGCAGAGTATCGGCTAAAAATGGGGAAAACAATTCTTCGGAACCTGTGAAAAACACTTCCAAAATTTTCAACCAATCCCAAACTCCATTTCATCATCAAAATCTCAATATTTTTCAACAACATTTCCATTTCTCAATCATTAATTTCTCATAGTATTCATATACAAGTAATAAATAAATACTAAATTTTCCATTCATAAACACAATTTCCACTATTTACATTAACATCAAAATACATTACATAAATCTCAATTACACATGAGAAAATAAAAGTTAGTTACAAAATACCAAAATGAAACGTAGTGTTCTACCAATGCATTGAAGATGGTAAGGTGACACAGACACTATGCAGAGTTGCAGATGGTCTCACCCAGTCTGTGGTCTACTGGGCTTTCGGTCGGTCTCTTCAGAACCTACGCGTGGCAAAAAGCAACGCGCTAAGCAATAATGCTTAGTGGTGCCAATAATAAAATAAAAAGAAATAACAAAAAGTAAATATGCAGTGCATGTTCTGATGTTTTATGTAGACCATTTTTCGATCATTATTGGTAATCTTATTTATAATGTACTTGTTATATTCATAATTTCATTAAATTTATCCACTTTCATTTTTGGTTGCCCAAGTAACCAATACTGGATGACTGGACTAGATAAACGGATAAACTAGCACTGGGTATCAAGTACCTCGGGCCGTCACACCATTGGTCACATATGTATCTCCCGGTGTGCAACAGAACAGTTAATAAGCTGTAATAACATTAGGCACAAGGCCAAGTCTCAACACAATGTCAGAATGGCTAATAGCCATGAAATCACAGAATGGCATAATGCCATGTGCAGTACTGCTAACTGAACCCTATTGGCATGCCAACCTATCCAAACCAATCTTGCTAGGTGTACTAGGGCATGTTACACTTTTAAATTTTCCAATTCTTGAAATTTAAGTTTAGGTGTTACTATTCATTTCATTAGTCAACTAAAATGTTGACTTTTGCATTGACAATAGGTATATTAGTATAAATATCGTCAACATACCACATTTTGCATTTTAAATTTGTTGGTATTGGTTGCCAATACCAATTCTAAGCTTAATGTTAATTGGACAGAATTTTTTAGTTTTCAAGCTTTGGGTTTACTGTTCCATTGGTCATTTTTGCAGTGGGAATTTGGCAAAATGATCAACATGAAAGTTGTTCCTTATTTTGTCTAGTTGAATTTCTTTTTTTGAATCACTCCATTTGGAGTTTTGTAGCTCAAGTTATGGCCCAATAACCACAACTGGCCGGATTGAAAGTTTGTCCAGAATTTCTGGACTGACCAAATCTATAGTGTTATGAACAGTGACTGCAACTCACTTTTTGATTATGTTCTGGTCATAATTTGGGTTAGGTTTCTTCATGAAAGTTGTTGGTCTATATCTCAGCTTGTTTCTGGTAAAATTCCAAGTCAATTGGACCTTTCTACACTGAGTTATGGCTAAATGACGAAATACCGTTCATTTGGTCATTTTGCCCAGGCAGACTGCAGGTCACCTGGATTAGGGCAAGCTTTTGGTCTACTTGGTTTGGTTTTATGGCATGCTTTCTTCACCAAAGTTGTGCCATTATGTGTCTAGTTTCATGTCCAATTGGCCTTGCACCAATTGAACCTCTATAATTCAAGTTATTGCTGCCCAAACCTGCTGGACTCATGCCCAGCCCTGCAGGTCACTAAGGGCAGCCTAGCCAAACTCAAATCCCAAGCTACAATCACTTCAATTCTTCATTGTACACAGCCAAATGGTCACTAATTGACCATTTAAACTTTCATTCACCAACACATGAACAAGATCCAAGTTTTTGTGTCCAAACCCTAGCTCAAATTCAAGGTTCACACAACACATGTCAATTAGGCATACTAATCCATTTCAAATTTATGTCCACACATCAACACCATTTCTAAGCCATTTTAAATCCATCAAAACCATCAACATTATCCCTTCCTTAGGGCTGCCAAATTCCATGGTGTACATACACATAAGTTTTATTTCATTTGACTTACAATTTCATACTCATTTTAAGTCCCTAACATGGAATAAAGAGAGAAATATGCATAAATAAGCACTAAACTCTTGTAGCTCAAATCCAAGCCAACCATGACTTTAATTTTTCTTTACTTTCTTACTCTTTCTTGGCTGCCAAACAATTCTCCTTAGTGTGGGTATAATTTTTAGTGAAGGGAGGATAAAGTTTTGAGGTGAATTTAAGTGGGAAATGAAGCTTAAGGGAGCTTTAGTGGTGAAAAGGGTTTGGGAATGAGAAGGCTGCCAAAATTTTGAGGAAGAAGAGCAGAAAATTTTTTCAATTTTCAACTCTTTTTTGTCCTTTTTAATTGATTTAAAGGTGCTTATTAAAAGATGATTGGTGGAGCTCTTTTTAAAGACATCATATGATGTCATAATTAAGTATTTTCTTTCATTTTCTTTTCTTCTTTTCTCTACTCATTTTCAATTCAATTTTTAGCAATATTTATTCACATTTTATGTTATAATAATTATTTACTTAACTGGACAAGTCAGCCAAAAATCACCTCTGAAGGCGAAATGACCAAAATGCCCTCCGTTTGGCTTAACAGACCAAAATTGTCTATACTGATTGAAAAATTTTCCTAAGTATTTTCTTGGCATTCTAATGCCATAGAAACCCTCAATGACCCTTCTCTGGAGTCTCAAAAATAATTTTATGAATTTTCTCTCGGGTCTAGGGCTCCTAGTTGCGAGAACCGCAACTTCCCACTAGGTTACCCATCGCTAGGGCACCGGCTCATTTAACTTGATTGTATTTTATTTCTAAAATTTTTCCTAAATTTTTCTTATTAATATTTGAGTTAATTATGATTCCTCACTTTAGTTTAATTATTTTTTCGGACATTCTAGCTATTCGAACTGACACTGGTCACCGAAATAGTAGAATGTACGGAGTTGCTACAGGGAGGGTGTTACAACTCTTCCCCTCTAATTTAAATTTCGTCCTCGAAATTTACCTAATGCAAACAGTTGAGGGAACTGTTGCCTCATCGTCTTTTCACTTTCCCAAGTTGCCTCTTTGGTGTTGTGGTGCCTCCAAAGCACTTTCACCAGTGGAATCTGCTTATTTCTCAACTCTTTCACTTCCCGAGCCAGGATTCGTATGGGTTCTTCTTCATATGTCAAATCCGGTTGTACTTCAATTTCTTCCATGGAGATGACATGTGAAGGATCTGAGTGGTATCTTCTTAGCATAGATACGTGGAACACATTGTGGATCTTATCCAGCTCTGGTGGTAAAGCTAGCCTGTAGGCCACTGGACCCACATGTTCAATGATTTCATATGGGCCAATGAACCTAGGGCTTAACTTACTTTTTCTTCCAAACCTCAGTACCTTCTTCCACGGTAACACCTTCAGAAACACTTTGTCGCCAACTGTATATTCTATTTCTTTTTTCTTTTGGTCGGCATAAGATTTTTATCTGTCTGAGGCAACCTTCAAATTGGCTTTGATTAGTTTTACCTTCTCCTCAGTCTGTTTCACTAGGTCTGGCCCTACCAGTTTATCTTCACCCAATTCAGTCCAGCACACTGGAGTTCTACATTTCCTCCCATACAGTGCTTCATAAGGGGCCATTTGGATGCTAGTGTCACACCCTACCCCTCTGTAAGGCATAACATGATCCCGTAGTATACCTAATGAATTACCAACTCCGTTTACTGATAACCCATTAAATATACTACAAGGGATTTTAAAAACTTTTCTTACTTCTTTTACCGTGGTGAGCACTATTTACATGTGTTAAAAACTTTGGTGAACTGAAGTGAAACAACTAACTCATTTGATTTATTTGGAATTTCTATAAAAATTTTGGCAGAGTGCCATCTGTATTTTGGACAAAACAGTTCTTCAGAAAACCTGTAAAAAGCACTTCAATAATGTTCCAAATCTCAACTCCAATATATTTCTCAACACAACAATTTATCAACTCAATTCCATAGAAATTTTTCAAAGTCTGAGATAAGGAAATATAATCTGACTTTTACAAGTCAAAGCGACTCATAATTATTTTACAACTTCAAGGTACAATTTGAATTTACAACTGCTCAAAACCAAAAACAAAATGTACATACGATGTCATACATTCTGATTACAAAATGCAAAATCTTTGGTATACTCATTATACTGTAATCCCTCATTTGGATGTATATGCAGCCTAGTCTGCTGCCCTGTCTGTCTCTCTACCTGCGACAGCAATAAAAAGCTATCGCTGAGACAATGTCTCAGTGGTGCACAACATTAACCAAATACAAATTTAAATCACAATTCATAAATCATGTAAATAGTGGATACTTAAAACCATAGTCAAATTCAAGACAATAAAGGTCAATAAGAATTTAAACTCCATTTCTCAATATCACAATAGATTTTCATAAGTCAGATCATGTTTGAATTCAAAAGACAATATATGTCGATGAGAGTTTAAATCCAATTCACAATCTCAAATTACACATCAATAAATCACACACAGCTTAATCATGATCCATAGTTCAATTCGTCCCAAAAGCCAATGGCTAATGAGGTATTCAATTCATCCCAAAAGTCGATGACTAATGAGGAATAACATGGCTAGCTAGCAAAAATATGAGTACTCATTCAATTCGTCCTCAACAGGCATACACCTCAACACTTCAGCCAGAGAGGGAATTCAATTCGTCCCATTAGACAAGCTAATGAGGAATACAATCAATATACATGATAGCTGTGGTTTCAAACCATTTCCAATGCTTTTAAATCAATAAGTATCCATCAATGTCATTCAAACAATTTTTCACAGTTTCAAACCATTCACAATATTTTCAATCAATAAGTGTCCATCAAACACATTTTCACAATTTAAAACAATAATATACAAATAGTCAATATTTATTTCAATTGAAAATAATTCAAAAGAAACAGTTGTTGTGCACAAACCTCTGATGACTGTCTCCACTGTGCAGATTCGATATTTCCTTCCCTTTCCACTGAGTCTTTAATGGCGAAACACAATTTGAAGTGTTTTAGTGCTAAATTAAACTGTCTCTATTGATGGTGTTTGGTAAATAATGCACTGAATTCAATTATTCACTTAATCACCTAATATACCGACCCTCGTTGCGTTTTAGGTAAATTAGGTTTTAGTGTCGTTAATATGTCACATTCGATAGAGTTTTAGGTTTGGTACGTTTTACCAAAGTCATTTCCTTGTTTAGTGCATTTTAATGCAATTTGTTGGATTCCGGGACACTGGTTTGACCTAACTAGACGATCTAGTTCCCTCGGTTTTCGGGTCTCGGTCGAAACTACAAACTTGTAGATCTAGGTCTTATGGACCGCGGTGCAAAATTTTAGGTCAATCCGAGTTAAGTAGACCAAGTTATGGTCATTACACTATTGCTGGTCAAATGGTATCAATTTAGGTCAATTTTAGGTCAATTTGGTCAACTCTGGTTCGGCCAGGTTTTTGACCCGAACTTGTGCAAGTTGTTTGACTTGCTTATGGTCATTTCTGGGCTTTGGTGTCTTCATAAGACTTGTATGTATGGGTCTTAACTATTCATGGTTAAAATTTCAGGTCAATTGGACCTGTTTTGAGTGAGTTATGGCCTAAACACTCACTGCTGCCCAATTGGTCATTTTTCAGGTCCTAATTGCACCTAATCCGAATTGGTCATTTTCTTAGGTCACCTTGCAAGCAGAATTTTGGTATGTTTTCTCAATGAAAGTTGGCACATTTTGTGCCTAGTTCCACCTCCAATTGGTCTCATACCAATTGAGGTTACACATTTAAGGTTATAGGCTAAAATGTACACTGCCCTCAATATGCCTTTCACACCCCACTTCAAACACACATTTACCTTCGCAATTTGTTTACTTACCTACCAATCTGGTTTGGTACATTACCAAAAGCATTTTCTACATTACATCAACATTACTTTGGGCAGATTACCATTACCCTCAACACACCAATTATAATTCACATTTACAATTTCTAAGTACCATTACATACACACCTAACCATTACAAATTTTACATACACTTTACAATATCAATCTACATACATATCATCAATCCTTCTAGGTCAATATTCTGCCTACACTTCCTTCAATATATACATTTACTCAAGTGTTCCCAAGCTGCATAAACCTTCTTCAACATCAAAGTGCCGTCCAACTTACCAATTCCCATCCAAGTGCATAAATCACCATATAAACATGAAGTAATTCACTAGGTTACTAACTCACCGTGATCAACATTATTTCTCATCAATTATATGCATAATAAATCACTAAATGCGTGTCCCCATGGCTGTCCAAAAATGGCTATCTCAATAACTACTTAAACCTTAAAATTTCCTTCACAAAATTAACACCCATAACATGAATATAAAGTTTAACAAAGGAATTCTCAAAAGTGTAAACTTACCTTTGATTGTAACTTGCTAAACCTTCACCAAACTTCTCAAATTTGGTATCAATATCTTCCTTGTGATGTGTAGACAAAGTTTAATGAAGAACCCTAGGTGATTTGGGGTTGAAATGAGGGGATGGATCAAGCTTTACCCAAAACGGCCATGGAGGTTTTTGTGTTCTTCAATTCGGCAATATTGAGAAGACATGAGGAAGATGAGATTTCAGCTAGTTAGTGGACTTACTTCAGCCATATTTATGTTTAATTAAATCCCTAGTGGTCCACTAACTAAATTTAAATCATATTTTAAGCTAACTTTCACTTAATCCCACATTTAACCTTGATTTTAGCTATTTACTTTAGGTACCACTAAATTAATTTTTCCTTTTATTTTCTAAGTGTAATACTATTTATTTTTAATGGACATTTAGGTCAAAAGACACTTCGGGATGTCAAATGACCATAATGCCCTGTTAGATTCGTTCCTAATTTTTCGGTATTACCGGGTTTTGTCTGTTTTTCGATTTCTCACTTTTCTTTGTACTAATTATTTAATTTTTCTTTGATCTTTCTAATGATATTTATTCTTCAACAAGGGTCTATTTAAGTCCTAAAAATATTTTCGGGGTTCCCATGATCGAGGGCTAGTCAACGGTCCACGCAGTGACTTCGGTCTGATCACCATCGTTAGGTTTCATTTCGTTTAACTTGGTCACATTTCTTTGCTATCATAGTTCCATTGATTTTCGTGTACATTCTTTTCTTGTCTTTCATTAGTTTATGTCTCCTCACTCATATCGAAATGCGGTTCTAGGCATCCTAGTGTCAGGACAACACTAGTCACGGAGCGTGAGAGCACTACCGAACTTTGGGGTGTTACAATTCTCTCCCCCTTAAAATAAATTTCGTCTCGAAATTTTACACAGCATTAGTCTCTGAGCAGTGTGGGTCTGTCTCCTCATATCCTCTTCACGTTCCCAAGTTGCTTCCTGGCCTGAATGATGGTTCCACAGCACTTTAACCAGGTGTATCTGTTTGTTCCTCAGCTACTTCACCTCATATGCCAGAATTTTTATGGGTTCTTCCTCATATGAGAGGTCTGGATTTACTTCAATCTCTTCAACTGACAGTACATGAGATGGGTCAGATCTGTACCTCCTTAATATGGACACATGGAAGACACTGTGTATCCTTGCTAGCTCTGGAGGTAATGCCAACCGATATGCCAGAGGACCCACTCTTTCCGAGAATCTCATATGATCCAGGTAAACGAGGACTCGGTTCCCCTTTACGCCAAATCTCATAATCCTCTTCCAAGGAGAAACTTTGAGGAATACCTTATCACCCATCGCATACTCAATATCTCTTCTTTTCATATCAACATAGGACTTGACGGTCGATGCGACCTTGAGTCTATCTCTGATCAATCTGATCTTTTCCTCTGTCTGCTGGACAATTTCTGGCCCAATCATCTTCCTTTCACCTACTTCATCCCAACATAAAGGAGTTCTGCACTTCCTGCCATACAAAGCTTCATATGGAGGCATCCCAATGCTTGATTGATAGCTGTTGTTATAAGCAAACTCAATCAAAGGCAAGTGTGTATCCCAACTACCTTCAAACTCAATCACACAAGCCCGTAGCATATCCTCCAATATCTGAATAACCCTTTCGGACTGGCCATCCGTCTGTGGGTGGAATGCTGTGATGAAGTTCAATATAGTTCCTAGGGCTCTCTGAAGACTACCCCAGAATCTAGAAGTGAACCTAGGGTCTCTGTCAGACACAATTGATACTGGCACTCCATGCAGTTTTACAATCTCATATATGTACAATCTGGCCAATCTTTCTAGGCTATAATCCATCCGAACTGGCAAAAAGTGAGCAGACTTGGTCAATCTGTCAACTATAACCCATACTGCATCATGACTACTATGTGTCCTTGGAAGTCCTGTAACAAAATCCATAGTTATTCGTTCCCATTTCCACTCTGGTACTGACAAAGGATGTAACAAACCAGTTGGAACTTGATGTTCTGCCTTTACTTGCTGAAAAGTTAGGCATTTGGAAACGAATTCAGCTATATCTCTCTTCATACCCATCCACCAGTAATATTCTTTCAGCCCTCTGTACATTTTAATTCCACCAGGGTGCATAGCAAATGGAGACTCATGTGCTTCCTTCATAATGATTTGTCTCAATTCCACATCACTAGGAACGCACATTCTGCCCTGATGTAGCAATAAACCATCATCTCTCATAGAGAATTCAGGTTTCTTGCCCTGCTGGACTTCTTTCAGTAGCTTCTGATATTTTTCATCACTCTGTGCAGCCATTCTGATCTGATCAATCAACACTGGCTGTACATGCCATGCAACTACTGTCTGTCCCTCATCATCAACCTCTAAACTGGCATGCTGTGCTTTCAATTCATATACCATGGACAAAGGAGAAACTCTGAGACTTGCCATAGTCTTGCGACTTAAGGCGTCAGCCACCACATTTGCTTTCCCTGGCTGATAGTCTATTAAGCAATCATAGTCTTTAATGAGTTCTAACCATCTCCTCTGCCTCAAATTCAATTCCTTCTGGGTACCTAAGTACTTCAAGCTCTTGTGATCTGTGAAAATGTAGCATTTCTCTCCATACAGATAGTGTCTCCAGATCTTCAGAGCAAAAACAATAGCTGCTAACTCCAGATCATGTGTTGGGTAGTTCCTCTCATGCGGTTTCAGCTGGCGTGATGCATAAGCAATGACATTCCGATCTTGCATCAGTACACAGCCTAACCCATTGTGAGAAGCATCACTATAAACTGTGTATTCTTTACCCGGAGTAGGTAAAGTGAGAACTGGAGCTTCAGTTAAGCACCTCTTCAACTCATCAAAACTCACGACATTTATCACCCACCAAATTTTACATCTTTCCAAGCCTTGGTCAGTGGAGAAGATAACATAGAGAACCCTTTTACAAACCGACGGTAATATCCAGCTAAACCCAGAAAACTGCGAATTTCTGTGATGTTCCTGGGCGGTTTCCAATTAAGGATAGCTTCTACCTTGCTGGAATCTACCTTGATCCCTTCAGCTGACACAACATGTCCCAAAAAGGAGATTTCCTTCAGCCAAAATTCACATTTCGACAATTTGGCGTACAGCTGTTTCTCCCTTAAGGTCTGCAGTACAATCCGCAGATGTCTGTCAAGCTCTTCTGCATTCCTCGAGTATATCAAAATGTCATCAATAAACACCACCACAAATTGATCAAGATATGGTCTGAAGATAGTGTTCATCAGATCCATAAAAGCAGCTGGAGCATTTGTCAACCCGAATGGCTTTACTAGAAACTCATAGTGGCCATATCGAGTTCTGAAAGCAGTTTTTGGAATACTCTGCTCTTGCACCTTCAACTGATAATAACCAGATCGCAAATCAATTTTGGAGAATACAGCTGCACCCTTTAATTGATCAAACAGAACATCAATGCGAGGCAATGGATATCTGTTCTTTATTGTCACCTTATTCAACTGCCGGTAGTCAACACATAAGCGGAGAGTACCATCCTTCTTCTTAACAAACAACACTGGTGCTCCCCAAGGTGACACACTAGGGTGGATGAAGCCCTTTTCAAGTAGTTCTTGCAATTGTATCTTCAGTTCCTTCAACTCTGCTGGTGCCATTCTGTATGGCGTTATGGAGATTGGATCCACACCAGGCATAACATTAATTTCAAACTGCACTTCTCTTTCCGGAGGTAATCCTGGCAATTCATCAGGAAACACATCTGGAAAGTCATGTACTGTAGGGATGTCCTTCAACGCTGGACTCCCCACTTGGGTGTCTACCACATGTGCCAAGTATGCTTCACACCCCTTTCTGATCATTTTTCTGGCTAGTGCAATTAAATGAGGTTTGATGGCAATAGCTGCCTCTCCCCTTGTATCACCACATCACTGTACTGAGGAAGGCCAAAAGTGACTGTCTTTAGCCTACAGTCAATCATGGCATGATGCCTAGCTAACCAATCCATGCCCAAGATGATATCATAATCTCTGAAGGGCATTTCAATGAAATCAGACAGGAAAGTGTGTCTTTGGATCACCAAAGGACAATCTCTATACATTCTATTAACCCTGACCTCCTGTCCTAACGGACTCGTTACTAGCACCTCAAAGTCCATTTTTTTACATGGAACAGCAATGCAATCAATGATGCTAGCACTCACATAAGAATGGGTAGAACCCGGATCAAATAACACAAACACATTCTGGTTAAAAGTTGAGAAGGTACCAGCCACAACATCCGATGTCTCTGCCTCTTCCCTCTGTCTCATGGCATAGACTCGATGGAGCACTATCTTGCTCGATTGTTTTCTTGTGCCTTGGTTGCTCTTTGGGTTACCTCTACCTGCCTCTACCTCTGCTAGGTGGTTGTGAGCTTAGTGACAGTGGCTCAACTGACCCTTCTGCAGTAGTAGGAGGTGGTCCAACTCTGCGACTACTGGTGCAGTCCTTGGCAAAGTGTCCTGTGCCTCCACAGTTATAACAGGCTCCAATAGCCTTGTAGCAGATCCCACCATGATTTCTTCCACATGTTTCACATTGGCGGGGAGGATAGGAACCTCTGGTACTTTGCTGTCCAGATAGGGGACGTCTCTGTCCTGAATATCTTCCCCTACCAGATTTCTTGCCACCTATGCCATGTCCCCCATAGTTCTTCCTCTTTCCAGTACAACCACTGGAACTCTGTTCTGCTGATTTTCCCTCTTTCTCTGTCTTCTCTGATCTCTTTTTCTCTGGAGCAGTCTCAAACTCAACTCTTTCCAACTCTAGGGCTTGAGAAACAAGTTCAGAGAAGTTAGTGTGTTTGAAGCCGAGCACTTGTACTCTGATACTGGGCTTCAAGCCAGTTTCAAACCAAGTTATGGTCATTTTACTATTGCTGGTCAAAATGCATAAAAATTGGTCACTTTAGGTCATTTTAGGTCACTTTTGGTTCGGCCAGTTTTTGGACCCGAACTTGTGCAAGCTATTTGACTTGCTTATGGTCATTTCTGGGTCTTCATAAGACTTTTCGATATATGTCTAAACTATTCATGGTAAAAATTTCAGGCCAATTGGACCTATTTTGAGTGAGTTATGGCCAAAACACTAACTGCTGCCCAAATGGTCAATTTTCAGGCCTTAATTGCACTAATCCGGATTTGGTCATTTTTTCAAGTCACCTTCCAAGCAGAATTTTGGTAAGCTTCCTTCATGAAAGTTGGCACTTTTTGTGCCTAGTTTCACCTCCAATTGATCTCATACCAATTGGAGCCACACACTTAAGGTTCTAGGCCAAAAACGTAAGCTGCCCTATTGCATTTTGTTCATTACTCATCAAAGGACGTATAACACTTACCAAGTTATACATTCATGCCATTTCTATTTTGTACCATAACCTAAACACATTTCACAACACATTTTTGGTCACTTTGGTAGCTTATAACCACACTCAATGTGCACCTTATAGTACAGAATTTACCAAGTCCAATTTACACACAATTTAACTACATAATATGGCTCATTTACATGTCCACATTCAAACCCTCATACACATACACAAGCTGCTATAACAAATGCCATAATTCAACAATAATATTTCACAAACCAAACCATGAAACTACATTTTTATGGTCCACACATTAAGCTGCCGATTCATACCTCTCCTTGAATAAATTTCCAAGCTTCCAAAATCAAGTATACATTCACATACATCTAATATACATCACCTAACTTATTCCTACACACATAAACACTTCATCAACACTTTAATCTATCATTTACAAGCAAGAATAAGCTGCCCTTAAGGAGTTTCCATGGCTGCTAAAAAGACGCATCTCCCTTAAAACATCAAACTCCAAAAATCTTTCCATAATTCAAGTACCCATAACATCCACACAAACTTTAATGACGCAAGCATCAAAAATACCTACTTACCACTTTGGAAACTCTTCAAAACTTCACCAAAACTTGATCTTCTTACTGGCTATCTACTGCCCAAGGTGTAAGGACAACTTTTAGTGAAGGGAAGTACAAGGAAAGAAGCTTAGATCAAGCTTGCATGGAGCTTTAAAGTGGACAGCAATGGAGGTTCTCTCAAGACCACTTTCGGCTGGTTCTAAGGTTGAAGAAGATGATGAATATTCTGCCCAAGATGAAGATTAAGTGGTCCACTTTGGTGAGTGAGTGGAGCACTAAGTTAGATTTAATGTTTATTTAATCATAACTTTCCTTATTCAGCCCAATGGACCTTAGTCTATAATGGTTGTTGACATTTGTGATAATTCTAGCTATGATGAGGGTCATTTAGATGTTTGGACCAATTTTGATGAGGAGGTAGTTGCATTACAACTAGATGGTTCAGTTCCACTAGGGTCTGATTTTCAAGTTGTTGGGATCTATAAAAATTAGATGGATCTAAAAGTGGCTACTATGAAGAAAGGGATGAAGTTTTTTCTTAGCATAGGCCTAGGAGAAAGTATAGATGGTCTGGAGACTTTTCTTGAGATGAAGGGGCAAATCACGAGTTATGGTTTGGGCTATGAGCCAACAGAAGAGGAAGAAGAGCCAAAGCCTCCTAAGTTCTTGAAAGAGGGGGGCAATTACCTTGACATATGATTAGGGATTACCATATGTGAAAGAATTAGAGTAGAAAAGCAACACCACTGATCTAAAGACTATATGGAAGCCAAGAACCTAAAGTTACACTCCTAAGTTTGAGTTTATCTTTTGTAATGCTCATAGTAGTGATACTGATGTTTCCATTTCTGATGTACTTGATGAAGATTTCAAGGCAAAAATTACTAATATGAGTAGTCCTTTTGCTTACTTATTTGATGTTTATTCTAATAGGCATATGCATGGCATTCATAATCATTTAGAATCAGTTTCTACTAATGCATCAAAATCAATCTCTATTAATTTGGGTACATCAAATAATCCTAAAGACATTAAGTTAGTTGAAGATTTAACCCAAGAAGAAAGAGATAAATTTATAGCCTTATTAACAAACTACCAAAAAACACATGCCTCGAGCTTAAAATTAGATCGCCGATTCCCAAGCCAAGCTAGTGTCCCCATAGGAAAAGAATGATCAAAAGTTGACTTAGCTAGTTATCCTAATGAGGAGTAAAATTTCATGCTATGAACGATTAGTAGTAGCACATGTGGACCTACAGAGAGAAGGAAAATGGTATGAAGACATAAGGAGGTCTCTGGAAGTGAGAGAATACTCGCAATCAGCCAATAAAAGAGATAGAGCAACAATTCATAGATTAGCCACTCAACTTACTTAAGCTAGGAGGCAATTCTACAAACTATTATGTATGATAGAAAAATAGGCTAAGCAAATAATGAAAGAAGTACATGCAGGAATGTGTGGTCCCCATATGAATAAAAAGGTTCTAGTTAGAAAAAAATGTTCGAAACATAGAAGGATTGGCTTAAAAAACTCCCTTATGTTCTTTAAGGTTATTGTAGTACTGCAAGGACATCCACGGAGGCAATCCCATTCTCTTTAGTGTATGGGACTAAAGTAGTCCAATCCATTAATCAAGAGGTCAAATCCTTAAGAGTGATGCTAGAAGCTAAGATCCTCGAAATGAGTGGGCCTATAAGAGATACGAAGAACTAGCTTTGATTGATGAAAAGAGGATGTGAGCCTTGTATCATATGCAGGCTAATCAGAGGAAGATAGCTAGAGCCATTAATAAGAAGGTGAAGTCAAGAAAGATCAAAGAGGGAGACATGGTTTTGAAATAAGCTTGGCTCGTCCCTTTTGATTTAAGAGGAAAGTTTAACCCAAGCTGTCACACCTTACCCCTCTGTAAGGCATAACATGATCCCATAATGCGCATACCTAATGAATTACCAAACTTCTTTTACTGATAACCCATTAAATACACTACAAGAGATTTTAAACCTTTTCTTATTTCTTTTTGCAGTGGTGAGCACTTTTGACAGGTGTTAAATTTTTTTTTTTGCTGAAGTGAAACCAAATAACAAATCTGAAGTATTAATAGTTTCTGCAAAAATTTTGGCAGAGTGTCGTCTATATTTTGTAACACCCCTAAGTTCGGTAGAGCGTTCTACTGTTCCGGTGACCAGTGTTGTCCGGATAGCTAGGATGCCTAGAACTACACTTCGATATGAGTGAGGAGACATAAAATAATGAAATACAAGAAAAGAAAATACAAGAAAAACAAAGGAAAAATAATAGCAAAGAAATGTAACCAAGTTAAGCGAGCCGAGAACCCTAGCGATGGGTGGCCGCACCGGGAAGTCATGGCGTGGACCGTTGACTAGCCCTGGACCGCGGGAAACCCTGGAAAATATTTTTAGGACTCAAATAGATATTTATTGAAGTATAAATATCATTAGAAATATCAAAGAAAAATTAAATAATTAGTACAAAGAAAAGTGAAAAATCGAAAAACGGACAAAACCCGGTATTACCGAAAAATCGGGAATGCAACCCGAATAGGTGCATTGTGGTCATTTGACACCCCGGGTTGTATTTTGACCTAAATGTCCATTAAAAATAAATAATATTACACTTGGAAAATATAATGAAGAATTAAATTGGGGGTACCTAATGTAAATAGCAAAAATGGGATTCAAATTGAGTAATTAACACATTTAACATATAATATTAATTAAATAAAGTTTAGTGGAGAGTTAGTGGGAATTATCTACACCTAAGTGGACAGCCACATCATTCAGCAACTTCATCTTCTTCATTCCTCTCTTCCAGCCGAATTGGAATCCCTCCCAAAACCTCCATTGCCATCCATGTGTGGAGCTTCATCCATTCAAGATCAAGCCACAATTTCTTCAAGTCTCCTTCATTAAAGTTTGAGTACACACCTTGGGCAGTATTTTGGGAGCAAAAAGGGAGAGATTTGAAGAGGTTTGACGAGCTTCACTTGAGGTATATGTCCATTTCCTTCATCCTTGCTTCATTAAAGTTTGTGTGGGTGTTATGGGTAGTTGAATTATGGAAGGAATTTTGGAGTTTAATGTTCTAAGGGAGATGTGTACTTTTGGTAGCCATGGAAACACCTTGAAGACAGTTTATTTTTGCTTGTAAATGATGGATTAAAGGATTGATTAAATGTATATATGTGTAGGAAATTATTTGGGTGATGTATACTTAGGATATATGAATGTGTATTGAAATTTGAATGCTTGGAAATTATGGAAATGTAATGCATGAAATGGCAGCCTGGTTTGGTGAACCATAAGGATGTTATTTCATGTTTGGATTATGGAATATTAATGTTGAATTGTGTTGGTTGTTATGGCAGTTTGGGTATGTGTGTGATGGTGTGAAGTTGGACATGTAAAAGTGTTATGGTTAGGTGATTGAATTGTTGTAAATGAGTTGATAAATTCAGCACTTTATGGTGCACATTGAATGTAATTGTAAACTGCCAAAATGACCTATAATGTGTTGTGAATTATGTTTTGGTCATGGTACAACCAGAATTGGCTTGAATGTTAAGTTTGGTAAGTGTTAAAAGTGATGCTTGATGTGTATGAAAGAAATGCAATAAGGCAGTTTGTGTTTTAGGCCTATAACTTTAAGTGTGCGGCTCCAATTGGTATGAGACCAATTGTAGGTGAAACTAGGCACAAAATGTGCCAACTTTCATGAAGAAAGCTTGCCAAAATTCTGCTTGCAAGGTAGCTTGAAAAATGACCATATCCGGATTAAGTGCAAATAAGGCCTGAAAATTGACCATTTGGGCAGCAGTTAGTGTTTAGGCCATAGCTCACTCAAAACAGATCCAATTGACCTGAAATTTTGACCATGAATAGTTAAGACCATATCTACAAGTCTTATGAAGACACCAAAGCCCAGAAATGACCATAAGCAAGTCAAACAGCTTGCACAAATTTAGGTCCAAAAACTGGCCAAACCTAAAATGACCTAAAATGACCTAAAGTGACCAATTTTGGTGCAAATTGACCAGCAATAGTAAAATGACCATAACTTGGTCTACATAACTCATAATGACCTGAAATTTTGCCCCACGTTCCATAAGACATAGATCTACAAGTTTGTAGTTTTGACCAAAACTCGAAAACTGAGGGAACTAGGTCGTCCGGCTAGGTCAAACTAGTATCCCGGAATCCAGCAAATTGCAAGAAAATGCAAGATACATGGAAATGAATTTGGTAACATGTACCAACCCTAAAAGACTATCGAATGTGACATATTGGTAACCTTAAAACCTAATTTACCTAGAACGCATTGAGGGTCGATATATTAGGTTGATTAAGCAAATAATAGCATTTAGTGAATTACTTATCAAGCATTATCATTAGAGACAGTTTAATTAAGTACTGAAACACTTCAAATTGTGTTTCTCAATTAGCAAAGACTCAGGGAAAGGGAAGGAAACACTGAGTCAAGATTTTTTGCACAACAGTTATTTCTTTTGAATTTTTCAATTGAAATAAATTATGACTATTTGAATATTATTGTTTTCAATTATGGAAATGTGTTTGAATGGATACTTATTTCTTGAAAAGCATTGTAAATAGTTTGAAATTGTGAAAAATTATTTGAATGATATTGATGGATACTTATTGCTTGAAAAGCATTGTAAATGGTTTGAAACTGTGGAAAAAATTATTTAGTGTGATTTGTGAAAATTGAAGTTACTTATGAATTGTGTTGCCATTTTGTGAATGAAATTATGACTTTGGAAATTTATTGGATTCTCACGAATCATTTGAATAAAATGTTTGGAATTGATTTTGTGTTCACACTTAGCATGACAATATCATATCATTCCTTCTCCATTTATGGGGTTGTGATCGTTTATTTTCCTTCTCCATTTATGGAGTCGTGATCATTTATTTTTCTCCCTCTCTGGTTTACAAGTTGAGGTGATCGGATGAGTACTCATTATATAGCTAGCTCCCTTCCTCATTAATTTCGATTAGTGGGGTTGTGATTGCTTTGTCGTGGTGTTAAGTTGTGTATGAATTGGCAACAATGTGTTTGTAAATTATTCGACTAAATTGTGTTATTATGAGCTTGATAATTTGTGAAATGGAGTTTAAATTCTTATTGACATTCACTGTCTTTTGAATTTAACTACGATTTGATTACTGAGATTTATTATGATATTGTGTTAAATTCCTTATGACATTCATTGTCTTGAATTTAACTATGGTTTTACGTATCTATCATTTATATGATTTATGAACTGTGATTTAAAGTTGTATTTGGTTAATGTTGTGCACCACTGAGACATTGTCTCGTGATAGCTTTCATTCTTTGTCGCAGTAGATAGATGCAGATGGCGAGACTAGGTCGCTAGTATATCCAATGAGAGATTATCGGGTATAATGAGTATACCACATTTTGCATTTTGTCTTGTAATGTATGTTCCTTTGTATGTATATATTGTTTTTGGTTTTGAGCAGTTGTAAATTAAAATTGTACATTGAAGTTGTAAAATAAATTATGAGTTATTTTGGCTTGTAAAATTTGTATTGTATTTCTTTTATCTCAGTCTTTGAAAAATTATTACGGATTTGAGTTGAAAAACATATTGTGTTGAATAATGTTGGAGTTTGAGATTGAGAAATATATTTGAAGTGCTTTTTATAAGTTTTCTGAAGAACTATTTTATTCAAAATACAGAGGGCACTCCGCCAAAATTTTTACAGAAATTCCTAATAATTCAAATGTGTTATCTCTTTCACTTAAGTTCAAAAAAAAAAATTTTAACACCTATAAATAGTGCTCACCACTGTAAAAAGAAGTAAGAAAAGTTTTAAAATCCCTTGTAGTGTATTTAATGGGTTATCAGTAGACTAAGTTGGTAATTCATTAGGTATACTACGGGATCATGTTATGCCTTACAAAGGGTTAGGGTGTGACATATTTGGAACAAAACAGTTCTTCACCTGTAAAAAGCACTTCTAATATATTTGTTCAATCCCAAACTCCAATATGGCTCAACTCAAATCAGTGCCCTCAACATAGTTCAAACTCAATTCAATATCATTTTCAGTAATTCCTAAGATAAAGTGCAAAATAAATGAGTATTTCAAAAGCTAAGATGAGAGAAGTATAATACAACATTTTTACAGGCCAAAATAATTTATAACTTTATTTTACAACTAAAGTTCATAACTGCTCAAGACCAAGTACAATATATACACACAGTTCACATACATTACAAAAAAAATTATAAAAAGGTGGTATACACAATATACCCGGCAGAATCTCAAGAGTGTAGCACAAGCAGCCTACTCCGCTGCCTTATCTGTTTGTCTACCTACAACAGCAATGAAAAAGCTATCGCTGAGCCAATATCTCAGTGGTGCACAACATTAAGAAAATGGAATTTAAAACCATAAACCATAAATCATATAAACTGTGGATACTCAAAATCATAGTTAATTTCACAAGACAGAGAATGTCATAAAGAATTAAATTCCATTTCACAATGTCTCAATAAATAGTAATAAATCATACACACAACTTAATCATGATTCCAAAGTCCAATTCATCCCAAAAGCCAATGGATAATGAGGAATAACATAGCTAGCTAGCAATTATATGAGTACTCATCCTATTCGTCTTCAACTGGCACACACCTTAACACTTTTTAGCCAGAGAGGGAATTCAAAGCCAATTCGTCCCACTAGACAAGCTAGTGAAGAATTCAATCAAATATACATGATAGTTGTGGTTTCAAACCATTTGCAATATTTTTCAAGCTATAAGTATCCAACAAATTTCATTCAAAGAAATTTTCCACAATTTAAGCAATAACATACAAATTGCCATAATTTATTTTAATTGAAAATTCAAAAGAAATAATTGTTGTGCACAAACCTCTGATGAGTAGCCTCTTGGCTTTGACTCAGTGGTTTTTTCTCATTTCCTGAGTCCTTACTAACTGAAATACACAATTTAAAGTGTTTCAGTACTCATTTAAATTGTTTCTAATTTGTCACATTTTGTAGTCTTTAAGTATTGGTATATTTTACCAATTTTTATTTTCAAGTGTATTGTATTTTATTGCAATTTATCGGATTTTGGTATGCTGTTTTAACCTAACCGGATGACCTAGTTTCCTTAGTTTTTGGGTTATGGTCAGAATTAGAAACTTGTAGGTCTATGTCTTATTGAACTTTTGCCACAAATTTTAGGTCATTTGGAGTTTACTAGACTATGTTATGGTCTTTTTACCAATGTTGGACAGGTTGCACTAAAATGGCAAACTTAGGACATTTTTAGGTCACTTATAATTCTGGCAGGTTTTATACCCAAACTTGTGCAAGCATTTTGACTTACTTATGGTCATTTCTGGGTCTTGTGATCTTTACAAAAGATGTAGTCCTATGTCTAAGCTTTCCAGCGATATAAATTTCAAGTCATTTGGACCTGTTTTGAGTGTGTTATGGCCAAAAGACTGACTACTGTTCAAATGGTCAATTTCTGGGTTACCAAGTTTGCAATTTCGGATTAGGTCAGTTTTAGTGTCACTTTCTGGACAGAATTTTTGTAGTCTTTCAACACAAAAGTTGGCACATGTTGTGCCTAGTTTCACCTCCAATTGGCCTCACACCAATTGGAGTCACACAATTCCATTTATAGCCTAAAATACATACTGCCCTTAACACATTTTTGAAGCATAAACTAATCACACATTCAACTAGCTATAACTTCACTTCCCAAACCTAATTATGCATTTGTATCATACCACAACCATTCATCACTTTACATTATAGTCACTTTGGGTAGAATATAACCAATTGATAATGCACTAATTACACTTCCAATTCACAATATCCAATTCTAAACAATATATACACATAACACTCCTAACCATTACATATAAATTCACTATTAAATTACATACATACTTAGCAACCTTTAAGATCACATTTCGTTAAATATCTTCATGAATTCAAGCATTCATCAAGAAGTCTCAAGGCTGCCGAAATGCTCCAAATTGCCAAAGTTTCCCTTAATTTCTTGAACTTCAATATCAAATGCACAATCACCACATATACGTGGAAATAACTTACTAGGACATTAAATCACCTTAATCAACATGAATTCCCAACAAATATATGTAAGAATAATTCATTAACCATGAGGTTCCATGGCTGTCCAAAATTGGATATATTGATAACTCCTCAAAACTTTAAAATTTCTTCACCAAATAACCTATCTCAAACTAAACATTAACTTTAACAAAGAAATGACGAAGAAATGGATACTTACCTCTTATGGACTTTCTCAAAACTATGCTAATACTCTTCTTTCTTGTTCCCAAAATGTTGCCCAAGTTGTGTAGAACAACTTTAGTGAAGGAACTTTAACAAATGGAAGCTTGGACCATGGTGAGAGAGAGCTTGTTTGTGAGGCGACCATGGGAGGGTTTCTTCCAAGCTTTGGTTCAGCCAAGGCAAACTTTAAGGAAGAAGAAGGTGGCAGAAGATAATGGAAGGGAATTCTGTTTTTCTAAGCTTTTATATGACACATACACCTCCACTAACTCAAATTAAAATTAGTTTAATCTAAAGTTTTCATAATTACATTTAATCCCCCACATTTCCTTAAATTTCATTGCATGTATAATTGCATTTTTTTCATAGGTTTTTCAAAATTTAATACTACTTATTTTTAATGAAAATTTAGGTCAAAAGCCAATTTTAGGTGTTAATTGACCAAAATGCCTCTCTTCAGGTTGTATTCCCGATTTTTCGGTTACATTGATTTTTTATTGGTTTCTCGATTTTTCATTTTTCTTTGTACTAATTTAATTTCTTTTTTTTTTTTGACATTTCTAAGTCAATTATACCACAATAGATGTTTGTTTTAGTCTTAAAAATATTTCCCAGGGTTTCCCGTGGTCCAGGGCTAGTCAACGGTCCTCGCCGCAACTTCCCAATGCGGTCACCCATTGCTACAGTTTTTTAGCTCGTTTAACTTAATCACATTTTTTTGCTCTTATTTTTCCTTTGTTTTTCTTGTATTTTCCTCTATTGTATTTCATTATTTCATGTCTCCTCACTAACATTTAAGTGTAGTTTCAGGCATTCTAAATCTCCGGATAGACACTGGTCACCGGAATAGTAGACCGCACTACCGAATATGGGGGTGTTACAATTCTCCCCTTCTTATAATAAATTTTGTCTCAAAATTTTACCTAGTTTTAGTCTCTGAACAGCTGTGGGTGCTGTCTCCTCATGTCCTCTTCATGTTCCCAAATAGCTTCGTGGCCTGAATGATGGTTCCACAGCACTTTAACTAGGGGTATCTGTTGTTCCTCAGCTGCTTCACCTCATATGCCAAAATCTCTATGGGTTCTTCCTCTTATGAGAGGTCTGAATTTACCTCAATCTCTTCAACTAATAGAACATGACATAGGTTAGATCTGTACCTCTTTAACATGGACGAAGACACTGTGTATCCTTTCTAGCTCTGGAGGTAATGCCAATCGATATGCCAAAGGACCCACTCTTTCCAGAACCTCATATGGTTCGATAAAGCGAGGACTCAGTTTCCCCTTTTTGCAAAATCTCATAATCCTCTTCCAAGGAGAAACTTTGAAGAATACCTTATCACCCACTGCATATTCAATATCTCTTCTCTTTATTTCAATATAGGACTTCTGATGGTCTGATGCAGCCTTGAGTTGATCTCTGATCAATCTGATCTATTCCACTATCTGCTGAATAATTTCTGGGCCAATCATCTTTCTTTCACCTACTTCATCCCAACATAGGGGAGTTCTGCACTTTTTGCCATTCAAAGCTTTATATGGAGGCATCCCAATGCTTGATTGGTAGCTATTGTTATAAGCAAACTCAATCAAAGGCAAGTGTGTATCCTAACTACCTTCAAACTCATTCACACAAGCTCATAGCATATCCTCCAAGATCTGAAATACCCTCTCAGACTGGCCATTTGTCTGTGGGTGGAATGCCGTGCTGAAGTTCAATCTAGTTCCTAAGGCTCTCTGAAGACTACCCCAGAATCTAGAAGTGAACCTAGGATCTCTATCTGATGCAATCGATACTGGCACTCCATGCAGTCTTACAATCTCATCTATGTACAATCTGGCCAATCTTTCTAGCCTATAGTCCATTCGGACTGGTAGAAAGTGAGCATACTTGGTCAGTCTGTCAGCTATAACCCATACTACATCATGACTATTCTGTGTCCTTGGAAGTCCTATACCAAAATCCATAGTTTTTCGTTCCCATTTCCACTCTGGTACTGGAAATGGATGCAACAAACCAGCTGGTACTTGATGTTCCGCCTTCACTTGCTGACAAGTTAGGCATTTGGAGACAAAATCTGCTACATCCCTTTTCATACCCATCCACCAGTAATGCTCTTTCAGCCCTCTGTACATTTTAGTTCCACCAGGGTGCATAGCAAAAGGAGACTCATGTGCTTCCTTCATAATCTCATCTATGTACAATCTGGCCAATCTTTCTAGCCTATAGTCCATTCGGACTGGTAGAAAGTGAGCATACTTGGTCAGTCTGTCAGCTATAACCCATACTACATCATGACTATTCTGTGTCCTTGGAAGTCCTATACCAAAATCCATAGTTTTTCGTTCCCATTTCCACTCTGGTACTGGCAATGGATGTAACAAACCAGCTGGTACTTGATGTTCCGCCTTCACTTGCTGACAAGTTAGGCATTTGGAGACAAAATCTGCTACATCCCTTTTCATACCCATCCACCAGTAATGCTCTTTCAGCCATCTGTACATTTTAGTTCCACCAGGGTGCATAGCAAAAGGAGACTCATGTGCTTCCTTCATAATGATCTATCTCAATTCCACATTATTAGGAATGCACATTCTACCTCGATGTAGTAATAAACCATCATTTCTCACAGAAAATTTAGGTTTCTTGCCCTACTAGACTTCTTTCAGTAGCTTCTGATATTTTTCATTATTCTAAGCATCCATTCTGATTTGATCAATCAACACTGGCTGTATATGCCATACAATTATTGTTTGTCCCTCATCATCAATCTCCAAACTGACGTGCTGTGCTTTCTGAAGGAACGGAAGCGTGAAAAACACAAGATTATACCATTGAATTCAAAAAATTTCGCTTAGGGTCACATGCACCATGCAAGATTTATTTTTATCTATTTGATTTCAATGATAAACAACATATTAAAACTCTTTTAATATGTTTTTGGATCTGTATTTGCCATTTAAGATTTTAAAATTAATCAGATTAATTTTAGAATCCTAGATTAAATCAAGAACGATTACACTAACCTCTTGATGCACTGCAGCGTGTCTGCGCCTTTGAGATTCGTCTTCAGGACACCAAATGTTGTCCCTCTAGCTTGTCCACACCAAGAACACCTATGGCAGCCCTTGAACAGCCTCTAAAGCTTTTTCTATTAATTAGAAATTCAAGTTCTGCCTTTTAAGAGATTAGAGATGTAAACAGGACACTAGAAACAATTTCTAGTGTTCTTAATTCAAGAGATTGATGGCTAATCTCTTTGATTTGATGAGAGATGAAGAGAAATAGCTGGAGAGGCTCAAAGTGGCGTGAAAAATGAGAGGAGAGGCTACTGGTTATTTTTTCTTTTCATAACCACACTTAAATAGCTAGGTTAACACATTAAACCCTAGCCACATGTCACCTTTTGATTAGCTCTAGGTTTAAGTGACCCAATCACATTGTGCCAAGTGTCAAACCTATATTTAATCTTGATTTTAATCATCTTACATGATTAAAAAAATATTTGGCAAGCTTATGTGTAATCCCATGTGTCACCATCTCATGGTGCCACGTGTCACATTGTGAAATAACCAAAATGCCCCTGTGTCTTAATTTTGAGTTCTTAACCCAAAATAATTATTTTCTTCTTCTAATTAATTTATATCAAATATAAATTAATTAATTAATCTCTATTAATTAATTTCTCATCAATTAAATTCATATTTAAACACTTTAAATATAAATTTAATTTATACTACACATCCAATAATCTAGATTTGGTTTCAAGTCATGCCAGGGACTTTGCAATTTAATTGCAAACCAAACCTATTTAATTAATCAATTAAACTCTTTAATTAATTAATTAAATCATATTTAAATAGGTGATAACTTGTGTATGTGTGTGACTTACTAGGCTCATCACTAATTGGCAATGAGACATGATATCAACTCTTAATATCATCAGAACTCTTTCTTACCATAAATGATTTCTCTAAATCATTTTATCAACCTCATAGACCATGGTTAACACCTAGCATAGCATGCCATGGCCACCCAATTAGTAATAAGATTTACCTTAAATGAACCTATAATCATATGTTACCATGCACTAGAATCTCTCATACAAAATCCCAACTCAAGCCGGAGTCATGGTTTATGTCAAACTTCTTTTGCTATGAATATTATGTTCTCTTTTAATTCCAGTTCTTGATTAAAAGATTTTTCTCATCGAAACTCTTTCTCAATAAATCTATCTGTCTGCCAGAACTTGAAACATCAAGAACAATTAAATGAACATAGGATTTTATCTCTATTTACTTAGAGGAACATATTCCATCTTGATCAACACCTACCTCCATATATAACTAGCAGGAGCCAACACATGCCCATATACCCATACATAGTACAAGTATGAAAGCAGTATCAAACTCAAACTACCTATATACAAGATAACTGTGCTATCTCAGGTCTAAAGATTATATGCACTGATATGATTTATGACAATACATTAACAAGAGTAAACTTCATGTGCTTATCATAAGTGTCACTGGTTCGGCCTACTTATCATTTATAAGTGCCTATCATGTTTGTTATATGGCATGAGACTCACCATTCCATCTTATTTATATCTCATATAAATAACTTGGGAACAAACATGAATACAATCTTTCTGGATAAGTCATGTCCTTATTATGAAGTATCCTCGATTGTGAACCTATTTATGATACTTTGTGCTAGAAATATTGTCACTCATATTCTTAACAACTTAAGAATAATATTTCTAACAAAATATCAATGGACCTTTTCTATTACACATAAATATATTATGTAAACGGAAAAGTGGAAATGCCTTTTATTAATAAAATTATGTACAAGATACATACTAAATAATATGCTCTAGGGCATACTACTAACAATCTCCCACTAGCACTAGAGCCATTCATTACAATATCTTAGACCTATCTTCTCAAGATGTCGATCTAACTGAGTCTGTGACATAGGCTTAGTGAATGGATCAGCTGGATTTTCAGCTGATGCTATTTTCTGCGTGGCTACATCGCCTCGCCCAACTATTTCTCTGATAAAATGGTAGCGCCTTTCTATGTGTTTGGATTTCTGGTGAGACCTTGGTTCCTTAGCTCAGATGATCGCTCCATTTTTGTCACGATGTAGTGGAACTGGCGACTCAATGGAAGGAACTCATGTAAGTTCATCACGAACTTCTTTATCCAAATGACTTCTTTTGCAACATCCGATGCAAGAATATACTCAAATTTCGTAGTGGAATCTGCAGTCGTGCTCTGTTTGGAACTCTTCCAACTGACTGCACCTCCATTACAAATGAACACATATCCAGAGGTAGACTTTCTATCATCGATATCTGATTGGAAATTAGAATCAGTATAACCACCTAATTGCAAGTCTCCACCTACATAAACCAAGAATAAATCCTTAGTTCTTCTCAAGTACTTAAGGATATTCTTGACTGCTATCTAGTGTTCTAAACCTGGATTGGATTGATACCTGCTAGTCAAACTAACAGCATATGCGATATCTGGCCTAGTACACAATATTGCATACATTAAACTTCCAATAGCCGAAGCATATGGAATCCTGGCCATCTTACCTTTTTCTTCGGGTGTCTTTGGAGACATCTCTTTAGAAAGATGGATACCATGTCTCACTGGTAACAATCCTCTCTTGGAATCAAGCATGTTAAACCTCTTTAACATCTTTTCCAAGTATAGACTTTGGGATAAACCTATTATTCTTTTCGCTTTATCTCTATAGATGTGAATCCCAAGAATATAGGTTGCCTCCCCTAAGTCTTTCATGGAGAATGTATTTGACAACCATACCTTTATAGTTGTCAACATACCTGTGTCATTACCTATCAACAGTATGTCATCCACATATAAGACAAGGAAAGTGATAGCTCTGTCACTAACCTTCTTATATGCACATGGCTCATCCTCATTTTTGATAAAACCAAAGGATTTAATGGCTTCATCAAAACGGATGTTCCAACTCCTCGAAGCTTGTTTCAACCCATAAATGGATCGCTTTAGCTTGCATACCTTGGAACCATCTTGGGATTCAAATCCCCTAGGTTGTTCCATGAAAATGTTTTCTTAAATGTATCCATTGAGAAAAGTTTTTGACATCCATCCGCCAAATCTCATAATCATAGTATGTAGCTATTGCTAATAAAATCCTAATTGATTTAAGCATGGCAACAAAGTAGAAAGTCTCCTCATAGTCTATTCCTTGCCTTTGGCGAAACCCTTTCGCTACTAGCCTTGCCTTATAGGTCTCTACCTTTCCATCGTAACCAATTTTCTTCTTGAAAACCCATTTGTTCCCTATAGGTACAATACCTTTAGGTGGGTCAACAAGATCCCAAACTTGATTCTTATACATGGAATCAATCTCGATTTCATAGCATCAATCCATTTTGAAGAGTCTATATCCGATATAGCTTCTTCATAGGTAAGTGGATCATCTCCATGATCTACTTCTTCATGAGTAGACAACTCTTGTTCTTCTTCATGAAGAAAACCATATCTCACCGTGGGTGAGATACCTGGTTGTTCTACAAGGAACAGTGTAGATGTTTCATCAATGGGTATAGGTTGACTAGATGGATTTATATCCATCTGATCTGTTGGTTGGTCAGAATTCTCCAATTCTAACTCTATTTGCCTTCCTTTGCCTCCTTCTTGAACAAACTGTTGTTCAAGAAATGTGGCATCTCTACTTATCACAACCTTTTGTGAAGTAGGCAAATAAAAATAATATCCAAAACTATCTTTTGGATATCCAACAAATCGACCTTTTTCTGATCTGGTCTCCAATTTATCAATGTTCAGCTTTTTGATATAAGCTGGACAACCCCAAATCTTAACATGCTTTAGACTTGGTTTCCTTCCATGCCATATCTCATAAGGTGTGGAAGAAACTGATTTTGATGGAATCCTATTCAGAATATACAAAGCTGATTCTAATGCAAATCCCCAAAAGAAGATTGGCATATCAGTATAGCTCATCATACTACGTACCATATCCAATAGGGTACGATTTCTCCTTTCAGATACACCATTCAGTTGTGGCGTTCCTGGAGGAGTCAGCTGAGAAACAATGCCATGCTCTCTCAAGTATTCATTAAATTCAGTACTCAAATATTCACCTCCACGATCTGATCGAAGAGCTTTAATACTCTTTCCTGTTTGATTTTCTACTTCATATTTAAATTCTTTGAACTTTTCAAAAGATTCATGTTTGTATTTCATCAAATACAAATACCCAAACCTTGATTTATCATCAGTAAAGGTAATAAAATAATGAAAACCCCCTCTAGCCATTTCTTTAAATGGACCACATACATCATTATGTATTAGCTCCAAAATATTTTCAGCTCTTAGCCCTTGTCGAACAAAGGGTGATCTAGTCATTTTACCCTGAAGGCGAGATTCACAAGTTGGAGTAGGCTCAGAGCCCAATGAGGGTAGAATCCCCATTCTCTCCAATTTTGCAATCCTATCTTCTGTAACATGACATAACCTTAAGTGCCAAATATATTTTGAACTTGAGTTGGCTTTCACCATGGCATTGTATTCATTTAGATTGCTATACTCTAGCTAGTGGAAACACTTTCTTACTGGCAATGGAAACACTTTCCTGTTGGCAAAGGAAACACTTTCCTGTTGGCAGTGGAAACACTTTCCTTTGCCTTTGTCAGCTTTGGTCTTCCCTTTTTGTTTAGTTATTTTCTTGGAAGGAACAGGAATCTGAGGTTTCTTTTTCTTATTGCCCTTCTTCTTGTTGGACTTTCCAGCAGAAGAAGATGCAACCAAAGCTACCTCTTTTCCTTTATTGCCTGGCATATTCTTTTGGGCAATAACCAGTATGTTGAGTAAACCAGCTAAGGTGCATTCCTGTTTAGTCATATGGAAATTTGTCACAAAATTCCCAAAAGACTCTGGAAGGGACTGAAGGATCAAATCCGTTTGTAGTTGGAAATCCATGTTGAAGTCAAGATGTTCCAACTGCTCAATCAGCCGAATCATCTTGTGGACATGATCCCTAACATTCTGTCCCTCAGACATCCTCATACGGAATAGCTGTCTAGATATCTCATACCTAGCATTCCAGCTGTGCTCACCATACAACTCTTGTAGGTGAAGGAGGATCTCACTCGCACTCTGTATGTTCTCATGTTGCTTCTGTAACTCATTACTCATGGAAGCAAGCATGTAACACTTAGCTCTCATATCATGCTCCTTCCACTTGTCCAAAGTTTCATATTCCTCTTGTGTGGCCTCTGGAGGTAAGGGACCAGGAACATTTGAATCTAGAACATATCGTATATGTTCAAGGTTCAGGACAAGTTTCAAATTTCTTAGCCAATCAGACAGATTAAGCCTTGTCAACCTGTTGTGATCAAGTATGCTTGCAAGGATATTGGATGGTGGTGGTTGTTTTGTGCTCATTTTTATCAGAAAATTAACTGCAGAAAATAACCAGATTAATTAGTAAATGTATCATGTAATTAACCAAAATGATTATGGTCTTTTAATCAAATTGGTCCTCCCACTAACTTAGCGAATCCTACACTTCCAGAGTAGAAAACGGAAATCCTAGTTGGATGGATTTCTAGTGGGTGATTGAATTCTTATAATTCTATTGATCATCCTCAGGTACATCCATTATTGGAATTACAATAAACTATAAGTGAGCAACTCCTTGCCCATCACATCTCATGTGAGGTTCAATCCTTTACCTAGCCCCTAATGCTCAAAATCTCAGGTACATCCATTATTAACTTATCTTGCATTAGTTAAGTTGATCCCATTGAGTCAGTAATTATGCAAATAATTTTAATGTCCTCAGGTACATCCAATATTGGCCACCAAACCATTTACATATTTACAACATCTCATGCTTAACAATTATTCTTAAGAAAATCTCTTAAATTAATTGCATCTCATGCAACTATTTAAAATTTCTTAAAATAATTGCCCCAATGGAGGGCTTATGTTATAATTACTTTAATTATAGCATTTCCAACTTAATCATTTGTTTGGAAGATTTTATAGCCATCCTTATTACTATTAAGGTCTCACTTTGCACATTATCCATTTAGCATGCATATATCATATAATTGCATACATTCCCATACATCTCATGCATTCATGGATAAGCAGTAAATATGGTATGATCATGGACTTTCTAAGGATTCAATTCGAGCCACCAAGAATTGAATCAGGGCATTCCTAGGTGCATTTCATTCATTCATTTTACAAGAGTTGCTGAAGGAGTACATAATCAACACTTGATATTGAATTCCTCCCACTGGTCCCACCAATGCTCTTGACCTCCTTGAACTTCTTGCAATCCAATATTACATAGTAATCCTTGGCACACCAAGGCGAATTTACAAGAACTTAAATAAATGAAATTACAACCCAAAAATAATACAAACTTAATAATACATGCCCAAAATAAATTAAAATTAATTAATTAATTTACAATCCCAAAGAAACATAAAAGAAATAAATCCAATCACATTGGTCTTTTATAGTCCATGATCATCCATCATGCATATCACTATTTAACAATTAAATAAAACATACATACTTAAATTAAATTTAATATCTCATATTCAACTTAAAAATCCAGATTTGAATATGATTCAAATAAATTTAAAAATTCAGATTTGAATCTCATTCAAACAAATTTAAAAATTCAGATTTGAATCACATTCAAACAACTTCAAAAATTCATATTTGAATCACATTCAAACATTTTTTAAAAAATCAGATTTGAATCACATTCAAATATTTTTTAAAAAATCAGATCTGAATTTTATTGAATCAATTTTAAAAAATCAGATTTAAATATGATTCAAACAACTTTAAAAATTCAGATTTGAATCACATTCAAACAACTTTTAAAATTCAGATTTGAATCACATTCAAACAATTTTTAAAATTCTGATTTGAATCATAATTTAATTGTGTGATTAAAACTACTAATTAAACACTTTAATTAGTCAAAGAATAGGCCTTAGATCATACAACAATTGCAGAATTAAAAGCCAAACCTTGAACCACCCATGGAACCATTGTTGCCGCCACCAATGGTGGCTTCACCATGTGTGCCGCCACACCTCTTGATCCAACCAGCAATGAATCAATCATCTCATGATCAAATCACACAATTAAATCATATAATCAACAATCTAAATGGAAAACATAGTGGCTCTGATACCAATTGAAGGAACGGAAGCGTGAAAAACACAAGATTATACCATTGAATTCAAAAAATTTCGCCTAGGGTCACATGCACCATGCAAGATTTATTTTTATCTATTTGATTTCAATGATAAACAACATATTAAAACTCTTTTAATATGTTTTTGGATTTGTATTTGCCATTTAAGATTTTAAAATTAATCAGATTAATTTTAGAATCCTAGATTAAATCAAGAACGATTACACTAACCTCTTAATGCAATCGCAGTATGTCTGCGCCTTTGAGATTCGTCTTCAGGACACCAAATGTTGTCCCTCTAGCTTGTCCACACCAAGAACACCTATGGCAGCCCTTGAACAGCCTCTAAAGCTTTTTCTATTAATTAGAAATTCAAGTTCTGCCTTTTAAGAGATTAGAGATGTAAACAGGACACTAGAAACAATTTCTAGTGTTCTTAATTCAAGAGATTGATGGCTAATCTCTTTGAATTGATGAGAGATGAAGAGAAATAGCTGGAGAGGCTCAATGGCGTGAAAAATGAGAGGAGAGGCTGCTGGTTATTTTTTCTTTTCATAACCACACTTAAATAGCTAGGTTAACACATTAAACCCTAGCCACATGTCACCTTTTGATTAGCTCTAGGTTTAAGTGACCCAATCACATTGTGCCAAGTGTCAAACCTATATTTAATCTTGATTTTAATCATCTTACATGATTAAAAAAATATTTGGCAAGCTTATGTGTAATCCCATGTGTCACCATCTCATGGTGCCACGTGTCACACTGTGAAATGACCAAAATGCCCCTGTGTCTTAATTTTGAGTTCTTAACCCAAAATAATTATTTTCTTCTTCTAATTAATTTATATCAAATATAAATTAATTAATTAATCTCTATTAATTAATTTCTCATCAATTAAATTCATATTTAAACACTTTAAATATAAATTTAATTTATACTACACATCCAATAATCTAGATTTGGTTTCAAGTCATGCCAGGGACTTTGTAATTTAATTGCAAACCAAACCTATTTAATTAATCAATTAAACTCTTTAATTAATTAATTAAATCATATTTAAATAGGTGATAACTTGTGTATGTTTGTGACTTACTAGGCTCATCACTAATTGGCAATGAGACATGATATCAACTCTTAATATCATCAGAACTCTTTCTTACCATAAATGATTTCTCTAAATCATTTTATGAACCTCATAGACCATGGTTAACACCTAGCATAGCATGCCATGGCCACCAAATTAGTAATAAGATTTACCTTAAATGAACCTATAATCATATGTTACCATGCACTAGAATCTCTCTGTTACAAAATCCCAACTCAAGCTGGAGTCATGGTTTATGTCAAACTTCTTTTGCTATGAATATTATGTTCTCTTTTAATTCCAGTTCTTGATTAAAAAGATTTTTCTCATCAGAAACTCTTTTCTGAATAATTCTATCTGTCCTGGCCAGGAACTTGAAACATCAAGAACAATTAAATGAACATAGGATTTTATCTCTATTTACTTAGAGGAACAGATTCCATCTTGATCAACACCTACCTCCATATATAACTAGCAGGGGCCAACACATGCCCATATACCCATACATAGTACAAGTATGAAAGCAGTATCAAACTCAAACTACCTATATACAAGATAACTGTGCTATCTCAGGTCTAAAGATTATATGCACTGATATGATTTATGACAAAACATTGACAAGAGTAAACTTCATGTGCTTGTCATAAGTGTCACTGGTTCGGCCTACTTATCATTTATAAGTGCCTATCATGTTTGTTATATGGCATGAGACTCACCATTCCATCTTATTTATATCTCATATAAATAACTTGGGAACAAACATGAATACAATCTTTCTGGATAAGTCATGTCCTTATTACGAAATATCCTCGATTGTGAACCTATTTATGATACTTTGTGCTAGAAATATTGTCACTCATATTCTTAACAACTTAAGAATAATATTTCTAACAAAATATCAATGGACCTTTTCTATTACACATAAATATATTATGTAAACGGAAAAGTGGAAATGCCTTTTATTAATAAAATTATGTATAAGATACATACTAAATGATATGCTCTAGGGCATACTACTAACACTTTCAACTCGTGTACTATGGATAAAGGAGAAACTCTGAGACTTGCCATAGTCTTGCGACTTAAGGCGTTAGCCACCACATTAGCTTTCCCTGGCTGATAGTCTATTAAGCAATCATAGTCTTTAATCAGTTCTAACCATCTCCTCTGTCTCAAGTTCAATTCCTTCTAGGTGCCTAAGTACTTCAAGCTTTTGTGATCTATGTAGATATAACACTTCTCCCCATATAAGTAATGTCTCCAGATCTTCAGAGCAAATACAATAGTTGCTAGCTCCAAGTCATGTGTCGGATAATTCCTCTCATGCGGTTTCAACTGGCGTGATGCATATGCACTAACATTCCAATCTTGCATCAGTACATAGCCTAACCCATTGTGAGAAGCATCACTATAAACTGTATATTCTTTACTCGAGGTAGGTAAACTAGAGCTTCAGTCAAACACTTCTTCAACTCATCAAAACTCTGCTAACATTTATTCGTCCACTGAAATTTCACATCTTTCCGAAGCAGCTTGGTCAGTTGAGAAGCCAACATAGAGAATCCTTTCACAAATCGTAGGTAGTATCCAGCTAAACCCAGAAAACTGCGAATTTCTGTGATATTCTTGGGTAGCTTCCAATTAAAGATAGCTTCTACCTTGTTGGAATCTACCTTGATCCCTTCAGCTGACACAATATGTCCTAAGAAATAGATTTCTTTCAGCTAAAATTCACATTTCGATAATTTGGCGTATAACTATTTCTCCCTTAAGGTCTGTAGTACAATCCGCAGATGTCTATCATGCTCCTCTGCATTCCTCGAATATATCAAAATATCATTAATAAACACGACCACAAATGTTCGAGATATGGTCTGAAGATAGTGTTCATCAGATCTATAAAAGCAGCTGGAGCATTAGTTAACCCGAATGGCATTACCAGAAACTCATAGTGGCCATATCGAGCTCTGAAAGCAGTTTTTGGAATACTTTGCTCTTGCACTTTCAACTGATAATAACCAGATCGCAAATCAATTTTGGAGAACATAGTTGCACCCTTCAACTGATCAAACAGATCATCAATGGAAGGCAATGGATATCTATTATTTGTTGTCACCTTTTTCAACTGCCGGTAGTCAATACATAAGCAGAGACTGCTGTCTTTTTTCTTAACAAATAATACTAGCACTCCCCAAGGTGACACACTAGGGCGAATGAAGCCCTTTTTAAGTAGTTCTTGTAATTGTACCTTCAACTCCTTCAATTCTACTGGTGCCATTCTATATATTGTTATGGAGATTGGATCCACACCAGGCATAATATTAATCTCAAACTGCACTTCTCTTTCTGAAGGTAATCCTAGTAATTCATCAGGAAACACATCTGGAAAGTCATATACTGTAGGGATATCCCTCAATGCTGGACTCCCCACTTGGGTGTCTACCACATGTGCCAAGTATACTTTACACTCCTTTCTGATCATTTTTTTGGCTAGTGCAGCCGAAATGATGTTTGATGGTAATAACTGCCTCTCCCCATGTATTACCACATCACTGTACTAAGGAAGACCAAAAGTGACTATCTTCAGCCTACAGTCAATCATAGCGTGATACCTGACTAACCAATCCATGCCCAAGATGATATCATAATCTCTGAAGGGCATATCAATTAGATCAGACAAAAAAGTATGTCCTTGGATCACCAAAGGACAATCCCTATACATTCTATTGACCCTGACCTTCTGTCCTAGCAGACTTGTTACTAGCACCTCAAAGTCCATTTTCACACACAGAATAGCAATGCAATCAATGATGCTAGCACTTACATAGGAATGGGTAGAACCTGGATCAAATAACACAAACACATCTTGATTAAAAGTTGAGAAGGTACCAGCCACAATATCAGATGTCTCAGCCTCTTCTCTCTGTCTCATTTTATAGACTATGGCTGAAGCACTGCCTTGTTCTGACTGATTTACTGTGCCTTGGCTGCCTGATGGACTACCTTTACCCCTGCCTCTACCTCTGCTAGGTGGTTGTGAACCTCTGGTGGCAGGATTCTGAACTGACCCTTCTGTAGTAGTAGGAGGTGGCCCAACTCTACGGGCATTAGTGTAGTCTTTGGCAAAGTTTCCTATGCCTCTGTAGTTATAACAGGCTCCTATGGCCTTATAGCATATCCCACCATGATTTCTACCACAAGTTTCACATTGACGGGGAGGGTAGGAACTTCTGGTAGTCTGCTGACCAAATAGAGGAGGTCTCTGTCCTGAAAATCTTCCCCTACCAGGCTTTTCACTACCCTTGTTGTGTCCCCCAAAGTTCTTTCTCTTTCTAGGAGGACCACTAGAACTCTGATCTACTGATTTCCCCTCTTTCTCTTTTTCTGTCTTCTCTGATTTCTTTTTCTCTGGGGCCCCTTCTGACTCAATTCTTTCTAATTCAAGTGCTTGAGAAATAAGCTCAGAGAAATTATTATGTTTGAATCTGACCACTTGTAGTCTGAGACTAGGCTTCAAGCCGGTTTCAAACCTCTTACATCTTTCTCTGCTGGTAAAAAGGAAACTTCCTGCATAGTGGCTCAGGCGGGAAAACTCCCTTTCATATTCTGCCACTGATCTACTTCCCTGTTTCAGACTGAAGAACTCCTGTAGCTTCTGGTCCACATAGGCATCTGGAACATATTTTTGTCTAAACTCCCGAAGAAAATCATCCCAGGTTAGCACTGGAGGTTCCACCAAACTATAGGGAATGGATTTCCACCAGTTATATGCATCCCCCTGTAGTAGTGATACTGAATACTCAAATCTTAGCTTGTCTGTACAGTGTAATTTTTTGAACACTATATCCATTCTCTCTAACCATTGTTCTGCCTCTAGTGGATCTACTGTCCCATTGAACTCAGTAGCCCCATATTTAATCAGCTTGTCATATTGGCTAGCTGAATGCTATGGTTGTATCACTAGTGTCTACAGTGGGGCTTGAGTAGGCATGTTACCAGCCATCTGTTAGAACATTGCAGCCATCTGCTGAGCAAATTGAGCAGGGAACTACGGTACTGAGGGAGCTAGTGCGGCTGATCCTCTCATATTTTGAAGGGTTGGGGCTTCCCTTGTACCTCAGCCTCTATTAATTGATCGACTGAACGGTCCCCTTCTTCCATAGTCAATTAGAGGATATTATACCTCCTGAACAAATAACACAAGGAGATTTCCTCCCGTTAGTGCATATTTATAATGTAATGTACTATATGTATCAAACCATGACATTGAGCAGTTGTACTATGAAGAAAGAATATTCAAATTACAGGTCAAAACAAAATTTTAAAACTAGCTCTAATACCACTAAAATATGTCACACCTTACCCCTCCGTAAGGCATAACATTATCCCATAGTATACCTAATGAATTACCAAACGTTGTCTATTGATAACCCATTAAATACACTACAAGGGATTTTAAACCTTTTCTTATTTCTTTTTATAATGGTGAGCACTTTTGACAGGTGTGAAAACTTTTTTGCTAAAGTGAAACCAAATAATAAATCTGAAGTATCAATAGTTTCTGCAAAAATTTTGGTAGAGTGTCGTCTACATTTGGAACAAAACAGTTCTTCAAAAACCTGTAAAAAGCACTTCTAATATATTTGTTCAATCCCAAACTCTAATATGGCTCAACTCAAATCAGTGCCCTCAACATAGTTCAAACTCAATTCAATATTATTTTCAGTAATTCCAAAGATAAAGTGCAAAATAAATGAGTATTTCAAAAGCTAAGATGAGAGAAGTATAATACAACATTTTTACAGGCCAAAATAATTTATAACTTTATTTTACAACTAAAGTTCATAACTGCTCAAGACCAAGTACAATATACACATACAGTTCACAAACATTACAATAAAAATTACAAAAATGTGGTATACACAATATACCCGACAGAATCTCAAGAGTGTAGCACAAGCAGCCTACTCCGCTGCCTTATCTGTCTGTCTACCTACGACAGCAATGAAAAAGCTATCGCTAAGCCAATGTCTCAGTGGTGCACAACATTAAGAAAATACAATTTAAAACCATAAACCATAAATCATAAAAACTATGGATACTTAAAATCATAGTTAATTTCACATGACAGAGAATGTCATAAAGAATTAAATTCCATTTCACAATGTCTCAATAAATACTAATAAATCATACACACAACTTAATCATGATTCCAAAGTCCAATTCATCCCAAAAGCCAATGGCTAATGAGGAATAACATAGCTAGCTAGCAATTATATGAGTACTCATCCTATTTGTCATCAACTGGCATACACCTCAACACTTCATCCAGAGAGGGAATTCAAAGCCAATTTGCTCCACTAGACAAGCTAGCGAGGAATTCAATCAAATATACATGATAGTTGTGGTTTCAAACCATTTGCAATATTTTTCAAGCAATAATATCCATCAAATTTCATTTAAATAAATTTTCCACAATTTACACATTAACATACAAATTGTCATAATTTATTTCAATTGAAAATTGAAAAGAAATAACTGTTGTGCACAAACCTCTGATGAGTAGCCTCTTGGCCTTGACTCAGTGGTTCTTTCCCCTTCGTTGAGTCCTTGCTAACTAAAACACACAATTTAAAGTGTTTCAATACTTATTTAAATTGTTTCTAATTTGTCACATTTTATAGTCTCTAAGTGCTGGTATATGTTACCAATTTTCATTTTCAACTGTATTGCATTTTATTGCAATTGGATTTTGGTATGTTATTTTGACCTAGCCGGATGACCTAGTTTCCTCAGTTTCTGGTTCTGGTCAAAATTACAAACTTGTAGGTCTATATCTTATTAAACTTTTTCCACAAATTTTAGGTCATTTTGAGTTTACTAGACCAAGTTATGGTCATTTTACCAATGCTAGGCAGGTTGCACTAAAATGGCAAACTTATGTCATTTTTAGGTCACTTATAATTTTGGCAGGTTTTATACCCAAATTTGTGCAAGCATTTTGACTTGCTTATGGTCATTTCTAGGTTTTGTGATCTATACAAAAGATGTAGCCCTATGTCTAAGCTTTCCAACGATATAAATTTCAGGTCATTTGGACCTGCTTGAGTGAGTTACGGCCAAAAGACTGACTGCTGTTCAAATGGTTAATTTCTGAGTTACCAAGTTTGCAATTCCGGATTAGGTCAGTTTTAGTGTTTCTTTCTGAACAGAACTTTGGTAGGCTTTCAACATGAAAGTTGGCACATTTTGTGCCTAGTTTTACTTTCAATTGGCCTCACACCAATTGGAGTCACACAATTCCATTTATAGCCTAAAATACATACTGCCCTTAACAAATTTTTGAAGCATCAACCAATCACACATTCAACTAGCTATAACTTCACTTCCCAAACCTAATTCTGTATTTGTATCATACCACAACCATTCATCACTTTACATTATAATCACTTTAGGTAGAATATAACCAATTGACAATGCACCAATTACACTTCCAATTCACAATATCCAATTCTAAACAACATATACACGTAACACTCCTAACCATTACATAGAAATTCACTATTAAATTACATACATACTTAGCAATCTTTAAGATCACATTCCATCAAATATCTTCATGAAGTCAAGCATTCATCAAGAATTCTCAAGGCTGCCGAAATGCTCCAAATTGCTAAAGTTTCCCATAATTTCTTCAACTTCAATATCAAATGCACAATCACCACATGCATGTGGAAATAACTTACTAGGACATTAAATCACCTTAATCAACATGAATTCCCAACAAATATATGTAAGAATAATTCATTAACCATGAGGTTCCATGGCTGTCCAAAATTGGATATATCAATAACTCCTCAAAACATTAAAATTTCTTCACCAAATCACCTATCTCAAACTAAACATAAACTTTAACAAAGAAAGGATGAAGAAATGGATACTTACCTCTTATGGACTTCCTCAAAACTCCACTAAAACTATTCTTTCTTATTCCCAAAATGTTGCCCAAGTTTTGTAGAACAACTTTAGTGAAGGAACTTTAACAAATGGAAGCTTGGATCATGGTGAGAGAGAGCTTGTTTGTGAGGCGGCCATGGGAGGGTTTCTCCCAAGCTTTGGTTCAGCCAAGGCAAACTTTAAGGAAGAAGAAGGTGGCAGAAGATAATGGAAGGGAATTCTATTTTTTTAAGCTTTCATATGACACATACACCTCCACTAACTCAAATTAAAATTAGTTTAATCTAAAGTTTTCATAATTGCATTTAATCCCCACATTTCCTTAAATTTCGTTACATATATAATTGCATTTTTTTCATAGGTTTTCCAAAATTTAATACTACTTATTTTTATGAATATTTAGGTCAAAAGCCAACTTTAGGTGTCAATTGACCAAAATGTCCCTCTTCGGGTTGTATTCCTGATTTTTCGGTAACACCGATTTTTTATCGGTTTCTCTATTTTTCATTTTTCTTTATGTTAATTTATTAATTTTTCTTTGAAATTTCTAAGTCAATTATACCACAATAGATGTTTGTTTTAGTCTCAAAAATATTTCCCCAGGTTCCCCGCGGTCCAGGGCTATTCAACGGTCCTCGCCACAACTTCCCGGTGTGGTCACCCATCGCTACGGTTTTTAGCTTATTTAACTTAATCACATTTCATTGCTCTTATTTTTCCTTTTTTTTCTTGAATTTTCCTCTATTGTATTTCATTATTTCATGTCTCTTGACTAACATTTAAGTGTAGTTCTAGGCATTTTAGCTGTCTGGACAGACACTAGTCATCGGAATAGTAGAACGCACTACCGAATATAGGGGTGTTACACAAGCTAGGTTGGTCCATACATAGTCAAAAATATCTTGCCACTATAAGAATATCAGACCTGGATGAGAATGAATTTCAAGAACTAGTCAATTTAGACATGCTCAAGTGGTACTTCATGTGAGATAGGCCTGCTAGGCTGAAAACCTACAAAAGGCGGCCTAGGTAAAAGTAAGGGTCAAAGAAGAAAAGAAAAGAAAAGAAAAAAATGCTAGATTGAAAACCTGCAAAAGGTGGTCTAGGAGAAAGGAGAGATGAGAGAAGATCTGGATGGAAAACCTAAAAAGGCCATTCAGCAAGTTATAAAGCTTATTTCTAACTTTGAAAGGTTGAAAATTTAGCAAAGCTAAATGTAAGAGGGAGTAATGGTGTATCTGAATAAATAAAGAAGTTTTTATTGCATTAACTAGGAATAAGTTTTATTTAATTATGATTGTGAATGTTTGTGTCTTAAGGGATACATCAAATAATTGGGTAATTGAATAGTATTATTTTGATTTAATCTATGTTTTTGAGCATGATAGAATAGGTGCTTGATATGATTGCCCTGGCAATTGTCCGATTTCAAAAAAAAAAAAAAAAAGAACAAGAAAAAGAAAAGAAGAAAAGAGAGCTTGCTAAGTGGAAAACCCGAAAGGGCCACTTAGGCAAAAGTTAGAGCAAGCCCACTGAAATGAAAACTCAGAAGAGCATTTCACGCAAAAGTTAGGGCATAAAGAATTGAGTTCATGGAAGAGAAAGAAGTCAAGGTAGAACAAAGTTTTGAAATAGCTGTAGAATAATAAAGCATGGGGGAGAGAAGAAAAAGAAAAATTAGAAGGAAATTTTATTATGACCTTAAGGAAGTCTTTTTAGTGAATGATTTTTCTTAAAAATTTTGAGGCTAAAAGAAAGTTTTTACTATAGAGGTCCCTCATAGAATCCCCAATAAAATTTACATGCCTATGATAGGAAGCAGCATATAGGAAGCACAAAAATGACAGAGAGAGTTTTGAGACCCAGTCATCCCAACTTTTTTAAATCATGAAATAGATGTTTTTTAGTAAGTCCTTGGAAATTGTTTAAGGAACACGACATAGTTGTGTAAGGCATAGAAGAATATTCATAAGCATGTCACTTGTAGGTGTGTAAGGAGTAGAAGAACATGCATCACCATAATTTCAAGTGTCAAACTATGAGGGGGTCTGATTCTTCCTCAGGATAGCGAGGGGGATATGTAGGTAGTTTAGGACTACGGTCCTAAACATGAACCCATAACATTTCATGACAGAAGTTTTTTATTAAGTTCTTAGACGTTGTTTAGGGCATAGGGCATAGTTGTGTAAGGAGTAGAAGAACACGCATCAACATGTCACTTATAGGTGTGTAAGGCATAGAAGAACATGCATCATCACAGTTTCAAGTGTCAAACTATGAGGGGGTCTAATTCTTCCTTAGGATATCGAGGGGGATACGTAGGTAGTTTAGGACCGCGGTCCTAAATACGAGCCCACAACATTTCATGATAGATGTATTTTGGTAAGTCCTCAGACGTTGTTTAGGGCATATGGCATAGTTGTGTAAGGCGTAGAAGAACACGCATCAACATGTCACCTGTAGGTGTGTATGGCATAGAAGAACATGCATCACCACAGTTTTAAGTGTTGAACTACGAGTGGGTCTGATTCTTCCTCAGGATAACGAGGGGGATACATAGGTAGTTTAGGACTGCAGTCCCAAATACGAATCCACAATATTTCAAATCACACAGTTGCCATTATCATGAGACCATAGCTAGTCTTATGATGCAGCGTGTATCGACAGAGCAAGATGCGCTAAATTTTTACATGACACAGTTATCACTGTTATGAGACCATAGCTAGTCTCATGACGCAGAGTGTATCAATAGAGTAAGATACACTCATTTTTCACATGGCACAGTTATTACTGTTATGAAACCATAGCTAGTCTCACAGCAAAGAGTATGTCGACTGAGCAAGATATACTTGATCCTCATAGCCAATGTTTTATAGTTATTAGAAATTTGAGTTTCACTTTGACGAAAGTTGAGCAATGCTTTCGCATTGATTTCAACATTTTCCAAAGTGGAGGGCAAACTGTAGACCCTTATTTTGTGATGAGTATGTGCAATGAGGCTGTAGGAAACCCGATGATGAAAAATTATATCACTGTAAGATATAATTGGAGGCATGGAGCTGAATTATTAATTCCATGGCATGAACTTGAAAAAAATAATAATATGTTTTTTTTTTGGGAAGTGAATTTAATTAAATTTAAATAAAATTTTGTTTTCTTTAAATTTAATATGGATAGTTTTTAAATGTACCCAATTAAGTTTAATTGAGCCCCATGGGCCTAAGAAAGCCTAGTTAGGAATTTTAATTAGGATTCATTTAATTTATTTTTTGAAAATTAAAATAAGAAAATATATTTTTCTCCATCCCTTTCTCATACAAACTCTCTCTCCCTCTTTGACCCCACTCTCTTTCTCACTCCCTATTGGTGCCACCCTCTTTCCCTCTCTTCCTATTGGTTGGAACACCTCACCCACATCCTAGTCTTACCTAAATTCCTCAATCCCAATTGTTTAAGTTATCTAAACTTTATCACACTAGGACTTCAAATCCTACCACACCTTTTCCTCACTCCCTATTGGCGCCTTCCCCTTCCCCTCTCTTCCTATTAGTTGAAACACCTCATCCACATCTCAGTTTCACCCAAATTCTCTAATCCTAGTTATTTAAGTTATCTAAACTTTATTACCCTAGGACTCTAAACTCTATCATACCTCTCTCCCAAAACCCTATAAATACCCTATAGAGAAAAAAAAAAAAAAAAAAGAAGGTGGTGGAGGAGAAGACAAAAAAATAAATAAAAAAGAAAAAATAAATAAAGAGAGGTGTAACACCTTACCTCTCTATAAAGCATAACATGATCCCGTAGAATATTTAATGAACTACCGAACTTCACCTACCGATAACTCATTAAGTACCCTACAAGGGATTTTAAAACAATTTTCTTACATTTTGGAAGTGGTAAGTATTTTGGTAGGAATTAAAAACCGTTTATTCAAAGTTTAAATACTAGTAAAAATTTTTGTCCATTTTAATTTTGCCGCAAGTTTTATAAAAATTTTGACAGAGTTCCGTTTGTATTTGGAGAAAATAGTTCTTCAAATACTTAAAAAAAACACTTCCAATAATTTTCTCAACTCCCAACCTCCAATAAATCTCAAATCAACTCATTTCAATTCACTTCAAAATAATTCCACAATCCAAATCAAAATTTATCATTTCAAAATATTTAATAACATCATTCACAAGGCATAAAGTATGAAATTCACATGTACAAATATTAATTTACAGAAGGAAATCCAAAAATAATATTATTACATTTTATTTTACAACTGCTCAACTTTACATCCATACATACAACATTTCAATATTTACATCAAAATTAACTATGAGGGTATAAAATAATACCCGTACAAAAAGACCGGTGTAGTCCTGAATTTAATAGCAGCTCACTCTGCTGCTTTCTCCTTACTCTTATCTGCGACAGCAAAATAAGCTATCGCTGAGTATAAAAATACTCAGTGGTGCACAATAAAAATTTAAAATACAATACATAAATCATTCATTGTCAAAACACAATTTCAATATTTCTCAGTCACATTTCACAATTATCAAAACTCAGAATAACACAACTTAGTCAAATAATTTAATAAACACAGTGTTGCCAAAATCATACACAACTTAAGCCATAACACAAAATTTTTTATCAATGTCGTGTTTTACACCACGACAAAGTAATCTACAACCTCACTAATCGAAATCAATGAGGGAGGTGGCTAGCTAGCTAATGAGTACTCATCCGATCTCAACCTCAACTGGCAAGCCAGAGAGGGAGGAAAATGAACGATCTCAACCCCATAAATGGAGGAGGAATAATGTGATACTGTCATGCTAAGTGTGAACATAAAATCAATTCAAAAAAATTTATTCAAATAATTTATGAGAAATCTGGTCAATTTTCAAAGTCATATTCACAATCATAAATGGCAACACAATTCATAATTAACTAAAAAAAAATCAAATTTTCAAGAATCATATATTTAAACAAAAATTACTGTGCACAGACCTGATGTGAGTCGCCTCTAGGCCTTGACTCAGTCTCTCCGAGTTTCCAAGTCTTTTTCAGCTGAAACACACAGTTTCATAGTGTTTCAGTACCATAACTTAGCATAAATCCAAAAATAAATTTAAATTCACTTTCACCTAGCTTTAATGTGCTAAATTCGACGTTCTTAAAATTTTTGTATTTCCGGTTACTATTCACTATATTATTCAAGTTAAATTGTTGACTTTCTAAGGCTTAATAGGTATGGGAACTCCAACTTCACCCACATACCACATTTTGGTCATTAAATTTGTTGGTTTTGGTCATTTTCTCAAAGCTCAAGTCCTTTAGGCAAAATTGTCAAATTTTTAGTTTTAGTGTCCCTAGTTGCACTGTTCCATTGGTAATTTTACTGTTGGAATTTGCAAAACTTCCTTCATAGAAAATGTTCCTTATTATCTTAAGTTTATTCACATTTTTTAATCACCCCAATTGGAGTTTTGTAGCTCAAGTTATGGCCATTTGAACCATGGCTGTCGGATTGGAAACAACCCAGATTTTCTGGGCAATTTTGGTGCTGGCAGTTTTGGGTCATTAAATTAGGGTGGCCAAATGACTTGGTTGCTGGCAGAATTTGGGTTTGTGTTCTTCATGAAAGTTTTAGGTATATATCTCATCTAACCACTGGTAAACTTTCAGGTCATTTGGACCTGTCTAGCTCGATTTATGACCAAATGAACAAACACTGTTCATTTAGTCAGTTTGTACAGGGCAGCCTGCACTTTTCCAACTTTGGTCAATTTGTTCACTAGGTTTTGGTCACTTTTTGGGCATGGTTCCTAAACGAAAATTGTGTCATTTTGTTTCTATTTTCATCCCCAATTGGTCCCATATCAATTGGACTTGTAAAATTTCATTTTTGGTCCTTTAAAGCTGACTTAGTCATGCTGCTAGCAGCATGACCACACTCCCTCCGAATTTAACTTTAATTCCAATCACTCCAACACAACTCATTTGGTCATAAATGACCATTTTTCACTTCACAATAGGTCCAAGACGCCATTTACTCATTTCTTACATTTTTGGTTCATAAATCCTAAGTCCCAAAACCCTAACTTACTGAATTGTTGCATTTAACCACATTTAATGCTTTTAATCCTAACCATTCAACTAAATAAAGTATATAACTCATTTAAATCCATCAAACCATGCAAATCATACTCCCATCACCTGCTGGCCAAAAATTCAATTTAGTCCCTCACACATATTTTTATTTCATTTTGAGTTTATTTACAAGTTCTTGATGCCATAGGTCAGGAGTCAACTCTCGGGGTCAATTGACCAAATTGCCCCTCGCCAGTTCATCCTGGTTTGCAAATAATTCAATATTTCTTCCGGCTCTCTGACCTAATTATTTGACTGACTTAGTAGTCCTTTTTCGTGATTTTCTCTTTTCCACTGTGTTCATAAGGGTCCTAAGGACCGCAGCGTCACATTTTACGGTTCGAAATTTGAGTTTAAAATGACTTCGCAATCATTCCCGAGAAGGTCACCCATCGCTATGACTCTCGGCTCGTTTAACCTCTTATGTTCTGTTTTTCTTATTTATACTTAACTAATTGAATATTACTAATTATTTGTGTTTATGGCTTCTCTAATTGATTTAAGTTTGGTTCTAATCCCCTTAATTATCCGGACCAACTCCGATCACCAAAACAGTGAAATATACCAGGCTATACCAATAGGGGTGTTATAATTCTCCCCCCCTTAAAATAAATTTCGTTCGAAATTTTACCTGGTATCAATCTCTGAACAGCTGTGGGTGCTGTCTCCTCATGTCCTCCTCTCGTTCCCAAGTAGCTTCTTGGCCCGAATGATGGTTCCACAGCACTTTTACCAATGGTATCTGCTTGTTCCGTAGCTGCTTCACCTCATAAGCCAGAATCTTTATGGGTTCTTCTTCATATGTGAGGTCTGGATTCACTTCAATTTTCTCTACTGGTAGTACATGAGATGGGTCTGATCGATACCTCCTCAACATAGACACATGGAAGACATTATGTATCTTCTCCAACTCTGAAGGTAGTGCCAACCGATATGCCAAAGGACCCACTCTTTCCAGAACCTCATATGGCCCAATGAAACGAGGACTCAGTTTCCCCTTCTGCCGAATCTCATAATTCTCTTCCAAGGAGAAACTTTGAGGAAAACTTTCTCACCCACTGCATACTCAATATCCCTTCTCTTTAGATCAATATAGGACTTCTGACGGTCTGATGCAGTTTTAAGTCGATCTCTGATCACCCTGATTTTCTCTTCAGTCTATTGAACAATTTCGGGTCCAATCATCTTTCTTTCGCCCACGTCATCCCAACACAATAGGGTTCTACATTTTCTGCCATACAAAGCTTCATATGGAGGCATCCCAATGCTTGATTGGTAGCTGTTGTTGTAAGCAAACTCAATCAAAGGCAAGTGTGTATCCCAACTACCCTCAAACTCAATCACACAAGTCCGTAGCATGTCCTCCAAGATCTGAATTACCCTCTCAGACTGGCCATTTGTCTGTGGGTGGAATGCAGTACTGAAGTTCAATCTAGTTGCTAGGGCTCTCTGAAGACTACCCCAGAATCTAGAAGTGAACCTAGGATCTCTGTCTGATATAATGGATACTGGCACTCCATGAAGTCTCATAATCTCATCGATGTACAACCTGGCCAATCTGTCTAAACTGTAGTCCATTTGGACTGGCAAAAAATGAGCAGACTTAGTCAGTCTGTCAATAATGACCCATACTGCATCATGACTCTTCTGTGTCCTCGGAAGTCCCATTACAAAATCCATCGTTATTCTTTTCCATTTCCATAATGACACTGGTAGTGGATGTAACAACCCAGTGGGTACTTGATGCTCTGCCTTTACTTGCTGACAAGTTAGACATTTGGATACAAACTCTGCCACATCTCTCTTCATACCCATCCACCAGTAATACTCCTTTAACCCTCTATACATATTTGTACCACCAGGGTGCATGGCAAAGGGAGACTCATGTGCTTCTCTCAAAATGATCTACCTCAAATCAACATCATTAGGAACACACATTCTACCCTGATGTAGCAGTAAACCATCATCTCTGATTGAGAATTCTGGTTTCTTGCCCTGCCAGACTTCTTCTAATAGCTTCTGATACCTTTCATCATTTTGAGCAGCCATTCTGATCTGATCAATCAACACTGGTTGTACATGCCATGCAACTGCTGTCTGCCCCTCATCATTAATCTCTAAACTAGCATGTAACAATCTCAACTCATGTACCAAAGACAAAGGAGTAACCCGTAGACTTGCCATAGTCTTGCGACTTAGGGCGTCAGCCACAACATTAGCTTTCCCTGGCTGATAGTCAATCAGACAATCATAGTCTTTTATCAACTCTAGCCATCTCCTCTGTCTCAAATTCAACTCTTTCTGGGTGCTCAAATACTTCAAACTATTATGATCTATGTAGATGTAACACTTTTCCCCATGCAAATAATGTCTATAAATATTAAGAGCAAACACAATAGCTACAAGCTCCAAGTCATGTGTCGATAATTCCTCTCATGCGGTTTTAGCTGGCGTGATGCATAGGCAATGACATTTCTATCTTGCATCAATACACAGCCTAACCCATTGTGAGAAGCATCGCTGTAAACTATATATTCTTTACTCGGTGTAGGTAAAGTCAGGACTGGAGCCTCTGTCAAACATCTTTTCAATTCATCAAAACTTTGCTGGCATTTATTCATCCACTGAAATTTTACATCATTTCTAAGCAACTTGGTTAATGGAGACGCAAGCATGGAGAATCCCTTCACAAATTGACGGTAGTATCCAGCTAAACCCAGAAAACTGCGAATCTCTGTGACATTTCAGGGTGGCTTCCAATTAAGGATAGCTTCAATCTTGCTAGGATCTACCTTAATACCCTCTGCTGACACTATGTGCCCCAAAAAGGATATCTCCTTCAGCCAAAATTCACACTTCGACAGTTTGGCATATAGCTGTTTCTCCCTCAAAGTTTGTAGTACAATCCACAGATGTCTATCATGCTCTTCTGCATTCCTCGAATAGACCAATATATCATCAATAAATACTACAACAAACAGGTTAAGGTATGGTCTGAAGATAGTGTTCATCAGATCCATAAAAGCATCCGGAGCATTAGTTAACCCGAATGGCATGACCAAGAACTCATAATGGCCATAGCGGGTTTTGAAGGTAGTTTTAGGAATACTCTGCTCTTGTACTCTTAACTGATAATAACCTGATCTCAGGTCAATTTCGGAGAGCACAGCTGCACCTCTCAACTGATCAAATAAGTCATCAATGCGGGGCAATGGGTATCTGTTCTTTATTATCACCTTATTCAACTGCCGATAGTCAATGCATAACCGAAGGGTGCCATGTTTCTTTTTTACAAACAACACTGGCGCTCTCCAAGGTAACACACTAGGGCGGATAAAGCCTTGTCAAGCAATTCTTGCAATTGCACTTTCAACTCCTACAATTCTGCAGGTGCCATCTGTATGGTGTTATGGAGATTGGTTCCACACCAAGCATAACATCAATTTCAAACTGCACTTCTCTTTTTGGAGGTAATCCTGGCAATACATCAGGAAATATATCCAGAAAGTCACATACAGTAGGAATGTCCTTCAGTGCTGGACTCCCCACTTGGGTGTCTATCACATGTGCCAAGTACGCCTCACACCCTTTCTAATAATTTTTCTGGCTAGTACAGCTGAAATGATATTTGAAGGCAATAACTGCCTCTCCCCGTGTATTACTACATCACCATACTGAGGAAGACCAAAAATGACTATCTTCAGTCTACAGTCAATCATGGCGTGATGCCTGGCTAACCAATCCATGCCCAAGATAATGTCATAATCTCTGAAGGGCATTTCAATTAAATCAGATAGAAAAGTGTGTCCTTGGATCACCAAAGGACAGTCCCTATATAGCCTATTTACCCTGACCTCCTGTCCTAATGGACTAGTTACTAGCACATCATAGTCCATTGGTACACACTGAATAGCAGTAGAACACATCACACTAGCACTAACATACGAATGTGTGGAGCCAGGATCAAATAGCACATGTACATCTTGGTTAAGGATGGAAAAATTACCAGTTACAACGTTTGATGTTTCAGCCTCCTCCCTCTGACGCATGGTATATACTCTGACTGGTGCACCACTGGGTACTGGCTGGTTAACAGTGCTTTGACTTCCAGGAGTGTTACCAGGACCCCTACCTCTGCCTCTACCTCTAGCAGCTGACTGTGACCCTCTAGATGCAGAGACTTGAGCTGATCCTTCAAATGTAACAGAAGGTCCAGACCGGCGCGGACTAGTGCAATCCTTAGCGAAATGTCCGCTCCCTCCACAGTTAAAACATGCACCGGTAGCTTTGAAACAAACCCCACCATGAGTTCTACCACAAGTTTCACACTGCCATACTGATAAAGCTCCTCGGGGTGCCTACTGGGTCTGCTGACCAGACCGGGGTGGTTTTTGGCCAGAAAATCTACCTCTGCCAGATCTACGGGAGCTGGATCCCCTAAACTGTTTTCTCTTTCCAGAACCACTCTCAGATGTTTGTCCCGTAGTCTTTTCAGTCTTCTCTTTCTCTTGTGTATCCTTCTTTACTGCCCCTTCAGATTCTATCCTTTCCAGTTCCAGGGCCTGTGAGATCAACTCAGTGAAATTCTGATGTCGAAAACCCATAACTTGCATTCTCAAATTCGGCCTTAACCCAGACTCAAACCTCTTACATCTGTCTCTGGGGGTGGAGACTAAGCTTTCAGCATAGTGGCTTAGCCTTGAGAAGTCTCTCTCATACTCTGCTATGGTTCTATCTCCTTGTTTCAAACTCAAGAATTCTTATAATTTCATATCTACATACGCATCAGGAACCCATTTCTGCCTGAATTCCCTCAGTAAGTCTGTCCATGTCAGCACAGGTGGCTCAACCAGGCTGTGGGGGATGGTCTTCCACCATTCATGCGCATCCCCTTGGAGAAGAGATACTGAATACTCAAATTTTAGTTCTTCAGTACACTGCAGCTTTCTAAAAACTCGTTCCATTCTTTCCAACCACTGTTCTTCCTCAAGTGGATCCACAGTGCCTTTAAACTTGGTGGCCCCAAATTTCATCAATTTTTATACTGCCGAGCTGAGGACTGTGGTTGTGCTACAGGTGCTTGCATCTGAACTTGGGGTGGCACATTACCCGCCATTTGCTGGAAAAACGCAGCCATCTGCTGTACAAACTGAGCAGGGAACTGCGTTGCTGGAGTAGGAGCTAGAGTAGCAGACCCACTCACGTTCTGGAGTGTTGAGGCTTCCCCTTGAACCTCAGCCTTAACAGATTGTTCTTCGGAATGATCTCCTCCTTCCATTCCATTTTCCCAAATTTTCTATTTCCTGAGATCAAACACAAGGAGGTTGACCTCCATTAGTGCATATTCATGATGTAAATACGTCATATGTATCAATTAAAGACACTTGAGCAGTTGTACTTATCAAAGAAATATTCATACACATAGTCAAAATTTATTGAAAAAAACCATGCTCTGATGCCACTAAAACATGTCACACCTTACCCCTCTGTAAGGCATAAACATGATCCCGTAAAATACTTAATGAACTACCGAACTTCACCTACCGATAACTCATTAAGTACCCTACAAGGGATTTTAAAACAATTTTCTTACATTTTGGAAGTCGTAAGTATTTTGGTAGGAATTAAAAACCATTTATTCAAAGTTTAAATACTAGTAAAACTTTTTGTCCATTTTAATTTTGCCACAAATTTTATAAAAATTTTGACAGAGTTTCGTTTGTATTTGAAGAAAACAGTTCTTCAAATACTTAAAAAAAACACTTACAATAATTTTCTCAACTCCCAACCTCCAATAAATCTCAAATCAACTCATTTCAATTCACTTCAAAATAATTCCACAATCCAAATCAAAATTTATCATCTCAAAATATTTAATAACATCATTCACAAGGCATAAAGTATGAAATTCACATGTACAAATATTAATTTACAGAAGGAAATCCAAAAATAATATTATTATAATTTATTTTACAACTGCTCAACTTTATATTGAGACATACAACATTTCTATATTTACATCAAAATTAACTTTAAAGGTATAAAATAATACCCGTACAAAAAGACCGGTGTAGTCCTCAATTCAATAGCAGCTCACTCTGCTTCTTTCTCCTTACTCTTATATGCGACAGCAAAATAAGCTATCGTTGAGTATAAAAATACTCAGTGGTGCACAATAAAATTTTAAAATATAATACATAAATCATTCATTGCCAAAACACAATTTAAATATTTCTCAGTCACATTTCACAATTATCAAAACTCAGAATAACACAATTTAGTCAAATAATTTAATAAACACAGTGTTGCCAAAATCATACACAACTTAAGCCATGACACAAAATTTTTTATCAATGCCGTGTTGTACACCACGGCAAAGTAATCTACAACCTCACTAATCCAAATCAATGAGGGAGGTGGCTAGCTAGCTAATGAGTACTCATCCGATCTCAACCTCAACTGGCAAGCCAGAGAGGGAGGAAAATGAACGATCTCAAACCCATAAATGGAGGAGGATACTGTCATGCTAAGTGTGAACACAAAATCAATTCAAAACAATTTATTCAAATAATTTATGAGAAATCTGGTCAATTTTCAAAGTCATTTTCACAATCATAAATGGCAACACAATTCATAATTAACTCCAAAAAAATCAAATTTTCAAGAATCATATATTTAAACAAAAATTACTTTGTAAAGACCTGACGTGAGTTGCCTATAGGCCTTGACTCAGTCTCTCCGAGTTTTCAAGTCTTTTTCAGCTGAAACACACAGTTTCATAGTGTTTCAGTACCATAACTTAGCGTAAATCCAAAAATAAATTTAACTTCACTTTTACCTAGCTTTAATGTGCTAAATTCGACGTTCTTGAAATTTTTGTGTTTCGAGTTACTATTCACTATATTATTCAAGTTAAATTATTGACTTTCTAAGGCTTAATAGGTATGGGAACTCCAACTTCACGCACATACCACATTTTGGTCATTAAATTTGTTAGTTTTGGTCATTTTCTGAAAGCTCAAGTCCTTTAGGCAAAATTGTCAAATTTTCAGTTTTGGTGTCCCTAGTTGCACCGTTCTATTGGTAATTTTAATGTTGGAATTTGTAAAACTTCCTTCATAGAAAATGTTCCTTATTGTCTTAAGTTTATTCTCATTTTTTAATCACCCCAGTTGGAGTTTTGTAGCTCAAGTTATGGCCATTTGAACCATGGCTGTCGGATTGGAAACAACCCAGATTTTCTGGGCAATTTTGGTGCTGGTAGTTTTGGGTCACCAACTTGGGGTGGCCAAATGACTTTGTTGCTGGCAGAATTTTGGTTTTTGTTCTTCATGAAAGTTTTAGGTATATATCTCATCTAACCACTGGTAAAATTTCAGGTCATTTGGACCTACCTACCTCGAGTTATGACCATTATTTGGTTAGTCTATACAGGGCTGCTTGCACTTTTCCAAATTTGGTCAATTTGTTCACTAGGTTTAGGTCACCTTTTGGGCATAATTTCTAAATGAAAATTGTGTCATTTTATGTCTATTTTCATCCCCAATTGGTCCCATATCAATTGGACTTGTAAAATTTCATTTTTGATCCTTCAAAGCTGACTTGGTCATGCTGCCAGCAGCATGACCACACTCCCTCCGAATTTAACTTTAATTCTAATCACTCCAACACAACTCATTTGGTCATAAATGACCATTTTTCACTTCACAATAGGTCCAAGACACCATTTACTCATTTCTTACATTTTTGGTTCATAAACCCTAAGTCTCAAAACCCTAACTTACTAAATTGTTGCATTTAACCACGTTTAATGCTTTTAATCCTAACCATTCAACTAAATAAAGTTTCTAACTCATTTAAATCCATCAAACCATGCAAATCATACTCCCGTCACCTGCTGGCCAAAAATCTAGTTTAGTCCCTCACACATATTTTTATTTCATTTTGAGTTTATTTACAAGTTCTTGATGCCATAGGTCAGGAGTCAGCTCTCGGGGTCAATTGACGAAATTGCCCCTCGCCAGTTCATCCCGGTTTGCAAATAATTCAATATTTCTTCCTGCTCCCTGACCTAATTATTTGACTGACTTAACAGTCCTTTTTCGTGATTTTTTCTTTTCCACTGTGTTCATAAGGGTCCTAAGGACCGCAGCGTCACATTTAAGGTTCGAAATTTGAGTTTAAAATGACTTCGCAATCGTTCCCGAGAAGGTCACCCATCACTGTGACTCTCGGCTCGTTTAACCTCTTATGTTCTGTTTTTCTTATTTATACTTAACTAATTGAACATTACTAATTATTTGTGTTTATGGCTTCTCTAATTGATTTAAGTGTGGTTCTAATCCCCTTAAATATCCTGACTGACTCCGATCACCGGAACAGTAAAATATACCAGGCTATACCAATAGGGGTGTTACAAGAGGAATAGCCAAAATTTTTTTAGTTCTTCTTTCTTTCTAGTGATATTTCTTAAAGGTTAGTTCTTTTATTTTCTTTTCAAGATCTATGCCATGTAATATTTAATTCTATGTTCCTTCTTTTTAATTTATTTTATATGTTCATATAAATCATGTAATCATGCTTAATTTGAAGGGATACACAACTCTGCACATGTTTAGTTTTTTGTCTCTCATATTTTTATTATTTTTTGTTATTTTATGAATTGGTAAAAAATTTGTAAAACTTATATTCATATTCTACATGAAATTCTATTAATTTTAGGCTCAAGAATCACTAAAAAAGCTTTAATATTTTGTAAGTTAGGGCTATTTGAATTTAGGGTTCATATAAAATCTAATTTACAGGATAGCTGACTTTTGGAGCCCATATCTGGTGTAAATCTGGTGTCTAAAATTAATTTTAGAATCTTGTGAATCTTTTATAATTAGTTTCGCATTCATATCTGTTATGGTTAGTGATTTATGAATTTTATAAAAAAGTAGTGCGATTCTGTTATTGGAAAATGTTACGATTTGTGTAGACCATTCGGCTAAAGTTTTGTTAGGTTTATAAATTTTATGATGTTGTATGATTTTTTGGCTATCTTTTATAATTTTTTCATGATTTTTAGCCTTGTCTAACTATTTTTCAAAAATCAAATTTCTTGCTACTGTCAATATGCTAGAATTTGGAAATTGTATGTTTATGCATATTCTTGCATTTTCTTGGGTTCCAATTGATTTTGATCTATTTTTCTGTGCTTTTTTAATTCAAGAAGTATTATGAAGTTTTTGGAATATGTTAGAAGATGTGGACCCTTAGGTAGTTGTAACTAATTAGGAATCTTAACCCTTTAAGAGACTAGAGTTAGAATCTAATATAAATTGTTATTAATATTTTCTTTGTTTCTTTTATTTTCTTTAGTTTGTTTATTTTTTTATTACAAACAAAATTGATAAGTAGCCCTAAGGTAAGTACTAAAGAGAGCATTTGCGTGGAGCTTACATGGAGCTAAACGGGAGTAAGCCAGGGATATCATTGTCATACTAGAAGAGAAGAGCCTTTTATAAGGGTAGCTTACCCCAATGGCAATTGCAATTACTAATAAGTAAGTAATCCTAAATTCCGAGAATAACCATTGGCATGAAATTGTAGTAATAGCAGGATTTTTATTTGGTAAATTAAAATTAACTTTATTTTTAATTTAACTGACTTTTGCATGTAATTAATTTAAATAAATACTTTGTAAATAAAAATTAATCTTGTTTGTAAATTAAACTAACATTGAAATGTAAAATAATTTTAATTTAATACTTGGTAATTGTAAAATAAATTTGCATGTTAGAAATCTTTATTAGGTTGTGATTGTTTGAGCTTTATGTGATATTAGAATAAATTACGCATGTACATAATTAACTTAGTTCAATTATTCTTAGGGTAACTTGGTGAAAATTATTTATTAGGTTAAATAGAAACCTAGGGTTATTTGAAATTGAATTTGTTTGTAAATTAAATTCTCAATAATAAATTAATTTTAGTCATCTGATAAATATCATTTTAATAATTAGCAACCCCATAGATAGGAATTATTTGTGCATAAAAATTGTTTATAAACAATAACTCTTTTGTAAAATACTTGCGTGTATAGGATTAGAATTGTATTTTTAGGATAAAGTTTAATAAAGGAATAATAAATAAGACTTCTAGAAACATTAGTAGAGGATTGATACTCGAATTAATGAGGTTAGACCAGGCATAAGGGGTGCCTAACACCTTCCCCTTATGTACTCATTATCCCGAACTTAGACATTGGGCTATGGTAATGATAGTTGTGGAAACTCTGCAAGGAGTAAGTTGCCATCCATGACCCTCGAAAGAAACACTGAATATGTCCCTGTTTTTACCCGAGTGGCGACTCCTATCTATTTATACCTTCGTGGCATAAATCCTTAATACCATGGTAGTGTTATGGGAAGACGGTACTTGCTAGTGGTCTGATTCTATTAGGATTTTATGAAGTGCATATTTAGGAAATCTTGTCTAAGGAGGTGGTATTTAAGTGAGACCATTGTGACTCCACCATCTTTCCTAGGCATTACTTGGTGAATTTTATATAATTCAAGTGGATGATATTTCACCTCACACCCCCCCTCCCTCCTCTCACAGAGGCTAAATGCATAAGTAAAAAGTATATTAAGTGAAAAAAAAAAAATGGAGAGAGGATGTAGAACTCAAGAAAGAGTGCAAGTGTACAATTGAAATCAAAGAAAAATTTACCTTTCCAACCCAGCAAAAGCAATGAGTTTGTGGGAGAGGACAAAAGGGACATAAATTAAAAAAAAAAAACAAACGGAAAGAAGAAGAAGAAAAAAAAAAAAGAAGTCCCAAGATAAATATCATAGAAGCATGCTTGGCACTATAAAAAAAACCAAAAGCCCTTCCTTTCCATACAAAATCAATAGAATAAACTTAGTATATTTGATATTTTATGCATACATGCTATCCTCATATTTGCATTCCCTAAAAACCTTTCATTGGCAACCAAGTCATTATCCCTTTAGCCCTATTACAGCCCTTTTAAAAGACCTTTCGATCTTTTGAATAGTGTATGCTACATTAGTGGTGATAGAAAATTGAGATATGCCTATGGAGTTGGAATTGAGTCACTTTATCACAATTATCCATAATAGAGGCAAATTTAGAGGAGTAAGTATTTCTCAAATTTATCCTGATAAAACAAGTTATTTGTGACTTATTAATAGCCTTGCACAGAGGAATAACTAGTTGAAACACCATTGTCGCAAGGTATTTTGCGGTCGCCTGGACGAACACTCACCGAAGTGGGAAAAGTGAGGAGTCGCCACTTTAATTTTGAGGGAAATTAAAGAAAACCATTTGTGAAAGTAAGTTAGAATAAAACCACTTCAAAAACAGAGATTCTAGGTTCGGGGTCCATGAACGGGTGGGGAAGGTGTTAGGCACCCCACCTCGTCCCTCAACGAGAGTAAGCAGATTTAACTTCACGTTCTTCATAGTTAGGAGGGTTTGAATAGAAATGTTAATCCTTTTGACCGAAAGGAATGTTTGATTTTTCACTAATCCGGATTACCCAGATACATAAGTAAATGAGACGACCTTAGTGAGTTGCGGTTTCGTATTAATTTTATTTCAAGGGGAATCATCTTACGTATTTGTTGAAATTTAATTTGGGAATCAGATAAGAACTCTCCTCCGATCTCCTTTAAATATTTATTAAAAATTTTAAGCTTGAGAATCGGATAAGAACTCTCCTCCGATCTCCTTTTTAAATATTTATTAAAATTTTTAAGTGGAAACCGGATAAGAACTCTCCTCCGATCTCCTTTTAAGTATTTATTAAAAATTTTTAAGGGGAAACCAGATAAGAACTCTCCTCTGATCTCCTTTTAAATATTTATTAAAATTTATAAGTGGAAACCGGATAAGAACTCTCCTCCGATCTCCTTTTAAGTATTTATTAAAATTTTTAAGTGGAAACCGGATAAGAACTCTCCTCTAATCTCCTTTTAAATATTTATTAAAAAATTTTAAGTGGACATTGGATAAGAACTCTCATCCGATCTCGTTTTAAGTATTTATTAAAATTTTAAGTGGGAATCGGATAAGGACTTTTCCGATCTCTTGAAACTTGATTACAGCTACGCGTCACGATATCGTAGAACTAAGGGTTTTGGCATTTAAAGATGTAGGGGCTTGGAATAAGGCTTCTTGTAATTCATTGGTACCTTGTATCTAGTCAGGAGATACCAAACCGAATTTTTCGACCTTCCTATGTGATCGCCTTACCAGTACCTTTTGATACCCGATCTATCCCATTTATCTATCTTAAAGTTCGGTTTTACTCTGCCTTGTGTTGTTTTACTCAATTATCTTTTGCATTATTCTAGTGATTCGGCCTTAATATTTTCCCGACTCATTGTTTAGACCTTTTATTATTTTTAAAGAGACCCTTAAGATACGATTACCTACATTTTACCCCACCCCTTATACATTACTCGAGACTAGAAAACTTGCATTTAGAAATAACAAAGATTAATGAAAAGAATGGACTGATCAACAAAGGAGTAAACCCGAGAGTAACCTTTTGGTATTCTTTAGCGCAATATAAACCTCTTTTTTTAAAGAAAAAAAAAACTACGTACATAAAAGAACAAAGGAAATGCAAAAGAATGTAAACGAGCACTTAATAAAATGGCAATACGAGCACTCACCTGTAGGGAGCCAAATCTATTAAACTAAGTATTGACTCACAAAGCTTAATAGAACTGTAGGTTTGATAACCGGAAGGTTAAGGTCCGCCTTGAAACGAAGGATGCTTCGCTAAAATGCAATCGGGTCGAAATAATACCCGAGTTTAAATGAGGTTGAGCCTGGACAATGGGAGTGGAACTAAATAAAACAAAGAGCTAAAAATGAGAGCACCACAGGATAATGAATGAACTGAAAATAGAGAGTTTCAGTATTCAAGAATCCCTTTTGCAAGAAAACACTTTGGAAAACTAGTTTCAAAAGTTTTTCTTATGAACGCAAAAAAAGCAGAGTAACGAACTGAATTAAGTTTCAGAGTTCTTCCACTATAGTCACTGCCCTCTTTTTTCGTCCTCCTTGAACAGTTTTTCATGCAGGTATTTATAGGAACCGGGTGCTCCCCATGAAGGGTCAGGATCTATTTTGGGGGAGATGGAGGGTTAAGATTTTGAAGGATATGATCTAAGGGCTCAGGAATTAAAGAGAATCAGAACGGACGACTGGGATCCCTTCCGGAGTATTTGTCCTTTTCTCTCTTCTAATCTGACGGCCCAAAATTTCTTGTGAAGAGCGATCTGAGGGCTAGGAGTGAAAGGCGCTGATCTTGTCGTTTTTCTTCTTCGATCTGAGGGCTCCGAGCTCGTCCTTACAAGTAAGATCAACGGTGGTGATTAGGATGTATAGCGCTGTCCTGACGTACGCTGGCACATGTCAGTAGTGCGGGCGATTCTGGGCCGTGCGGTTGAGATTTCACCTGCAATGCTTTAACTACCTCGGCTCTGATTATGACGATAATCGGCAGGAGCTGTCTCATTCTCTTTGTCTTCCGACCTTCCCGCCTTTCCAGTCTTTTCAGTGTGATCCTTTTCTGATCTCTCATATCGGGTTCCTCTCTTCTGATCTCTCCTGACACGCTCTCTTCTGATCTTTCGTGCTGGTCTCCCTTCTACCGATCTTTACCACACCAGTTTTCCTTTTCGTCGGGTTCGGTACAGTCAAAGCATTTATTTCCCTCAATTCTCGAGGCGTCCGCTTCGTTTTCTGCTTGCAATAAATGCTCAATTTTTCTATATATATACCATCAACCGGGAAGCCCTACCTCACTTGACTTTCTCCCCTATTCTCTTCATTTTCCTTGTCCTAGCTGTTCCGGCAACAATTCCAGACAAAATGGCCGCTTTTAATCTTTTTCCGGTTGTCCTCTTTGTTCCTTGCCTGAAAATTTACGATCCCGGTGATCGAAAAATCATGACGACCTTATCTAATGATAGTGAGAGAATTGGACTAATTAACCGATCTGGATCGAGGACCTTGATCATGCCGATCTCGAATCGTTCGCCCGATATAATCGGCGAACTGATTTCAGGCGAGAAGACTGCTAATATTCCCCTCAACACTTGTGACTGCTCTTTGGCGTTCATCTGGCTCCTCTTCACACTGGGTGTTCCGACAGCGGCTCGGTTTTGAGCGGTAACTTTGATGAAGACCTCTCTCATTCTCATGAGAGTCATAGTCCCCCCAGCCGGTCTCTTGGTCAAACACATCTTATGACTCAGCCACGAGACTAGGCTTTGACATAGGCCTTTTAGATAGGATGTTCCGCCGGTCTCTAAAGATCGCCTTTATGATGCAATCAGACCTTTAATGTAATCCGATCTCTAGAGATCGCCCAAATGATGTAATTAGACCTTTACTGTAATCCGATCTCTAGATATCGCCCAAATGATGTAATCAGATCTTTTCGAAAATAAAATTTATTTTGACAACTGTTGTTTTATTATTATTGCATTGATTATTTTTCGATCTCTGAAGTATTTATCCGATCCGACTCTTTGTTTGAATGACACTTATCGGATCCGTAATTCAAAACACCTTAATCTGTCGCTCTATAGTTAACCGATCTCATTATGGAATCTCTGGAATATTGGCGAGACGAGTCAGAACAGCTGGCTAGTCCCGCTATCCGATGCACTACCTGGAACATCGTGAGCATTAAATGCTCGGACGAGTATAAATAGGGGTGGGGTTATCCAGTTGCTCCTTTATGTCATTTTCAGTCTCTCGCGAACAACTTCCAAATTCTCTCGTTTTCTCAAGTTCCTCCGAGACCGATCAAGCTCACGTAAGAGTTTTGATCTTTCTTTTAGTTTAAATTTTCTGTTTCCCTTGAAAATGACCGGTGCCGAGGGTCAGAGAGCAGTAAGCCCCCCTTCCATTCAGTTCTCGTGGTCGTCCGATGAGGTAGAGGTGGTCGAACCAAGCGCGCAGCCTGAACTTCCTAGGGTCTCCGTTCCAGCTCGGGGACAACCAGCACCATCAAGGCATGTGCCTTCTTCAGGGAGGGAAAATCTTCCCATGGACGAGCTGCCATCAATCTTGCAAGAAACTGACCTGCAGTCGTTCAGCCAAGAGTACAACATCCAACCCGATTCCTACGAATTGATTAAGTGTCACGGCGATCTTTGTGCCGATCACTTCTTCGAGGAGAACGATATGATCGTGGTCTACGAAGAACAATTAAAGGCCGGTCTGTGGTTCCCTTTGGATGACTTCTTCAAAGAAGTTTTGAAATATCACCAAGTGTGCATCGCTCAAGTTCACCCGAACTCGTGGCGGATCTTGGTAGCCTTCCGAGGCCTATGCCGAGCTAAAGGGCTCCGACCCACGGCTAAGGTGTTCGCTGAACTGCACCGGCTAACTCATCGAAAGGACGATGAGTATTGGTTCTTCCAGGCGAAACCCCATTGTGGGCTTTTTACCGATCTACCTTCCTCCTTGAAGAATTGGAAGAACCGCTTCTTCATCTTGAGGAGCAAAATTCCGAACGCTTTTGAGGGCTTCCCTCGGAGCTGGCTACATCAGGGTCCCTTGCTTACGAAGCACATCGCCGTAAATAGGGAAGAGGGTGCAATGGTAATGGAGTTGAAGGAGCAGGCGTCCAGAGAAAAGTTCTCTTATTTGGATGCAGTGACGGCCAAGCTACACCATTGGACTATGCAGCTGGTCACTGGTCAAGATCGCGGGCTTCAGCTCTCTGATCTCGACATCGGTATTTTCTATATCTCAGATCTTTGGACCTTAGCGATCTCACTGACCTCTTCTTTGTGCAGGTATGGAAAGCGGCGAAGCCTCTAAGGAGAGCCGGAAGCGGAAGAGAGAGATCTCTCAAAAAGTACGGGAGATGAATTGTTCCGAGCTGCTTCAAACACCTGGTCATGAGCCCGGGGAAATACAGGAAGGCTCGTCTCAACCTTCTAGGCCTCCGGTCATAGAAGTGGTCCGATCTCCTCCTCGCCGAGAAGAGCCGCCTCCACCTCTGCCAGTCGCTCCGAGTGTGGAAGGGGGTCATTCCTAACCTCCTGTAAGGTCCCTTTCCAGCGGTGCCCAAGTGCTGATCCACTCGTTGGAGAAAAACCGTACGGTTCGAGAGAACCCTGGTTTCGCCAAGGTCTTGGCGTCCTCCATCTGTCTTCGAGAAGATCGGGATAGGCTGTCTCCGGATAACCTTGATGATATCTTGACCAGATCTATGAGCCTGAACGTGGAGTGTTTGGTGAACCAGCATATGGTCTGGGAGAAGGCTCATCGCCTGGGTAAGGAAGTCGAGAGGATAAGTCATGAGATGTCTTCTCTCCGATCCCAACTTTCGTCCGCTCAGGACTACATATCTCAAATTGAGAGACGAATGAAGTTCTATGAGGATAAGCTGGCCAAGGAAGCTCATGTTCTGGCCGAGTGAGATTGTGTTCTTGAGGGAGTTCAGGTGCTCCGAGCTGATGAAGCTGCTCAACTCGCTCATCTTGCTGAGGAGCTCAAGGTGAAAGAAGAAGAAATGGTGACCGGAGTGGCCGGCGCTTATCTGAATGTTCATAGAGATCTCCTGGCGGAGCTCAAAAAGCGTTATCCTGAGGAGGACTTCCCCTGGATGGCCAACCTGGCTCCAGAGGACGAAGGTGAGGATAGCGAAAGGGAGGCTGAAGGTGAGAGAGAAAATGAACAACATGTAGTTCAGGCTGGGGGATCAATGACTTGTATAAATTTTGAAATGAAATGAAAGTTCCCTTTTTGTTCAATGATTGATTGTGATCGGAAAGTTTCTAAATTGCATTAGCACTTGACTTTTTGAACATATTCGAATGACAACTGAAAGTGATTATTAATCTAAGTGTAGGAGATCGGAAAACACAATATGCATGAGATCAGTTATGAAACGGGACTTAATTAAAATTAGAAATTTGGCTTTGAACACTTAAGATCGGGATCATCTTTAAACTGAGTCGAAACCTTTATCATTCTCAAATTTTAAATGAGAGATCGGCATTAAGACTGGTGGTATGAAGGCCTTATGTTAGTCCAATCTTATTTGACAAGAAAGATCGGAAATATGATTAAATGATCAAGGGACTCGAGAATTGGATTGAGGGATCGGTGAGGCTTTAAATGACCTGGTGACTTGGTATTAATTAAATTCTTTTTTGAGCGGAGATCGGAAGTGTGGTTGGTTGGCAAAAGGGACTGTGTTGGGGATCGGCTTCAAAGTTTATTAATTTCGGGGGATCGGCCAAAATATGGTGTCGACAACCATGAAAGGAGGTGAAGTTCCGAACAGGCAGCTATTAGAACCCTTATACCTTGAAAGAGGGTAAATGGTATGAAGGATTGGAGGAGTTCAATTATGTGCTTATTGAATTGTTGGTTATATTCCTAATTTATCCCCTAAAATGAGTTTTAAAATAGAGTTTTGTTTTGCTTGAGGACAAGCAAAAGTTTGAGTTTTGGGGCATTTGATACACTTAAATTGTATAGATGTTTTTAAGCATATTTGTATACTATCTCATAGCATTTAGGTAAGTAATCTCATGCATAGTAGTTAATTTCATTATTTTTGTAATTTATATTGTCAAGTTCTTAATTCCATGTTTTCTGCATCATTTCAGGTGTTTGAGTGAAGCCCCATAGCATAGAAGTGCAAAGGGAAGCTTGGAGAGGTTAAAAGACTGAGAATTGCTCCTGATACAAAGTACACAAGTCGTGTAAGCAAACCCATAGACCCATGTAACCTTCTACCAGATGATAGCCAGAGAGCCAATGGAGGAACAAAAGTATACGGGTCATGTAATTGGACCCGTGTAAGTCTCTCCCAAGCACAAGCTTGAAGAATTTTCTAAGAACAAAGGTACACGGATCGTGTAACCAGGCCCATGTAGCCAATGCAGGCTCATGTAAACCTTTGTGCTAATGCAAGACTCCACCATTCCGCTCTAGTAAGTTACACGGACTGGGGCTATATAGTGACACACGGGCCGTGTACCATGCGATAGCTAGTTTTCTAACTCGAATTCCCGCTCTTGTTTACACATTCAAATAAGACTCCTAAGGCTTTTTGGACTCAAAATGACCTAACCCTAAAACAGTTATTACAAATAGAAGTAGGAAACATCAAGAGGGGGATCAATCTTTTTACAGAGCTTTTTAGGAGTTTCAAAGAGTGCTCGCTTCTCCACTCTCTTCAGCCATATTGAGGAGAAGAATATCAGTATCAAGGAGGAGTTTTTCAGCAGAAGTTTCACAAAATCAAAGCAGCAAACCCTCTTCGGTTCTTTCATTCCATCTCCTTAAATAGATTTTTATTGTTATTTACTTCATTTTTATTATGTTTGCTGAACTCACCATGAGTGAGTAGTTTTCATATTCTGGAATTGGAAGAGTAACCTTGTAATCATTATTATGGATAAACATTAAGTTTTATTTATTGGATTTGAGAATTGTTTGTTGATTTAATTTCTTGTGATCTTAATGCATGCTATGTGTTGGTACCCACTTAGTATTAATTATAGATATTAATTGAAAGACTGAAAGGTGAAGATTAATATTAGAAATTCAAGATTTTGAACCTAGGAATTCTGACCTAGACATAGGCTGATTACCATTGTGGAATTTCAAAATTGATCAAAGACCTTAAAGGGTTTTAATTAATTTGATCGCTACGAAAGTCAGGTTTAAGTTAATTAAAATATACCCTAAGTGCCTTGAGGGAGAACTTAGGATACCTTAGGATTAATTTTCATCAAGGCAAACGATTCTCAATCCAATAAATAAACAAGATAACATCACTAATAAGATTCAAGTGTGAAATCTTAATTCCGAAATTGTTTCAAAATAGATTATTTCATTTTAAGTTTATCATTTTAGTGTTTAAAATAAACAACTTTCATTCTCTCATTATCCGATAGCCTAAACAGTCAAAATCACAGTGTAGCTTGGTAGTTACTGATTAAATTCCTCATGGGAATGATACTTTACTCATCACTTTATTACTTGTTAGTGATCCGTGCACTTGCGGTGGTTGTAAACCAGCAAATAGTTACTTGGCCATAGATAAGAGTAATAAGCCTTAAATTTAAATAAGTATACGAAAAGATCACAGGTATGAGTAATAAGACTAAACATGGAATAAATGATTAACTTAATTGCTTCCAAAGTTCTATAAACATGTAAAAGATTTTAAATTCATGACATTCTATATTTCTTTATAAGGTTATATGTGGAATAATTATTTCAATTATTTAGTTATTTTTATTTCAATTTATGCACCACTAAGAATATGCTTAGTGCGTTGGTTCTTACAATGCGTAGGCATGGGAGACCGGCACCAGCAGCAGCAGTAGTGCCTAGATAGGATGTTGAGTAGATCTGCTATAGTGTAGGTTGTTATCTCATCAGTTATTTTGGTAGGACTCATGTATACATTAGATGTTGCATTTTAATCATTGTACATAAGTAAATGTTGTAAATCATTTTGAGATATGTAATTAAATTTTTGGATTGTATATAAATTGTACATTATTATATGTAAATTTTATATGAATGAAATGAAATTTACTTTCTTGAAAATTTTATCAATAATGAAATGATATGACATGGCATATGGAAAGAATGAGATGGATAGTATAACATATGATATGAAAATATTTTTAATAGGTAAATAATAGAACCCGCCATATGCTAATAAAAACAGAGGAGACTCCATCCGGGTCTCCACAAAAATAAGATGTGATAAAAAAAATATTTCTACGCGTAAGATAATATAATTAAATTAATATTGTACACGACAAGACAGGATAGGGTACTCCGACATCGAATGTGGCATACCTTGCTCGGTTACACGGTAGACGGGTAAGGGGTGTTACATCTCTTCTTTGAAAGAATCTCTTTAAGGAACTTAGCATATGATGGCATCTGGGAAAGTGCTTCTGTGAAGGAATTGTTAATGTAGAGTTTCTGTAAAACTTCTAAAAACTTTTCAAACTGTTTATCTAGTTTAGCCTTCTGGAATCTCTGGGGAAAAAGTAGAGGAGGTTAATATGGCTCTGGTAACTTCTTTTTCTTTGTTTCCTCTTCCTATTCCTTTTTAGCTTCTTCCTTCTTCTCTTCTGTTTGGTTATCAGATTCATCAAAGGTTTCCTCAGTTGATTTTTCCTCTGATCGTTGTTTTTCTAATGTCCTACCACTCCTCAAGGTAACTACTTTATAGTGCTCTTTAGGGTTCATCTCTGGTTGACTTGGTAGTTTTCTAGCATCCTTGCTTCAAGAACTTACCTATTGAGTAATTTGGTTTTCAAGCATCTTATTGTGGGTGGCTAGTTGATCCATTCTGGAAGTTAACTGCTTTATCATTTCATTCTACTGTTATTAGGCTGCTAGGAAGCCTTTCATCATGGATTCCATAGTCAATTTAGGTTCAGGCTATTGGGGTTGAGGAGGTGGTGGCTGCTGTGCAAGGTTTTGTCCTTTGTTCTAAAAACCTGGGGTTGCTGGTGGTCTGTACCCTTACTGCTTGTTCATAGATTGATTTTGTGAGTTGGACCATGAGAAGTTAGGGTGGTTTCTCCATCTAGGGTTGTAAGTATTTGAATATGGATTCTTGAGCTACCTCTGATTGAAGTTTCCTTCGTTATTCATATAGTTTACCTATTCTATAGAGGGTTCATTGAAGTTGTTGCATTCTGAAGTCATACACCCTCCTCCACAGCTGTTGCAATGTTGATTGTTCATTCCTATAGCATTGGCTTGAATTCTGTCAAGCCTTTTGGTGAGCTGGTCAAACTGAGCATTTATCATGCTTAGGGCATCCACTTGTAGGATCCATGCTGGTTTTCTTATATCTCATCTTTCATTTAAACACTCATAGTTGTGATAAGCAACCCTCTCCAGAAGTTCAAGAGCTTGTGCTACTATTTTCTCCATCAAGTCTCCTTCCGCAGCTGAATCTATGTGCTCCTTATAGAGGGCAATAACCCATTATAGAAATTTTGAACTAAGAGCCAATCCTTTATGCCATGGTGTGGACATTCCCTCTGTAAGTCTTTATATCTCTCTCATGCGTCATAGAGTGATTCACTTTCCTTTTGCCTACAGTTATTGAGTCCAACTCTCAACTTTGCCTAAAGTTAATGAATGCTCTAGTTGGTTAAGAAAGTAGCCACTTCCTTGCTCTATCTCGAAGGGAGAATAGGAATGCTCTGAGTCTTATAGCTTGATCAGAGACTCCATTCATCTTAAATGTGTCACATAAGGCAAGAAAGCACTAAAGGTGGTAGTGTGGATCTTCTGTAGGTCAACCTCCAAACTGAGTCTGTTGAATCATCTGCAGCCATACCAATTTGAGTTCAAAATTATTGGCCTCCACTGTGGGTCTTGTAACACTGGGCTAGAATCCTTGGATAGATGGGTCTCCGTAGTCCCTCAAGGGTCTTAGCTGGTAGTTGTTGTTTGCCATGACTGGAGTTTCTAAAATTTCCTGATCTTGTACTTGGTGTCTCCTTTCTCTCCTGATGGCTCTCAGAGTCCTATCTATCTAGGGATCCAAGTCTGAAACCTCTTCTTTCAATTTTGTTCCGGTCATGTACCAAACCAAATACCTGAGTGAAAGTAAAAGAATAAAAACAAATTAAATAAATTTGATTAGTAAATGTAAATTCCTAAATCAGCTAAATTGCCTATCGCCTAATATTTCTAGAAATAAATTCTTTGACAACGATGCCAAAAACTTGTTTGCTAGTTTTACAACCCCACAAGTGCACGGATCGCTAACAATAAAGTAGTGAGTAAAGTATTATCCAAAGAGGAATTTAATTAGTAGTACCAAGTTATACAACAATTATGACTGTCTAGGCTACCAAATATAATGGGAGTGTGAATCTAATTTGTCTTGAGCACTAAAAACTAGGAGAATAATGAACTTAAAATGAAACAATCTATTGAAACAATTTTAGAATTAAGATTTCACACTTTAACCTTATTATGGATTTAATCTTGTCTATTCATTGGATTGAGGATCGTTGCTTTGATGGAAATTTATCCTAAGGTATCCTAGGTCCTCTCTCAAGGAACCTAAGGTGTGTTTCAATTAGAACTAAACCCTACTTTCGTTGGAAATTAGTCCTAATAAGAACCCTTTAACATATATGATTAATTATGAAATTCCATGAAGGATTTCAACCTATCTTTAGGTTAGATTTCCTAAGTTTAATACTCTAATTTCCTAATACTAAACTATACCATTCAGTTCTTCAATTAGTATCTTATATCATGTCTAAGTGGGTACCGGAACATAGCATACATTAAGAACACAGAACATTAATGAAGGAGCGGAAACATGAAAAACACAAGTTTATACCATAGAATTCAAAAATTTTCACCTACGGTCACATGCATCATGCAAGATTTATTTTTATCTATTTGATTTCAATGATAAACAACATATTAAAACTCTTTTAATATGTTTTTTGGATCTGCATACCTTGGAACCATCTTGGGATTCAAAACCCATAGGTTGTTCCATGAAAATGTTTTCTTCAACCTATCCATTGAGAAAAGCTGTTTTGACATCCATCTGCCAAATCTCATAATCATAGTATGCAGCTATTGCTAATAGAATCCTAATTGATTTAAGCATGGCAACAGGCAAGAAAATCTCCTCATAGTCGATTCCTTGCCTTTGACGAAACCCTTTCGCTACTAGCCTTGCTTTATAGGTCTTTACCTTTCCATCAGAACTAATTTTCTTCTTGAAAACCCATTTATTCCCTATAGGTACAATACCTTTAGGTGGGTTAACAAGATCCCAAACTTGATTCTTATTCATGGAATCAATCTCGGATTTCATAACATCAATCCATTTTGAAAAGTCTATATCTGATATAGCTTCTTCATAGGAAAGTGGATCATCTCCATGATCTATTTCTTTATGAGTAGACAACTCTTATTCTTTTTCATGAAGGAAACCATATCTCACTGGTGGGTGAGATACCCTGGTTGTTTTACGAGGAATAACTATAGATGTTTCATCAATGGGTGTAGGTTGACTAGATGGATCTATATCCATCTAATCTATTGGTTGGTCAGAATTCTCCAATTCTAACTCTATTTGCCTTCCTTTGCCTCCTTCTTGAACAAACTGTTGTTCAAGAAATGTGGCATCTCTACTTACCACAACCTTTTGTGAAGTAGGCAAATAAAAATAATAACCAAAACTATCTTTTGGATATCCAACAAATCGACCCTTTTCTGATCTTGTTTCCAATTTATCAGTGTTCAGCTTTTTGATATAAGCTGGACAACCCCAAATCTTAACATGCTTAAAACTTGGTTTTCTTCCATGCCATATCTCATAAGGTGTGGAAAAAGCTGATTTTGATGGAATCCTATTCAGAATATACAAAGCTGATTCTAATGCAAATCCCAAAAAGGAGATTGGCATATCAATATAGCTTATCATACTATGTACCATATCCAATAGGGTACGATTTCTCCTTTCAGATACACCATTTAGCTGTGGTGTTCCTGGAGAAGTAAGTTGGAAAACAATGCTATGCTCTCTCAAGTATTCATCAAATTCAGTACTCAAATATTCACCTCCACGATCTGATCGAAGAGCTTTAATACTCTTTCCTGTTTGATTTTCTACTTCAGATTTAAATTCTTTGAACTTTTCAAAGGATTCAAGTTTGTGTTTCATCAAATACAAATACCCAAACCTTGATTTATCATCAGTAAAGGTAATAAAGTAATGAAAACCACCTCTAGCCATTTCTTTAAATGGACCACATACATCATTATGCATTAGCTCTAAAATATTTTCAGCCCTTAGCCCTTGTCCAACAAAAGGTGATCTAGTCATTTTGCCCTGAAGGCAAGATTCACAAGTTGGAGTAGACTCAGAGCCGAATGAGTAAAGGATTCCCATTTTCTTCAGTTTTGTAATCCTATATTCTGCAACATGACATAAACTTAAGTGCCAAATATATTTTGAACTTGAGTTGGTTTTCACCATGGCATTGCATTCATTTAGATCACTTGCATTCATTTTGTGTTTGTCATTATTATCCAAATAATAAAGACCATCATTCATATAACCCGAACCAACATATTTATTTTCAAAATAAATATTGCAAACATCATCTATGAACTGAAATTCATAGCCATTTCTAGTCAAACTAGATATAGAAATGATGTTCTTAAAAGCATCAGGTACGTATAAAATATTATCCAAACACAAAGCATGTCCAAACATGTAAAACGATTTAGATCCTATGGCTAAAGCTTCAACAGATGAGCCATTGCCAATTCGGACTCTAACATCTTGAGAACGCAAGCTGTTACTATTTGCTAGTTCCTGCATATCATGAGAAATGTGAGAACTAGCACCAGTATCTAAAACCCAAGCTGTAGATGAACTATGAGTATCATTAGAATCTAAATAACAAGATATGGACATACTTTTCGAAGGTTTATCCTTTTTGTCCTTCAGAGAAGTAAGATACTCTAGGCTGTTCCTCTTCCAGTGCCCATCCTTCTGGCATTGGGAAAACTTTCCTTTGCCTCCATCAGCTTTAGTCTTCCCTTTCTGTTTAGCTATTTTCTTGGAAATACTAGGAATCTGAGATTTCTTTTTCTTATTGCCCTTCTTCTTGTTGGACTTTCCAGCAGAAGAAGATGCAATCAAAGCTATCTCTTTTCCTTTATTGCCTGGCATATTCTTTTGGGCAATAAACAGCATGTTGAGTAAACTAGCCAAGGTGCATTCCTGTTTAGTCATATGGAAATTTATCACAAAATTCCCAAAAGACTCAGGAAGGGACTAAAGGATCAAATTCTTCTGTAGTTGGAAATCCATGTTGAAGTTAAGATGTTCCAACTGTTCAATCAACCAAATCATCTTGTGGACATGATCCCTAATATTCTATCCCTAAGACATCCTCATGCGGAACAGCTGCTTAGATATCTCATATCTAGTATTCCTGCTGTGCTCATCATACAACTCTTGTAGGTGAAGGAGGATCTCACTCACACTCTGCATGTTCTCATGCTGCTTCTGTAACTCATTACTCATGGAAGGAAGCATGTAACACTTAGCTCTCATATCATATTCCTTCCACTTGTCCAAAGTTTCATGTTCCTCTTGATTGGCCTCTGGAGGTAAAGGATCAGGAACATTTGAATCTAGAACATATCCTATATGTTCAAGGTTCAGGACAAGTTTTAAATTTCTTAGCCAATCAGACAGATTAGGTCTTGTCAACCTATTGCAATAAGTATGCTTACAAGGATATTGGATGATGGTGGTTGTTCTATGCTCATTATTATCAGAAAATTAACTGCAAACAATAACCAAATTAATTAGTAAATGTATCATATAATTAACTAAAATGATTATGGTCTTTTAATCAAATTGGTCCTCCTACTAACTTAGCGAATCCTACATTTTCAAAGTAGAAAACAGAAATCCTAGTTGGATAGATTTCTAGTGGGTGATTGAATTCTTATAATTCTATTGATCATCCTCAGGTACATCCAATATTGGAATTACAATAAACTATAAGTGAGCAACTCCTTGCCCATCACATCTCATGTGAGGTTCGATCCTTTACCTAGCCCCTAATGCTCAAAATCTCAAGTACATCCATTATTGACTTATCTTGCATTAGTTAAGTTGATCCCATTGAGCCAGTAATTATGCAAATAATTTTAATGTCCTCAGGTACATCCAATATTGGCCACCAAACCATTTACATATTTACAACATCTCATGCTTAATAATTATTCTTAAGAAAATCTCTTCAATTAATTGCATCTTATGCAACTATTTAAAATTTCTTAAAATAATTGCCTCAATGGAGGGCCTGTGTTATAATTACTTTAATTATAGCATTTTCAACTTAATCATTTTTTTGGAAGATTTTATGGTCATCCTAATTACTATTAAGGTCTCACTTTGCACATTATCCATTTAGCATGCATATATCATATAATTGCATACATTCCCATACATCTCATGCATTCATGGACAATAAATAAATATGGTATAGTCATGGACTTTCTAAGGGATTCTATTTTGAGCCACCAAGAATTGAATCAGTTTATTCCTAGGTGCATTTCATTCATTCATATTACAAGAGTTGCTAAAGGAGTACATAATCAACACTTGATATTGAATTCCTCCCACTGGTCCCACCAATGCTCTTGACCTCCTTGTTCTTCTTGCAATCCAATTACATAGTAATCCTTGGCATACCAAGGCAAATTTACAAGAACTGAAATAAATGAAATTACAACCCAAAAATAAATTAAAATAAAATAATTTAAATTACAATCCCAAAGAAACATAAAAGAATAAATCCAATCACATGAGTCTTTTATAGCCCATTATCATCCATCATGCATATCACTATTTAATAATTAAATAAAACATACATACTTAAATTAAATTGAATATCTCATATTCAACTTAAAAATCCAGATTTGAATATGATTCAAACAAATTTAAAAAATTTAGATTTGAATCACATTCAAACAATTTTTAAAAATCAGATTTGAATCACATTCAAACGATTTTTAAAAATTCAGATTTAAATATTATTCAAACAACTTTAAAAATTCAGATTTAAATATGATTCAAACAACTTTTAAAATTCAGATTTGAATCATATTCAATCAACTTTTAAAATTCATATTTGAATCACATTCAAACAATTTTTAAAATTCTGATTTGAATCAAAATTTATTTGTGTGATTAAAACTACTAATTAAACACTTTAATTAGTCATAGGATAGGCCTTAGATCATACGACAATTGCATAATTAAAAAGCTAAACCTTGCGCCACCCATGAAGCCCAAACCATGCGCACCATGTTGGAGTTCATCAAGCATGCTGCCACACATCCATTGCAACCAGTAATGGATAAATTAACTCATGATGAAAACACATAATTAAATCATATAATCAACAATCTGAATGGCAAATAAAATGGCTCTGATACCAATTGAAGGAGCGGAAGCATGAAAAACACAAGTTTATACTATTGAATTAAAAAATTTTCACCTAGGGTCACATGCATCATGCAAGATTTATTTTTATCTATTTGATTTCAATGACAAACAACATATTAAAACTCTTTTAATATGTTTTTTGGATCTGTATTTGCCATTTAAGATTTTAAAATTAATCAGATTAATTTAGAACCCTAGATTAGATCAAGAACAAATACACTAACCTCTTGATGCACAACAGTGTATTTGTGCCTTTCGGATGCGTGTTCAGGACATCAGATGTCATCCCTCTAGCTTGTCCACACTAAATTCACCTATGGCAACCCTTGAACAGCTTCTAAAGCTTTTTCTATTCATTAGAAAATCAAGTTTTTCCTTTTAAGGGATTAAAGATGTAAACAAGAAACTAGAAACAATTTCTAGTAATTTTAATTCAAGAGATTGTTTGCTAATCTCTTGGAATAGATGAGAGAAGAAGATGAAGAGAAGGGAGAGCTTCTTGGGTGGCAGCACTAAAGAAAATAGTTGCTGGTTATGTTGTTTTCTTTTCATAACAACACTTATATAGCTAGGTCAATACATAAAACCCTTGCCACATGTCACCCTCTGATTGGTTCTAGGTTTAATTGACCCAATCACATTGTGCCAAGTGTCAAACCTATATTTAATCTTAATTTTAATCATCTTACATAATTAAAAGACATTTGGCAAGCTTATGTGTAGTGCTATGTGTCACTATCACATGGTGCCACTTGTCACCCTGTGAAATAACCAAAATGCCCCTGCGTCTTAATTTTGAGTTCTCAACCCAAAATAATTATTTCTCTTCTTCTAATCAATTTATATCAAAAATAAATTAATTAATTAATCTTTATTAATTAATTTCTCATTAATTAAATTCATATTTAAACACTTTAAATATAAATTTAACTTACCCATGTACATCTAATAATCTAGATTTGGTTTCAAGTAATGCTAGGGACTTTGTAATCTAATTGCAAACTAAACATATTTAATTAATCAATTAAACTCTTTAATTAATTAATTAAATTATATTTAATTAGGTGATTACTTGTGTATATGTGTGACTTACTAGGCTCATCAATAATTGGCAATGAGATATGATATCAACTCTTAATATCATCAGAACTCTTTCTTACCATAAATGATTTCTCTAAATCATTTTATGCACGTCATAGACCATGGTTAACACCTAGCATAGCATGCCATAGCCACCCAATTAGTAATAAGGTTTACCTTAAATGAACCTATAATCATATGTTACCATGCACTAGAATCTCTCTGTTATAAAATCCTAACTCAAGCTAAAGTCATGGTTTATGTCAAACCCCATTTGCTATGAATATTATGTTCTCTTTTAATTTCAGTTGTTGATTAAAAGATTTTTCTCATCAGAAACTCTTTTCTGATTACATCTATCTATCTTGGCCAGGAACTTGAAATATCAAGAACAATTAAATGAACATAGGATTTTATCCCTATTTACTTAGAGGAACATATTCCATCTTGATCAACACCTACCTCCACATATAATTAGTAAGAGCCAACACATGCCCATATACCCATACACAGTACAAGTATGAAAGTAGTATTAAACTCAAACCACCTATATACAAGATAACTGTGCTATCTCAGGTCTAAAGATTATATGCACTGATATGATTTATGACAATACATTAACAAGAGTAAACTCCATGTGCTTGTCATAAGTGTCACTGGTTCGACCTACTTATCATGTATAAGTGCCTATCATGTTTGTTATATAGCATGAGACTTACCATTCCATCTTATTTATATCTCATATAAATAACTTGGGAATAAACATGAATACAATCTTTCTGGATAAGTCATGTTCTTATTATGAAGTATCCTCGATTATGAACCTATTTATGATACTTTGTACTAGAAATACTGTCACTCATATTCTTAACAACTTAAGAATAATATTTCTAACAAAATATCAATGGACCTTTTCTATTACACATAAATATATTATGTAAATAGAAAAGTGAAAATGCCTTTTCTTAATAAAATATATACAAGATACATACTAAATGATATGCTCTAGGGCATACTACTAACAATTAAATCAAAGAATAAAACTTAAATCCAATAGATAAAACTTAATATTTGTCCATAATAATGATTACAAGCATTACTCTCCTAATTCCATAATAAAGAAACTACTCACTCATGGTGAGTTTAGCAAACATAACAAAGGTCAAATAAAAGAATATAAAAGCAACCTAAAGAAATAGAACAAAAGAACCAAAGAGAATCTGCAGTTTTGAACTTGTGGAACTTCGGTTAAGGGCTCCTCCTTGATGCTAATGTATTGTTCTTCAAGATGGCTTGAAGAGTGATGAAGATGTATGCGGCGATTGAATAATGGGATCTTTTCTCTATTTTCTACTGCTTTTATTTATATTCAATGTCTTAGGGTTGGGTTTTTAGAGTCCCCAGGGTATTAGAAGTCTGTTCTTAGTGTAAGAGCTAGATCTGGAATCAAATTAGGAAACTGCTTGTCAACTGATATGCGGCCTGTGTGCCACTACAAGGCCCAGAGCCCAAGGCTGTATAACTTGCTGGAACTTGAAAGATGCACCTCGTATTTGGATAGAAGATTACATGGGTCTTGGCCAGTTACACCGATCCAATTACACGGCCTATGTTCTGCTATTATTCTGGGAATTCTTCAAGCTTTTCCAGGCAGAATATTACATGGGTCTCCACAGGTTACACGGGTTGTGTTACACAGCTCGTGTACTTTGTTTCTTCTTTAACTTCTTTGGTTTTCTCTATGACACCCCTTACCCGTCTACAGTATATCCGAGTAAGCTATGTCACACGGCGTACCGAAACACTCTATTTTACCTTAATTTATTTTTATCATAGTTTTGAATACAACTTGTGAAATATAATTCATTTAAGCCATTTATTGAAATTACAATTTATTTGAGGTTCTGAAAATTTTATAGAAAAACCGGCAGAGTACCGGCTAAAACTGGAGAAAACCGTTCTTTGGAACCTGTTAAAAACACTTCCAATAATCATTTCTCATCATTTTCAAACTCCAGAGATCATCAAAATCTCAACATTTTTCAATTTCATTTCTTGATCATTCATCTCATATGATAATCATGTACAAATCACAAATAAACATTCACTTTTCCATTCATCAACACAATTTTCATTATTTACATGAAAATCAAAATATATTACATAAGTTTCATTTACACAAAGGAAAATAAAAATCAATTACAAAATACCAAAATGAAGCCTAGTGTCCTACCAATGCACTGTAGATGGTGAGGTGACATGGATATTTGTTCTTCACAGTCACTTTACTCAACTGCCGGTAATCAATGCAAAGCCTTAAAGTCCCATCCTTCTTCTTCACAAACAGCACTGGAGCTCCCCATGGTGACACACTGGGGCGTATGAACCCCTTACCAAGCAACTCTTGCAACTGAGTTTTCAACTCCCCCAATTCAGTGGGTGCCATCCTATAAGGAGCAATGGAAATGGGTGTTGTACCCAGCAGTGTCTCAATAGCAAACTCGACTTCCCTTTCTGGTGGCAAATGAAGGAACGGAAGCGTGAAAAACACAAGATTATACCATTGAATTCAAAAATTTTCACCTAGGGTCACATGCACCATGCAAGATTTATTTTTATCTATTTGATTTCAATGATAAACAACATATTAAAACTCTTTTAATATGTTTTTGGATCTGTATTTGCCATTTAAGATTTTAAAATTAATCAAATTAATTTTAGAACCCTAGATTAAATCAAGAACGATTACACTAACCTCTTGATGTGCTGCAGCGTGTCTGCGCCTTTGAGATTCGTCTTCAGGACACCAGATGTTGTCCCTCTAGCTTGTCCACACCAAGAACACCTATGGTAGCCCTTGAACAGCTTCTAAAGCATTTTCTATTAATTAAAAATTCAAGTTCTGCCTTTTAAGAGATTAGAGATGTAAACAGGACACTAGAAACAATTTCCAGTGTTCTTAATTCAAGAGATTGATGGCTAATCTCTTTGAATTGATGAGAGATAAAGAGAAATAGCTGGAGAGGCTCAAAGTGGCGTGACAATTGAGAGGAGAGGCTGCTGGTTATGTTTTCTTTTCATAACCACACTTAAATAGCTAGGTTAACACATTAAACCCTTGCCACATGTCACCTTTTGATTAGCTCTAGGTTTAAGTGACCCAATCACATTGTGCCAAGTGTCAAACCTATATTTAATCTTGATTTTAATCATCTTACATGATTAAAAAAACATTTGGCAAGCTTATGTGTTATGCCATGTGTCACCATCTCATGGTGCCACGTGTCACACTGCAAAATGACCAAAATGCCCCTGTGTCTTAATTTTGAGTTCTCAACCCAAAATAATTATTTTTTCTTCTAATTAATTTATATCTGTTAGTAGTATGCCCTAGAGCATATCATTTAGTATGTATCTTGTACATATTTTATTAATAAAAGGCATTTCCACTTTTCCGTTTACATAATATATTTATGTGTAATAGAAAAGGTCCATTGATATTTTGTTAGAAATATTATTCTTAAGTTGTTAAGAATATGAGTGACAATATTTCTAGCACAAAGTATCATAAATAGGTTCACAATCGAGGATACTTCATAATAAGGACATGACTTATCCAGAAAGATTGTATTCATGTTTGTTCCTAAGTTATTTATATGAGATATAAATAAGATGGAATGGTGAGTCTCATGCCATATAACAAACATGATAGGCACTTATAAATGATAAGTAGGCCGAACCAGTGACACTTATGACAAACACATGGAGTTTACTCTTGTCAATGTTTTGTCATAAATCATATCGATGCATATAATCTTTAGACTGAGATAGCACGATTATCTTGTATATAGGTAGTTTGAGTTTGATATCGCTTTCATACTTGTGTATCGTGTATGGGTATATGGGCATCTATTGGCTCCTACTAGTTATATATGGAGGTAGGTGTTGATCAAGATGGAATCTGTTCCTCTAAGTAAATAGAGTTAAAATCCTATGTTCATTTAATTGTTCTTGATGTTTCAAGTTCTGGAGACAGATAGATTTATTCAGAAAAGAGTTTCTGATGAGAAAATCTTTTTAATCAAGAACTGGAATTAAAAGAGAACATAATATTCATAGCAAATGGAGTTTGACATAAACCATGACTCCAGCTTGAGTTGGGATTTTGTAGCAGAGAGATTCTAGTGCATGGTAACATATGATTATAGGTTCATTTAAGGTAAATCTTATTACTAATTGGGTGGCCATGGCATGCTATGCTAGGTGTTAACCATGGTCTATGAGGTTCATAAAATGATTTAGAGAAATCATTTATGGTAAGAAAGAGTTCTGATGATATTAAGAGTTGATATCATGTCTCATTGCCAATTAGTGATGAGCCTAGTAAGTCACACACATACACAAGTTATCACCTATTTAAATATGATTTAATTAATTAATTAAAGAGTTTAATTGATTAATTAAATAGATTTGGTTTGCAATAAAATTGCAAAGTCCCTAGCATGACTTGAAACCAAATCTAGATTATTGGATGTAGTATAAATTAAATTTATATTTAAAGTGTTTAAATATGAATTTAATTGATGAGAAATTAATTAATAGAGATTAATTAATTAATTTATATTTGATATAAATTAATTAGAAGAAGAAAATAATTATTTTGGGTTAAGAACTCAAAATTAAGACACAGGGGCATTTTGGTCATTTCACAGTGTGACACGTGGCACCATGAGATGGTGACACATGGCATAACACATAAGCTTGCCAAATATTTTTTAATCATGTAAGATGATTAAAATCAAGATTAAATATAGGTTTGACACTTGGCACAATGTGATTGGGTCACTTAAACCTAGAGCTAATCAAAAGGTGACATGTGGCTAGGTTTTAATGTGTTAACCTAGCTATTTAAGTGTGGTTATGAAAAGAAAACATAACTAGCAGCCTCTCCTCTCAATTGTCACGCCACTTTGAGCCTCTCCAGCTATTTCTCTTCATCTCTCATCAATTCAAAGAGATTAGCCATCAATCTCTTGAATTAAGAACACTAGAAATTGTTTCTAGTGTCCTGTTTACATCTCTAATCTCTTAAAGGCAGAACTTGAATTTCTAATTAATAGAAAAGGCTTTAGAAGCTGTTCAAGGGCTGCCATAGGTGTTCTTGGTGTGGACAAGCTAGAGGACAACATCTGGTGTCTGAAGACGATCTCAAAGCGCAGACACACGCGGCACACATCAAGAGGTTAGTGTAATCGTTCTTGATTTAATCTAGGGTTCTAAAATTAATCTGATTAATTTTAAAATCTTAAATGGCAAATACAGATCCAAAAACATATTAAAAGAGTTTTAATATGTTTTTTTATCATTGAAATCAAATAGATAAAAATAAATCTTGCATGATGCATGTGACCCTAGGTGAAAATTTTTGAATTCAATGGTATAATCTTGTGTTTTTCACGCTTCCGTTCCTTCAATTGGTATCAGAGCCACTATATTTGCCATTTATATTGTTGATTATATAATTTAATTGTGTGTTTGATCATGAGATCAAGAGATTCATTGCTGGTTGGATCATGAGATGTGGCGTCACACATGGTGAAGCCACCATTGGTGGCGGCAACAATGGTTCCATGGGTGGTTCAAGGTTTGGCTTTTAATTATGCAATTGTTGTATGATCTAAGGCCTATTCTTTGACTAATTAAAGTGTTTAATTAGTTGTTTTAATCACACAATTAAATTATGATTCAAATCAGAATTTTAAAAATTGTTTGAATGTGATTCAAATCTGAATTTTAAAAGTTGTTTGAATGTTATTCAAATCTGAATTTTTAAAGTTGTTTGAATCATATTTAAATCTGATTTTTTAAAATTGATTCAATAAAATTCAGATCTGTTTTTTTTTTTAAAATATTTGAATGTGATTCAAATCTGATTTTTTAAAAAATGTTTGAATGTGATTCAAATCTGAATTTTTGAAGTTGTTTGAATGTGATTCAAATCTGAATTTTTAAATTTGTTTGAATGAGATTCAAATCTGAATTTTTAAATTTATTTGAATCATATTCAAATCTGGATTTTTAAGTTGAATATGAGATATTCAATTTAATTTAAGTATGTATGTTTTATTTAATTGTTAAATAGTGATATGCATGATGGATGATCATGGACTATAAAAGACCAATGTGATTGGATTTATTTCTTTTATGTTTCTTTGGGATTGTAAATTAATTAATTTATTTTAATTTATTTTGGGCATGTATTATTAAGTTTGTAATAATTTTTGGGTTGTAATTTCATTTATTTAAGTTCTTGTAAATTCGCCTTGGTATGCCAAGGATTACTATGTAATATTGGATTGCAAGAAGTTCAAGGAGGTCAAGAGCATTGGTGGGACCGGTGGGAGAATTCAATATCAAGTGTTGATTATGTACTCCTTCAGCAACTCTTGTAAAATGAATGAATGAAATGCACCTAGGAATGCCTGATTCAATTCTTGGTGGCTCAGAATTGAATCCTTAGAAAGTCCATGATCATACCATATTTATCGCTTATCCATGAATGCATGAGATGTATGGAATGTATGCAATTATATGATATATGCATGCTAAATGGATAATGTGCAAAGTGAGACCTTAATAGTAATTAGGATGGCTATAAAATCTTCCAAACAAATGATTAAGTTGGAAATGGTATAATTAAAGTAATTATAACATAAGCCCTCCATTGGGGCAATTATTTTAAGAAATTTTAAATAGTTGCATAAGATGCAATTTATTTAAGAGATTTTCTTAAGAATAATTGTTAAGCATGAGATGTTGTAAATATGTAAATGGTTTAGTGGCCAATATTGGATGTACCTGAGGACATTAAAATTATTTGCATAATTACTGACTCAATGGGATCAACTTAACTAATGCAAGATAAGTCAATAATGGATGTACCGAGATTTTGAGCATTAGGGGCTAGGTAAAGGATTGAACCTCACATGAGATGTGATGGGCAAGGAGTTGCTCACTTATAGTTTATTGTAATTCCAATAATGGATGTACGAGGATGATCAATAGAATTATAAGAATTCAATCACCCACTAGAAATCCATCCAACTAGGATTTAGTTTTTACTTTGGAAGTGTAGGATTCGCTAAGTTAGTGGGAGGACCAATTTGATTAAAAGACCATAATCATTTTGGTTAATTACATGATACATTTACTAATTAATCTGTTATTTTCTGCAATTAATTTTACGATAATAATGAGCACAAAACAACCACCACCATCCAATATCCTTGCAAGCATACTTGATCACAACAGTTGACAGGACCTAATCATGCGATTGGCTAAGAAATTTGTAACTTGTCTTGAACCTTGAACATATAGGATATGTTCTAGATTCAAATGTTCCTGGTCCCTTACCTCCAGAGGCCACACAAGAGGAACATGAAACTTTGGACAAGTGGAAGGAGCATAATATGAGAGCTAAGTGTTACATGCTTGCTTCCATGAGTAATGAGTTACAGAAGCAGCATGAAACATACAGAGTGCAAGAGAGATCCTCCTTCACCTACAAGAGTTGTATGGTGAGCACAGCAGAAATGCTAGGTATGAGATATCTAGGCAACTATTCCGCATGAGGATGTCTGAGGGATAGAATGTTGGAGATCATGTCTACAAGATGATTCGGCTGATTGAGCAGTTGGAACATCTTGACTTCCACATGGATTTCCAACTACTAACGGATTTGATCCTTCAGTCCCTTCCTGAGTCTTTTGGGAATTTTGTGACAAATTTCCATATGTCTAAACAGGAATGCACCTTAGCTGAATTACTCAACATGCTGGTTATTGCCCAAAAGAATATGCCAGGCAATAAAGGAAAAGAGGTAGCTTTGGTTGCATCTTCTTCTGCTGGAAAGTCCAACAAGAAGAAGGGCAATAAGAAAAAGAAATCTCAGATTCCTGGTCCTTCCAAGAAAATAGCTAAACAGAAAAGGAAGATTAAAGCTGATAAAGGCAAAGGAAAGTGTCTCCACTGCCAACAGGAAAGTGTTTCCATTGCCAATAGGAAAGTGTTTCCATTGCCAGTAAGAAAGTGTTTCCATCGGCGAGTATAGTAATCTAAATGAATGCAATGCCATGGTGAAAACCAACTCAAGTTCAAAATATATTTGGCACTTAAGGTTATGTCATGTTGCAGAAGATAGGATTGCAAAATTGGAGAAATTGGGGATTCTATCCTCATTGGGCTCTGAGCCTACTCCAACTTGTGAATCTTGCCTTCAAGGCAAAATGACTAGAACACCCTTTGTTGGACAAGGGCTAAGAGCTGAAAATATTTTGGAACTAATACATAGTGATGTATGTGGTCCGTTTAAAGAAATGGTTAGAGGGGGCTTTCATTATTTTATTACCTTTACTGATGATAAATCAAGGTTTGGGTATTTGTATTTGATGAAATACAAACATGAATCCTTTGAAAAGTTTAAGGAATTTAAATCTGAAGTAGAAAATGAAACAAGAAAAAGTATTAAAGCTCTTCGATCAGATCGTGGAGGTGAATATTTGAGTACTGAATTTGATGAATACTTGAGAGAGCATGGCATTGTTTCTCAGCTGACTCCTCCAGGAACGCCACAGCTGAATGGTGTATCTGAAAGGAGAAATCGTACCCTATTGGATATGATACGTAGTATGATGAGCTATACTGATATTCCAATCTCCTTTTGGGGATTTGCATTAGAATCGACTTTGTATATTACGAATAGGATTCCATCAAAATCGGTTTCTTCCACACCTTATGAGATATGGCATGGAAGAAAACCAAGTCTTAAGCATGTTAAGATTTGGGGTTGTCCAAATTATATCAAAAGTGAACAACGATAAATTGGAGACCAGATCAGAAAAAGGTCGATTTGTTGGATATCCAAAAGATAGTTTTGGATATTATTTTTATTTGCCTACTTCACAAAAGGTTGTGATAAGTAGAGATGCCACATTTCTTGAACAACAGTTTGTTCAAGAAGGAGGCAAAGGAAGGCAAATAGAGTTAGAATTGGAGAATTCTGACCAACCAACAGATCTGATGGATATAGATCCATCTAGTCAACCTATACCCATTGATGAAACATCTACAATTTGTTCCTCGTTGAACAACAGGGTATCTCACCCACCGGTGAGATATGGTTTTCTTCATGAAGAAGAACAAGAGTTGTCTACTCATGAAGAAGTAGATCATGGAGATGATCCACTTACCTATGAAGAAGCTATATCAGATATAGACTCTTCAAAATGGATTGATGCTATGAAATCCGAGATTGATTCCATGTATAAGAATCAAGTTTGGGATCTTGTTGACCCACCTAAAGGTATTGTACCTATAGGGAACAAATGGTTTTTAAATAATAAAATTGGTTCTTATGGAATGGTAGAGACCTATAAGGCAAGGCTAGTAGCGAAAGGGTTTCGCCAAAGGCATGGAATAGACTATGAGGAGACTTTCTACTTTGTTGCCATGCTTAAATCAATTAGGATTTTATTAGCAATAGCTGCATACTATGATTATGAGATTTGGCAGATGGATGTCAAAACAGCCTTTCTCAATGGATACATTGAAGAAAACATTTTCATGGAACAACCTAAGGGATTTGAATCCCAAGATGGTTCCTAGGTATGCAAGCTAAAGCGATCCATTTATGGGTTGAAACAAGCTTCGAGGAGTTGGAACATCCGTTTTGATGAAGCCATTAAATCTTTTGGTTTTATCAAAAATGAGGATGAGCCATGTGTATATAAGAAGGTTAGTGACAGTGCTATCACTTTCCTTGTCTTATATGTGGATGACATCTTATCGTTGATGGGTAATGATACAGGTATGTTGACGACTATAAAGGTATGGTTGTCAAATACATTCTCCATGAAAGACTTAGGGGAGGCAACCTATATTCTTGGGATTCGCATCTATAGAGATAGAGCGAAAAGAATAATTGGTTTATCCCAATGTCTATACTTGGAAAAGGTGTTAAAGAGGTTTAACATGCTTGATTCCAAGAGAGGATTGTTACCAGTGAGACATGGTATCCACCTTTCTAAAGAGATGTCTCCAAAGACACCTGAAGAAAGAGATAAGATGGCCAGGATTCCATATGCTTCGACTATTGGAAGTTTAATGTATGCAATGTTGTGTACTAGGCCGGATATCGCATATGTCGTTAGTTTGACTAGCGGTATCAATCCAATCCAGTTTGGAACATCGATAGTCATCAAGAATATCCTTAAGTACTTGAGAAGAACTAAGGATTTATTCTTGATTTATGGAGTGGAGACTTGCAATTGGATGGTTATATCGATTCGATTTCCAATCGGATATCGATGATAGAAAGTCTACATCTGGATATGTGTTCATTTGTAATGGAGGTGCGATCGGTTGGAAGAGTTCCAAACAGAGCACATCGCAGATTCCACCATCGAGGTCGAGTATATTGTTGCATCGATGTCGCAAAGGAAGCTGTTTGGATTAAAAAGTTCGTGACAGAACTTACAGTAGTTCCTTCCATTGAGTCAGTAGTTCCATTACACTGTGACAATAATGGAACAGTCATACAGGCTAAGGAACTAAGGTCTCACCCAAAATCCAAACACATAGAAAGGCACTACCACATTATCAGAGATATAGTTGGGCAAGGCGATTTAGCCATGCAGAAAATAGCATCAGCTGAAAATCCAGCTGATCCATTCACTAAGCCTATGTCACAGACTCAGTTAGACCGACATCTTGAGAAGATAGGTCTAAGATATTGTAATGAATGGCTCTAGTGCTAGTGGGAGATTGTTAGTAGTATGCCCTAGAGCATATCATTTAGTATGTATCTTATACATATTTTATTAATAAAAGGCATTTCCACTTTTCCGTTTACATAATATATTTATGTGTAATAGAAAAGGTCCATTGATATTTTGTTAGAAATATTATTATTAAGTTGTTAAGAATATGAGTGACAATATTTCTAGCACAAAGTATCATAAATAGGTTCACAATCGAGGATACTTCATAATAAGGACATGACTTATCCAGAAAGATTGTATTCATGTTTGTTCCTAAGTTATTTATATGAGATATAAATAAGATGGAATGGTGAGTCTCATGCCATATAACAAACATGATAGGCACTTATAAATGATAAGTAGGCCGAACCAGTGACACTTATGACAAACACATGGAGTTTACTCTTGTCAATGTTTTGTCATAAATCATATCGATGCATATAATCTTTAGACTGAGATAGCATGCTTATCTTGTATATAGGTAGTTTGAGTTTGATACTGCTTTCATACTTGTACTGTGTATGGGTATATGGGCATCTATTGGCTCCTACTAGTTATATATGGAGGTAGGTGTTGATCAAGATGGAATCTGTTCCTCTAAGTAAATAGAGTTAAAATCCTATGTTCATTTAATTGTTCTTGATGTTTCAAGTTCTGGCCAGACAGATAGATTTATTCGTAAAAGAGTTTCGATGAGAAAAATCTTTTAATCAAGAACTGGAATTAAAAGAGAACATAATATTCATAGCAAATGGAGTTTGACATAAACCATGACTCGGCTTGAGTTGGGATTTTGTAATGTAGAGATTCTAGTGCATGGTAACATATGATTATAGGTTCATTTAAGGTAAATCTTATTACTAATTGGGTGGCCATGGCATGCTATGCTAGGTGTTAACCATGGTCTATGAGGTTCATAAAATGATTTAGAGAAATCATTTATGGTAAGAAAGAGTTCGATGATATTAAGAGTTGATATAATGTCTCATTGCCAATTAGTGATGAGCCTAGTAAGTCACACACATACACAAGTTATCACCTATTTAAATATGATTTAATTAATTAATTAAAGAGTTTAATTGATTAATTAAATAGATTTGGTTTGCAATAAAATTGCAAAGTCCCTAGCATGACTTGAAACCAAATCTAGATTATTGGATGTGTAGTATAAATTAAATTTATATTTAAAGTGTTTAAATATGAATTTAATTGATGAGAAATTAATTAATAGAGATTAATTAATTAATTTATATTTGATATAAATTAATTAGAAGAAGAAAATAATTATTTTGGGTTAAGAACTCAAAATTAAGACACATGGGCATTTTGGTCATTTCACAGTGTGACACGTGGCACCATGAGATGGTGACACATGGCATAACACATAAGCTTGCCAAATATTTTTAATCATGTAAGATGATTAAAATCAAGATTAAATATAGGTTTGACACTTGGCACAATGTGATTGGGTCACTTAAACCTAGAGCTAATCAAAAGGTGACATGTGGCTAGGGTTTAATGTGTTAACCTAGCTATTTAAGTGTGGTTATGAAAAGAAAACATAACTAGCAGCCTCTCCTCTCAATTGTCACGCCACTTTGAGCCTCTCCAGCTATTTCTCTTCATCTCTCATCAATTCAAAGAGATTAGCCATCAATCTCTTGAATTAAGAACACTAGAAATTGTTTCTAGTGTCCTGTGTACATCTCTAATCTCTTAAAAGGCAGAACTTGAATTTCTAATTAATAGAAAAGGCTTTAGAAGCTGTTCAAGGGCTGCCATAGGTGTTCTTGGTGTGGACAAGCTAGAGGGACAACATCCGTGTCCTCAAGACGAATCTCAAAGGCGCAGACACGCAAAGACATCAAGAGGTTAGTGTAATCGTTCTTGATTTAATCTAGGGTTCTAAAATTAATCTGATTAATTTTAAAATCTTAAATGGCAAATACAGATCCAAAAACATATTAAAAGAGTTTTAATATGTTTTTTTATCATTGAAATCAAATAGATAAAAATAAATCTTGCATGATGCATGTGACCCTAGGTGAAAATTTTTGAATTCAATGGTATAATCTTGTGTTTTTCACGCTTCCGTTCCTTCAATATCAAATATAAATTAATTAATTAATCTCTATTAATTAATTTCTCATCAATTAAATTCATATTTAAACACTTTAAATATAAATTTAATTTATACTACACATCCAATAATCTAGATTTGGTTTCAAGTCATGCTAGGGACTTTGCAATTTAATTGCAAACCAAATCTATTTAATTAATCAATTAAACTCTTTAATTAATTAATTAAATCATATTTAAATAGGTGATAACTTGTGTATGTGTGTGACTTACTAGGCTCATCACTAATTGGCAATGAGACATGATATCAACTCTTAATACCATCAGAACTCTTTCTTACCATAAATGATTTCTCTAAATCATTTTATGAACCTCATAGACCATGGTTAACACCTAGCATAGCATGCCATGGCCACCCAATTAGTAATAAGGTTTACCTTAAATGAACCTATAATCATATGTTACCATGCACTAGAATCTCTCTACAAAATCCCAACTCAAGCCGAGTCATGGTTTATGTCAAACTCCATTTGCTATGAATATTATGTTCTCTTTTAATTCCAGTTCTTGATTAAAAGATTTTTCTCATCGTAAACTCTTTCTCGAATAAATCTATCTGTCTGGCAGAACTTGAAACCTCAACAACAATTAAATGAACATAGGATTTTATCTCTATTTACTTTGAGGAACAGATTCCATCTTGATCAACACCTACCTCCATATATAACTAGTAGGAGCCAACAGATGCCCATATACCCATACACAGTACAAGTATGAAAGCAGTATCAAACTCAGACTACCTATATACAAGATAACTGTGCTATCTCAGGTCTAAAGATTATATGCACTGATATGATTTATGACAAAACATTGACAAGAGTAAACTCCATGTGTTTGTCATAAGTGTCCTTTAGTTCGCCTACTTATCATTTATAAGTGCCTATCATGTTTGTTATATGGCATGAGACTCACCATTCCATCTTATTTATATCTCATATAAATAACTTGGGAACAAACAAGAATACAATCTTTCTGGATAAGTCATGTCCTTATTATGAAGTATCCTCGATTGTGAACCTATTTATGATACTTTGTACTAGAAATATTGTCACTCATATTCTTAACAACTTAAGAATAATATTTCTAACAAAATATCAATGGACCTTTTCTATTACACATAAATATATTATGTAAAAGGAAAAGTGGAAATGCCTTTTATTAATAAAATTATGTACAAGATACATACTAAATGATATGCTCTAGGGCATATTACTAACAATCTCCCACTAGCACTAGAGCCATTCATTACAATATCTTAAACCCATCTTCTCAAGATGTCAGTCTAACTGAGCTTGTGACAAATGCTTAGTGAATGGATCAGCTGGTTTTTCAGCTGATGTTATTTTTCTGCATGGCTATATCGCCTTGCCCAACTATATCTCTGATAATGTAGTAGTGCCTTTCTATGTGTTTGGATTTTGGTGAGACCTTAGTTCCTTAGCCTGTAATGACTGCTCCATTGTTGTCACAGTGTAATGGAACTGCTGACTCAATGGAAGGAACTACTGTAAGTTCTATCACGAACTTCTTTATCCAAACAGCTTCCTTTGCGAGATCTCGATGCAAGAATATACTTAGCCTCGATGAGTGGAATCTGCAATGCGTGCTCGCTTGGAACTCTTCCAACCGATCGCACCTCCATTACAAATGAACACATATCCAGAGGTAGACTTTCTATCATCGATATCTGATTGGAAATCAGAATCAGTATAACCATCCAATTGCAAGTCTCCACCTCCATAAATCAAGAATAAATCCTTAGTTCTTCTCAAGTACTTAAGGATATTCTTTGACTATCGATGTTCCAAACTGGATTGGATTGATACCGCTAGTCAAACTAACGAGATATGCGATATCCGCCTAGTACACAACATCGCATACATTAAACTTCCAATAGCCAAGCATATGGAATCTGGCCATCTTATCTCTTTCTTGGTGTCTTTGGAGACATCTCTTTAAAAGATGAATACCATGTCTCACTGGTAACAATCCTCTCTTGGAAACAAGCATGTTAAACCTCTTTAACACCTTTTCCAAGTATAGACTTTGGGATAAACCAATTATTCTTTTCGCTCTATCTCTATAGATGCGAATCCCAAGAATATAGGTTGCCTCCCCTAAGTCTTTCATGGAGAATGTATTTGACAACCATACCTTTATAGTCGTCAACATACATGTATCATTACCCATCAACAGTATGTCATCCACATATAAGACAAGGAAAGTGATAGCACTGTCACTAACCTTCTTATATACACATGGCTCATCCTCATTTTTGATAAAACCAAAAGATTTAATGGCTTCATCAAAACGGATGTTCCAACTCCTCGAAGCTTGTTTCAACCCATAAATGGATCGCTTTAGCTTGCATACCTTGGAACCATCTTGGGATTCAAATCCCCTAGGTTGTTCCATGAAAATGTTTTCTTCAATGTATCCATTGAGAAAGGTTGTTTTGACATCCATCTGCCAAATCTCATAATCATAGTATGCAGCTATTGCTAATAAAATCCTAATTGATTTAGGCATGGCAACAGGCAAGAAAGTCTCCTCATAGTCTATTCCTTGCCTTTGGCGAAACCCTTTCGCTACTAGCCTTGCCTTATAGGTCTCTACCTTTCCATCAGAACCAATTTTCTTCTTGAAAACCCATTTGTTCCCTATAGGTACAATACCTTCAGGTGGGTCAACAAGATCCCAAACTTGATTCTTATACATGGAATCAATCTCGGATTTCATAGCATCAATCCATTTTGAAGAGTCTATATCTGATATAGCTTCTTCATAGGTAAGTGGATCATCTCCATGATCTACTTCTTCATGAGTAGACAACTCTTGTTCTTCTTCATGAAGAAAACCATATCTCACCGTGGGTGAGATACCTGGTTGTTCTACGAGGAACAAATGTAGATGTTTCATCAATGGGTATAGGTTGACTAGATGGATCTATATCCATCTGATGCTGGTTGGTCGAATTCTCCAATTCTAACTCTATTTGCCTTCCTTTGCCTCCTTCTTGAACAAACCGTTGTTCGAGAAATGTGGCATCTCTACTTATCACAACCTTTGTGAAGTAGGCAAATAAAAATAATATCCAAAACTATCTTTTGGATATCCAACAAATCGACCTCTTTACGATTTGGTCTCCAATTTATCGATGCTCGATTTTTATATAATTTGGACAACCCCAAATCTTAACATGCTTAAGACTTGGTTTTCTTCCATGCCATATCTCATAAGGTGTGGAAGAAACTGATTTTGATGGAATCCTATTCGAATATACAAAGTGATTCTAATGCAAATCCCCAAAGGAGATTGGCATATCAAGATAGCTCATCATACTGTACCATATCCAATAGGGTACGATTTCTCCTTTCAAATACACCATTCACCGTATGCGTTCTGGAGGAGTCGGTGAGAAACAATGCCATGCTCTCTCAAGTATTCATCAAATTCGATTTCAAATATTCACCTCCACGATCTGATCGAAGAGCTTTAATACTTTTTCCTGTTTGATTTTCTACTTCAGATTTAAATTCTTTGAACTTTTCAAAGGATTCATGTTTGTATTTCATCAAATACAAATACCCAAACCTTGATTTATCGTCAGTAAAGGTAATAAAATAATGAAAGCCCCCTCTAGCCATTTCTTTAAATGGACCACATACATCACTATGTATTAGCTCCAAAATATTTTCAGCTCTTAGCCCTTGTCCAACAAAGGGTGATCTAGTCATTTTGCCTTGAAGGCAAGATTCTCAAGTTGGAGTAGGCTCAGAGCCCAATGAGGATAGAATCCCCATTTTCTCCAGTTTTGCAATCCTATCTTCTGCAACATGACATAACCTTAAGTGCCAAATATATTTTGAACTTGAGTTGGTTTTCACCACGGCATTGCATTCATTTAGATTGCTATACTCTGGCCAGTGGAAACACTTTTTTTACTGGCAATGGAAACACTTTCCTATTGGCAGTGGAAACACTTTCTTTTTCCTTTGTCAGCTTTGGTCTTCCTTTTCTGTTTAGCTATTTTCTTGGAAGGACCAGGAATCTGAGGTTTCTTTTTCTTATTGCCCTTCTTCTTGTTGGACTTTCCAGTGAAGAAGATGCAACAAAGCTACCTCTTTTCCTTTATTGCTGGCATATTCTTTTGGGCAATAACCAGCATGTTGAGTAATTCACTAAGGTGCATTCTGTTTAGTCATATGGAAATTTGTCACAAAATTCCCAATAGACTCATGAAGGGACTAAAGTATCAAATCCGTTTGTAGATGGAAATCCATGTTGAAGTCAAGATGTTCCAAATGCTCAATCAGCCGAATCATCTTGTGGACATGATCCCCAACATTACATCCCTCGGACATCCTCATAGGGAATAGGCTGTCTAGATATCTCATACCTAGCATTCTCTTTGTGCTCACCATACAACTCTTGTAGGTGAAGGAGGATTTCACTCGCACTCTGCATGTTCTCATGTTGCTTCTGTAACTCATTACTCATGGAAGCAAGCATGTAACACTTAGCTCTCAAATCATGCTTCTTCCACTTGTCCAAAGTTTCATGTTCCTCTTGTGTGGCCTCTGGAGGTAAGGGACCAGGAACATTTGAATCTAGAACATATCCTATATGTTCAAGGTTCAAGACAAGTTTCAAATTTCTTAGCCAATCAGACAGATTAGGTCCTGTCAACCTGTTGTGATCAAGTATGCTTGCAAGGATATTGGATGGTGGTTGTTGTTTTGTGCTCATTTTTATCAGAAAATTAACTGCAGAAAATAACCAGATTAATTAGTAAATGTATCATGTATTTAACTAAAATGATTATGGTCTTTTAATCAAATTGGTCCTCCCACTAACTTAGCGAATCCTACACTTCCAAAGTAGAAAACGGAAATCCTAGTTGGATGGATTTCTAGTGGGTGATTGAATTCTTATAATTCTATTGATCATCCTCAGGTACATCCATTATTGGAATTACAATAAACTATAAGTGAGCAACTCCTTGCCCATCACATCTCATGTGAGGTTCAATCCTTTACCTAGCCCCTAATGCTCAAAATCTCAAGTACATCCATTATTGACTTATCTTGCATTAGTTAAGTTGATCCCATTGAGCCAGTAATTATGCAAATAATTTTAATGTCCTCAGGTACATCCAATATTGGCCACCAAACCATTTACATATTTACAACATCTCATGCTTAACAATTATTCTTAAGAAAATCTCTTAAATTAATTGCATCTCATGCAACTATTTAAAATTTCTTAAAATAATTGCCCCAATGGAGGGCTTATGTTATAATTACTTTAATTATAGCATTTCCAACTTAATCATTTGTTTGGAAGATTTTATAGCCATCCTAATTACTATTAAGGTCTCACTTTGCACATTATCCATTTAGCATGCATATATCATATAATTGCATACATTCCCATACATCTCATGCATTCATGGATAAGAATTAAATATGGTATGATCATGGACTTTCTAAGGGATTCAATTTTGAGCCACCAAGAATTGAATCTGGGCATTCCTAGGTGCATTTCATTCATTCATTTTACAAGAGTTGCTGAAGGAGTACATAATCAACACTTGATATTGAATTCCTCCCACTGGTCCCACCAATGCTCTTGACCTCCTTGAACTTCTTGCAATCCAATATTACATAGTAATCCTTGGCATACCAAGGCGAATTTACAAGAACTTAAATAAATGAAATTACAACCCAAAAAATATTACAAACTTAATAATACATGCCCAAAATAAATTAAAATAAATTAATTAATTTACAATCCCAAAGAAACATAAAAGAAATAAATCCAATCACATTGGTCTTTTATAGTCCATGATCATCCATCATGCATATCACTATTTAACAATTAAATAAAACATACATACTTAAATTAAATTGAATATCTCATATTCAACTTAAAAATTCAGATTTGAATATGATTCAAATAAATTTAAAAATTCAGATTTGAATCTCATTCAAACAAATTTAAAAATTCAGATTTGAATCACATTCAAACAACTTCAAAAATTCAGATTTGAATCACATTCAATCATTTTTAAAAATCAGATTTGAATCACATTCAAATATTTTTAAAAATCAGATCTGAATTTTATTGAATCAATTTTAAAAAATCAGATTTAAATATGATTCAAACAACTTTAAAAATTCAGATTTGAATCACATTCAAACAACTTTTAAAATTCAGATTTGAATCACATTCAAACAATTTTTTAAAATTCTTATTTGAATCATAATTTAATTGTGTGATTAAAACAACTAATTAAACACTTTAATTAGTCAAAGAATAGGCCTTAGATCATACAACAATTGCAGAATTAAAAGCCAAACCTTGAACCACCCAAGGAACCATTGTTGCCGCCACCAATGGTGGCTTCACCATGTGTGACGCCACATCTCATGATCCAACCAGCAATGAATCTCTTGATCTCATGATCAAACACACAATTAAATTATATAATCAACAATCTAAATGGCAAATATAGTGGCTCTAATACCAATTGAAGGAACGGAAGCGTGAAAAACACAAGATTATACCATTGAATTCAAAAATTTTCACCTAGGGTCACATGCACCATGCAAGATTTATTTTTATCTATTTGATTTCAATGATAAACAACATATTAAAACTCTTTTAATATGTTTTTGGATCTGTATTTGCCATTTAAGATTTTAAAATTAATCAGATTAATTTTAGAACCCTAGATTAAATCAAGAACGATTACACTAACCTCTTGATGTGCTGCAGCGGGTCTGCGCCTTTGAGATTCGTCTTCAGGACACCAGATGTTGTCCCTCTAGCTTGTCCACACCAAGAACACCTATGGCAGCCCTTGAACAGCTTCTAAAGCCTTTTCTATTAATTAGAAATTCAAGTTCTGCCTTTCAAGAGATTAGAGATGTAAACAGGACACTAGAAACAATTTCCAGTGTTCTTAATTCAAGAGATTGATGGCTAATCTCTTTGAATTGATGAGAGATGAAGAGAAATAGCTGGAGAGGCTCAAAGTGGCGTGACAATTGAGAGGAGAGGCTGCTGGTTATGTTTTCTTTTCATAACCACACTTAAATAGCTAGGTTAACACATTAAACCCTAGCCACATGTCACCTTTTGATTAGCTCTAGGTTTAAGTGACCCAATCACATTGTGCCAAGTGTCAAACCTATATTTAATCTTGATTTTAATCATCTTACATGATTAAAAAAACATTTGGCAAGCTTATGTGTTATGCCATGTGTCACCATCTCATGGTGCCACGTGTCACACTGCAAAATGACCAAAATGCCCCTGCGTCTTAATTTTGAGTTCTCAACCCAAAATAATTATTTTTCTTCTAATTAATTTATATCAAATATAAATTAATTAATTAATCTCTATTAATTAATTTCTCATCAATTAAATTCATATTTAAACACTTTAAATATAAATTTAATTTATACTACACATCCAATAATCTAGATTTGGTTTCAAGTCATGCTAGGGACTTTGCAATTTAATTGCAAACCAAATCTATTTAATTAATCAATTAAACTCTTTAATTAATTAATTAAATCATATTTAAATAGGTGATAACTTGTGTATGTGTGTGACTTACTAGGCTCATCACTAATTGGCAATGAGACATGATATCAACTCTTAATACCATCAGAACTCTTTCTTACCATAAATGATTTCTCTAAATCATTTTATGAACCTCATAGACCATGGTTAACACCTAGCATAGCATGCCATGGCCACCCAATTAGTAATAAGGTTTACCTTAAATGAACCTATAATCATATGTTACCATGCACTAGAATCTCTCTGTTACAAAATACAAACTCATGATCTAGTCATGGTTTATGTCAAACTACATTTGCTATTATATTATGTTCTCTTTTAATTCCAGTTCTTGATTAAAAGATTTTCTTATCGTAAACTCTTTTACGAATAAATCTATCTGTCCTGGCCAGGAACTTGAAACATCAAGAACAATTAAATGAACATAGGATTTTATCTCTATTTAATTAGAGGAACAGATTCCATCTTGATCAACACCTACCTCCATATATAACTAGTAGGAGCCAACAGATGCCCATATACCCATACACAGTACAAGTATGAAAGCAGTATCAAACTCAGACTACCTATATACAAGATAACTGTGCTATCTCAGGTCTAAAGATTATATGCACTGATATGATTTATGACAAAACATTGACAAGAGTAAACTCCATGTGTTTGTCATAAGTGTCACTGGTTCGGCCTACTTATCATTTATAAGTGCCTATCATGTTTGTTATATGGCATGAGACTCACCATTCCATCTTATTTATATCTCATATAAATAACTTGGGAACAAACAAGAATACAATCTTTCTGGATAAGTCATGTCCTTATTATGAAGTATCCTCGATTGTGAACCTATTTATGATACTTTGTACTAGAAATATTGTCACTCATATTCTTAACAACTTAAGAATAATATTTCTAACAAAATATCAATGGACCTTTTCTATTACACATAAATATATTATGTAAACGGAAAAGTGGAAATGCCTTTTATTAATAAAATTATGTACAAGATACATACTAAATGATATGCTCTAGGGCATATTACTAACAGCAAACTAGGCAATTCTTCAGGAAATACCTCTGGGAAGTCTCTTACTGTGGGTATATCACTCAGGTTTGGCTTAGCCTGCCTAGTATCCACCACATATGCTAGGTAGGCTTCACAGCCTTTTCTCATCATTCTTCTTGCAACTGTGGCTGAGATGACATTGGACAAGAAATCATCCTTCCCCACAATCGTGATCTCATTACCCTCGAAGTTTTCGGAGAAATTCTCTTCAATTTGCAATCAACTATTGCACGATGACGTGACAACAGTCCATTCCCAAAATCACGTCAAACTCGTGGAAGGGCAACTCAATCAGTGCGCCAAGAATTCATACCCCTGAATCCTTAACGGGCAACCCTTGTATACTTTGTTCACCACTATACTGTGGCCCAATGGATTAGTGACCAGAATGTCTTGGTCACTCTCCCCTACTAGTATCCCCCTTTCTACGGGTAGGTTGATGCAGATGTATGAATGAGTGGATCCTGGATCCACCAATGCATGCACAGATGTATTGTAGAGGGAGAACGAACCCCTGATGACGTCCGGGGCATCTTGCTCCTCCTGAGCTCTCAGGGCATAAGCTCTGGCAGGTGGTATATTATCTGGCCTCTCTCGCTCGGATGCGAGCCTCGTGATGGTCCTTGCCTCAGTTTGCAGTTTCCTACCCCTTTGTGGTGCAGGAGCAGGTCTGTCTGTTTGTGTTGGAGCAGCTGTAGTAGTTCTGCGTGGACAGTTCTTCAACTGATGCTCTTTTGACCCACAACTTAAGCAGGCACCAGTCACTCTACAACACTCCCCATTGTGCCACTTCAGACAGTGTGGACATGCAGAAGATGCTGGGGCTGGTCCCCTGAACCCCATCCTTGGAGAGCTGCCCACTGATGGTGTGGACTGACCTCTCCTAGGGGTAAACTATGGCCTGGGCCCCTGAGAGTGACCCTGGTTGACCTGAACTCTGTGCAGGTGGACCCTTGAACCTCTTCCCAGATGCAGGAGCTAAACTAGACTGACCTGGGCCCCTCTTCTGCTGTCTTTCCCTTCTAGTCTGCTCACTGATTCTTACTTTCTCCACTTTTAATGCAGCTTCCACTAACTTGGTGAAGTCAGTGATTCCCAAGGCGGTGATCTGGATCTTTATGTTGTCATTTAATCCCTCTTCAAATCTCTTACACCTTTCAGCCTCATTAGGGACTATCTCCCTTCCATGGCGGCTCAATCTTACGAATTCCTTCTCATACTCGGCCACTGACAACTGTCTCTACCTCAGGTTAATGAATTCCCTTCTTCTCTCTTCTAGATATACAATACCCACATATTTCTTCTTGAATTCTAAGAGGAAAAAGTCCTAAGTTACCATTTCTGTCTGTATTTCACTAGACACCGTATCCCACCATTCATAAGCATCATCTTGCAACAGAGATATGGTAGCTTCTAGGTTTTGTTCTGGGGTGCAGTGGAGTTGTTTTAAGACTCTGCCTGTTCTGTTCAACCAATTCTCGGCTGCAACAGAATCATCTTCACTCTTGCCAAAGAAGTCCACTGCTCCATACTTTCTCAATTTTTCTAGGTGTGATTTTGGTTGTGGAGGTGGTGGTGGTGGTGCTGCTGCTGGCATTACCCCAGCCATTTATCTGAAGAATTCGGCCATTTGTTGGAACATGGCCTGTGGAGCCTGAGCAGGCTCAGCTTGAGCTGGCGGAGCAGGTTCTCCCATACCCCCAGTCTCAGCTGCTGCAGGTGGAGCATGACTCTCCACTTCCTCCTCAACTGCCTTTGAGATGTAGGGTCCATATCCTATTCAAAATAAGAAAGAAAAACAGATTTGCATTAGTGTCACCTCGACTCTTACAAATGCAATGCATGGTATGGACTCAATCTAGGCCCAGAAACGCCTAAACCGTGCTCTGATACCACTAAATGTGAATTTCAAATTTTGGTGTCACTATTCACTTCATTAGTCAACAAAAATGTTGGCTTTTGGATAGAAAATAGGTGTATTGGTTTTAACACTCCCAATGTACCACATTTTGCATTTAAAACTTGTTGGAATTAATCACCAAATCCATTTCTAAGCTTAAATCCAAGAGAGCAGAATTTGCAGTTTTTGAACCCTAAATTTACTATTCCATTAAGCACTATTGCAGTGGGAATTTGAGGAAATGGTAAACATGAAAGTTGTTCCTTATTTTGTCTAGTTGAATTTCTTTTTTTGAATCACTCCATTTGGAGTTTTGTAGCTCCAGATATGGTCCAAAAACCACAGCTGGCCGGATTGGAAAATTGCAGAATTTACCAAATCTACAATACAATGAACAGTGACTGTGAGTGCCTTGTTGGATAGGTTCTGGTCATAATTTGGGATAGGTTTCTTCATGAAAGTTGTTTGTCTATATCTTATCTTGTTGCTGTAAAACTTTCAGGTCAAATGGACCATTCTACAGTGAGTTATGGCCAAATGAACAGTTCATTTGGTCATTTTGCAGAATTTAATTGCAGGGTATCCGGATTGGGGCCAATTTTTGGTCCACTTTCTTTGGTCTTTTGGACATGGTTTCTTCAGAAAAATTGTGCCATTATAAGTCTAGTTTCATGTCCAATTGGCCAAACACCAATTGGACCTACACAGCCAAAGTTATGGCTGTCTAAGTGGGCTGGAATCACAGCCTCCCTACTACACTCACTAGGCAGCATACACATTTCAATTTGCCATGCTATATTTCAGTCCAAATTATGGTCAACTTACCTCAAATGGTCACTAATTGGCCATTAGAATGTTCTTTAACAATTTCATAAGCCAAGTCAAATTTTCACTCCCAAACCCTAGCCCAAATTCAAGGTTCACCCATGTTACCTTATTTAACTAACCAATTCATTATCCTTATATTTACATACTTTAAATATGATCTCTAGTTCACTCCAAGTCCATCAAGACACTCAATCTTGTTCCTTCCTTAGGGCTATCAAAATTCATGGTAAACATACACATAGATTGTATTCATTTGGCTTACAAATTCTTACTACTTTTTAAGTCTCTAACATGGAAATAAAGAGTTTTAGGTATATATGTGCACTAACCTCTTGTAGGGCAGAATTTTCCAAGCTTAAATTTCACTTCCTTCCCTTTTCTTGGCTGCCAAAAGGTTATGCAAGATGCAAGGATAAATTTTAGTGAAAGTGACTGAGGGTTTTGAGGTGAGGTTTGAGAGATCTTTAAGCTTAAATGAAGAAGAAAAAAAAATGGAGGGTTTCTTGGCTATGGTGCGGCTGGGATTTGGGAAGAAGATGGCTATTTACTTTTTGTTTTCTTTGGTCTTTATTTATCTCTTTTATTAGTTAGTTAAATGGTTGTTTAAATGCAATTGGTGGAAACTTTTAATTGACATCATAATGATGTCATAATTTGCTTTTTATGGATTTTTCTTTTCTTTTTTTTTCTACTAGCTTTACATTAATTTTTCATCACCCTTAATTCATATTTTATGTCATAATAATTATTTACTCAACTGGACAAGTCGGCCAAAAATCGTTTCTGAAGGCAAAATGACCAAAATGCCCTCCGTTTGGCTTAACGAATTGTGTCTGTCTGGATTGAAAAAATTTTCTAAATATTTTCTTGGCATTCTAATGCCATAGGAACCTCAATGGCCCTTCTCTAGAGTCCCAAAAATTATTTTATAATTTTTCCCCCGGGTCTAGGGCTCCTAGTTGCGAGAACCGCAACTTCCCTCTGGGTTACCCATCGCTTGGGCACCGGCTCATTTAACTTGGTTGTATTTTATTTTTAAAATTTTTTCTAAATTTTTCTTATTAATATTTGAGTTAATTATGGTCCCTCATTTTAGTTTAAATATTTTTCCGAACGTTCTAGCTGTATGGGACCGACATCGTCACCGGAGCGATGAGAATGTCTGAGTTGCTCTGAGGAGGGTGTTACATTCTCCTGGCACCAAGTTACCTGGGTTTGTGGTATGTTTACACAACCCATGTAAAGTGTATCAGCAATAATGTTCTTCTTCTTGAGTTTTTTCCAAGCTTCCTTCTTTACACGTATCCTTTGGAACTCCCTCAAAACACTTGAAAATTTGCAAAAACTATAGAATTCAGTGCAGAGTAATGAAATTTACAAAAGTCAAAGAATTTGAAGATTATGCATGAAATTACCTATCTAAATGCTATGAAATATTGTACAAATGTGCTTAAAAACATCTATATAATACAGGTGTATCAGTCCCACAAACTTTGCAGTATTTTTTTTAGCTTTAAATGAGCCTATTTAATTTCATAAAAATTATATTCTAACTTTTAGTATTGTGGGCTTCACGTAGATACCTTCGTTTCATCAAATTTCACTAGTGCTCGAATTTGCATTTTCGGGTCGAACAGGCGAGTTGTCGGAGCTGCTTCAAAAGCAGGTCAAAATTATAGTCCCTGCTACCATTTTCAGATGCCCCAGACGTGTTTCAGGTATTAGAATTGGCATAGATAAACTCAAACTTTGAGTTGTTCATTTTTTGCTAATACTGAATTTAGAATAAAATCCATAAAATATTCATAGGTAACTAGAAAATTATAATTCTTTTTGCAATGGCCTTGTAACATTGTTAAGGACCATGAGGAAAAATTTTAGAGTTTTTAGAGCTTGTTTGAATGATTTTTACACAATATCAGTTTTAGAGACTATAATTGAATTTTTTAAGTATCTGAGTTTTGACTTGTTTGGAGGGCCCATGTGACACTCTGTACCCATCTACAGTGTAGGCAAGCAAGGTGTATCACATTTAGTACTGAAGCACTCTATCTTGTCTTGTCGTGTACATTATGAATTTAAATTACATTTATTAGTATTATTTCATGTGTTGGAAATTTTTTTTTTTATCACAAATTATTTTTGTAGAGACCCGAACAGAGTCTCCTCTCTTTTACTAGCGTTTGGCGGGTTCCACTAATCACCTGTTAAAAACAGTTTCATGTCCATCTCATTTTTTTTATATGTCATATCATATCATCATAATTCTTATATAAATTTCTCATATTCATTTCAAATAAAAACACTTCATTTCATTCATATAAAATCAAGTACAATATTTACAAATTATTTACAATCTCAAAATTTAATTACATCTCATTTATGTACAATGAGAAAAAAATTACAAAATCTAGATATACATGGGCCCTACCAAAAGTGGACTGCTGAGGTGACTCCCACACTATGACAGATATGATCAAATCCCAATGTGGGCACTACTTCTGCTGCTGGTCTCCAGTACTTATGCGTGATAAAACCAACGTCCTAAGCGAATTGCTTAGTGGTAAAATAAATAAAAATAAACTAAATAAATAATAATGTCTATTCTGATATGTAGAATCATCACAATGTGTATTTCTATCATTTATGAGTCGTTTCATAATTTTTGTTGCTCCATCGGAGCATATTATTTACTGAGATCTTTTCATGAAGTTATTAAATTTTAAAACTTATTACTCATACTGTGCCCAAGTAACCTATACCAGACTATAAATGTGACACCCCTTACCCGTATACAGTATATCCGAGTAAGCTATGTCACACGGTGTACCGGAACACTCTATTTTATCTTAATTATTTTTACTCTTCCTTAATTAATTTTTTATCGTAGTTTTGAATATAACTTGTGAAATATAGCTTATTTAAGTCATTTATTGAAATTATAATTTATTTGAGGTTCCGAAAATTTTATAGAAAATCCGGCAGAGTACCGGCTAAAAATGGAGAAAACAGTTCTTCGGAACCTGTGAAAAACACTTCCAATATTCATATCTCATCACTCTCAAACTCCAATATCAGAATCTCAACATTTTTCAATTTCATTTCTCAATCATTCATCTCAAGTGTTAATCATGTATAAAACACAGATAAACATTCACTTTTCCATTCACAAACACAATTCTCATTATTTACATCAATATCAAAATACATTACACAAGTTCAACTACATATGAGAAAATAAAAATTTATTACAAAATGCTAAAATGACACCTAGTGTCCTACCAATGCACTGTAGATGGTGAGGTGACACGGACACTATGCAGAGCTGCAGGATGGACTCACCCAATCTCATCTCTTTGGGCTCACGATCGGTATCTCCGGAACCTCTGGCGTGGCAAAAGCAACGCGCTAAGCAATGATGCTTAGTGGTGCAATAATAAAATAAAAGAGAATAGCAGAAAATAAATATGTATTGAATGTACATGTCTTATTTGTTTTGTATTTGTATATCCATTCATTTCGTTAACTTTATCCACTTTCATTCATTTGGTTGCCCAAGTAACCTATACTGGACGACTGGACTAGATAAATGGGTAAACTGGCACTGGGTACCAAGTACCTCGGGCCGTCACACCATCGGTCACATATGTATCTCCCGGTGTGCAACAGAACAGCTAATAAGCTGTAAATAATATTAGGCACAAGGCCAAGTCTCAACACAATATCAAAATGGCTAAAAGCTATAAAATCACAGAATGGCATAATGCCATGTGTAGTACTGCTAACTGAACCCTATTGGCATGCCAAACTATCCAAACTAATCTTGTTAGGTATACTAGGGCATTTGATACTTTTAAATTCTTTAATTTTTGAATTTCAAGTTTTGGTGACATTATTCACCTCATTGGTCAACAAAAATGTTGACTTTTGGATAGAAAATAGGTACATTGGTTTTGACACTCCCAACATACCACATTTTGCATTGAAAACTTGTTGGCATTAAGCATTAATACCATTTCTAAGCTTAAACCAAGGGAAGCAAAATTTTCAGTTTTTGTAATCCAACTTTACTGTTCCATTAGGCACTGTTGCAGTGGGAATTTGAGGAAATGGTAAACAGGAAAGTTGTTCCTTATTTTGTCTAGTTGAATTTCCTTTTTTGAATCACTCCATTTAGAGTTTTGTAGCTCCAGATATGGTCCAAAAACCACAGCTGGCCGGATGGCAAAACTGCAGAATTGACCATATCTACGGTCACGATGAAGCGATGTTGCCACTGCCTTGTTCGATGGGTTCTGGCTATAATTTGGGGTAGGTTTCTTCATGAAAGTTGTTTGTCTATGTCTTAACTTGTTGCTGTAAAAATTTCAGGTCAATTGACCATTTCTACAGTGAGTTATGGGTCATTCTGCAGATTATGGTTGCAGGGTATCCGGATTAGGGCCAATTTTTGGTCCACTTGCTTTGGTCTTTTGGACATGGTTTCTCCAGAAAAATTGTGCCATTATAAGTCTAGTTTCATGTTCAATTGGCCAAACACCAATTGGACCTACACAGCCAAAGATATGGCAGTCCAAACAGGCTGGACTCACAGCCTCATTGCTGCTATCACTAGGCAGCCTACCAATTGGGTTTGTAACACTTTAGTTCACTTCAAATTATGATTAACTTGCCTCAAATGGTCACTAATTGACCATTAGAATGTTCACTAATCACTTCATAAGCCAAGTCAAATTTTCACTCCCTAAACCCTAACCCTAATTGACCAAGGCTCCAATTCATGCATCCCACTCCTAATTTGCTATACTAATCATATAATTTATAAGAGGGGCAGCAATATGTCACTTTAAACCAAAGATTTCTCCTAACCCTAACTCATGTCAAGGCTGCCAAAACTTCATGGAATATAACCATGCTTCATTTATTCAATTTTTGTCAAATTTTTAACTTAACTTAGCTCAAATTCATGATTAGAAAGATGTAAAAGCAAAAGTTATGGCACTAACCTCTTTGGTGATTTTCTAAGCTTATTCACACCTCACTTTCTTCCACTTTCTCCTCTTCTAATGGCTGCCCAAGTCTAGCTCTAGTGGTAGAGACAAATTTTTGTGAAGGTAAGGTGAGGTTTTGAGGTGGTTTTGGTAGAGGTTTGGAAGCTTGGGTGAAGCTTCAATGGTGGAAGGGTGTGGGAAGTGGCTTACGTCTGATTTTGGGAAGAAGAAGAAGGCAGATTGTTTCTTCAATTTTTCTTCCCATTTTAGGCTTTTAATTATGTTTATAGATAGGTGTCACAATGTGATTGGGTGGGAAGTGTTTAATGACATCATATGATGTCATATTTCCTAATTTCCTTCATTTTTCTTTCCTTTTCTTTTCTACTCATTTCTAATTCAATTTTTAGCAATATTTATTCATATTTTAGATCATAATAATTATTCACTTAACTGGACAAATCGGCCAAAAATCATCCCTGAAGACGAAATGACCAAAATGCCCTCCGTTTGGCTTAACGGGTCAAAATTGTCTGTACCGATTGAAAATTTTTTCTAAATATTTTCTTGGCATTCTAATGCCATAGGGACCTCAATGACCCTTCTCCGGAGTCTCAAAAAATATTTTATAATTTTTCCCCCGGGTCTAGGGCTCCTAGTTGCGAGAACCGCAACTTCCCTCTGGGTTACCCATCGCTTGGGCACCGGCTCATTTAACTTGGTTGTATTTTATTTCTAAAATTTTTCCTAAATTTTTCTTATTAATATTTAAGTTAATTATAGTTCCTCACTTTAGTTTAAATATTTTTTCGGACGTTCTAGCTGTCCGGACAGACACTGGTCACCGGAACAGAAGAATGTACGGAGTTGCTACCGGGAGGGTGTTACAATAAAGGCTGGATACACAGGAGTATACTAGTTAGACATCCATATATCTATCATGTATACATCTGTCATGTCAGGTACAAGGCCAGCGGACAAACATAAAGCTAGAAATTATATCAGGCACAATGGCCAATGGGTGAAGGAGCAAAAGTAAGAAAAACACAAAGTTTATACCATTGAATTCAAAAATTTTCATCTAGGGTCACATGTATCATGCAAGATTTATTTTTATTTATTTGATTTCAATGATAAACAACATATTAAAACTTTTTTAATATGTTTTTGGATCTATATTTTCCATTTAAGTTTTTAGAATTAATCAGATTAATTTTAGAAACCTAGATTAAATCAAGAACAAATACACTAACCTGTTGATGCACTGCAGCGTATTTGTACGTTTGGGATGCGTCTTTAGGATGCAAGACGTTGTCCCTCTAGCTTGTCCACACCAAGTTCACCTATGGCAGCACTTGAACAGCTTCTAAAGCTTTTTTTATGAATTAGAAAATTAAGTTTTGCCTTTTAAGAGATTAAAGATGTAAACAGGACACTAGAAACGATTTCTAGTATTTTTAATTCAAGAGATTGTTTGCTAATCTCTTGGAATTGATGAGAGATGAAGAAGAAGAGAGAATGGGAGCCTCAAGGGTGGCGGCACCAAGAGAGGCAGCAGCTGGTTATTATTTTTCTTTTTATAACAATACTTATATAGCTAGGTCACCACTTAAAACTCCTGCCACATGTTACCTTCTGATTGGCTCTAGTTTTAATTCACCCAATCACATTGTGCTAAGTGTCAAACCTACATTTAATCTTAATTTTAATCATCTTACATGATTAAAAGACATTTGGCAAGCTAATGTGTAATGCCATGTGTCACCATCTCATGGTGTCACATGTCACCCTGTAAAACGACCAAAATGCCCTTGTGTCTTAATTTTGAGTTCTCAACCCAAAATAATTATTTCTCTTCTTCTAATCAATTTATGTCAAATATAAATTAATTAATTAATCTTTGTTAATTAATTTCTCATTAACTAAATTCATATTTAAATACTTTAAATATAAATTTAACTTATACTATATATCCAATAATCTAGATTTGCTTTTAAGTCATGCTAGGGACTTTGCAATCTAATTGCAAAGCAAACCTATTTAATTAATCAATTAAATTATTTAATTAATCAATTAAATCATATTTAATTTGGTGATTACTTGTGTATGTGTGTGACTTACAAAGCTCATCACTAATTGGCAATGAGACATGATATCAACTCTTAATACCATCAGAACTCTTTCTTACCATAAATGATTTCTCTAAATCATTTTATGCACCTCATAGACCATGGTTAACACCTAGCATAGCATGCCATGGCCACCCAATCAGTAATAAGGTTTATCTTAAATGAACCTATAATCATATGTTACCATGCACTGGAATCTCTCTGCTACAAAATCCCAATTTAAGCTGGAGTCATGGTTTATGTCAAACCCCATTTGCTATGAATATTATATTCTCTTTTAATTCCAGTTCGTTATTAAAAAGATTTTCTCATTAGAAACTCTTTTCTGGTTAAATCTATCTGTCCTGGCCAGGAAGTTGAAATATCAAGAATAATTAAATGAACATAGGATTTTATCCCTATTTACTTAGAGGATCAGATTCCATCTTAATCAACACCTACCTCCATATATAACTAGTAGGAGCCAACACATGCCCATATACCCATACACAGTACAAGTATGAAAGTAGTATCAAACTCAAACCAGCTACATACAACATAACTGTGCTATCTCAGGTCTAAAGATTATATGCACTGATATGATTTATGACAATACATTGACAAGAGTAAACTCCATGTGCTTGTCATAAGTGTCACTGGCTTAACCTACTTATCATTTATAAGTGCTTATCATATTTGTCATATGGCATGGGACTCACCATTCCATCTTATTTATATCTCATACAAATAACTTGGGAATAAACATGAATACAATCTTTCTGGATAAGTCATGTGAAGTATCCTCGATTGTGAACCTATTTATGATACTTTGTACTAGAAATACTGTCACTCATATTCTTAACAACTTAAGAGTAGAATTTCTAAAAAATATCAATAGACCTTTTCTATTACACATAAATATATTTTGTAAAGGGAAAAGTGGAAATGCCTTTTATTAATAAAAACATGTACAAGATACATACTAAATGAAATGCTCTAGGGCATACTACTAACAATCTCCCACTAGCATTAGAGCCATTCATTACAATATCTTAGACCCATCTTCTCAAGATGTCGGTCTAGCTGAGTCTGTGACATAGGCTTAGTGAATGGATCAACTAGATTTTCAGCTGATGCTATTTTCTGCATGGCCACATTGCCTCGTCCAACTATTTCTCTGATAATATGGTAGTGCCTTTCTATGTGTTTGGATTTCTGGTGAGATTGAAGTTCCTTAGCCTGTATGACTGCTCCATTGTTGTCACAGTGTAGTGGAACTGCTGACTCAATGGAAGGAACTACTGCAAGTTCTGTCACGAACTTCTTTATCCAAACAGCTTCCTTTGCAGCATCTGATGCAGCAATATACTTAGCCTCCGTAGTGGAATCTGCAGTCGTGCTCTATTTGGAACTCTTCCAACTGACTACACCTCCATTATAAATGAACACATACCAAGAGGTAGACTTTCTATCATCGATATCTGATTGGAAATCAGAATTAGTATAACCATCCAATTGTAAGTCTCCACCTCCATACATCAAGAATAAATCCTTAGTTCTTGTCAAGTACTTAAGGATATTCTTGATAGCTATCCAGTGTTCCAAACCTTGATTGGATTGATACTTGCTAGCTAAACTAACAGCATATGAGATATCCGGCCTAGTACACAACATTGCATAAATTAAACTTCCAATAGCCAAAGCATATGGAATCCTAACCATTTTATCTCATTCTTCAGGTGTCTTTGGAGACATTTCTTCAGAAAGGTGGATACCATGTCTCACTGACAACAATCCTCTCTTGGAATCAACCATGTTAAACCTCTTTAACACCTTTTCCAAGTATGGACTTTAGGATAAACCAATTATTCTTTTCGCTCTATCTCTATAGATGTGAATTCCAAGAATATAGGTTACCTCCCCTATGTCTTTCATGGAGAATGTATTTGACAACCATACCTTTACAGTTGTCAACATACCTGTGTCATTACCCATCAACAGTATGTCATCCACATTTAAGACAAGGAAAGTGATAGCACTGTCACTAACCTTCTTATATACATATGGCTCATCCTTATTTTTGATAAAACCAAATGATTTAATGGCTTCATCAAAATAGATGTTCCAACTCCTCGAAGCTCGTTTCAACCCATAAATGGATTGCTTTAGCTTGCATACCTTGGAACCATCTTGGGATTCAAAACCCCTAGGTTGTTCCATGAAAATGTTTTCTTCAATGTATCCATTGAGAAAAGCTGTTTTGGCATCCATCTGCCAAATCTCATAATCATAGTATGCAGCTATTACTAATAGAATCCAAATTGATTTAAGCATGGCAACAGGCGAGAAAGTATCCTCATAGATTCCTTGCCTTTGGCAAAACCCTTTTGCTACTAGCCTTGCCTTATAGGTCTCTACCTTTCCATCAGAACCAATTTTCTTCTTGAAAACCTATTTGTTCTCTATAAGTACAATACCTTCAGGTGGGTCAACAAGATCCCAAACTTGATTTTTATACATGGAATCAATCTCGAATTTCATAGCATCAATCCATTTTGAAGAGTCTATATTTGATATAACTTCTTCATAGGTAAGTGGATCATCTCCATGATCTACTTCTTCATGAGTAGACAACTCTTGTTCTTCTTCATGAAGGAAATCATATATCACTGGTGGGTGAGATACCCTGGTTGTTCTACGAGGAATAGTTGTAGATGTTTCATCAATAGGTGTAGGTTGACTAGACGGATCTATATCCATCTGATCTGTTGGTTGGTCAAAATTCTCCAATTCTAACTCTATTTGCCTTCCTTTGCCTCCTTCTTGAACAAACTATTGTTCAAGAAATGTGGCATCTCTACTTACCACAACCTTTTGTGAAGTAGGCAAATAAAAATAATATCTAAAACTATCTTTTGGATATCCAACAAATCGACCCTTTTCTGATCTGGTTTCCAATTTATCAGTGTTCAGCTTTTTGATATATGCTGGACAACTCCAAATCTTAACATGCTTAAGACTTGGTTTTCTTCCATGCCATATCTCATAAGGTGTGGAAGAAACTGATTTTTAGGGAATCCTATTCAGAATATACAAAGCTAATTCTAATGCAAATCCCCAAAAGGAGATTGGCATATCAGTATAGCTCATCATACTACGTACCATATCCAAATAAGGTACGATTTCTCTTTTTAGATACACCATTCAGCTGTGGTGTTCCTGGAAGAGTCAGCTGGGAAACAATGCCGTGCTCTCTCAAGTATTTATCAAATTCAGTACTCAAATATTCACCTCCACAATTTGATTGAAGAGCTTTATTACTCTTTCCTGTTTGATTTTCTACTTTAGATTTAAATTCTTTGAACTTTCAAAGGATTCATGTTTGTATTTCATAAAATACAAATACCCAAACCTTGATTTATCATCAGTAAAGGTAATAAAATAATGAAAACCGCCTCTAGCCATTCCTTAAATGGACCACATACATTCCTATGTATTAGCGCTAAAATATTTTCGGCCCTTAGCCCTTATCCAACAAAGGGTGATCTAGTCATTTTGCCCTGAAGGCAAGATTCACAAGTTGGAGTAGGCTCAAAGCCTAATGAGGATAGAATCCCCATTTTCTCCAGTTTTGCAATCCTATCTTCTGCAACATGACATAACCTTAAGTGCCAAATATATTTTGAACTTGAGTTGGTTTTCACCATGGCATTGCATTCATTTAGATCACTTGCACTCATTTTGTGTTATTATTATCCAAATAATAAAGACCATCATTCATATAACCCGAACCAATATATTTATTTCCAAAATAAATATTGCAAACATCATCTGTGAACTAAAATTCATAGCCATTTCTAGTCAAGCTAGATATAGAAATGATGTTCTTAAAAGCATCAGATACATATAAAATATTATCCAAAAACAAAACATGTCCAAACATGTAAAAAGATTTAGATCCTATGGCTAAAGCTTCAATAGTTGAGCCATTGCCAATCCGGACTCTAACATCTTGAGAACGCAAGCTGCTACTATTTGCTAGTTCCTGCATATCATGAGAAATGTGAGAACTGGCACCAGTATCTAAAACCCCAGCTGTAGATGAACTATGAGTATCATTAAAATCTAAATAACAAGATATGGGCATACGTTCTGAAGGTCTATCCTTCTTGTCCTTCAGAGAAACAAGATACACTGGGCAGTTCCTTTTCCAGTGCCCATCCTTTTGGCAGTGGAAACACTTTCCTTTGCCTCCATCAGCCTTAGTCTTCCCTTTCTGTTTAGCTATTTTCATGGAAAGACCAGGAATCTGAGGTTTCTTTTTCTTATTGCCCTTCTTTTTGTTGGACTTTCCAGCAGAAGAAGATGCAATCAAAGCTACCTCTTTTCCTTTATTGCCCAGCATATTCTTTTGGGCAATAACCAACATGTTAAGTAAACCAGCCAAGGTGCATTCCTGTTTAGTCATATGGAAATTTGTCACAAAATTCCCAAAAGACTCAGGAAGGGACTGAAGGATAAAATCCGTCTACAGTAGAAAATCTATGTTAAAGTCAAGATGTTTCAACTGCTCAATTTGCCGAATCATCTTGTGGACATGATCCCCAACCTTCTATCCCTCAGACATCCTCATGCGAAATAGCTGTCTAGATATCTCATACCTAGCATTTCTGTTGTGCTTACCATATAACTCTTGTAGGTGAAGGAGGATCTCACTCGCACTCTGCATGTTGTCATGCTGCTTCTGTAACTCATTACTCTTGGAAGCAAGCATGTAACACTTAGCTCTCATATCATGCTCCTTCCACTTGTCCAAAGTTTCATGTTCCTCTTAGGTGGCCTCTGGAGGTAAGGGACCAGGAACATATCTTATATGTTCAAGGTTCAGGACAAGTTTCAAATTTCTTAGCTAATCAGACAGATTAGGTCCTGTCAACCTATTACGATCAAGTATGCTTGCAAGGATATTGGATGGTGGTGGTTGTTCTATGCTTATTATTATCAGAAAATAACTAGATTAATTAGTAAATATATCATGTAATTAACCAAAATGATTATGGTCTTTTAATCAAATTGATCCTCCCACTAACTTAGCGAATCCTGCACTTTCAAAAGTAGGAAACGGAAATCCTACTTGGATGGATTTCTAGTGGGTGATTGAATTCTTATAATTCTATTGATCATCCTCAGATACATCCATTATTGGAATTACAATAAACTGTAAGTGAGCAACTCCTTGCCCATCACATCTCATGTGAGGTTCGATCCTTTACCGAGCCCCTAATGCTCAATCTCAGGTACATCCATGCCTTAGTTAAGTTGATCCCATTAAGCCAGTAATTATGCAAATAATTTTAATGTCCTTAGGTATATCCAATATTGGCCACCAAACCATTTACATATTTACAACATCTCATGCTTAACAATTATTCTTAAGAAAATCTCTTAAGTTAATTGCATCATATGCAGCTATTTAAAATTTCTTAAAATAATTGCCCCAATGGAGGGCCCATGTTATAATTACTTTAATTATAGCATTTCCAACTTAATCATTTGTTTAGAAAATTTTGTGGTCATCCTAATTACTATTAAGGTCTCACTTTGCACATTATCCAATTAGTACGCATATATCATATACTTGCATACATTCTCATACATCTCATGCATTCATGGACAATAAATAAATATGGTATGATCATGGACTTTCTAAGGGATTCAATTCTAAGCCACCAAGAATTGAATCAGAGCATTCCTCATTCATTCATATTACAATATTTGGTGAAGGAGCACATAATCAACACTTGATATTGAATTCCTCCCACTGGTCACACCAATGCTCTTGACCTCCTTGATCTTCTTGCAATCCAATTACATAGTAATCCTTGGCATACCAACGCGAATTTACAAGAACTTAAATAAATGAAATTACAACCCAAAATTATTACAACCTTAATAATACATGCTCAAAGTAAATTAAAATAAATTAATTAATTTACAATCGCAAAGAAACATAAAAGAAATAAATCCAATCACATTGGTCTTTTATAGTCAATGATCATCCATCTTGCATATCACTATTTAACAATTAAATAAAACATACATACTTAAATTAAATTGAATATCTCATATTCAACTTAAAAATCCAGATTTAAATATGATTCAAATAAATATAAAAATTCAGATTTGAATCACATTTTAACAAAGTTAAAAAATTCAGATTTGAATCACATTCAAACAACCTTAAAAATTCAGATTTGAATTACATTCAAACAATTTTTAAAAATCAGATTTGAATATTATTCAAACAACTTTAAAAATTTAGATTTGAATATGATTCAAACAACTTTAAAAATTCAAATTTGAAACACATTCAAACAACTTTTAAAATTCAGATTTGAATCACATTCAAACAATTTTTAAAATTCTGATTTGAATTAAAATTTAATTGTGTGATTAAAACTACTAGTTAAACACTTTAATTAGTCATAGGATAGGCCTTAGATCATACAACAATTGCAGAATTTAAAACCAAATCTTGCGTCACCCATTGATGGTGAGATCAAGCATGCCGCCACACTTCTTTATCCAACCAGTAATGGATCTATCATCTCATGATTATTCCACACAATTAAATCATATAATCAACAATCCAAATGGCAAATATAGTGACTCTGATACCAATTGAAGGAGCAAAAGCAAGAAAAACACAAAGTTTATACCATTGAATTCAATAATTTTCATCTAGGGTCACATGCGTCATGCAAGATTTATTTTTATTTATTTGATATCAATGATAAACAACATATTAAAACACTTTTAATACGTTTTTGGATCTGTATTTGCTATTTAAGATTTTAAAAATTAATCAGATTAATTTCAGAACCCTAGATTAAATCAATAACAAATACACTAACCTCTTGATGCACTGCAGCATATTTGTACCTTTGGGATGCGTCTTTAGGACACCAGGCATTGTCCCTCTAGCTTGTCCACACCAAGTTCACCTATGGAAGCCCTTGAACAGCTTCTAAAGCTTTTTCTATGAATTAGAAAATCAACTTTTGCCTTTTAAAAGATTAAAGATGTAAACAGGACACCAGAAACGATTTCTAGTATTTTTAATTCAAGAGATTGTTTGCTAATTTCTTAGAATTGATGAGATATGAAGAAGAAGAGAGAATGGGAGCCTCAAGGGTGGCGGCACCAAGAGAGGTAGCAGCTGGTTATTATTTTTCTTTTCATAACAACACTTATATAGCTAGGTCAGCACTTAAAACCCTTGCCACATGTCACCTTCTGATTAGCTCTAGGTTTAATTCACCCAATCACATTGTGCTAAGTGTCAAACCTATATTTAGTCTTAATTTTAATCATCTTACATGATTAAAAGACATTTGGCAAGCTTATATGTAATGCCATGTGTCACCATCTCATGTGCCACATGTCACCCAGTAAAATGACCAAAATGTCCCTGTGTCTTAATTTTGAGTTCTCAACCCAAAATAATTATTTCTCTTCTTCTAATCAATTTATATCAAATATAAATTAATTAATTAATCTTTGTTAATTAATTTCTCATTAATTAAATTCATATTTAAACACTTTAAATATAAATTTAACTTATACTATACATCCAATAATCTAGATTTGCTTTCAAGTCATGCTAGGGACTTTGCAATCTAATTGCAAACTAAACCTATTTAATTAATCAATTAAACTCTTTAATTAATTAATTAAATCATATTAAATTTGGTGATTACTTGTGTATGTGTGTGACTTACTAGGCTCATTACTAATTAGCAATGAGACATGATATGTGACACCCCTTACCCGTCTACAGTATATCCGAGTAAGTTATGTCACACGGTGTACCGAAACACTTTATTTTATCTTAATTAATTTTCATCATAATTCCCAATTTAGCTCCTTTTTCTTTCTTTTCTTTTCTACCAAATTTCAATTTAATTTTTAGCAATATTTATTCATATTTTAGACCATAATAATTATTTACTTAACTGGACAAGTCGGCCAAAAATCACCTCTGAAGGCGAAATGACCAAAATGCCCTCCGTTTGGCTTAACGAGTCAAAATTGTCTGTACCGATTGAAAAATTTTTCTAAATATTTTCTTGGTATTCTAATACCATAGGAACCTCAATGACCCTTCTCTGGAGTCCCAAAAATTATTTTATTAATTTTTACCCGGGTCTAGGGCTCCTAGTTGCGAGAACCGCAACTTCCCTCTGGGTTACCCATCGCTTGGGCACCGGCTCATTTAACTTGATTGTATTTTATTTTTAAAATTTTTTCTAAATTTTTCTTATTAATATTTGAGTTAATTATGGTCCCTCACTTTAATTTAAATATTTTTCTGAACGTTCTAACTGTCCGGACTGACACCGGTCACCGGAACAGTAGAATGTACAGAGTTGCTACCGGGAGGGTGTTACAACTCTTTCCCTCTAATTTAAATTTCGTCCTCGAAATTTACCTTATGCAAACAGTCGAGAGAACTGTTGCCTCATCGTTTCTTCACTTTCCCAAGTTGCCTCCTCGGTGTTGTGGTGCCTCCAAAGCACTTTCACCAATGGAATCTGCTTATTTCTCAACTCTTTCACTTCTCGAGCCAGGATCCGTATGGGTTCTTCTTCATATGTCAAATCCGGTTGTATTTCAATTTCTTCCCTGGAGATGACATGTGAAGGATCTGTGCGGTATCTTCTTAGCATAGATACGTGAAACACATTGTGGATCTTATCTAGCTCTGGTGGTAAAGCTAGCCTATAGGCCACTGGACCCACACGTTCCATGACTTCATATGGGCTAATGAACCTAGGGCTCAACTTACCTTTTCTTCCAAACCTCAGTACTTTCTTCCACGGTGACACCTTAAGGAACACTTTGTCGCCAACCGCATATTCTATTTCTTTTCTCTTCAGGTCGGCATAAGATTTCTGTCTATCTGAGGCAACCTTCAGATTGGCTTTGATTAGTTTTACTTTCTCCTCAGTCTGTTTCACCAAGTCTGGCCCTACCGCTTGTCTTCGCCAATTCAGTCCAAAGACACCTGAGTTCTACATTTCCTTCCATACGATTACTTCATACGGGGCCATTTGGATACTAGCTTGGTAGCTATTGTTGTATGCAAATTCTGCCAGTGGGAGGTATCTATCCCAACTTCCCTCAAACTCAATGACACAACTCCTCAGCATATCCTCAAGGACTTGGATTACTCTTTCTGATTGCCCATCCATCTGAGGATGGAAAGCTGTGCTGAAGTGGAGTTTTGTACCCAAGGACTCATGCAACTTCTTCCAAAATCTCGATGTAAACCTTGGGTCTCGATCAGATATGATGGAAAGTGGAATTCCATGCAGTCTAACTATCTCATTGATATACAATTCTGCTAACTTCTCCAGTGAGTAGTTAGTCCTAACTGGCAGAAAGTGTGCTGACTTCGTCAATCTATCTACTATCACCCATACTGCATCATGTTTCTTCTGGGTGAGAGGTAGACCACTTATAAAATCCATGGTGACCCGATCCCATTTCCATTCAGGTATGCGTACAGGCTATAGCAAACCTGATGGAACTTAATGTTCTGCCTTAACTTGCTGACATGTCAAGCATTTAGTCACATAGTCAGCTATGTCTTTCTTCATACCAGGCCACCAATACTGAAGCTTCAGATCATGATACATCTTTGTACTTCCTGGGTGCATAGCATAAACACTAGTATGTGCCTCTTTTAGAATACTGGCTTTCAATTCCCCATTATCTGGTACACATACTCTTTCTTTGTAGTAAAGACACCCATCTGCTTTCACCTCATAGTCAGTTGCTTTTCCCTCTAAGATTTTGCTCATAATAGCCATTAACTTTTCATCTGCCTTTTGCCCATCTAAAATCTACTGTAGCAGGTTTGGCCTCACTTGCAACTCAGCCAAAATAGCTCCATCTCAAACTAAAGATAGATGGGCATTCAATGATCTCAAAGTTGTGATGGATTTTCTGCTCAAAGCATCAGCAACTACATTTGCCTTCCCAGGATGGTAGTCAATTACACAATCATAGTCCTTCAAGAACTCAATCCATCGTCTCTGTCTAAGGTTGAGCTCCTTCTGGGTTGGCAAGTATTTCAGGCTTTTGTGGTCCGTGTAAATGTAGCACTTTTCACCATATAAGTAATGCCTCCATATCTTCAGTGCAAAGATAATTGCTGCAAGCTCTAGATCATGGGTAGGGTAATTCTGTTCATGTGGCCTTAGCTGCCTGGAAGCATAAGCGACCACCTTCCCTTCTTGCATCAATACACACCCTAACCCATTATGAGAGGCATCACTGTAGACCACAAAGTCCTTTCCCGACATTGGCTGTGTTAACACTGGTGCCTCTGTCAACATAGCCTTCAACTTCTCAAAACTAGCCTGACACTTGTCATTCCAGTCAAATCTGACATTCTTGTGTAACAACTTGGTCATTGGAGCAGCTATTAACGAAAATCCCTTCACAAATCACCTGTAATACCCAGCTAGCCCCAAGAAGCTTCTAACCTCAGTTGTATTTCTAGGAGGATTCCATTCCATCACTGCTTCTATTTTCTTGGGATCCACCCTAATCCCATCAGCTGACACTATGTGTCCAAGGAATGCAATCTCATTTAACCAGAAGTCACACTTGGACAACTTAGCATATAGCTTCTTTTCTCTCAGGGTTTGCAGAACAATCCTCAAATGTTCATCATGTTCTTCCCTGGTCTTGGAATATACCAAAATATCATCAATAAAGACCACTACGAACCGATCTAAGTATGGATGGAAGATACGGTTCATAAGGTCCATGAATGCCGCTGGTGCATTTGTTAGGCCAAAGGGCATCATTAGAAACTCATAATACCCATACCGGGTCCTGAATGCAGTCTTTGGCACATCTAAATCCTTCACCCTCAACTGATGATACCCTGATCTGAGATCAATCTTAGAAAATACTCCTGCTCCCTTCAACTGATCAAACAAATCATCAATTCTAGGCAACGGATATTTGTTTTTCACAGTCACTTTATTCAACTGCCGGTAATCGATGCATAACCTCAAAGTCCCATCCTTCTTTTTCACAAACAGCACTGGAGCTCCCCATGGTGACACACTGGGGCGTGTAAACCCCTTATCAAGCAACTCTTGCAGCTGAGTTTTCAACTCCCTTAATTCAGTGGGTGCCATCCTATAAGGAGCAATAGAAATGGGTGTCAGATGCAGTGTCTCAATAGCAAATTCAACTTCCCTTTCTGGTGGCAAACCAGGTAATTCTTCAGGGAACACATCTGGGAAGTCTTTTACTGTGGGTATGTCACACAGATCTGGCTTAGCCTGCCTAGTATCCACCACATTTGTGCTAGGTAGGCTTCACAGCCTTTTCTCATCAGTTTTCTCGCAACTGTGGCTGAGATAACATTGGACAAGAAATCTGTCCTTTCCCCCACAACTGTAATCTCATTACCCTCAGGAGTTTTCAAAGAAATTCTCTTCAATTTACAATCAACCATTGCCTGATGACGTGATAACCAGTCCATTCCCAAAATCACGTCAAACTCATGGAAAGGCAACTCAATCAGGTTTGCCAAGAATTCATACCCCTGAATCCTTAACGGGCAACCCTTGTATACTTTGTTAACCGCTACACTATGGCTCAATGGATTAGTGACCAGAATGTCTTGGTCACTCTCCCCTACTAGTATCCCCCTTTCTACGGGTAGGTTGATGCAAATGTATGAATGAGTGGATCCTGGATCCACCAATGCATGCACAGATGTATTGTAGAGGAGAACGCACTCGATGACGCCCGAGGCATCTTGCTCCTCCCGGCTCTAATGGCATAGGCTCGCAGTGGTCCGTTATCCGGCCTCTCTGCCGGCTCGATGCAGCCTCTGTGATGGTCCCACTACCTCGATTTGCGATTTCCTACCCTTTGTGGTGCGAGAGTAGGTCCATGCGCTTGTGTTGGAGCAACAGAGTGGTTCTGCGTGGGCAGTTCTCACCGATGCTCTATCGACCCACACCTTAGCGAGCACCGTCACTCTCCAACACTCCCTTGTGCCACTTCGTGCAATGTGGACATGCAGAAGATGCCGGGCTGGTCCCTGAACCCCATCCTCGAGAGCCGCCACTGATGGTGTGGACTGACCTCTCCTAGGGGTAAACTGTGGCCTGGGCCCCTGAGACTGACCCTGACCTTGTGGCTGACTTGAACTCTGTGCAGGTGGACCCTTGAACCTCTTCCCAGGTGCAGGAGATGAACTAGATTAACCCGGGCCCCTCTTCTGCGGTCTCTCTCTTCTGGTCTGCTCACTTATTCTAACCTTTTCAACCTTTATTGCAGCTTCCACTAACTTAGTGAAGTCAGTAATTCCCAAGGCAGTGATCATGATCTTTATGTTGTCATTTAGTCCCTCTTCAAATCTCTTACACCTTTCAGCTTCATTAGGGACTATCTCCCTTCCATAGCAGCCCAATCTAATGAATTCCTTCTCATACTCGGCAACTGACAGCTGTCTTTGCCTCAGATTAATGAACTCTCTTCTTCTCTCTTTTAGGAATACACTACCCACATATTTCTTCTTAAATTCGGAGAGAAAGAAGTCCCAAGTTACTATTTATGGCTATACTTCACTGGATACCGTGTCCCACCATTCATATGCGTCATCTTGCAACAGAGATACAGCAGCCTCTAAATTTTGCTCTGGGGTGCAGTGGAGTTGTTTTAAAACTTTTCCTGTTCTGTTCAACCAATTTTCGGCTGTAACAGAATCATCTTCTCTCTTGCCAAAGAAGTCCACTGCTCCAAACTTTCTCAATTTTTCCAGATGTGATTTTGGTTGTGGAGGTGGTGGTGGTGGTGGCATTACCCCAGCCATTTGTTTAAAAAATTCGGCCATTTCTTTGGAACATGGCTCGTGGAGGCCGAGGTGCTCGCTTGAGTCAAGTGAGCAGTTCTCCCATACCCCCAGTCTCAGCTGCTGCCGGTGGAGCATGACTCTCCACTTCCTCCTCAACTGCTCTCTGTGAGGTAGGGTCCATATCCTATTCAAAATAAGAAAGACAAACAGATCTGCATTAGTGTCACCTCGACTCTTACAAATGCAATGCATGGTATGGACTCAATCTAGGCCTAGAAACGCCTAAACCGTGCTCTGATACCACTAAATGTGACACCCCTTACCCGTCTATAGTATATCCAAGTAAGTTATGTCACATGGTGTACCGGAACACTTTATTTTATCTTAATTAATTTTAATCATAATTCCCAATTTAGCTCCTTTTTCTTTCTTTTCTTTTCTACCAAATTTCAATTTAATTTTTAGCAATATTTATTCATATTTTAGACCATAATAATTATTTACTTAACTGGACAAGTCGGCCAAAAATCACCTCTGAAGGCGAAATGACCAAAATGCCCTCCGTTTGGCTTAACGGGTCAAAATTGTCTGTACCGATTGAAAAATTTTTCTAAATATTTTCTTGGCATTCTAATACCATAGGAACCTCAATGACCCTTCTCTGGAGTCCCAAAATTTATTTTATGAATTTTTACTCGGGTCTAGGGCTCCTAGTTGCGAGAACCGCAACTTCCCTCTGGGTTACCCATCGCTTGGGCACCGGCTCATTTAACTTGATTGTATTTTATTTCTAAAATTTTTTCTAAATTTTTCTTGTTAATATTTAAGTTAATTATGGTCCCTCACTTTAATTTAAATATTTTTCCGAACATTCTAACTGTCCGGACCGACACCGGTCACCGGAACAGTAGAATGTACAGAGTTGCTACCGGGAGGGTGTTACATGATATCAACTCTTAATATCATCAGAACTCTTTCTTACCATAAATGATTTCTCTAAATCATTTTATGCACCTCATAGACCATGGTTAACACCTAGCATAGCATGCCATGGCCACCCAATCAGTAATAAGGTTTACCTTAAATGAACCTATAATCATATGTTACCATGCACTAGAATCTCTCTACTTCAAAATCCCAATTCAAGCTGGAGTCATGGTTTATGTCAAACCCCATTTGCTATAAATATTATGTTCTCTTTTAATTCCAGTTATTGACTAAAAAGATTTTCTCATCAGAAACTCTTTTCTGATTAAATCTGTCTATCCTGGCCAGGAACTTGAAACATAAAGAATAATTAAATGAACATAGGATTTTATCCCTATTTACTTAGAGGATCAGATTCCATCTTAATCGTTACCTACCTCCATATATAACTAGTAGGAGCCAACACATGCCCATATACCCATACACAGTACAAGTATGAAAGCAGTATCAAACTCAAACCACCTATATACAAGATAACTATGCTATCTCAGGTCTAAAGATCATATGCACTGATATGATTTATGACAATACATTGACAAGAGTATACTCCATGTGCTTGTCATAAGTGTCACTGGTTCGACCTACTTATCATTTATAAGTACCCATCATGTTTGTCATATGGCATGAGACTCACCATTCCATCTTATTTATATCTCATATAAATATCTTCGCAACAAACATGAATATAATCATTCAGGTTAAGTCATGTCCTTATTGTGAAGTATCCTCAATTGTGAACCTATTTATGATACTTTGTTCTAGAAATACTGTCACTCATATTATTAACAACTTAAGAATAGAATTTCTAACAAAATATCAATGGACCTTTTCTACTACATATAAATATATTATGTAAATGAAAAAGTGGAAATGCTATTTATTAATAAAAACATGTGCAAAATACATACTAAATGATATGCTCTAGGGCATACTACTAACAATGGGCAGGCACGAAACCTGTAGAATAATCATATTAGACAAATATTGTCTATCAATGATTACTCATGTGGGCAGTACTGCTATTTGTGGTCCCTAATTGGTATACTAATTGGTCCAAGCTATATACACAAGTCTAGGTATACCTTGGGCATATTAGTGCTATTACATTATTTTATATACTATTCACGGCTACTATTTATTAGTACTATTCATTGGTACTATTCATTCCATTTGTAATGGGAATATAGGTTCCACATATATATTCATGTCACTTTTATGTTTGGCAAATCATTTAGATTAATTGCTTACCATATAATAAGATATTTCATCAACCTTTCTTTAGGTCCAGAATTGGTGTCTTAAATTCACTTAGCAAATTGGTCAAGATGTAGCTACTGTTTAGCCACACTTCCTTCATGGAAGTTGTTCCTCTATGTCTTATCTTTGTTTTCCTTTTTTAATCATGTCATTTGGAGTTTTAGAACTCAAGTTATGATCAAATTATCAAAACTAGTTCATTGACCTTTTCTGGTTCCAGAACCAGGCAAATTCTGGAATCAAACATTGTCTAGCCATTTGGGCATGCTACATTCACTTTTAGGCTAATATCCTTCATATGAGTTGTTACCCTCTATCTTAAGGTCACTCGGGTTCAAGAATCACAAATTTTCAAATTATGTAGGGTGAGTTATGGCTAATTAACTGACCTAGACTCTTGAACCCTGTGCCTTCAAGATTTCTGTTTCAGGTCAGTGTCTTTTATTCCCATTTTAAGGTTGTTACACTCAAAATTTGAGGAAAGTTCCTAAATCAAAGTTAGAGTCCTATTTCTTAGGTTTCCAAAACAGTTTGGATCATCCCAATTGGAGTTTCCTAATGGAAGATATGGTATAAATACTATTATAGAGTCAAGTGGTTATTTAGTTCAATTTCAGGATTTGGAATACTGATTTATCCTAACAATTTGTCCAAGTTCCATTAGGTTCTGGGTTTTGGTCAAAACACTAAAATTTTAGTTCTAGGTCTTATAAACATTTTGGCTTTGATTTCACTACATTTGCAGTTTTGTGGACCAAGTTATGGCATTTTTTCCAAAACTTATCGGGCAGGTCAAAGTCCAGAATTTCAGGTTAATTTTTGGTTTTGGTCAGAATTATTGATCTAATTTGGTCTAGCAAATTGGTTGGGTTAGAGGCAGAATTGGTGTAACACCCTCACTTTAGGTAGTCCATACATTCTACTATTCCAAATGACTAACGTTTATTCGGAAAACTAGGATGTCTGGAACTACACTCAAACTAGATTGAGGAAACATAAATTGACTGAATAAAGACTAAGTAAAATTAAAGAAAAGTAAAAGAAGTGAAGTATAACTCGGTTGAATGAGCAAGGGTCACGGCAATGGGTGACTGTACTGGGAAGCGACTGCGGAGTAAGTTGCCGACCCCATACTTGCAAGGAACCCTAGGAAATAATATTTAGGACTCCAGTGGAGAGTTATTGAGCCTTAGATAGCAATAGAATGCTAAGAAATTTCTCAGAGAATTTTTAAATCGATACAGACAATTTTAACTTGGTAATAAAAAGGAAGGGCATTTTGGTCATTTTACCTTCAGATATGATTTTTGAACAACTTGTCCATTTAAGTAAGTGAGATCCATGTACTAAAGTATGAATAAATATTGCTAAAAATTTAATTAAAAATAAGTAAAAGAAAGAAGATAAGAAAAGAATTATTATTTATTACATAAGCATGTCATAGGGGTGATCTAATTAAAAAAAAATTGGAGTAATTAAAAATTGACACACATAAATGAACAAGATAAATACTAATTAAAGAAGAGAAAAAATCATCATCTTCATTTTCTTCATGTTGGCCAAACCACCATGGCCATGAATTCCTCCATTTCTTCTTCCTTTCTAGTTTGAATTTCCCTCTATTCTTACCCTTAGGTCCCTTCACTAAAAATTTCACCCACACCTTGTAGCAGTGTTTGGCTGCCAAGAATTAAAGAGAAAGTTAGGTTTAAAGCTTGGGAAAATTTTGCTTACAAAGGTTAGTGTCATATACAAGCTTCTTTCCTTCTTTAATCCTTGTTAGCATAGTGAACTAAGTTAAAATCTTATGAAATTGAAAGAAAATGACAAGTATTTAATAGATCAAATTTTTAATAGCCATGAAAAGAGTGGGGATTTGATGATTTTTGATAGAATTAAATTGTCTATTAGAGTTATTAATGAGCATATGTGATAGACAAATTGATTGGATATGAGTTTGATATGTGTTTTCATGAATTGAGAAATGTTAAGTTAGGGTTTTGACCTAACTTTGGGAATTTTGTATTGTGACTTGAAATTGATGATGTTGAGACCATTTTTTGACTAATTGAAGTGCCATGAATGTGAATTGAAGTTTGGAAGTTTGGTGGAATTGATGATTGGAAGTGTTGTTTCATGTGCAGGAATTCTAGACCTACGAGTCTAGTAAGATTAAACAGCCATAGGTAGAGTTATGTTGCTCCAATTGGTGTGAGACCAATTGGAGATGAAACTTAGGACAATTTGCTACATTTTTCATGAAGAGACCATGCTCAAAAACTGACCCTAGCTTGACCTAAAGTTGGTTTGAATCTGGGTGACAATATGCTGGACCTGGGAAAACTAACCATATGAACAGTAATTCAAATGGCCATAACTTTCTCTAGACAGGTCCAAAAGACTTGTATTTTACACCAATGGAAAGCTTAGACATAGGACTACAACTTCTATGAAGAACACAGAGCCCAGAAATGTTTCTAACCAAACCAAATTACTAGCCCAAGTTGGGTCAACAAAACTATCCAGAACCATATTGTCCAGAAATTCCTGGACATAGGCCTACCTGACCAGTTTTGGTAAAAATACCATAACATGGCCTACAAAATTGCAAATGCAATGAAACTAATGCTAAAATTTTTATAAGACATAGATATATAACATTGGTGTTTTGACCAAAACCCAAAAACTAAGGGAACTAGGCCAAATTTCTAGAACAAGTCAGCACATCAAAATCTGGAATTTGACTAAACCACCACTTGACCCCAAAATAGTGTTTATAGCATATCTTCCACTAGGAAATCCCAAAAGGGATGAGCCAAACTGCTCTGGAAACCTAAGAGAAAGTACCGAAAAGATCACAAATATGAGTAATAGGCTGTAAAAATTAATTGATTATATGAAGAGATCCCAGTAAATTAATTAATTCTAAAGTTATGAAACGACTCATAAGTAATGAGCTTTCAAAATTAAATAATTATATGAAGAGACCACTGATATAGAATTAAGAAGACTGAAAATGGAATAAATTATTAGAAAAGATCCCGACAAGTTTAATAGCTTTCAAAGTTTAGTAAACATGTAATTGACTCAGAGTCCATGAAATATGTATCTCTATATGAAATTATACATGAAATAATTATCCTTGATTATTAAGTTTTTTTTTATATTTTAAATTATACACCACTAAGTAATATGCCTAGCGCGATGGATTGTTTCCTCGCATAGGTTTTGGAGAGATTGACCAGTAAAGTCCAAACAGAGATTCTGGGCAGATCTGCACTAGTGTGGGAGTCACCTCAGTAGAGTATTTTGGTAGGGCCCATGTGTATTTAGATTTTGTACTTTTGATGTCTGTACATAAGTCAAAGATGTAATTCATTTTGAGACTGTAATATAAATTATAAATTATTGTATATGAATTCTAGTAATAAAAGTAAATGCGTTTTACATGAATTGATGATATGATATGATACATGGAAAGTAATGAGATGGATATGACAAGAGGTGGGATCATAAAAATAAATATTTATACGTGTGATAATAAAAATAAATAGACATTAAATTAATAATGTACATGACAAGATAAGATAGGGTGCTTCGGCACCGAATGTGGCACAACTTACTCGGCTACACTGTAGACCGGTGAGGGGTGTTACGTTTATCGGTATCAGAGCAAAGGTTTAGGTGTTCCTAGGCATAGGTAGATAGTGAAGGAGCGGAAGCATGAAAAAAACAAGTTTAGATCATTGAATTCAAAAATTTTTCATCTAGGGTCACATGCATCACGCGAGATTCATTTTTATCTATTTGATTTCAAAGATAAACAACATATTAAAACTCTTTTAATATATTTTTAGATATACATTTGCCATTTAAGATTTTAGAATTAATAGATTAATTCATTAAAACCCTATATTAGATCAAGAATAAGTGCACTAACATTTTTGATGCACTGCAGTGTGTTTAGCACCTTTGGGATGCGCCTAGGACACCAGATGTTGTCTCTCTAGCTTGTCCACACCAAGATCACCAATGGCAGCCCCTTGAACAGCTTCTAAAGCTTTTCCAATCAATTAGAAAATTAGGTTTTGCCTTTTAAGAGATTACATATATAAACTGGACACTAGAAATAATTTCTAGTATTTTTAATTCAAGAGATTGTTGGCAGATCTCTTTGAATTGATGAGAGATGAAGAAGAAGAGAGGAAGAACACTCCAAGGGTGGTGGCACCAAGAGAATACAACAGCTTGTATTTTTGCTCTTTCATCCTTTCACTTATATAGCTAGGTCACCACTTAAAACCCTTGCCACATGTCACCTTCTGATTGGCTCTAGGTTTAATTGATCCAATCACATTGTGCCAAGTGTTAAACCTATATTTAATCTTTACTTTGATCATCTTATATGATTAAAAGACATATGGCAAGCTTATGTGTAGTGCCATGAGTCACCATCTCATGGTGCCACATGTCACCCTGTGAAATGACCAAAATACCCCTGTATCTTAATTTTGAGTTCTCAACCCAAAATAATTATTTCTCTTTTTCTAATCAATTTATATCAAATATAAATTAACAAATTAATCTCTATTAATTAATTTCTTATTAATTAAATTCATATTTAAACACTTTCAATATAAATTTAACGTATATTATACATCCAATAACCTAGATTTGGTTTCAAGCCATACTAGGGACTTTGCAATCTAATTTCAAATCAAACCTATTTAATTAATCAATTAAACTCTTTAATTAATTAATTAAATCATATTTAATTTGGTGATTACTTGTGTAAGTGTATGACTTACTAGGCTCATCACTAATTGGCAATGAGACATGATATCAACTCTTAATATCATTAGAACTCTTTCTTACCATAAATGATTTCTCTAAATCATTTTGTGCAGCTCATAGACTATGGTTAATACCTAGCATAGCATGCCATAGCCACCCAATTAGTAATAAGGTTTACCTTTAATGAACCTATAATCATATGTTAGCCTGCATTAGAATCTCTCTGTTACAAAATCCCAATTCGAGCTGGAGTCATGGTTTATGTCAAACCCCATTTGCTATGAATATTATGTTCTCTTTTAATTTCAGTTCTTGATTAAAAAGATTTTCTCATCAGAAACTCTTTTTTTATTAAATCTATCTGTCCTGGCCATGAACTTGAAACATCAAGAATAATTAAATGAATATAGGATTTTATCCCCATTTACTTTGGGTAACAGATTCCATCTTGATCAACACCTACCTCCATATATAACTAGTAGGAGCCAACACATGCCCATATACCCATACACAGTGCAAGTATTAAAATAGTATCAAACTCAAACTACCTATATACAAGATAATTATGCTATGTCAGGTCTAAAAATTATATGTACTAATATGATTTATGTCAATACATTGACAAGAGTTAACTCCATGTGCTTGTTATAACTATCACTAGTTCGACCTACTTATCATATATAAGTGCCTATCATGTTTGTTATATGGCATGAGACTCACCATTCCACCTTATTTACATCTCATGTAAATAACTTGGGAACAAACATGATTACAATCATTCTGGATAAATCATGTCCTTATTGTGAAATATCCTCGATTGTGAACCTATTTACGATACTTTGTGCTAGAAATACTATCACTCATATTCTTAACAACTTAAGAATAGAATTTCTAAAAAAATATCAATGGACCTTTTCTATTACACATAAATATATTATGTAAACGGAAAAGTAAAAATGTCTTTTATTAATAAAATATGTACAAGATACATACTAAATGATATGCTCTAGGGCATACTATTAATAATCTCCAACTAGCACTAGAGCCATTCATTATAATATCTTATACCCATCTTCTCAAGAAGTTGGTCTAGCTGAGTTTGTGATATAGGCTTAGTGAATGGATCAGCTGGATTTTCAGCTGATACTATTTTTTGCATGGCTACATCGCCTCGCCCAACTATTTCTCTGATAATATGGTAGTGCCTTTCTATGTGTTTGGATTTCTGGTGAGACCGGGGTTCCTTAGCCTATATGACTACTCCATTGTTGTCACAGTGAAGTGAAACTGTTGAATCAATGGAAGGAACTACTGCAGGTTCTGTCACGAACTTCTTTATCCACTTAGCTTCCTTTGTAGCATCTGATGCAACAATATACTCAGCCTCGGTAGTGGAATCTGCAATCATACTCTGTTTGGAACTCTTTCAACTGACTGCACCTCCATTACAAATGAATACATACCCAGAGGTAGACTTTCTATCATTGATATTTGATTAGAAATCAAAATCAGTATAACCATCCAATTGCAACTCTCCACCTCCATATATCAAGAATAAATCCTTAGTTCTTCTCAAGTACTTAAGGATATTCTTGACAGCTATCCAGTGTTCCAAACCTAGATTGGATTGATACCTGCTAGTTAAACTAACAGCATATGTGATATCCGCCCTAGCACACAACATTGCATATATCAAACTTCCAATAGCCAAAGCATATGGAATCTTGGCCATTTTATCTCTTTCTTCAGATGTCTTTGGAGACATCTCTTTAGAAAGGTGGATACCATGTCTCAATGGTAACAATCCTCTTTTGGAATCAAGCATGTTAAACCTCTTTAACACCTTTTCCAAGTATAGACTTTGGGATAAACCAATTATTCTTTTCGCTCTATCTCTATAGATGCTAATCCCAGGAATATAGGTTACCTCCCCTAAGTCATTCACGGAGAATGTATTTGACATCCATACCTTTACAGTTGTCAACATACCTGTGTCATTACCCATCAACAAAATGTCATCCACATATAAGAGAAGGAAAGTGACAGCACTATCACTAACCTTCTTATATACAAATGGCTCATCCTCATTTTTGATAAAACCAAATGACTTAATGGCTTCATCAAAATGGATGTTCCAACTCCTCGAAGCTTGTTTCAACCCATAAATGGATTGCTTTAGCTTGCATACCTTGGAACCATCTTGGGATTCAAAACCTCTAGGTTGTTCCATGAAAATGTTTTGTTCGATGTATCCATTGAGAAAAGCTCTTTTAACATCCATCTGCCAAATCTCATAATCATAATATGTTGCTATTGCTAATAGAATCGTAATTAATTTAAGCATGGCAACAGGCGAGAAAGTCTCCTCATAGACGATTCCTTGCCTTTGGTGAAACCCTTTCGCTATTAGCCTTGCCTTATAGGTCTCTACCTTTCCATCAGAACCAATTTTCTTCTTGAAAACCCATTTGTTCCCTATAGGTACAATACCTTCAGGTGGGTCAATAAGATCCCAAACTTGATTCTTATACATGGAATCAATCTCGGATTTCATAGCATCAATCCATTTTAAAGAGTCTATATCTGACATAGCTTCTTCATAGGTAAGTAGATCATCTCCATGATCTACTTCTTCATGAGTAGACAACTCTTGTTCTTCTTCATGAAGGAAACTATATCTCACTGGTGGGTGAGATACCCTAGTTGTTCTACGAGAAATAGTTGTAGATGTTTCATCAATAGGTGTAGGTTGACTAGATGGATCTATATCCATCTGATCTGTTGGTTTGTCATAATTCTCCAATTCCAACTCTATTTGCCTTCCTTTGCCTCGTTCTTAAACAAACTATTGTTCAAGAAATGTTATATTAGATTGTTAAAAGTCTTACACAAATTCAAAGGAAAGAAGATTATACGATCATATAGAAAGGAGAAAATAAACGTATGACTATTGTAAGACGGCTATTGGGTAAAATTTTGAGATGAAATTTTTTTAAGGGGGGGAGAATTGTAACACCCCTATATTCGGTAGTGTGTTCTATTGTTCCAGTGACTAGTGTCTGCCCGGACAGCTAGAATGCCTGGAACTACACTTAAATGTTAGTGAGGAGACATGAAATGATGAAATAAAAAAAAGGAAAATACAAGAAAAATTAAGGAAAAATAAAAGATAGAAAATGAAACTAAGTTAAACGAGCCAGCACTGCAGAAATGGGTGACCGCACGGGGAAGTTACAGCGCAGGCAATAGCCGACCCCAGGACTGCGAAGAACCCTCGAAATTAAGTTTCAAGACATAATTAAAGACTTATTGAAGTATAATTGACATTAAAAATGTCTAAGAGAAATTAATAAATTTGTATAAAGAAAAACGAAAAATCGAGAAACCGATAAAAATCGGGAATACAAACCGAATAGGGGCATTTTGGTCAATTGACACCCTGAGTGGACTTTTGACCTAAATGTCCATTAAAAATAAGTGATATTAAACTTTAAAAATGTCAAAGAAAAATAAGAATTTAATACATAATGTAACTAGTGAAAGTTGGTGGTAAATTTGCAAATTATGGAATTTGAAAATTAATAAATCATAAACTAAGCTTAGTGGGGCACTAACTACACATTATGGACAAAAATAAATCTAGTTGAAGACAAAAATATGCCATTCAGCATCTTCTTCCTCATTTCATCTTAAAGTTTCCGAACTAAATTTCTTCCAAAAGCTCATCCATGGCCACCCCATCTACATGCTCTAATCTCCATAATCAAGCCATAGTTCTTGCAAGTTGTCTTCACTAAAGTTAGAGTACACATCTTGGGCAGCATTTCGGGAGAAAAAAGGGAGAGATTTGAAGAGGTTTGACAAGTTTCACTTGAGGCACATGTCCAATTTTCTTTCATTTCTTCATTAAAATTTGTGTTGGTGTTGTGGTGAGTGGATTTATGAAGAAATTTTGAGGTTTTGATAAGTTATTGGAGGGTACTATTTTTGGCAGCCATGAAAACTTGATGTGCTTAAGCTTTCTCTACATTTATTGGATGGGAAATTGGGTTGATTAAGTCACTATGAAGTTATAGAAAGTTAATATTCATGTATGTGCATGTTAGTACTTGAATTTAAGGGTTTGGAAAGCAAATTTAATTACCTTAGCAAACTGCCACTTTTGGCAGCCTTTAATCATGAATTGATATTTGATTTCATGAATTTCATTGATGAATTATGGTGAAGATGATTTGAGGGCAGCGTATGTTAATGTTAGTGGAAGTGTTTGCATAAAATTAAGTCATTAAGTGTATTGATATTGTGCTGCTGTTGGCAATACCTAAATTGAGCTATAAGTGAATTTGTGTGATCCCAATTGGTATAATGCCAATTGGAGGTGAAACTAGGCACAAAATTTGCCAACTTTCATGAAGAAATCCTATCTAAATTCTGTCCAAAAAGTAACATGAGAATTGACCAAATCCGGATTAGTGACTTTGCAAACCTGAAAATTGACCATTTAAATAGCAGTCAGTATTTTGGCCATAACTCACTCAAAACAGGTCCAAATGACCTGAAATTTATACCATGGAAAGCTTAGACATAGAGCTACAACTATTATGAAGACACCAAAACCTCAAAATGACTATAAGCAAGTCAAAATGCTTGCACAATGTCACAAGGTATTTTGCGATCGCCCGGACGAAGCTCTTCACCGAAGTGGGAAAAGTGAGGAGTCACCACTCTAATTTTGAGGGAAATTAAAGAAAACAATTTTGTGAAAATAAATTAAAAGGAAACCACTTCAAAAGAGAAAAAGAGATTCTAGGTTCGGAGTCCATATACGGGTGGGGAAGGTGTTAGGCACCCCGCCTTGTCCCTCAATGAGGGTGAACAGATTTAATGTTACGCTCTTTATAAATTAAAAAGATAATTAGAGGGTTAGGAGAGGGGTGGTGTTAATCCTTTATGCATCATAAAGGAGTGTTCGATATTTCACATATTTTGGGTTACTCAAGAACACGAGTTCGTGAGAGAGCCCTTTAGTGAATAGGTGTCAAATAAAGTTATCTTGTATATTGGAGTTGTATTATTTTAATTTTGATTTCGTTAAGAGAGCTCGGATAAGAAGTTTCTACTGATCTCTAGGTATGTTTTATTAAGAGTTTTAGGCAGGAGATTTAAGATAAGAAAACTCCTCCGATCTCCACATATTTTATTGATGTTTTGGATGAGAAATGGGTAAAAACTCTCCCCCGATCTCTTACAGTGTTCGGTTTAAAAATTTAGATAAAGGATCTCGGATAAAAACTCTCCTCCGATCTTCATGTTTTATTTAAATGAGAACCGGGTAAGAACTCTCCCCCGATCTCTTAGAGTGTTCGGTTCAAAATTTAAATGAAGGAACTCGGATAAGAACTCTCCTCCGATCTTCGTGTTTTATTTAAATGAGAATCGGGTAAGAACTCTCCCCCGATCTCTTAAAGTGTCCGGTTTAAATTTTAAATGAAGGATCTCGGATAAGAACTCTCCTCTGATCTTCGTGTTTTATTTAAATGAGAATCGGGTAAGAACTCTCCCCCAATCTCTTAAAGTGTTTACGATATAAGATCGAACTTTTCAACGATCTTCTAGGTGATTACCTTGTCAGAATTCTTTGGCCAGCTGTAACATCCTCACTTTAGCTAGTCCGTACAGTCTACTGTTCCGGTGACCAATGTCGGTCTAGGCAGTTAGAATGTTTGAAATTATAAATAGACTAGAGTGAGGAGTTATAAAGAAACTAAATAATGCTCAAAAAAATCAAGGAAAAATTTTAGAAACCAAATACACTAAGGTTGAACGAGCTAAAACACCAGGGATGAGTAACCCAAAAGGGAAGTGATGGTGAAGGTCGTTAACAACCCTAAACCTAGGAGAAAAATTATAAAATAATTTTTGGGACTCCAGAGAAGGGTCATTGAGGTTCTTATGGCATTAGAATGCCAAGAAAATGCTTATAAAAATTTTTCTATCGGTACACACAATTTTGGCTCGTTAAGCCAAATGGAGGGCATTTTGGTCATTTCGTCTTCAGAGAAGATTGTTGGCCAACTTGTCCAGTCAAATAAATAATTTATATAATATAAAACATGAATAAATGTTGTTAAAAATTTAATTGAAATTAAATAGACAAGAAAAGGATAGAAAATGAAAGAAAATGGAATTATGACATCATAATGATGTCATTAAAATTGTCCCAACTAATCCAATTCTGACATATGGCATAAGTTTATTTAAAAGAGACTTATTGGGCAGAAAAATGAAGAAAAAAATCAGAACTCTCTCTACTCTTCTTCTTGTCGTCACCCTTCCCTCCATGGCCACCATGAGCAAGCTTTTTAAAGCTTGATTTCCCTAGCTTTTACCCAACTAAACTCTATATTCCCAATACAAACAAGTGTTCTTACATCTTAGTGAGTCTTTTGGGAGCAAAAAGAAAAGAAAAAGAAGAACCCTAGCAAGTGGAAATTTCACTCCATTAGAGGATTGTGACCTAACCTTGGTTTTCACTTTAAATTCATGTTTAAGGACTATGAATGAGTGCAAATTACAAAGAAATTTATTAAATACCATTTGTATGCCATCCCATACTTTCAGCAGCCTTGGTTGGGGTAAGATTGTAATGATTTTTATGGAGTTAAAATTGTAGTATGGCTGCCCTCAATATGCATCTCTTAAGTAGAGTGATGAAATGTAAATGATAATGCAGGGTTTGTGATGTTTGAGTTAGGGTTTGGGATGAAAATGAGATTTTGATCATGTGATAATGAAAGTAGGTTTTAATAGTCAATTAGTGACCATTTGGTTTTGTTTGAATAAAAAATGAAGTGGGTTGTGTAGTGGGATTTGAGTTTGGTGTGGCTGCCCTTAGTGACCTGCAGAATTGGGCATGAGTCCAGCAGGTTTGGGCAGTAATAACTGGAGCTGTAGAGGTTCAATTGGTGCAAGGCCAATTGGACATGAAACTAGACACATAATGGCACAACTTTGGTGAAGAAACCATGCCTAGAAAACCAAACCAAGTTGACCAAAAGATTGCCCTAATCCGGGTGAGCTGCATTCTGCCTGGGGCAAATGACTAAATGAACAGTGTTTAGTCATTTTGCCATAACTTAGTGTAGAAAGGTTGAATTGACTTGAAATTTTACCAGCAATAAGATGAGATATAGACCTACAACTTTTATGAAGAAACCTAACCCAAATTATGACCATAACATATTCAAACAGTGACCTGCAGTCACTACTCTTAATACTATAAATTTGGTCAGTCCAGAAATTATGAAAAAATTATAATCCGGCCAGTTGTGGTTTTTGGGCCATAACTTGAGATACAAAACTCCAAATGGAGTGATTCAATAAAGGAAATATAACTAGACAAAATAAGGAACAACTTTCATGTTGATCATTTTACCAAATTCCCACTGCAAAAATTACTAATGGAACAGTAAACACACAGCTTGAAAAACTGAAAATTCTGTTCAATTAACATTAAGCTTAGAAATGGTATTGGCAACCAATACCAACAATTTTAGAATGCAAAATGTGGTATGTTGGGAGTATTAAAACCAATGTACCTATTGTCCATGTAAAAGTCAACATTTTGTTGACTAATGAATTGAATAGTAACACAAAACTTGAATTTCAAGAATTATGAAACTTAAAAGTGTAACATGCCCTAGTGCACCTAACAAGATTAGTTTGGATAGGTTGGCATGCCAATAGGGTTCTGTTAGCAGTACTGCATATGGCTTCATGCCATTCTGTGTTTCATGGCCTTCCATGCCATTCTGTGACATAATAGCCTTTGGCTATGTTATTTGAGTTGTTATACTCGGGTTTTATCCCTGATAATTATTACAGCTTATTAGCTGTTCTGTTGCATACCGGGAGACACAATGTGATGGTCCGAGGTACTTAGCACCCAGTGCCAGTTTACCCGTTTATCCAGTCCAGTCGACTAGTATGGGTTACTCGAGCAATGATAATAAATCTTACCAAACTTTAATCGAATAATACTGTAATAAATATCAGGAATTAAGTCTACCAAAAATGTAAACACACATTCTGCATATTTATTTTATTTTATTTTATTTTATTTTATATTGTCACCACTAAGCAGAATTGCTTAGCGCGTGTCAAAACTGGAGACATAGCTGGGGAGCTTAGCAGACCTCAGACCGGGTGAACTTTCAGAGTTGCATACTGAATCCAGAGTCACCTCGCATCTGCAGTCCACTTGGTCGGACATTAGGACTTTGGGTGGCATTTTGTATTTTGCATTTTGTATTAGTTTTGGATTGTAACTATAAACTCTTGAAATTATTTGATAATGTAAATATATGAAATTTCATGTTATTTAAATTTTCTGTATATTATGTGGAAAAATGAAATGTTGAGAAATATTTATAAATGTGCTTCAAGTGATGAAGTGAACAGAAAAATTCTGAAAATAGTGATGTGATTTTGAGATTGAGTTGGGATGTGTGTATAATGGACTTCTGGATTTGGAAATTATATTGGAAGTATCTTTTAAACAGGTTATGAAGAACTGTTTTTCCAATTTATAGCCGGCACTCTGCCGGATTTTCTATAAAAATTGCAAAAAAATTCAGATTTATCAAAAATTGTAAATAAATGAATTAAAAGGGATAAATTGTAATGGAAATATAAATTGGTGCTCCGGCACACTGAGTGGCATATCTTGCTTGGCTACACTATAGACGGGTAAGGGGTGTCACACCAGCTATATCCGATCTCTTTCGGTTACTAGTCTGGAATCCGATCTTATCTCGATTCCTGTTCTATTATGCTATCTCCTGGACTCATTTGGTAGCTTGACCTCACAACTTTTTCCTTTGATCTATTATTCAACCTTTGGTTATTTTTATTTGTTCAAAAAAACTTTCATGTTAAGATACTTCTACCAATATTGTATTTAGTTACCTACAAGTTTCCCACAACCAGAATACCTATTTTTAAAGGAAATGAAAACTAAGGAGGAATAAATAAAGTTTACGGACGAATAGAAGAAGTAAACATTGGAAAATAACTATTGGCCTGAATAATCTACATTGGGACTTTAATGCTACTGAACTTGATGGAAATTTGAAAAATAAAAAAAATAAACTGAAACATGAGTATCCAGCAAAATAATAGTTTAGACACTTACCTGTGGGAGGTTGAGGATCTTAAGTGAACTCTAGTGTCCACAAATCTTGTGGAGGTGGAAGTTGATGGTCCAAGGACTAGTGCTTACTTCGAAATAACAAGAACCAGGTCATAATGCAGTTGAGCTGAAGCAATGGTAATCGGGTCGGAATGAGATCAACCTTAGAGATTAATATGCTGGTATTAGGGTGTTAAAACTAAAAAAAAAAAAAAATGGTATCACAGAGTAATGAATAGACTGAAAATGAAGAGTTTCAGGGTCCAAAACTCCTTCAATGGAGATACTTAAGAAAACTTATTTCTAAAGTTTATAGAAAGCTCAGAATGGCAAAGTAGCAAGACTGAATTAGATTTTAGAGCCTTTCCACTATAATCACCACCACCTTTTTTGCCCGTCCCTTCTACAATATTGCATGCAGGTATTTATAGGGAACGGGTGCTTCTAATGAAGGGTCAGGATCTCTCCTGGGGAGACTGAAGGTCTAGATTTCAAAGGACATGATCCGATGTCTGAGAATTAGAGAGAATCAAAATGGATGGCCGGGATCCTTTTCAGAATATCCATCCTTTCTCTTCCTAATCCAATGGCTCAGGATCTTGCCTTACAAGATGGATCCGAAGGCTGGGAATGAAAAGCTCCGAACCTATCGTCTGCTTTTGATCCAAGGGCTCCAGGTTCATCCTTGCAAGTATGATCAATGGTGGAGATTGTGATGTACAGAACTGCCATAACTATTTTTTGGAGTCTGTTAGCAATGTTGGCGATGCTGCAAATGAGGCGTGCGGTGAAGATTTGATCACACCTGCAATGCTTTAACTAACTAGGCTCTGATTATGAAGAGAGTTATCGGAAGTCATCTCATCCTCTTTGTGCTTTCCGATCTCTCCCATTCTAGAACTTTCCTCTTTATCCAATCTGCCTTAGTCAAAGCAATTAATTCTTCAGTTACTGATGCATCTGCTTCGATTTCTGTATGCAATAATGCTCAGGCCCTATATATATGCACCAGCGAGAAAACTTCTCCACACTTCATTTATCCTTTTTCCATTTCTCCATTTCTCCTGTTCTAGCTTCTCCAGTAACAATTCTGATTATGGTGGCTGCTTTTGATCTTTTTTCGACTGTTTTCTTTGCTCCTCGACTGAAAATTTATGATCCTAGTGATCGGAGAATCATGAGAACAATATCTGATGACAGTAAAGGAACCGGACTAATTTACCAATCAAGATCGAAAATGTCGATCGTGCTGATCTCGAATCGGTCCACCAGTATAATTGGTAGGCCGATCTCGAGCAAGAGTACTGCTAATTTCAATCTTAATGTCGGTGACAGCCTCTTGAAGTTCATTTGGCTCCTCACCACATCGGGCGTCCCGACTGCAACTCGGTTCTGGTCGATGACATCGACGATGACTCCACTCACCATCATGAAAGTCATAGTTACCCCATCTGAGCTGCACATCTATCCGATGCCTATGGCTGACTTTCTGATTAAACACATCTTTTGATTCAGCCAGAAGACTAGGCTTTGACATAGGTCCTTACTAGGTAGGATGTAGCGCCGATCTTTAGAGATCGCCCAAATGATGTAATATGACCTTTAAAGGTTCTCTTAATGATGTAATCCGATCTCTTGAGATTGCCCAAATGATGTAATATAACCTTTTGGAAATGAAATGAAATTTTATTTGAAGGTTATTATTTAATTATTGCATTGGTTGTTTTTCTGATCTCTGATGTGCATATCCGATCTGATCTCTAACTAAATCATCATTAGCCGATCTATGGCTCTGAAAATTAGCACAATCTGATAACCCTAGCTAGCCGATCTCATTTTATTCGATTTTATTATTGTCTTTCTGGAACCTTCCCGCGACGTGTCAGGAAAGCGGGTCAATTTTGCTAACCGAAGCGCCGCTTGGGACTTCGTGAGCATTAAATGCTCAGACAGGTATAAATAGGGGAAGGGTCAATCGGTTGCTTCCTTATGTCACTTTCAGCACTTTGCTAGCAATTTCAAAATTCTCTCATTTCTTCAAGTATTTCCGACACCAATTGCATTCTGGTAAGGGTTTTGATCCTTTTCTTAGTTAAACTTCTTTGGTTTCTTTAAAAATGAGCGGCGCTGAGGGTCAGAGAGCTGTGAGTCCGTCTTCTGTCCACATTTTGTGGACCTCAGAAGAGGGTGACATGATTAGATCAGGGGGTTAAACTAGCACAGCCCTTATTCCGGTAACTAGTTCGGTTGCCAAACCGAGGCAAAGGGCATCTTTGAGGAGAGACAACTTGCCAATTGATGAGTTGCCTTCAGTCTTGAGAGAAACCGATCTCCAATCTATAAGCCAGGAGTACAATCAATGGATCGACTACTTTGAACTGATCAAATGCCATGGCGATCATCGGGCTGACCACTTATTTGATGAGGGCGATCTTATCATAGTGTATGAAGAGCAACTGAAGGCCGGGCTCCATTTTCCCTTGGATGAATTTTACAAGGCCGTCCTAAAATTCCACCATGTCTCGGTAGCCCAAGTACATCCAAACTCCTAGCAGACTCTAATAGCTTTCCAGGGCCTCTGCCGAGCTAAGGGATTGGAACCCATGGCCAAAGTCTTTGCCGAGCTACATAGGCTTGCCCGAAGGAAGGATGATGAGTTCTGGTTCTTCCAAGCTAAGCCCCATTGTTCTCTCTTTACTGATCTCTCTTCTTCATTAAAGAATTGGAAGAACTGGTTCTTCATTTTGAGGAGCAAGTTTCATAACGATTTTGAGGGCATCCCACGGAGTTGGTAACACCTGGTCGCTCCGATCCCAAAAATGATCACCTTAGATAAGGATGAAGATGCCATGGTGAAAGAGTTAAAGTCTTAGGTGGCCACTCATAAATTCTCTTACTTAAACGTGGTGATGGCCGAACTGAAGTATTGGAAGATGCGCTGATCACTGACGAAGAATACGAGCTTCAGCTCTCTGACCTCAGCCCCGGTACTACCCATATCTCTGGTCTCTGAATCTTAGCGAACTCATTGACTTCTTCTTTGTGCAGGTATGGTGGGTGGCGATGCTTCCAAGGAGAGCCATAAACGAAAGAGGGAGGTCTCCAGAAAAGTGAGGGCGATAAAGGGGGCCACCACTGCAGATGCTCAGACCCCTCGTCATGGATCAGTAGAGGTGCCGAACTCTCCTCTCCGATCTTAAGAGCAACCAATCCCTGAGGTAGAGGTCATCCCCCTGGCTCCTCAACAAATCAAGCTTCCACCTCCCCCTCCTCCTCCGACCTCTTCCAATGTAGAAGGGGAGTCTTCTGGTCCCACGATTAGGACACTTTCCCAGGGCACACAACTTCTGATCCAATCATTGGAAAGGAATCGCTCTACAAGGGAGAATCCCAACCTGGCCAAAGTCATGGGAGCTTCCATCTGCTTCCAAAAAGATCAGAACCGGTTGGCAGAGGAGAGCATGGATGACATCTTAGCTCAGACAATGAGCTTGGGCTTAGAGGCCATTACAAACCAGCACATACTCAGAGAGAAAGCCCACAGCTTGAAGAAAGAGATCCTTAAGGCAGTCTAAGATGCCTCCGCTGCACAAGCTCAGCTCTCCTCTACTAATGACTACATCGCCAGAATGGAGGATCAGATGAAGCGTTATGAGGAGAGGATAGTTGAGGTGGAACGAGAACTTGAAGACACTTGAGCTGGTTGGTTTGCAGATCTCCCTCATTATGCTAAAGACCTTCGGGCGAAGGAGGAAGAGCTTCGAGCCAAGGATAAGGAACTTCAAGCTAAGGAAGAGGAGAGCACTACGAAGGAGGCCGAGGCTTATGTGAACGCCCATAATAACCTTATGGCTGAGCTTAAGAAATGGTATCTTGAAGAGGAGTTCTCCTGGATGAACGAGCTCGCCCCAGAGGCCAAAGACGAGACCGACGAGGAGCTTGAGAGAGAGAGAGGAAATGAGAGAGATGTTGATGTACTTAGAGAACAGGCTGGGGGAGACCCTCCAGCTGAATGAATTGTAAATTTTTATTTTGAAATGAAACGAAGTTTTCTCTTTTGTTCAATTTCTTGATGAGATCGGAAAGCATCCTAATTGTATGAGTACTTGATTTTTTGAACATATTAGAACATCAAACTTAAAAGCAACTATTAACCTAGGTATAAGAGATCGGAAAAACATTGTAGGCATGAGACCGGACTAAGCCATGACTAAACACCGGGTATAACATTAAAACATTAGAATTGGAAAGACTTGATTCAAATTCTTAAGATCGGAATCATCATTAAATCGGACAGAAACCTTAACTTTATTTTAAGAAATATCTAGGACATAAAAGTGAGGAACCTGATTCTAGCATTAGCTAAATGACTTTCCATAATATTTATAAAGAGAGATCAGGAGGCAAGACTGGAGAGTATGGAGACCTGAAATTGGTTCGAACCCCTCTGATAAGAGATTGGAAAATAATTTATTAAGTGTAGAATCGGTTTATTTCATGATCGAGCAATCGATGTGTTTGGAAAAGTCATTTGTGATCGAAGAACGTTGGCTGGGAGTCAATTTAAAGTCCCTTGACCTTAGTGATCGGCCAAAATATGGTGTCAACAGCTGCCCCTCTTTACATAATTTCTATTGAGGGGAATAAAATTTTCCCATATAGGAATTATGTAAAGATTCAGACCCATATTTTGGGTGATTGGGGCATGAAAAATTAAAAACACTGAGAATCAAAATTTGACTTGGAAGTTAACTTAGATCAAGGAACCAGAGGTTGATGACAGGAATTTAAATGCAAGAATTTAAAATCAACTTGGATCAAAGAATCAAAAGTTGATGATAGGAATTTAAACGTAGGAATTTAAAATCAACTTGGATTAAGGAACCAGAGGTTGATAACAAGAAATTAAAATGCTAGAAATTAAAATCAACTTGGATCAAGGAACCAGAGATTGATGACAGGAAGTTAAACGCAAGAATTTAAAATCAACTTGGATCATGGAACACAAGAATTTAAAATCAACTTGGATCATGGAACCAGAGATTGATGATAGGAATTTAAAATGCTAGAAATTAAAATCAACTTGGATCCAAGAACCAGAGGTTGATGATAGGAATTTAGATGTAAGAATTTAAAATCAACTTGGATCATGGAACCAGAGGTTGATGACAGGAATTTAAAATGCTAGAAATTAAAATCAACTTGGATCAAGGAACCAGAGGTTGATAACCGGAAATTAAAATGCTAGAAATTAAAATCAACTTGGATCAAGGAACCAGAGGTTGATGACAGGAATTTAGATGCAAGAATTTAAAATCAACTTGGATTATGGAACCAGAGGTTAATGATAGGAATTTAAAATGCTAGAAATTTAAAATCAACTTGGATCAAGGAACCACAGGTTGGTAAAAGGAAATTAAAATGCTAGAAATTAAAATCAACTTGGATCAAGGAACCAAAGGTTGATAACAGAAAATTAAAATGCTAGAAATTAAAATCAACTTGGATCAAGGAACCAGAGGTTGATAACTGGAAATTAAAATGCTAGAAATTAAAATCAACTTGGATCAAGGAACTAGAGGTTGATGACAGGAATTTAGATGCAATAATTTAAAATCAACTTGGATCATGGAACTAGAGGTTGAAGACAGGAATTTAAACACAAGAATTTAAAATCAACTTGGACCAAAGAACCAAAGGTTGATAATAGGAAATTAAAATGCTAGAAATTAAAATCAACTTGGATCAAGGAACCAGAGGTTGATAACAGGAAATTAAAATGCTAGAAATTAAAATCAACTTGGATCAAGGAACCATAGGTTGATAATAGGAAATTAAAATTTTGAAAATTAAAAATGCTAACAAAGCAAGCCTAACCTGACATGAGAAGTTCTTTCGCGTCGAAGTGTACTTAACAGGATCCCAAAAATAAATGATTAATGGAGGACGAGTCTCAAGACTTAACCTACAACTTCCCATTTCTTACTCACTTCCCAGGATGCCCTTTCGGTTCTCAACTTTCTTCTTATTTCGTGAAAAGTGCCCTTGTGGATTTTTACTTTCCCCTCTGCATATTTGACTAGAAGCACCCTTTTGGGTTTTCATCCCTAGTCTTTTTTTTTTTTTTTTTTTTATCGATCATTTCCTGAAAATCTCATAGCAAAGTACATGAGGTTATCACATTTAAAATCCTAATCTTATGATAAAATTTAACAGATTAATAGCGCATAAAATAAAGATGTAGAAGAGAGATAACATTAAAGTGTGGATATACAAGAAAGATAAATATGAGTGTAAGTATAAATTAGAGTGTAAGAAGATAAATTAAAGTGAAAGAATGATTTTATTATGGCTTGAGAGGAAAAGGTACAGTCTCAAAGAAGAAGGGTACAAGAATGGATCTCACAGATTCCTTGTAGTTAACTTTGAAGTGCCTTAACTACCATTATTCCAAGTATTCTGTTGACAAACATTCGTGTCATGGTGGCTTATTTCCTTTCCTGGTCTCATATTCCCTTCCTTATTTCTCCATTTTCTGATTCTAAGGGTGCCCTTTCGGGTTTTCACTCCTAGATTTTGTTTTTTTTTTTGGCTCAATTTTTTAGGGTGCCTTTTCGGGTTTTCACCCTTTACTCATTTTACAGAAAGCGCCCATATGGGTTTTCACCCTCTTTCGAACATTTTCCTAGGAGCGCCCTTTTGGGTTTTCACCCCTACCCCCTTTTTTTTTTAGGCATAATATCTTTTAATAGCATCTGCATTCATGGGTCTTGGGAATTCTTCGCCGTCCAAGTGGTTCAAGATTAGGGCACCGCCGAAAAATGCCTTTTTAACTACATAGGGTCCCTCATAGGTTGGCGACCATTTACCCCGGCATCATTTTGATTTGGAAGAATCTTTTTCAAGACCAGATCTCCTGGTTGAAATTCGCGTGGGCGAACGCCTTTGTTAAATGCCCTAGCCATTCTTCTTTGGTATAATTGCCCATGACACGCTGCTGCTAGCCTTATCTTGTCTAGCAAATTCAATTAGCCTAACCTTGATTGGATCCATTCTGACTCATCAATTCTTGATTCTTTCAGAATTATCAGGGAAGGAATATCTACTTTAATGGGCAAAATAGGTTCCATCCTGTAAACCAGTGAGTATGGAGTTGCCCCAGTTGATGTTCTAATGGAGGTCCGATATGCATGAAGAGCATAGGGAAGCATATCATGCCAATCTCTATAGGTGACGGTCATTTTCTGGATTATTCTCTTAAGATTTTTGTTAGCGGCTTCCACCGCTCCATTCATCTGGGGACGATATGGTGAGGAATTGAGATGTCAGATCTTGTATTGGTCACATAAACTTCGGACCTTCGGACCATTCAAATTCTTGGCATTGTCAGTGACGATTTCGCTGGGGAGGCTGTGTCGGCAAATGACATTATTTCGGAGGAATTTAAGGAATGTGTTTTGTGTGATGTGGGCATATGATGTTGCTTCGACCCATTTAGAAAAGTAGTCAATAGCTACCAAGATGAACCTATGCCCATTGGATGCCTTGGGATTAACGGGACCAATTACGTCAATGCCCCACATTGCGAAAGGCCAAGGTGAAACAAGATTGAACAACTGATGAGGCGGAATGTTTATTAGATCCGCATAGATTTAACATTTATGACATTTTCGGAAGTACTCGATGCAGTCCTTCTCCATAGTAGTCCAGAAGTATCCCCGTCTCATGATTTGCTTGGCCATCATATGTTCATTAGCATGGTTTGTGCAATTTCCTTCATGAGTCTCAAAAAGGATCCTCCTTGTGTCTTTTGCATCTACGTATCTCAACAATTCGCCATTGGAGCTCCTGTTGTACAGAATTTTACCACTGGGGAAGTATCCCAAAGCTAATCTCCTGATCATTCTCCTTTCGTTTCTGCTTGGTCCCGGAGGGTATTCCCTAGTTTTTGACGTAGACCTGGATATCATGGTACCAGGGCTTACCATCGATTTCTTCCTCGACCATGAAACAGTAAGCTGGCTCACCCCTTACTTTGATCTGCAATACCTGAGTCGTCTGCCCCTCTTCCACTTGAGCCATGACAACCAGAGTGGCTAAGGCATCCATGAATTGATTCTTGTCCCGACTGAGGTGAGTAAAAGAAATTTCTTCAAATCTCTTGATCAATTCCAGTAGGTACTTTTGATATGGGATTAGCTTCGGGTCCTTGGTTTGCCATTCTCCGTTGACTTGATAAATAATCAAGGCCGAATCTCCATACACCTCTAACTTTTTGACTTTCATTTTGATGGCAGCCAGTAAACCCATCACACAGGCTTCGTATTTTGTGACGTTGTTGGTGCAATCAAATCTTAACTTGATAGCTATCAGGAAGTGTTTTCCATCGGGGGATATTAACACAGCTCCGATCCTATTACCAGATAAGTTAACTGCTCCATCAAAATACATTTCCCACATGTCAGCTGGTTCCTTTTCCTTGCCATCGACCTCATTAACATGCTCATCAGGGAATTCGAAATCCAAGGCTTCATAATCTTGGATAGGGTTTTCTGCTAGGACATCAGCAATTACGCTCCCTTTTAACGCCTTTCTGGTCATATAGACAATATCATATTAAGAGAGTATGACCTGCCATTTTGCTATCCTCCTTGGCACGCATGGGCTTTCAAATACATACTTGATGGGATCCATCTGGGAGATGAGCCATGTCTTATGATTTAACATGTAGTGTTTGAGCCGATTAGCCGTCCAGGCCAACGCGCAACAAGTTTTCTCTAGGAACGAGTACCTTGACTCGCAATCATTGAATTTTTTGCTTAGGTAATAAATGGCCCTCTCCTTTCGACCTGTGTCATCATGCTGCCCCAAAACACTCCCCATTGAACTCTGTTGGATAGCCATGTACAGAATCAATGGCCTTCCTGCCAATGGAGGTACCAATATCGGTGGGTTTGACAAGTACTATTTAATTTTCTCGAAAGCCTCTTAACAAACTAAATCCCATTGAGTGGTTTTGTTCTTTCTGAGTAACTTAAAGATGGGCTCGGCTTTAATAGTGAGGTTGGAAATAAATCTCGAGATTTAGTTCAGCTTTCCCAGGAAACTATGCACCTCCTTTTCTGTCTTTGGGGATGGCATTTCTTGAATGGCTCGAACTTTGTCTAGGTCTACTTTTATTCCTTTCTCACTTACTATGAACCCTAATAGTTTTCCAGATCTAGCCCCAAACACACACTTGGCTGGGTTCAATTTCAACTGATACTTCCTAAGTCTTTCGAATACTTTCCTCAGCACTTGTACATGACTTTCTCCCTCTCTGGATTTGATGATCATATCATCCACATGCACCTCTACTTCTTTGTGCATCATGTCGTGGAATAATGTGACCATATCACATTAGTAGGTAGCTCCAGCATTCTTTAACCCAAATGGCATGACCCGGTAATAGAACACCCCCCACTGAGTGATAAAAGTAGTCTTATCCTTGTCTTCTTCATCCATGGGGATTTGGTTGTACCCGGATGCCCCGTCAATGTATGAACATCTACCCAATCCTGCAGTGTTATCGACCAGCACGTCTATAAGTGGGAGAGGGAAATCATCCTTCAAGCTCGCTTTATTGAAATCCCTGTAGTCAACACGTACCTTGACTCTCCCGTCCTTCTTCAATACCGGGACAACATTAGCTATCCATTGAGGGTACTTGACTACTTCCAAAAATCTAGCATCGTATTGCTTCTTAACTTCATCCCTAACTTTAGGCAGAGTATCGGGATTCATTCTTCTTAGCTTCTGTTTTACTGGAATTGTCCCGGGAATTAGGGGAATCTTGTGCGTCACTTTCTGAGGGTCTAATCCGGTCATATCGTCGTAGCTCCATGAAAATACATCCAAGAATTCTTTGAGAAATCTGACCATATCTTTAATTTCTCCACTCCCCACAATCTTAAGTTCCCTCTTTATTTCTTCAGTCCATAGGTTTATGGTGTGAGTTTCGTCCCCGTAAGGCACCAGGGAAGGTTCGTCTCTTTTAGCCCATTCTTCTATAGGTTCTTTTTCAGAATCACTTGAAGCAATGATAGTTATGGGAGTTTCAAAATTAACATGAGGAATTTATGAGTCTATTGAATTATTAGGCATTAATTGATGAGTGGTCCTGAAGAAACGAAAGTAGAGTATATTATAAGAATGGATTTTAAGAAAAAGAGAATTGGATGCAAAATGCGCTATTAATTCATTAACACTTAAATCATAAGAAAAGGGTCCATTTACAACATTACACTTGTCATCATGGACAAAATGATCAAGTGTAGATAAAAAAAGTACTTTACTTGAGATTGAGCACAGGAAGGTCTTCTTCTTCCCAATTATCCAGCTCTTGCCCCTTAGCAATTGGCGAGATCAGGGCTTCATATAGGGAGTCCAGTTGTATGACATCAACAGATGGTTCTTTGGGAAATTCTTCACCTTCCTCCTGATTCTCAATGGTTGATTTGGTGAAGATATCTGTGATTTTCGGGACAACCTGTAACACCCCTATTTGCATAGCCTGGTATATTTCACTATTCAGGTGACCGGTGTCGGTTCAGACAATTAAGGGGATTAGAACCACACTTAAGACAACTAGATAAGCCATAAACACAAATAATTAGTAATTGTCAATTAGTTAAGTATAAATAAGAAAAATAGAGCATAAGAAGTTAAATGAGTCGAGAGTCACAGCGATGGGTGACCTTCTCGGGAAGGATTGCGAAGTCGATTTAAACTCAAATTTCAAGCCGTAAAATGTGACACTGTAGTCCTTAGGACTATTACAAACACAGTGGAAAAGAGAAAATCAAGAAAAGGAATTGTTAGGCCTGTCAAATAATTAGGTCAGGGATCCAGAAGAAATATTAAATTATTTTCAAACCGGGTCAAACCGGCGAGGGCAATTTGGTTAATTGACCCCCGAGAGCTAACTCCTGACCTAACTGTCAAATAAAATCGAAGAAAAGAAAACTTCAGAACCAGGAATTAAATTAAAGAACTAATTAAAAATAAAAAAAAGAAAAAAAGAAAAAGTGAAAAAAGTGATGACATCATGCATGACCTCATGCATGATGCAATAATTATTAAAATTAAAATTTATTTAATTTAAATTTGTGGTCTTCCTAAAGACATAAAAAGAAAAGAAAAAAAAATTGGTTATCTTCCCACTTTCCCATCCACACTATTTCTCTCTCTCTTTTCTCCTTAGTTCCTCTATAGCCATGAAAATTCAAGCTTTCAAAGCTTGAATCAACCCCATAAATCCCACAAATTTCTTGTGTAAATCTTATTGTTGGATCTTGGCAAGCTCATTGAGAATAAAAAGAAAGAAGAAATTAGAAGAATTGGAGCTTTTGGAAAAACTTCAATTGAAGTAAGTTGATCCAAACTTTTCTTTAAGTAAAAATGTTTGAATTAGAGTAGGAATGGATAGAATAACATGAAAAATTGAGAAAATTATGTATGAGAACAAAGGTGTAAATTTTAGCCAGCCATGGGATTGTGAAGTGTTGATATGTTTTAGTTCAAGTAAATGTGTATGCAAGCCTAATTGAGCATGTAGATGTGATTGGCACACTTTGATTTGATGAATTTTGATAAATTGGAAATTAGGGTTTATGGCACTTAGGGTTTGGAAGACAAAAAAGTGAGAATTGGTCAAATGTTGTGTTTGACCTTGATTGAGATGAAAAATGGTCATTTGTGACCAATTGAGATGTGTTGGAAGTATTAGATGTGAGTTTAAATTCGGATTGAAAATGGTAATGCTGCAGGCAATAGGACCAAGGTCCCTTTGAGGGAACAAAACTGAAATTTACAAGTCCAATTGGTATGAGACCAATTAGGAATGAAAATAGACACAAAATGGAACATTTTTCATTCAGGAATCATGCCCAAAAAGTGACCAAAACCTAGTGCACAAATTCACCAAATCCGAATTTATGCAGTCTGACCCGTGCAAAAATGACCAAATGAACAGTATTTGTTCATTTGGCCATAACTTGGGCTAGGTAGGTCTAAATGACATGAAATTTTACCAGTGAACAGCTGAGATATAGACCTAAAACTTTTATGAGAACACAAACCCAAATTATGCCCTTAACCAAGTCATTTGGCCACCCAAAATTGGTGACCTAAAACTGCCAGAACCAATTTGATACCCAGAAATTTGGGTTAAGTCCAATCTAGCAGCCATGATTCAAATGGCTATAACTTGAGCTAAAAAACTCCAAATGGAGTGATTCAAAAAGGAAAATAAAGTTAAGACAATAGGAAACATTTTCTACGAATAAAGTTTTGCCAAATTCTAATAAAAAAATGGCCAATGGAACAGTGCAACATAAGACACCAAAACTGAAAATTTACAAATTTGCCTAATAGACTTAGATTTTGAGTAAACAACCAAAACCAACAAATTTAGTAATCAAAATATGGTATGTGGGTGAAGTTGGAATTCCCATACATATTAAGCCTTAGAAAGTTAACAAATTGACTTGAATAGTATCATGAATAATAACCCACAATTATAAAATTTAAAGAATGCCAATTTTAGCATATTAAAGCTAGGTATAAGTGAATTTGAATTTATTTTGGATTTCTGATAAGTAATGATACTAAAACACTGTGAAACTATGTGTTTCAGTTGAAAAGAACACTGGGAAAGAACCCGAAGAATTGAGTCAAGGCCAAGACGCGACTCGCTTAAGGTTTGTGCACAACATCAACATGCTTTAAAATTTATTTACAAAGTACATGAAATGTGTATTATGCTTTTGCTTTGAATTGTTGAAAGTTTATTTGTGTATATTTGAAATGGCAATGTTTAGTAAATTGTTAAGATAAGTTTTGAAACCACAGTGTCATGACCATATATTTAAACACCTCACTAGCATGACTAGTGGGGGTAATCATTTTCAAATTTTGATTCCTTCTCTGGTTGAAGTGTTGAGGTGTGTGCCAGTAGAAGAAGAAATTGAATGGATATCCATATATTTGAGCTAGCTAGCCTTGTGATGTGACTTCTCCTTAGCCTCTGGCTATTGAGATTATATTTGTTTCGAATGGCATGATATAACTATGGGTTTTATGAAACTGGTTTTGACACTTTGAAATGGAATTATTTGGATTAAAATCTCATAATTCATGTTTCGTGTTTAATTCTCATGTTTAGTCCAATTTTTGAATAAATATGATTTAAATTCTGCATAAAGATTATTTTAGTATGTAGTGCACCACTGAGTCCTAGTTCTCAGCAATGGCTTTTATTGCTGTCGCAGATTTAGAGACTAGAAGAGCAGCAGATTGAGCTAGTGAGGACTAAGGAGCTACCTGCTTTGAAGTTATCGAGTATATTTTATACCCGGACTGTAAAAATTTATTTTGATGTATGTAATGTATATAAAGGTACGGACATGTAAAACTGGTCTTGAGCAGTTTGTATAAAGTTTGTAATAAATTTTAGTTTGAATTTCTCTTAGTGTAAATTTTTGTAATAATGTATATAAATTGTTTTATCTTTAATGAAATATGAATGGAAGTATTTTGCTTAAAATTGAATGAAATTGATTAATGGTATTTTGATGAGTGTTGAATATTGAAAATTGTGGATTTAAATTTTTGGAAATCGATAAATGATGTTGAAATTGATTGGGATGGTTGTGAATTTGAAGAAGTTGTTGAGACAAATTATTGGAAGTGTTTTTTTATAGGTATTTGAAGAACTGTTTTCTCAAAATACAGACGGCACTCTGCCAAAATTTTTATAAAATTTATAGAAAAATCAAATGGGCCAAAAATTTTAACTAGTTTTTAACTTTAATTAAAGGTTTTAATACCTATTAGAAAATGCTCACCACTTATAAAAGTAAGAAAATTGTCTTAAAATCCCTTGTAGGGTACTTAATGAGTTATCGGTAGGTGAAGTTTGGTAGTTCATTAGGTATTCTACGGGATCATGTTATGCCTTACAGAGGGGTAAGGTGTGACATGTTTTAATGGTATCAGAGCAAAATTTTTTAAGTATGTTTTAACTTATGAATTTGTGCCTTTTCTTTGTTAAGTACAGCTGCTCAATGTCCTTATTTGTTACATATAGTGCATTACATCATAAATATAAACTAACGGAGGGAAATTTTCATGTGTTATTTGTTCAAGAGATACCTTAACTTCGTTGAGCAATCTGTTGAAGCTGAGGCACAAGAGGAAGCCCCAACTCTACCAAACGTCAATGGATTAGTAGCACCAGCCCCATAAATGCCGCAGTTTCCTATATAGTTCGCACAGCAGATTGCTGCGATGTTTCAACAAATGGCTGGTGGTATGCCTGCTCAAGCTCCACACCAACCACCTGTAGTACAATCACTACCTCCAGCTAAACAGTGTGACAAGTTATTAAAGTATGGGGCTATACAGTTTAAGTGTCACACCCTACTCCCCTATAAGATGTAACATGATCCCGTAGTATACTTAATGAATTACCGTACTTCTCCTACCGATAATCCATTAAATAAACGACAAGGGAATTTAAAACAATTTTCGGGAAATTTAAGTCATAGATTAAAATATGGTGTTATAAATTTTTTTTTTTCAAAATTTCGGCAAAGTGCCGGCTGTATTTTGGGAAAACAGTTCTTCAATCCTGCAAAAGAAAATGCTCCCAATATGTTTTCTCAAATACAACTCCAATAAACTTTATTTCAATTCACAATTCAATTCTCAATACACAATCAATTCATTTTCAAACTAATCTCATCATGAAGAAATATTTCATTGATTTTAAGACTCAAAATTTATATTACAAAACTATTCAAGTAAATGAAATCTCAAATTTACATTTACAATAATTTACATTTAATTACATACCAAAATATTTTACAAGTTTTTATACAACTGCTCAAATAATTTACATACATATTATTACATGCATACATCAAAACCTATATACATGGGTATACCTATAATATACTGAGTGAATCAAAGTGTCTTCAAAGAAACTTACTCATCGCTTCTATGCTCTTCTTACCTGCGACAGCATACAAAGCTATCGCTGAGTGGTGAACTCAGTGGTGCACAACTATAATTTAAAACATAGTACAATATACATTGACAAAATTTACAGTAAATAATTTGAAAATCTGAATACTCATCAAATTCTAAAACTCAAAATATTCATTGCCAATAATGTAAATCATTTGTATAAAATGACTTCGATCATGAAATTCAATTTATAAAATCATAACTAACCATTTAGGTAATTCCAACAAAATCAATTATACATAAATCATAATTGAAATCACAATTCTTTACCATTCAAAAGCCATTCTGTATCTCAAAAATCATTCTGTATCTCAAAAATCATTCTTTATCTCACTAACTATGCAAGACTAATCCGAAAGGGCCATATTCGATGTGATTCTAACTCCCTATGGTCGGGGAGGTCGAATCAGATTCTAACTCCCTATGGTCGAGGAGGTCGAATTATCGTGCACAGTACACATCACAATAATGAATCTTCCGCAAGGGCCATAATGATAAAATAAACTTAGATCTATCCTCAAATCAGAGGAAAATCTAAGCCTGTGCATGTACCATGGTAATCAAAACACAACTAACTCAATTCTCTTCTCAACAAATGAGAGAGACGGGTAATAACCTAGTCAAGCATCTATAATGAGATATAAAACAATATCACAATCCTTTTAGTGAGCATAAATAACAATATAATTCGATTCAAATTCAATTCCAATATCCAATAATTTTTATGCTCATCATAATTCAAATCATAAATTTGCATTTTTCCATGAAAATTACTATCACAATTCAAGACATGTTCTATCATAATTTTCCAAAACATAATTTATTCAATCCATAACAATGCTTAATACTTGTGGAAATACCATTTCACAAAGCTAAATTCATACATACTATAACAATTTTCAATAATCATTGAATTAAATCCAATGCTTGTTAAACATAATACATAAGAAAAGTATGTCATTTAATCATATGAAATATTCAAACAAAATCAGTTAAAAACTAGTTGTGCACAAACCTTTGATAACTGTTTCTTGGCTCTGACTCAGTGTTACCTTCCCCTTCCCTGAGTCTTTGCTAACTGAGAAACACAATTTGAAGTGTTTCAGTACTCATTTAAACTGTCTCTAAGAATAAGGTTCAATAATTAATTTATCGAATTCTATTATTTCCTTAGTCAACCTAATATGTCGACCCTCGATGCGTTCTAGGTAAATTCGGTTTTAATGTCACTAATATGTCACATTCAATAGTCTTTTAGGGTTGGTACATGTTACCAAATTCATTTCCATGTGTCTTACATTTTCTTGCAATTTGCTGGATTCCAGGATACTAGTTTGACCTAGCCGGATGACCTAGTTCCCTCAGTTTTCAGGTTTTGGTCAAAACTAAAAACATGTAGATCTATGTCTTATGGAACGTGGGGCAAAATTTCAGGTCATTCTGAGTCATGTAGACCAAGTTATGGTCATTTTACTATTGCTGGTCAAATTGCACTAAAATTGGTCATTTTAGGTCATTTTTGGTTCGGCCAGTTTTTGGACCCGAACTTGTGCAAGCTGTTTGACTTGCTTATGGTCATTTCTGGGTTTTGGTGTCTTCATAAGACTTGTAGATATGGGTCTTAACTGTTCATGGTCAAAGTTTCAGGTCAATTGGACCTGTTTTGAATGAGTTATGGCCTAAACACTAACTGCTGCCCAAATGGTCAATTTTCAGGCCTTATTTGCACTTAATCCGGATTTGGTCATTTTTCAAGCTACCTTGCAAGCAGAATTTTGGCAAGCTTCCTTCATGAAAGTTGGCACATTTTGTGCCTAGTTTCACCTCCAATTGGTCTCATACCAATTGGAGCCACACACTTAAAGTTATAGGCCTAAAACACAAACTGCCTTATTGAAATTCTTGCATACACATCAAGCATCACTTTTAACACTCACCAAACTTAACATTCAAACCAATTCTGGTTGTACCACAACCTAAACATAATTTATAACATATTATAGGTCATTTTGGCATCTTGCAATTACATTCAATGTCACACCCTACCCCTCTGTAAGGCATAACATGATCCCGTAGTATACCTAATGAATTACCAACTCCGTCTACTGATAATCCATTAAATACACTACAAGGGATTTTAAAAACTTTTCTTACTTCTTTTACAGTGGTGAGCACTATTTACAGGTGTGAAAGACTTTGGTGAACTGAAGTGAAACAACTAACTCATTTGATTTATTTGGAATATCTGCAAAAATTTTGGCAAGGTGCCATTTGTATTTTGGACAAAACAGTTCTTCAAAAACTCAGAAAGCACTTCAATATATTTTCAAATCTCAACTCCAACATTTTTATCAACACAACACATTTCTCAAGTCAAATCCACAGTGATTTTCAAAGACTACGATACAAAGATATAACACAATTTTTACAAGCCAAATAACTCATAATTATTTTACAACTTTATCAGTACAACTTAAATTTACAAATCGCTCAAAACCAAGAACAAAATATACATACAAAGTGAATATACATTACAAGACAAAATGCCACATGTGTTATACTCACTATTCCCAAATATCTCTCATTGGCGATACTAGCGACCTAGCTCGCCTGCTCTGTCTCTCTACTCACGACAAAGAATAAAGCTATCACGAGACAATGTCTCAGTGGTGCACAACATTTACCAAATACAAATTTTAATTCACAATTCATAAATCATATCAATAGTGGATACTTAAAACCATAGTTAAATTCAAGACAATAAATGTCATCAAGAATTTAAACTCCATTTGTTAATATCATAATAATTTTCAATAAGTCAGATCATGGTTGAATTCAATAGACAGTATATGTCAATAAGAGTTTAAATCAATTTCACAATCTCACAATACATAATAACACAATTCGATCAAATAATCAAGAATACAAGGTTGCCAATCTATAACACAATTTAGGCCATGACACAATTTTTTCCATATATGCCGTGTTGTACACCACGACAAGACATGCTCACCCCAATAATCGAAATCAATGAGGAGGAAGCTAGCTATATAATGAGAACTCATCCATACTCACCTCGACTGGAAGTCAAAGAGGAGGAACATAATCATACTCACCCTACTAATAAGTCAAAGAGGGAGGAATAATCACACTCACCCCATTAATGGAGGAGCAACATAGTATCAGTGTCATGCCAATTGTGAGTCAAAATAATTTCAAACATTTTATTCAAATGATCCGTAAGAATCCAATAAATTTCCAAAGTTATAATTTCATTCACAAAATGGCAACACAATTCGTAATTCACTTCAATTTCCACAAAATCCATTTACTGATTACTTTTCAATAAATAATTATTCATCAATATCATTAAAACAATTTTACACAGATTTAAACCATTCACAATGTTTTTCAATCAATAAGTGTCAATCAAACACATTTCCACAATTTAAAACAATAATATACAAATAGTCAATATTTATTTCAATTGAAAAATTCAAGAGAAATAGTTGTTGTGCACAAACACAATTTAAAACAATAATATACAAATATTCAATATTTATTTCAATTGAAAAATTCAAAAGCAATAGCCGTTGTGCACAAACACAATTTAAATCAATAACATACAATTCATCATATGAAATCTTATTCAGTAAAATCGCTTGAAAACTAGTTGTGCACAAACCTCTCGATGATCGCCCTCTCGATCCGACTCGGTGTTTCCTTCCCTTTTCCTGAGTCTTTGGTAATCGAGAAACACAATTTGAAGTGTTTCAAGATTAAATTAAACTGTCTCTATCGATGGTGTTTGGTAAATAATGCAATCAACTCAATTATTCACTTAATCACCTAATATACCGACCCTCGATGCGTTTTAGGTAAATTAGGTTTTAGTGTCATTAATATGTCACACTCGATAGGGTTTTAGGTTTGGTACGTTTTACAAAAGTCAGTTTCTTGTTTAGTGCATTTTAATGCAACTTGCTGGATTTCGGGATACTGGTTTGACCTAACCGACGATCTAGTTCCTCGATTTTCGGTCTCGGTCGAAACTAAAAACTTGAAGATCTAGGACTTATTCCACGCGGAGCAAAAATTCAGGTCCATCCGAGTAAAGTAGACCAAGTTATGGTCATTACACTCTTGCTGGTCAAGTGGTACCATTTTAGGTCAATTTTAGGTCAAATTGGTCAATTCTGGTTCGGCCAGTTTTTGGACCCGAACTTGTGCAAGTTGTTTGACTTGCTTATGGTCATTTCTGGGTTTTGGTGTCTTCATAAGACTTGTAGGTATGGGTCTTAACTATTCATGGTTAAAATTTCAGGTCAATTGGACCTGGTTTGAGTGAGTTATGGCCTAAATGCTCACTGCTGCCCAATTGGCCATTTTTCAGGTCCTATTTGCACCTAATCCGAATTGGTCAAATTTTTAGGTCACCTTGCAAGCAGAATTTTGGCATGGTTTCTCAATGAAAGTTGGCACATTTTGTGCCTAGTTTCACCCCAAATTGGTCTCATACCAATTGAGGTTACACATTCAAGGTTATAGGCTAAAATATTCACTGCCCTCAATATGCATTTCACACCCCAACTTCAAACACATACTCACCTTGCAAGGTTTACTTCCATACCCTACCAAACTGTTTTGGCACATTACCAAAAACATTTTCTACATTACATTAGCATTATTTTGGGCAGATTCCAATCACCCTCAACACACCAAATATCATTCACAATTACAATTTCTAAATACCATTACAACCACACCTAAACATTACAAACTTTACATACACTTTACAACATTCATTCACATACATATCATCAATCCTTCTAGGTCAATATTCTGCCCACTCTTCCTTCAATATACACCATTTCTCAAGTGTCCACAAGCTGCCACAAAACATTCATCAACATCACATTGCCGTACCATATGCCAATTCCCATCAAAGTGCATAATTCACCATATAAACATGCAATAACTCACTAAGTTACTAAATCACCATTATTAACATTCTTTCCCATCAATTATATGCACAAATACCTCATCATAAACGTGACCCATGGCTGTCCAAAATGAAAATAACAATAACCTTTCAAACTTAAAATTTTCCTTCACCAAACTAATACCCATAACATGCACAAAAACTTTAACAAAGGATTTCTCAAAATGCAAACTTACCTTTATTTGTAACTTGCTAAACCTTCACCAAACTTCTCAAATTGGGTGTCAATATCTTCCTTGTGATGTGTAGACAAAGTTTAATGAAGGAACTCAAGTGTTTGGAGTTGAAATGGAAGGAGGGATCAAGCTTGCATGAAAATGTCCATGGAGTTTTCTCTCCCTTCATTCACGGCTTGGATGGTAAATGAAGAAGATGAAGTGGCTGCTGGACATAGTGGACTTACATCAGCCCCATAATGTGTTTATTTTATTCTCTTAGTGGTCCACTTACTCTAATTAATTCATATTATAAGTTACTTTCACTTAATCCCACATTAAACCCTTAATTCTCACTATTTACTTTAGGTACCACCAATTTAATTTTTCATTTCATTTTCTAAGTGTAATATTATTTATTTTTAATGGAAATTTAGGTCAAAAGACACTTCGAGATGTCAAATGACCATAATGCCCCTGTTCGGGTGGCATTCTGATTTTCAGTATTCAGGGTTTTGTCTGCTTTTCGATTTCTCACTTTTCTTTGTACTAATTATTTAATTTTTCTTTGATATTTCTAATGATATTTATTCTTCAACAAGGGTCTATTTATGTCCCAAAAATGTTTTCGTGGTTCCATGATCCGAGGGCAGTCAACGGTCCACGCCGTGACTTCCCAGTGCGGTCACCCATCGTTAGGTTTCCCGGCTCGTTTAACTTGATCACATTTCTTTGCAATCATTTTTCCTTTGTTTTTCTTGTACTTTCTTTTCTTTTATTTCATTATTTTATGTCTCCTCACTCTCATTGAAGTGTGGTTCTAGGCATCCTAGTGTCCAGGACAACACAGTCACCGAGCGAGAGAACGCACTAACGAACCTTGGGGTGTTGCAATTCTCCCCCCCTTAAATCAATTTCGTCCACGAAATTTTACCCACTAGCTCTCTGACAATATTCATACGTTTATTTTCTCCGTCTATATGATCGTATAATCTTCTTTTCCTCAAATTTGTATAAGACTTTTAACAATCTAATACCACGTTTAATTTGTTTGTATAATACTAATCTCCTCTTACTATTGTGTTGTCTAATATTTCGGTTCACGTTCCTTCTTGAATGACCCTTGAGGTCATGTTAGAATCATTCATCAGTCATTGGTCCTCTGACCATTCTAGTCCATAGTCTTCCTCACATTCGGAATATTTCTTTGTTACATATGAATCAACTGTTCAAGTCTCTACTTCCATAACTCTTTTTATCCACAATGTTCTATAACTTACTTCCTTTTGTCTTGAACTATAACCTTTCGATATTTTAACTTTTGAGTTTTAGATCCTAAGTAGGATTTTCAAACTTATTTTTAACAATTAAATTCTGTCATGGCATAACTATACTAAAAGCAGATGCTGGCAACTATTCTTATCTAGGTGTACTATCGGGTAGTACGTAGCTCTACACAATAATCTCAAGTCAGTACTGTAATCTGCAGCTTACAGTATAAACATCAAGAACATTGCATAGTTACTACGATACATCCCAATAGATCAAACTTTGTTATCTTTTATTCTTTTTGAATTCACTGATATTCGAATCTTATTCTGATTACAATATCCATTAGCAATTTCTAACAGTAACCTCCTTGCCCTTATCAAGAGCAATTCCATTACTGCATCTTACTTTTACGTCCTCTTGCCTTACATTAAGTAGGCTCACTAATTAGCTTTATAATTTATGGTGTGTTAGAAAATACTTTTCGCCGATAAACTCTTTCAAAACTAATTTCACTTATTATCACAATCCTTATCTTAAGGGCTAATCACTAATGTGTCAAAATTTATTCCCTCAGAAGGAATAACAACAGAACATATAGTTCTAACACTAACATAAAAATATGAAAATTCCAGTCAAACAATACATATATATATCTTAGTTGCTAATTGAGAAAGTACCGAATGATGTCAAAAGTCTCAGTCTCTTTTACGTCAGATAGCGTATACTCTAGTTGAAGCATCACCCTGTTTTGGTGATTCACGTGAGTCGACTTCTAGGTGTACTACCCTACCTCTACCTTTGCCTCTACTAGCGATGGTGAACTATTTGGGGTAGAAAGTTGGGTTGATCCCTTTGGTGTAGTAAATGATCCCGAACGACCTGGATTTACACAATCCTTAGCAAAATGACCGTCTCTCCACAATTAAAGCATGCTCCTACGGCTCTATAACATACCCCACTATGTGGTTTACCACAAGTTTCACAAAGTCGATCCGAGCGCATTTCTGGGTTTCTGTTGAGTTGGCTGATCGGATCGAGGTGGTTTCTGTCCAAAAGATCTATCTCTACCGGACTTCTTACTATCTCTGTCGTATCCCCCAAAGTTTTTCCTCTTTCCAGTAGGACCACTAGAACTCTGTTCTGCTGACTTTCCCTCTTTTTTTGCCTTCTCTGATTTCTTTTTCTCAAGAGCCGCTTCAGATTCAATTCTTTCTAATTCTAGTGCTTGAGAAATAAGTTCAGAGAAGTTGTTATGTTTGAATCCGACCACTTGTAATCTGATACTAGGCTTCAAGCCGGTTTCAAACCTCTTACATCTCTCCCTGCTGGTAGAAAGTAGACTTACTGCATAATGGCTTAGGCGGGAGAATTCCCTTTCATACTCGACCTCGATGCCACTGTTTCAGACTTAGGAACTCTTGCAGCTTCTGGTCTACATAAGCATCAGGGACATATTTCTGCCTGAATTCCCTGAGGAAGTCATTCCATGTTAGCACTGCAGGTTCTACCAGACTGTGGGGAATGGTTTTCCACCAGTCATAAGCATCCCCCTGTAGCAAAGATACTGAGTATTCAAATCTGAGCTCTTCTGTACAATGCAGTTTCTTGAATACCCTATCCATCCTCTCTAACCATTGTTCAGCTTCTAGAGGATCTACTGTCCCCTTAAACTCTGTAGCCCCATACTTCATCAATTTGTCATATTGTCTAGCAGAAGACTGTGGTTGTACCACTGGTGTCTGTATTGGGACTTGAGTAGGCACATTACCATCCATTTGTTGGAACATTGCAGCCGTCTGCTGAGCGAACTGAGCAGAGAACTGCGGTACTGCAGGGGCTGGTGCTACTGAACCACTGACATTATGTAGGCATGGGGCATCCCCTTGCACCTCAGCCTCAATAGATTGATCGACTGAACGATCACCCTCTTCCATAGTCAATGCGAGGATTTTAGATCTCCTAAACCAATAACACAAGGAGATTTCCTCCCGTTAGTGCATATTTATAATGTAATGTACTGTATGTATCAAACAATGATATTGAGCAGTTGTATTGTGAAGAAAGAATATTCAAATGACAGGTGAAAACAGAATTTAAAAACTTTGCTCTGATACCACTAAAACATGTCACACCCTACCCCTCTGTAAGGCATAACATGATCCCGTAGTATACCTAATGAATTACCAACTCCGTCTATTGATAATCCATTAAATACACTACAAGGGATTTTAAAAACTTTTCTTACTTCTTTTCTGATGGTGAGCACTATTTACAGGTGTGAAAGACTTTGGTGAACTGAAGTGAAACAACTAACTCATTTGATTTATTTGGAATATCTGCAAAAATTTTGGCAAGGTGCCATTTGTATTTTGGACAAAACAGTTCTTCAGAAAACCTGTAAAAAAAACACTTCAATATATTTTCAAATCTCAACTCCAACATTTTTATCAACACAACACATTTCTCAAGTCAAATCACATGATTTTCAAAGACTAAGATACAAAGATATAACACAATTTTTACAAGCCAAATAACTCATAATTATTTTACAACTTTACTGTACAACTTAAATTTACAACTGCTCAAAACCAAGAACAAAATATACATACAGTGAATATACATTACAGTACAAAATGCCACATGTGGTATACTCACTATACCCAAAAATCTCTCGCTGGCGATACTAGCGACCTAACTGCTGCCACATCTGTCTCTCTACCTGCGACAGCAATAAAAAGCTATCGCTGAGACAATGTCTCAGTGGTGCACAACATTTACCAAATACAAATTTTAATTCACAATTCATAAATCATATCAATAGTGGATACTTAAAACCATAGTTAAATTCAAGACAATAAATGTCATCAAGAATTTAAACTCCATTTGTTAATATCATAATAATTTTCAATAAGTCAGATCATGGTTGAATTCAATAGACAGTATATGTCAATAAGAGTTTAAATCAATTTCACAATCTCACAATACATAATAACACAATTCGATCAAATAACTGAAGAATACAGTGTTGCCAATCTATAACACAATTTAGGCCATGACACAATTTTTCCATATATGCCGTGTTGTACACCACGACAAGACATGCTCACCCCAATAATCGAAATCAATGAGGGAGGAAGCTAGCTATATAATGAGAACTCATCCATACTCACCTCAGACTGGGAAGTCAAAGAGGGAGGAACATAATCATACTCACCCCAGACTAATAAGTCAAAGAGGGAGGAATAATCACACTCACCCCATTAATGGAGGAGCAACATAGTATCAGTGTCATGCCAATTGTGAGTCAAAATAATTTCAAACATTTTATTCAAATGATCCGTAAGAATCCAATAAATTTCCAAAGTTATAATTTCATTCACAAAATGGCAACACAATTCGTAATTCACTTCAATTTCCACAAAAACCATTTACAGTACTTTTCAATCAATAAGTATCCATCAATATCATTCAAACAATTTTTCACAGTTTTAAACCATTCACAATGTTTTTCAATCAATAAGTGTCCATCAAACACATTTCCACAATTTAAAACAATAATATACAAATAGTCAATATTTATTTCAATTGAAAAATTCAAGAGAAATAGTTGTTGTGCACAAACACAATTTAAAACAATAATATACAAATATTCAATATTTATTTCAATTGAAAAATTCAAAAGCAATAGCCGTTGTGCACAAACACAATTTAAATCAATAACATACAATTAATCATATGAAATCTTATTCAGAGTAAAATCAGTTGAAAACTAGTTGTGCACAAACCTCGATGTTGTCCCCACGATCTGGACTCGGTGTTTCCTTCCCTTTTCTGAGTCTTTAGTGGCGAGAAACACAATTTGAAGTGTTTCAGTACTAAATTAAACTGTCTCTATCGATGGTGTTTGGTAAATAATGCACTGAACTCAATTATTCACTTAATCACCTAATATACCGACCCTCGATGCGTTTTAGGTAAATTAGGTTTTAGTGTCATTAATATGTCACACTCGATAGGGTTTTAGGTTTGGTACGTTTTACCAAAGTCATTTTCTTGTTTAGTGCATTTTAATGCAACTTGCTGGATTTCGGGATACTGGTTTGACCTAACCGGACGATCTAGTTCCCTCGATTTTCGGGTCTCGGTCGAAACTACAAACTTGTAGATCTAGGTCTTATTGCACGCGGTGCAAAATTTCAGGTCAATCCGAGTTAAGTAGACCAAGTTATGGTCATTACACTATTGCTGGTCAAGTGGTACCATTTTAGGTCAATTTTAGGTCAAATTGGTCAATTCTGGTTCGGCCAGTTTTTGGACCCGAACTTGTGCAAGTTGTTTGACTTGCTTATGGTCATTTCTGGGTTTTGGTGTCTTCATAAGACTTGTAGGTATGGGTCTTAACTATTCATGGTTAAAATTTCAGGTCAATTGGACCTGGTTTGAGTGAGTTATGGCCTAAATGCTCACTGCTGCCCAATTGGCCATTTTTCAGGTCCTATTTGCACCTAATCCGAATTGGTCAAATTTTTAGGTCACCTTGCAAGCAGAATTTTGGCATGGTTTCTCAATGAAAGTTGGCACATTTTGTGCCTAGTTTCACCCCAAATTGGTCTCATACCAATTGAGGTTACACATTCAAGGTTATAGGCTAAAATATTCACTGCCCTCAATATGCATTTCACACCCCAACTTCAAACACATACTCACCTTGCAAGGTTTACTTCCATACCCTACCAAACTGTTTTGGCACATTACCAAAAACATTTTCTACATTACATTAGCATTATTTTGGGCAGATTCCAATCACCCTCAACACACCAAATATCATTCACAATTACAATTTCTAAATACCATTACAACCACACCTAAACATTACAAACTTTACATACACTTTACAACATTCATTCACATACATATCATCAATCCTTCTAGGTCAATATTCTGCCCACTCTTCCTTCAATATACACCATTTCTCAAGTGTCCACAAGCTGCCACAAAACATTCATCAACATCACATTGCCGTACCATATGCCAATTCCCATCAAAGTGCATAATTCACCATATAAACATGCAATAACTCACTAAGTTACTAAATCACCATTATTAACATTCTTTCCCATCAATTATATGCACAAATACCTCATCATAAACGTGACCCATGGCTGTCCAAAATGAAAATAACAATAACCTTTCAAACTTAAAATTTTCCTTCACCAAACTAATACCCATAACATGCACAAAAACTTTAACAAAGGATTTCTCAAAATGCAAACTTACCTTTATTTGTAACTTGCTAAACCTTCACCAAACTTCTCAAATTGGGTGTCAATATCTTCCTTGTGATGTGTAGACAAAGTTTAATGAAGGAACTCAAGTGTTTGGAGTTGAAATGGAAGGAGGGATCAAGCTTGCATGAAAATGTCCATGGAGTTTTCTCTCCCTTCATTCACGGCTTGGATGGTAAATGAAGAAGATGAAGTGGCTGCTGGACATAGTGGACTTACATCAGCCCCATAATGTGTTTATTTTATTCTCTTAGTGGTCCACTTACTCTAATTAATTCATATTATAAGTTACTTTCACTTAATCCCACATTAAACCCTTAATTCTCACTATTTACTTTAGGTACCACCAATTTAATTTTTCATTTCATTTTCTAAGTGTAATATTATTTATTTTTAATGGAAATTTAGGTCAAAAGACACTTCGGGATGTCAAATGACCATAATGCCCCTGTTCGTGGCATTCTGATTTTCAGTATTCTGGGTTTTGTCTGCTTTTTCGATTTCTCACTTTTCTTTGTACTAATTATTTAATTTTTCTTTGATATTTCTAATGATATTTATTCTTCAACAAGGGTCTATTTATGTCCCAAAAATGTTTTCGTGGTTCCCATGATCGAGGCAGATCAACGGTCCACGCCGTGACTTCCAAAGTCTGATCACCATCGTTAGGTTTCATTTCGTTTAACTTGATCACATTTCTTTGCAATCATTTTTCCTTTGTTTTTCTTGTACTTTCTTTTCTTTTATTTCATTATTTTATGTCTCCTCACTCTCATTGAAGTGTGGTTCTAAGCATCCTAGCTGTCCGGACAACACTGGTCACCGGAGCAGTAGAACGCACTACCGAACTTTGGGGTGTTACATTCAATGTGCACTAACAAGTCCAGAATTTATCCAACTCAATTTACAATAATTCAATCACCAATTCATGCTCATTTACATGTCCCACTTCACACCACCATACATACACTCAAACTGCCATAACAACCAACACATTTTAACATCATTATTCCATAAACCAAGCATGAATTCCAGCATTCCTCAAGAGTTAGCAAACTGCCACAATGGTACACTTACATTCCATTACTTTCCAAGCTTTAAATTTCATTTTACATTTACATATACTAAGTGTACATTACCCAAACAATTTCCTACACAATATATATTTAATCAATCATTTAATTCACCATTTACAAGCACAAATAAACTGCCTTCAAGGTGTTTCCATGGCTGCCAAAAGTACACATTCACATTCAACATTAAACCTCAAAATTTTCTTCATAAATCAAACACCCATAATATCCTTACAAACTTAATGAAGCAATAACCCAAAAATACAAACTTACTACTTTGGAAATTCTTCAAAACCTCTCCAAAACTTGGTTTTCTTGTTGCCTATCTACTGCCCATGGTGTGAGGATTAACTTTAATGAAGGAAGGTGCATGGAAAGTGGCTTAGATCAAGCTTGCATGAAGCTTTAACCCATGCATCCATGGAGGAACTCCATTCTTGGTTTCGGATGCCCTTTTGAAAGGTTGAAGAAGATGAAATATTCTGCCCATTTTAGCTTTTAAGTGTCCCACATAATATTTATTTAATCCCCATAGTACTCCACTTACATAAAATCAATTATTTTATATGTTTAAATATGTTAATTACCTAATTTGAACTCCATTTTTGCTATTTATATTAGGTACCCCTAAATTAATTTTTCATTATATTTTCCAAGTGTAATATTATTTATTTTTAATGTACATTTAGGTCAAAAGACAACTCGTGGTGTCAAATGACCGCAATGCCCCAGTTCGGGTTGCATTCCCGATTTTTCAGCAACACCGGGTTTTGTCCATTTTTCGATTTCCTACTTTTCTTTGTACTAATTATTTAATTTTTATTTAATATTTCTAAAGATATTTATACTTCAATAGGGGTCTATTTAATTCCTAAAAATATTTTCCAGGGTTCCCCGCGGTCTAGGGCTAGTCAACGGTCCACACCGTGACTTCCCGGTGCGGTCACCCATCGCTAGGGTTCTCAGCTCGCTTAACTTGGTTACATTTCTTTGCTATTATTTTTCCTTTGTTTTTCTTGTGTTTTCTTCTCTTGTATTTCATTATTTTATGTCTCCTCACTCATATCGAAGTGTAGTTCTAGGCATCCTAGCTGTCCGGACAACACTGGTTACCGGAACAGTAGAACGCACTACCGAACATAGGGGTGTTACAATTCTCCCCCCCTTAAAATAAATTTTGTCTCAAAATTTTACTTGACATTAGTCTCTGAACAGCTGTGAGTGTTGTCTCCTCATATCCTCTTCACATTCCCAAGTAGCTTCCTGGCCTGAACGATGGTTCCACAACACTTTAACCAGGTGTATCTGTTTATTCCTCAGCTGTTTCACCTCATAAGCCAGAATTTCTATGGGTTCTTCCTCATATGAGAGGTCTGGATTTTACCTCAATCTATTCAACTGATAGTACATGAGATGGGTCTGATTTGTACCTCCTTAACATGGACACAAGGAAGACACTGTGTATCCTTGCTAACTCCAGAGGTAATGCCAACCGATATGCCAAAGGACCCACTCTTTCCTGAACCTCATATGGTCCGATGAAACGAGTACTCAGTTTCCCCTTTCTGCCAAATCACATAATCCTCTTCCAAGGAGAAACTTTGAGGAATACTTTATCACCCACTGCATATTTAATATCTCTTCTCTTCAGATCAACATAAAACTTCTAACAGTCTGACGCAGCCTTGAGTCTATCTCTGATCAATTTGATCTTTTCCTATGTCTGTTGAATAATTTCTGGCCCAATCATCTTTCTTTCACCAACTTCATCCCAACATAGGGGAGAATTGAATGGAAGGGAGGCTTACTACTCTCTGACCCTCGGCACCGCTCATTTTCAAAGGAAACAGAGAATTTAAACTAAAAGAAAGATCAAAACCCTTACCGGAGCATGATCGGTGTCGGAGGAACTTGAGAAAACGAGAGAATTTGGAAGTTGTTCGCGAGAGACTGAAAATGACATAAAGGAGCAACTGGCTAACCCCACCCCTATTTATACTCGTCCGAGCATTTAATGCTCACGATGTTCTAGGTAATGCATCGGATAGCGGGACTCGCCAGCTGTTCTTACACGTCTCACGAATATTTCGGAGATTCCATAAAGAGGTCGGTTAACTATAGAGCGGCAGATTAAGGTGTTTTGAATTACGGATCGGATAAGTGTCATTCAAATTAAGAGTCGGATCGGATAAATGCTTCAGAGATCGGAAAATAATCAATACAATAATAATAAAACGATAGTTGTCAAAATAAATTTTATTTCCGAAAAGATCTGATTACATCATTTGGGCGATCTCTGGAGATCGGATTACATTAAAGGTCTAATTACATCATTTGGGCGATCTCTAAAGATCGAATTACATTAAAGGTCTGATTACATCATAAGAGCGATCTTTAGAGACCGGTGGAACATCCTATCTAAAAGGCCTATGTCAAAGCCTAGTCTTGTGGCTGAGTCAAATGATGTGTTTGACCAGAAGACCGGCTGGGGGGACTAAGACTCTCATGAGAATGAGAGAGGTCGTCATGAAAGTTACCGCTCGAAACCAAGCCGCTGTCGGAACACCCAGTGTGGAGAGGAGCCAGATGAACGCCAAAGAGCAGTCACCGGTGTTGAGGGGAATATTAGCAGTCTTCTCGCCCGAAACCAGTTCGCCGATTATATCGGGCAAACGATTCGAGATCGGCACGATCGAGGTCTTCAATCCAGATCGGTTAATTAGTCCAGTTCTCTCACTATCATCAGATAAGGTCATCATGATTTTTCGATCACCGAGATCGTAAATTTTCAGGCAAGGAACAAAGAGGACAACCGGAAAAAGATTAAAAGCGGTCATTTTGTCCGGGATTATTGCCGGAGCAGCTAGAATAAGGAAAATGAGGAGAATAGGGGAGAAAGTCAAATGAGGTAGGGCTTCCCGGTTGAACGTATATATATAGGAAAATTTGAGCATTTATTGCAAGCAGAAAACGAAGTGAACGCCTCGAGAATTGAGGGAAATAAATGCTTTGACTGGACCGAACCCGATAAAAAGGAAGACTGGTGTGGTAAAGATCGGTAGAAGGGAGACCGGCATGAAAGATCGGAAGAGAGCTTGTCAGGAGAGATTGGAAGAGAGGAACCCTGTATGAGAGATCGAAAAAGGATCACGTTGAAAAGACCGGAAAGGAGGGGAGGTCGGAAGACAAAGAGAATAAGACAGCTCCTGCCGATTATCGTCATAATCAGAGCCGAGGTAGTTAAAGCGTTACAGATGAAATCGCAACCGCTTGCCCCAGAATCGCCCGCATTACTGACATGTGCCAGAGTACATCAGGGCAGCACTGTACATCCAAATCTCCACCGTTGATCTTACTTGTAAGGACGAGCTCGAAGCCCTCGGATCGAAGAAGAAAACGACAAGATCAGCGCCTTTCACTCCTAGCCCTCGGATCGCTCTTGACAAGAAATTTTGGGCCGTCAGATTAGAAGAAAGAAAAGGACAAATACTCCAGAAGGGATCCCAGTCGTCCGTTCTAATTCTCTTTAATTCCCGAGCCCTTAGATCATGTCCTTCAAAATCTTAACCCTCCATCTCCCCCAAAACAGATCCTGACCCTTCATGGGGAGCACCCGGTTCCTATAAATACCTGCATGAAAAACTGTTCAAGGGAGGACGAAAAAAAGAGGGCAGTGACTATAGTGGAAGAACTCTGAAACTTAATTCAGTTTATTACTCTGCTTTTTTTTAGCGTTCATAAGAAAAACTTTTGAAACCAGTTTTCTAAAGTGTTTTCTTGCAAAAGGGATTCTTGAATACTGAAACTCTCTATTTTCAGTTCGTTCATTATCCTGTGGTGCTCTCATTTTCAGCTCTTTGTTTTCTTTAGTTCCACTCCCATTGTCCAGGCTCAACCTCATTTAAACTCGGGTATTATTTCGACCCGATTGCATTTTAGCGAAGCATCCTTCGTTTCAAGGCGGACCTTAACCTTCCGGTTACCAACCTGCAGTTCTATTAAGCTTTGTGATTCCATACTTAGTTTAGTAGATTTGGCTCCCTACAGGTGAGTGCTCGTATTGCCATTTTATTAAGTGCTCGTTTTCATTTTACGCATTTCCTTTGTTCTTTTATGTACGTAGTTTTTTTTTTTTAAAGTTTATATTGCGCTAAAGAATACTAAAAGGTTACTCTCGGGTTTACTTCTTTGTTGATCAGTCCATTCTTTTTGTTAATCTTTGTTATTTCTGAATGCAAGTCTTCTAGTCTCGAGTAATGTATAAGGGGTCGGGTAAAATGTAGGTAACTGTATCTTAAGGGTCTCTTTAAAATAATGAAAGGTCTAAACAATAAGTCGGGAAAATAGTAAGGCTGAATCACTAGAATAATGCAAAAGACAATTGAGTAAGATGACACAAGGCAGAGTAAAACCGAACTTTAATATAGATAAATGGGATAGATCGGGTATCAAAAGGTACTGGTAAGGCGACCACATAGGAAGGTCGGAAAATTCGGTTTGGTATGTCCTGACTAGTTACAAGATACCAATGAGTTAAAAGAAGCCTTATTCCGAGCCCCTGCATCTTGAAATGCCAAAACCCTTAGTTCTAGGATTTCGTGATGGGTAGCGGTAATCAAGTTTCGAGAGATCGGAAAAGTCCTTATCCGATCCCTATTAAAATAAAAGAGATCGGAGGAGAGTTCTTATCCGGTTTCCACTTAAAAATTTTAATAAGTATTTAAATGGGGATCGGAGAAGAGTTTTTATCCGATTCTCAAGCTTAAAAATTTTAATAAATATTTAAAAGGAGATCGGAGGAGAGTTCTTATCCGGTTTCCACTTAAAAATTTTAATAAATATTTAAAAGGGGATCGGAGGAGAGTTCTTATCCGATTCTCAAGGTTAAAAATTTTAATAAATATTTAAAAGGAGATCGGAGGAGAGTTCTTATCCGGTTTCCACTTAAAAATTTTAATAAATATTTAAAAGGGGATCGGAGGAGAGTTCTTATCCGATTCTCAAGCTTAAAAATTTTAATAAATATCTAAAAAAAGAGATCAGAGGAGAGTTCTTATCCGATTCTCAAACTTAAAAATTTTATCAAATATTCAAAAAGTGATCGGAGTAAGATAATAAATATTTAAAAGAGATCAGAAGAGAGTTCTTATTTGATTCCCAAATTAAATTTTAACGAATACGTAAGATGATTCCCCCTGAAATAAAATTAATATGCAACAGCAACTCACTAAGGTCATCTCATTTACTTATGTATCTGGATAATCCGGATTAGTGAAAAATTAAACATTCCTTTCAGTCAAAAGGATTAACATTTCCATTCAAACCCTCCTAACTATGAAGAATGTGAAGTTAAATCTGCTTACCCTCGTTGAGGGACGAGGTGGGGCGCCTAACACCTTCCCCACCCGTTTATGGACCCCGAACCTAGAATCTCTATTTTTGAAGTGGTTTTATTTTAACTTACTTTCACAAATGGTTTTCTTTAATTTCTCTCAAAATTAAAGTGGCGACTCCTCACTTTTCCCACTTCGGTGAGTGTTCGTCCAGGCGACCCAAAATCCCTTGCGACAATTATCATTTCATTTCATTATTTATAGAAACTCAATGAGTTTCAAAATTTACCTGAATCAATAGTTTCGATTGTCCATCCGTCTGAGGATGATAAGTCGTACTGATATCTCTAAGCTTATAGCAATTACTATGGTACAGGTAGTTCACATTAATGTAACTGAGCCACTGACTCCAGCTACCTTACAAGTGTAGTCTTTTGATAGGCTAGTTCTGAAGTTTTAAATTTCTGACTAAAATTTTCACATTTATTTCCAGTAATAGTACTCTATTCGGGTGCAACTGTATCAATTTATAGATTACTTACAAATATTCTTAATTTATTATACCACGAGGAAGCACGTAGCTCTACATAATAATCCTGTGTCGGTACTGTAATCTGCAGCTTACAATACAAACATCGAGAACATTATATAGTCACTACATTATAACCTCATGGGCTAGGTTTTCTAACATCTTATCTTTCTCGAATCCACTAATATCCCAAATCGATTCTAATTACAATTTCCTTTGACAATTACTAACAGTAACATCTTTGCCCTCATCTAGAGTAATTCTATTGCTGTAACTTACTTTTAGGTCCTCTTGCCTTACATTAAGTAAGCTTGCCAATTAGCTTTATAATTTATAGTATGTTAGAAAATACTTTTAGCTAACAATTCTTCCAAAATTAATGTCAATCATACTTGTTATTATAGTTTTGATCCTTAAAGACTAGTCACTAACGCATCAAAATTTATATCCCTGTAAAGGAATAGCAACAAAACATATAGTTCTGACACTAACACGCTACTAAGTAGTGCTGGGATCAAATAATAACTAATTGTTTCTTTCAAAAATTAAGAACTTACCAACAGCTAAATCTGAAGTTTTTGCTCTTTCTCCTTGGCGCATAGTGGACGCTCTGATTGGTGCGCTACTATATTCGGGTTGATTCACTATGTTATAGTGGTGAGGAGTGCCAACTCTATTTCTATCTTGACTCTGACTGACGGTCTGTGAACTTTGGAAAGCAGATCGAGGTGCTCTAGTATAATTTTTAGCAAAGTGTCTAAGTTTTCCACAATTGTAGCAGGCTCCAGAGGCCCTTCAACAAATACCTCCATGTAGCTTACCACAAACATGGCAGAAACGGGCAGAATAGGAACTTCTGGTTATTCGATGACTAGATCTTGGTGTTCTCTGCCCTGATGATCTGCCTCTATCGTATCCCTGAGCTCGGGGTTCCTCAAATTCTTTTCTCTTCCTCAAATTACTGCTCGAGCTCTGACCCGTAGATTTCTCCCTCTTCTCTATTTCACACTGCCCTTGTGGGGGTTGGGTTTGTACTTGAGTTTGAGCTGACAGAGTATCAGCCATTTGTTGAAAGAAAGTGGCCATTTGCTAGGCCATTTGTGCAGTAATTTGTGCTGGTAAAACTGGTACAATCGGACCTTCGACACTTTATGGAGCTGGGGCCTCAACTTGTACTTCTGCCATCAAGGACTGTTCTATTGTCTCATTCTTCTCTTCCATATCTTTTCATAGGATTTTCTATTCCTGTACAGCCAACACAAGGAGATTCCTCTCCATTATATCATATTTATGATGTAAATGTACTATATGTATCAAACATTTGAGCAGTTGTAGTTACCAACAAAAAGATTTCAAATTCACAGTTCAAAATTTACTTTAAAACCATTACTCTGATACCACAAAACATGTCACACCCTACTCCCATATAAGATGTAACATGATCCCGTAGTATATCTAATGAATTACCGTACTTCTCCTACCGATAATCCATTAAATATAATACAAGGGAATTTAAAACAATTTTCGAGAAATTTAAGTCATAGATTAAAATCTAGTGTCATAAATTTTTTTTTTTCAAAATTTCGGCAAAGTGCCGGCTATATTTTGAGAAAACAGTTCTTCAATCCTGCAAAAGAAAATGCTCCCAATATGTTTTCTCAAATACAACTCCAATAAACTTTATTTCAATTCACAATTCAATTCTCAATACACAATCAATTCATTTTCAAACTAATCTCATCATGAAGAAATATTTCATTGATTATAAAACTCAAAATTTATATTACAAAACTATTCAAGTAAATGAAATCTCAAATTTACATTTACAATAATTTACATTTAATTACATACCAAAATATTTTACAAGTTTTTATACAACTGCTCAAATAATTTACATACATATTATTACATGCATACATCAAAACCTATGTACATGGGTATACCTATAATATACCTAGAGCTGAACTGAAAGTGTCTTCAAAGAAACTTACTCACTGCTCTATGCTCTTCTTACCTGCGACAGCATACAAAGCTATCGCTGAGTGGTGAACTCAGTGGCGCACAACTACAATTTAAAACATAGTACAATATACATTGACAAAATTTACAGTAAATAATTTGGAAATCTGAATACTCATCAAATTCTAAAACTCAAAATATTCATTGCCAATAATTTAAATCATTTGTATAAAATGACTTCGATCATGAAATTCAATTTATCAAATCATAACTAACCATTTAGGTAATTCCAACAAAATCAATTATACATAAATCATAATTGAAATCACAATTCTTTACCATTCAAAAGCCATTCTGTATCTCAAAAATCATTCTTTATCTCACTAACTATGCAAGACTAATCCGAAAGGGCCATATTCGATGGGATTCTAACTCCCTAAGGTCGGGGAGGTCGAATCAGATTCTAACTCCCTATGGTCGGGGAGGTCGAATCATCGTGCATAGTACACATCACAATAATAAATCTTCCGCAAGGGCCATAACGATAAAATAAACTTAGATCTAACCTCAAATCAGAGGAAAATCTAAGCCTGTGCACGTACCATGGTAATCAAAACACAACTAACTCCATTGGCTTCTTAACAAATGAGAGAGACGGGTAATAACCTAGTCAAGCATCTATAGTGAGATATAAAACAATATCACAATCCTTTTAGTGAGCATAAATAATAATATAATTCGATTCAAATTCAATTTCAATATCCAATAATTTTTATGCTCATCATAATTCAAATCATAAATTTGTATTTTTCCATGAAAATTACTATCACAATTCAAAACATGTTCTATCATAATTTTCCAAAACATAATTTATTCAATCCATAACAATGCTTAATACTTGTGAAAATACCATTTCACAAAGCTAAATTCATACATACTATAACAATTTTCAATAATCATTGAATTAAATCCAATGCTTGTTGAACATAATACATAAGAAAAGTATGTCATTTAATCATATGAAATATTAAAAAAAAATCAGTTAAAAACTAGTTGTGCACAAACCTCTGATAACTATTTCTTGGCTCTAACTCAGTGTTTCCTTCCCCTTCCCTGAGTCTTTGCTAACTGAGAAACACAATTTGAAGTGTTTCAGTACTCATTTAAACTGTCTCTAAGAATAAGGTTCAATAATTAATTTATCGAATTCTATTATTTCCTTAGTCAATCTAATATGTCGACCCTCGATGCGTTCTAGGTAAATTCGGTTTTAATGTCACTAATATGTCACATTCAATAGTCTTTTAGGGTTGGTACATGTTACCAAATTCATTTCCATGTATCTTGCATTTTCTTGCAATTTGCTGGATTCCGGGATACTAGTTTGACCTAGCCGGACGACCTAGTTCCCTCGAATTTCGGGTTTTGGTCAAAACTAAAAACTTGTAGATCTATGTCTTATGGAATATGGGGCAAAATTTCAGATCATTCTGAGTCATGTAGACCAAGTTATGGTCATTTTACTATTACTGGTAAAATTGCACTAAAATTGGTCATTTTAGGTCGTTTTAGGTCAATTTTGGTTCGGCCAGTTTTTTGACCCGAACTTGTGCAAGCTGTTTGACTTGCTTATGGTCATTTCTGGATTTTGGTGTCTACATAAGACTTGTAGATATGGGTCTTACCTATTCATGGTCAAAATTTCAGGTCAATTGCACCTGTTTTGAGTGAGTTATGGTCTAAATACTAACTGCTGCGCAAATGGTCAATTTTCAGGCCTTATTTGCACTTAATCCGGATTTGGTCATTTTTCAAGCTACCTTGCAAGCAGAATTTTGGCAAGCTTCCTTCATGAAAGTTGGCACATTTTGTGCCTAGTTTCACCTCCAATTGGTCTCATACCAATTGGAGCCGCACACTTAAAGTTATAGGCCTAAAACACAAACTGCCTTATTGAAATTCTTGCATACACATCAAGCATCACTTTTAACACTCACCAAACTTAAAAATTTTATCAAATATTCAAAAAGAGATCGGAGGAGAGTTCTTATCCGATTCTCAAGCTTAAAAATTCTAATAAATATTTAAAGTAGATCGGAGGAGAGTTCTTATCCGATTCCCAAATTAAATTTTAACGAATACGTAAGATGAATCCCCCTGAAATAAAATTAATACGCAACAGCAACTCACTAAGGTCGTCTTATTTACTTATGTATCTGGGTAATCCAGATTAGTGAAAAGTTAAACATTCCTTTTAGTCAAAAGGATTAACATTTCCATTCAAACCCTCCTAACTATGAAGAACGTGAAGTTAAATCTGCTTACCCTCGTTGAGGGACGAGGTGGGGTGCCTAATACCTTCCCCACCCGTTTACGGACCCCGAACCTAGAATCTCTATTTTTGAAGTGGTTTTATTTTAAATGACTTTCACAAATGGTTTTCTTTAATTTCCCTCAAAATTAAAGTGGCGACTCCTCACTTTTCCCACTTTAGTAAGTGTTCGTCCAGGCGACCGCAAAATCCCTTGCGACAGCTTGGCGACTCCACTTGGGATCAAACATAAAACTTAACCCCGGTCTAGAGGTCCAAAAGTAGACTTAATGTTGTGATCGAGTCATAGTTAGGTGGGCTCACTCTGTAAAAATTCTATACGTTAATTATTGTTATTCCTGCTAACCATTTTGCCTATCTTGTTTGTTTTACTTTCTACAACGCTCTTTATTTAAAAGAAAAAAAAAAGGAAAAATAAAAATCCCCCTGAATTGGGAAGGGGTAAAGGTGTCCCTTCACACACTGAAAACTCACAAGATGTCCTCACACACTTCAGCCCTATACCCGGGCTTTCTTACCCTTTTAGGAAAGTAGGAGGGAGTCATGTAGCGGTACCCATGGGTTTTACCCCGTTAGTATCCATGAAGGCTTCTGCTCAAATTGAAACTCATTCTATTCACTGTGATACCGTGGAATTTTCCCGATAGTATCATGGGGGATAGAAAGGGGCTCTACTGTTTACAGTGGGGACAATTTAGGAACCTGTGGCTTTTAGAAAATTAGACCTTGAGCTAAACTATCACGATAGCTGGAAGCCGTAGCAAGCTACCTTGTAAGATAGAACTGCCCGATTAGGTAGCACCCAGCCGGTATTAGGACTTTCCTTTACTTTAGGACAAAAAGGGCATACTTACTCTTACCCTATTCTGTTTATTTTATTTTGTTCTTATTTTTAAGGGTAATCTTGAATCATACTGTTAAGAAAACCTACACATTTTCCTACTTTGATAAATGTGTAGGTGTCACTCTGCCAATAGTATAATTCAAGATTACCTGAATTTATCCTGCTAACAAGTTTTTGAAGGAATGGAAGCGTGAAAAACACAAGTTTATACCATTGAATTCAAAATTTTCACCTAGGGTCACATGCATCATGCAAGATTTATTTTTATCTATTTGATTTCAATGATAAACAACATATTAAAACTCTTTTAATATGTTTTTTGATCTGTATTTGCCATTTAAGATTTTAAAATTAATCAGATTAATTTTAGAACCCTAGATTAAATCAAGAACGATTACACTAACCTCTTGATGCACTGCAGCATATCTGCGCCTTTGAGATTCGTCTTAAGGACACCAGATGTTGTCCCTCTAGCTTGTCAACACCAATAACACCTATGGCAGCCCTTGAACAGCTTCTAAAGCCTTTTCTATTACTTAGAAATTCAAGTTCTGCCTTTTAAGAGATTAGAGATGTAAACAGGACATTATAAACAATTTCTAGTGTTCTTAATTCAAGAGATTGATGGCTAATCTCTTTGAATTGATGAGAGATGAAGAAGAATAGAGGGAGGGCTGCAAAATGGCGTGACCAAGGAGTGTGGCTGCTGGTTGTATTTTATTTTCTCATAACAACACTTAAATAGCTAGGTTAACACATTAAACCCTTGCCACATGTCACCCTTTGATTAGCTCTACTTTTAAGTGACCCAATCACATTGTGCCAAGTGTCAAACCTATATGTAATCTTGATTTTAATCATCTTACATGATTAAAAAAAACATTTGGCAAGCTTATGTGTTATGCCATGTGTCACCATCTCATGGTGCCACGTGTCACACTGCAAAATGACCAAAATGCCCCTGTGTCTTAATTTTGAGTTCTCAACCCAAAATAATTATTTTTCTTCTTCTAATTAATTTATATCAAATATAAATTAATTAATTAATCTCTATTAATTAATTTCTCATTAATTAAATTCATATTTAAACACTTTAAATATAAATTTAACTTACATTATACATCCAATAATCTAGATTTGGTTTCAAGTCATGCTAGGGACTTTGCAAACTAATTGCAAACCAAACCTATTTAATTAATCAATTAAACTCTTTAATTAATTAATTAAATCATATTTAATTAGGTGATAACTTGTGTATGTGTGTGACTTACTAGGCTCATCAATAATTGGCAATGAGACATGATATCAACTCTTAATTTCATCAGAACTCTTTCTTACCATAAATGATTTCTCTAAATCATTTTATGAACTTCATAGACCATGGTTAACACCTAGCATAGCATGCCATGGCCACCCAATTAGTAATAAGGTTTACCTTAAATAAACCTATAATCATATGTTACCATGCACTAGAATCTCTCTGTTACAAAATCCCAACTCAAGCTGGAGTCATGGTTTATGTCAAACTCCATTTGCTATGAATATTATGTTCTCTTTTAATTCCAGTTCTTGATTAAAAAGATTTTCTCATCAGAAACTCTTTTCTGAATAAATCTATCTATCCTGGCCAGGAACTTGAAACATCAAGAACAATTAAATGAACATAGGATTTTATCTCTATTTACTTAGAGGAACAGACTCCATCTTGATCAACACCTACCTCCATATATAACTAGTAGGAGCCAACACATGCCCATATACCCATACAAAGTACAAGTATGAAAGCAATATCAAACTCAAACTACCTATATACAAGATAACTGTGCTATCTCAGGTCTAAAGATTATATGCACTGATATGATTTATGACAAAACATTGACAAGAATAAACTCCATGTGCTTGTCATAAGTGTCACTGGTTCGGCCTACTTATCATTTATAAGTGCCTATCATGTTTGTTATATGGCATGAGACTCACCATTCCATCTTATTTATATCTCATATAAATAACTTGGGAACAAACATGAATACAATCTTTCTGGATAAGTCATGTCCTTATTATGAAGTATCCTCGATTGTGAACCTATTTATGATACTTCGTGCTAGAAATATTGTCACTAATATTCTTAACAACTTAAGAATAATATTTCTAACAAAATATCAATGGACCTTTTCTATTACACATAAATATATTATGTAAACGGAAAAGTGGAAATGCCTTTTATTAATAAAATATGTGCAAGATACATACTAAATGATATGGTCTAGGGCATACTACTAACAGTTTTTTCTGCAGGCGTCACCGAAATAAGGTCTGTAAAAGGATAAGCATCATTTTTAACATGGCATCCTCGAGTCAGTCGGCAGAAGAAGTTCTTAAATCAGAACAAAATGCTAAACCGTGGCCCAAAAATTGTTCAGTACCCCTACAAAGATACACCAGCTCATTTCCTCTACTGGACCTAAGCAAAATTGAAGTCACAATGAACAGTCTCGAAGGTTTGGTCAATGGTTGGAAGTAATTTCCTGATCAGGTCAAAGCACAATTTGAGAAGAAATATGGGAGGATTGCAACCTTGATGCGAGTTAAGGTTCAGATCCCGGCACTAAAGGCCATGTTGTCAGTTTGGAACCCTAAGTTTGGAGTGTTCTCTTTCAATGACATCGATACTGCTCCCACTATGGAAGAATATCAAGCATTGCTAAAAATCCCTTATGCGGCGCAGAATCGGATTTACCTACACCTCGAATATAGGCAGACCTGGAAATGGCCCGCACATATGCTGGGGATCCCACCAGAAGAAGCAAAGGTGAGAGAAGCCGTCAAAGGAAACACACATGGATGGTATTGGAGTTACCTCAAGAAAGGGTTGGATCAATGCATCCAAGATCAACAGTGGGATCAAGCTTCATTGATGCTCGCTTTAGCAATTTATGGCTTGATCTTGTTTCCTGGACCTTCCGGAATCATAACCTGCGGTGTTGTGGAAATGTTCTGGGCAATAGAAAAACAGAAAGTCAATCCAGTACCGGCAATACTTGCTGAGACTTTCTTAACCCTCACTTACTGCAGACAGCAAGGCAAGGGATCCATTAAGTGTTGTTCTCAGTTGTTGCACCTCTGGATCATTAGTCATATGTGTCCTGTGGAGACGAAGGGATTAACTTGGTATCTTGACCAGCCTCTCATCGAGAAAATGACCCGATTGGTAATCAGCCAGAAGGATGAGCCGCAGTGGCAAGAACGGATTTTGAGCTTCAATAGCCATAACTATTGTTGGAAGAAATTGTGGATGTTAAGTCAATACATTTTGATCATCACAGGGAACAATCAATCAGTATCCCTAATCGGAGTGACTGGATACACAAGTTACACTCCGGCATTAGTAATGAGACAGTTTGGCTCAACACAATTCAGAATCAACATTGAGAAATACCACCAAGGTCATTTCTACCATGAACTCAAGGAAGAGGAGGGGTTGAAAATAGCTCGCAAATCTTGGGAAAACATCACTCTGATGGAAAGGTCGCCTAAAGGTCCGAGCGCCATGGGCGATTATCTTAAATGGAGGGCTGACAGGGACCAAGAACACTTAACTGCAGAATTCGAAGGCAGCAACCCTCACCGAAACATCCTATCAGAAGAAGCTAATGATCATTTAACTGACTCACTACAGAAGACAAACACCGAAAACTCGCAACTGCAAGAACAAATAAAGCAGTTAGAGGACCAATAGCAGAACCTTAAAAGAAAAGTGAGAAAACTCAGGGAAGAGGCAAGAACTGAAAAGATGGGGTTCAAAGAGCAAGAAGCGCAGTGGGAAAAGGAAAAAAGCTCTTTTCAAGCTCTGGTAAAAGAAGTAGAAGTGCAGAATAGTAAGCTTCAGGAAAAAATGAAATACCAAGAGATACTCATAGAAGAGTACAAACAAGAGAACAAAAAGAAGAAGCTCGAATTGAAGGAACAAGCATTACTCATCAACGATATTCTGAAAGAATGTGCTAAGGAAAGGAAGGAGAAAGAAAGACAAGCTACTCTCTATCAAGAGCTGAAAGAGAATGTTGACCAGCTGGAGAGAACGATAGCACAGGGAAAACAGGAACTCCTTCCTGAATCCGAATATGCTCTGAAAGCATTCGACCCTGCTAAACAAGAAGAAAGGTTATACGAGTATCTCAGAAAATGTCATCTCATTATAAAGAGTCTCCCTGAGCCTAGGCCGATGTAAAGAATGCTGTGTATAAATATTCAGTTAATGGAAAACTTTTGGGTCATTGTTTAGCAAAATTGTGAATGAATAGTATAACTCCCGTAGGAACCCCCTCGCTAGGGTTATGTGAAAAATTGGATATGCCATATGAACAGGTATCATAAGCGCGCATTCAATCCAGTCATTCACAGTCAGACTATCGAATGATGCCATGATAAAATTGATGCAACCATCCTTCTGCAGATTTCATTTTGGCTTCCAAATGCCACCGTATCCTTCGTCCGAACTAGGACCTTTAGTTTTTTTTACGAAATTCAAAATTCATTAAAAGCTTTTATTTATTTCCCTATAGAAAATCAAACATTGCTTCAAACAAGGCAAGTCTGACTAAGCACACGGTTTAACCCAAGCGAGTGTACTTAACAAGACCCCGAACAAAGAAGATAATGGAAGATCAGGAACAAGAACAGAACTTACAAGGGCAAGTATCTGAGCTGAAAGACCAGGTCTCAGAACTCATGAGGCTAATGAGGGAGATGTCCCAAAATAAATCAGCTTCAGAACCTAACCTACCACTACCTCCTCCACCACCCACGACAATGGATCCTCATCAGGCTTCAACCTCCTTTACCTTTCAGTCACCTATCCCAGACCCGACAGTCACTGTCAACCCGGCTACTATAAATAATGACCCACCTTTCTCCCATTACCCGGCTATCTCAAATGCCGACCCATACCATTCAATACTAATCCCTCCGGTTCACTCCACCCCTCATTTCCCAACTGGGGGAGTATCTTTTGCAGTGGGAGGAGAAAATAAGACCAGGGAGAATGAAAAACTGTCTGCTCTAGTGGAAAGATTGAGAGCAATAGAGGCACTGAACATGTATGGTTCAGTCCATGTGGCGTCACTTAGATTGGTGCCAGATGTGGTGGTGCCACCCAAATTCAAAGTCTCGGACTTTGACAAGTATACTGGGAACTCAGATCCCCGCATTCCCCTGGCAACCTACATTACCAAAATGTCTGCCTTAACAGAAGATGACAGACTTCTCGTCCATTTCTTTCACGAGAGCGTCTCTGGAGTAGCCCTGAGGTGGTGTATTCAATTGGATAGGAGCAAACTGCACTCCTGGAAGGATTTAGCAGACGCATTCTTGAAGCAGTACAAATTTAACTGTGATGTAGCCCCCACAAGGAGGGACCTCCAAAACCTGGTGCAGAGAGACAGGGAAAGCTTTAAGGAATATGCCCAAAGATGGAGAGAGAAGGCTGCAGAAGTATATCCTCCAGTGACCGATAATGAATTATGCTCCCTGTTCATCGAAACATTGAAGGCTACTTACTTCAATTTGATGATTGGGAACACTTCCAACAGCTTCTCGGACATCATCCAAGCCGGCGAGAGAATAGAGGCTAATTTAAGGATGGGACAGCTACAGGAATTGACTGAGAATCCTATAAAGAAAACTGTCAGTTTTGGCAAAAAGAAGGAGGGTGATGTGCATTTCGTCACCCGGCAAAATAATTACTCCCCAACTCAACTCAACTCAACTCAACTAAGCCTTTATCCCAAAAATTTGGGGTCGGCTATATGGATTCGCTTTTTCCACTCTGAACGATTTTGGGTTAAATCCTCATAAATGTGTAATGCTTCTAAGTCATGCTGTACTACTCTCCTCCAAGTCAATTTAGGTCTACCCCTTTTTTTCTTTCTATCCTCTAGCCTAATGTGCTCTACTTGTCTAACTGGAGCCTCCGTATGTCTACGCTTCACATGACCAAACCACCTCAATCTCCCTTCTCTCAACTTATCTTCAATTGGCACCACTCCTACCTTTTCTCTAATACTTTCATTACGGACTTTATCTAGTCTAGTATGACCACTCATCCACCTTAACATTCTCATCTCTGCAACTCTTATCTTAGATGCATACGACTCTTTCAGTGCCCAACACTCACTACCATATAGCATAGCCGTGTATGGTCATGCAGTAAAATTTTCCTTTTAATTTATTAGGAATCTTACGATCACATAAAACTCCCGTGGCACGTCTCCACTTCAACCATCCGGCTTTAATCCTATGACTAACATCCTCCTCACATCCCCCATCTACTTGAAGGACTGAGCCTAGATATTTAAAGTGATTACTTTGGGACAGTGCCACTCCATTCAAACTAACTCCTTCCCTATCACCAGTTTGGCCTTCACTGAACTTGCAATGCATGTATTCTGTCTTCGTTCTACTTAACTTAAAACCCTTTGACTCTAGAGTACTTCTCCAAAGTTCTAGCTTCCTATTGACTCCTTCTCGTGTCTCATCTATCAGAACAATATCATCCGCAAACATCATGCACCAAGGAATACTCTCTTGTATATGTTTCGTCAGTTCATCTAAAACTAATGTAAAAAGGTAAGGGCTTATGGATGATCCTTGGTGTAATCCAATTGAGATCGGAAAATCTCTTGTGTCCCCTCCCACTGTGCGCACAATAGTAGTTGCTCCTTCATACATATCTTTCAATACTTGTATGTACCTAATAGATACCCTCTTTTGTTCTAACGCATTCCATAAGACCTCTCTTGGAACACTATCATAAGCCTTCTCCAAATCAATAAAAACCATGTGTAGATCTTTCTTCCCATCTCTATATTTCTCCATCAAGCTTCTAATGAGAAAGATCGCTTCCATAGTTGAACGACCAGGCATGAAACCAAATTGATTGAGAGAGATAGAAGTATCATGACGTAGTCGATGCTCAACAACTCTCTCCCACAACTTCATAGTATGGCTCATGAGTTTAATTCCCCTATAGTTTGAGCAACTCTGTATGTCTCCCTTATTTTTAAAAATAGGTACTAAAATACTCTTCCTCCATTCATCATGCATTTTCTTTGAGTTTAGAATCTTATTAAATAATTTAGTTAACCATGCCACTCCCATATCTCCCAAATACTTCCACACTTCAATTGGTATTTCATCGGGTCCACATGCTTTACCTACTTTCATTCTCTTAAGTGCTTCCTTTACTTCTAAAGATCTAATCCTTCTAGTATAATTTACATTCTTTTCTATTGTTCTATAATCTATATTCACGCTATTTCCATTTTGACTATTATTAAAGAGATCATTAAAATAATTTCTCCATCTTTCTTTAATGTCCTCATCTTTCACCAACACTTTTCCTTCTTTATCCTTAATGCACCTAACTTGATTGAGATCTTGACATTTCCTTTCTCTACTCCTTGCTAATCTATAAATATCTTTCTCCCCTTCTTTAGTTCCAAGTTTCTCATATAACTTTTCAAAGGCATGTGCTCTTGCTTGAATAATTGCCTTTTTTGCCTCTTTCTTTGCTATCTTGTACTGTTCATATGCCTCATTATTATCACATTTAGGTAATTTCTTATACCATTCCCTTTTTCTCTTCACGCCTTTTGGACTTCCTCATTCCACCACCATCTCTCTTTTGAGGGTGGTCCATGTCCTCTAGACTCTCCAAGTACTTTTCTAACTACTTCTCTAATCTTTAATGCCATCTGTATCCACATATCATTGGCCTTCACATCCAGCTTCCATGCTTCGGACTCGAGAAGCTTATTTTTGAACTTCACTTGCTTTACTCCTTTGAACTCCTACCACTTTGTTTGAGTTACACTATTTTTTCTAACCTTATTTGAATTATTCCTAAACTTGACATCCAAGACTACTAACCAATGTTGACTTGTTAAAGCCTCTCCTGGAATGACCTTGCAATCCTTGCATAGAGCTCTATTTTTCTTCCTGGTTGAGAGGAAGTTAATTTGGCTTCTATGTTGCCCACTTTTAAAAGTCACTAAATGTGGCTCTCTTTTTATAAAGTAGGTATTTGCTAGTATTAGGTCGAATGCCATAGCAAAATCCGGGATACTTTTTCCCTCTTTATTTCGGCTGCCAAAACCAAAACCTCCATGAACATTCTCATAACCTTGTCTATCACTTCCTACATGTCCATTCAAATCTCCACCGATGAAAACATTCTCTTCATTTGGTATACTTTGCATTAGATCATCCATAACTTCTCAAAACCTTTGTTTACTCTCACTATCTAGTTCTATTTGTGGGGCATAAGCACTAACTATATTTATTGTTTCTCCTTTTAGTACTAGCTTTACTAGTATAATTCTATCTCCTACTCTTTTCCACAGCTACTCTGCGTCTTTCAATGTCCTGTCTATGATTATACCCACTCCGTTCTTGTTTCTCTCCTTTCAGAAACCACAATTTGTAATCTGAATTACCCACTTCCTTACTTTTCTCTCCTACCCATTTAGTCTCCTGAATGCAAGCAATATTCACCCTTCTCCTTTCCAAGGTATCCACAAGCTCCATTAATTTTCCTGTAAGTGATCCAACATTCCAAGTACCAACCCTGATCCTCCTCCTCTCCTGCTCCTTCCTAATTGGTCTCCTTCTATGATATATTCTATTATTTTCTATGTCTATCTTGTGTTCTGTTCCACTATTTGTTCTATTATCTGTCCTATGGACTAACTTCTTTACCCACACCCGTCCATGATGTGGGAACCCTTGCTCACTTAACACCACACCCGGGCGCCGGCATGGCGCGTCGCTTTCAGTGAACGCCCTACACACTTGCATATTTCTCACTGCACCCGGGCTCTGATGTAGAGCATCGTTAGTAGAGGACGCCCCAACGTTTATATCATTTGAATCCATATCATAGGGTGTGACGAAATTTTTACGCTGGTTGTCACCTACCGCAACCCTCCTCCTTTATCCGGGCTTGGGACCGGCTAAGCGCAAACTACTTAGGCGGAGTTAAAATAATTACTCCTCACTTCCTCAAAATAACTACTGGCCATATCCTCCCCCTCATGGCCAAACAGTTGCAAACATTCCACCTCCTTTCCCAAATTATCCACACACACGTCCACAATACCCACCACCTACAAATTACCAGCCTAGACCTCCTCCTCCACCTACCCAACCCAGACCACCTCAAAATAACCCCAGACCACCAAGAAATCCTGATCCACCCCTTCCCCTCCCACTCAGTGAAATATACCGATACGTCGTCGGTATAAACCAGATAGTACCAGTTCCCCTAGACCCAATTCAGCCACCATACCCCAGGTGGTATGATGCCACTACCCGTTGTGAATATCATGGAGGGGCATAAGGGCATTCAACCGATAACTGCGGGGCACTCAAGGGAAGGGTGCACGCCCTAATCAGGAATGGGTGGTTGAAGATTGAGGGAAATGGTTCCCTCCCCAATGTCACGTCAAACCCATTGCCCACTCATGGTACAGGCAATGGCGTGAATATGATAGAACCTAGGGATGAAAGCAAAGAGTTTCCTCTAGAACCATCCATCGATGTCATCCATCTTGATTCCTTATATGAGGCTCTAGTCTCACCGATAACTGAAGGGCAAGACCTGGACAACTGGACAGCAGAGGACATCCCTGTACTCAATTTCGAGTAAAGTACTTTTGGTTATCTACACTTGATCATTTTGTCCATGATGGCAAGTGTGACATTGTAAATGGACCCTTTTCTTATGTCGTAAATCTTAATGAATTAATAGCACATTTTATATCCAATTCTCTTTTTTTTTTTCCTTTTGAATTCCATCCTTATAATATATTCCGTTTTCATTCATTCAGGACCATTCATCAATTAACACCTAATAATTCAATAGACTCAGAAATTCCTCTGGTTAATTTTGAAATCCCCATAACTGCCATTACTTCAAGTGATTCTGAGGTGGAGCTCACAGAAGAAAGGGATGAAAGGGATGAACCTTCCTTAGTGCCTTGTGGAGATGAAACGTGCACCATAAACTTAAGCACGGAAGAAGTGAAAAGGGAACTTAAGGTTGTGGAGAGTGAGGAATTGGGAGATATGATCAGTTTGCTCAGAGAATTCCTGGATGTATTCTTATGGAGCTACGATGATATGGTTGGTTTGGACCCCCAGATAGTGACGCACAAAATTCCCCTAATTCCGGGGACAATCCCGGTAAAGTAGAAACTGAGAAGAATGAATCCGGACATGCTGCTCAAAGTTAGGGATGAGGTCAAGAAACAGTATGATGCTGGGTTCCTGGAAGTAGTCAAATATCCCCAATGGATAGCTAACATTGTCCCAGTAATGAAGAAGGATGGGAGAGTTAGGGTGTGCATTGATTCTAGGGACCTTAATAAAGCGAGCTTGAAAGATGATTTCCCCCTCCCTCACATTGATGTGTTAGTAGACAATGCTGCGGGATTAGGCAGGTGTTCATGTATCGATGGGGCATCGGGATATAATCAAATCCCAATGGATGAGGGAGACAAGGAGAAAACTGCTTTTATCACTTAATGGGGGGTATTTTGCTATCGGATCATGCCTTTCGGGTTAAAGAATGCTGGCTCCACCTACCAACGTGCCATGGTCACATTATTCCACGATATGATGCATAAAGAAGTGGAGGTCTATGTGGATGATATGATCATCAAGTCTCGGGGGGAGGAGAGCCATGTGCAGGTGATGAGGAAAGTATTCAAAAGACTCAGGAAATATCAGCTGAAACTAAACCCTGCCAAATGCATATTCGGAGCTAGATCTGGGAAATTGTTGGGATTCATAGTGAGCGAGAAGGGAATAGAAGTTGATCCGGACAAAGTCCGAGCCATCAAGAGATGCCATCCCCAAAAATAGAAAGGGAAGTGTGCAGTTTCTTGGGAAAATTGAACTACATATCAAGGTTTATTTCTAATCTCACCACTAAGGCTGAGCCCATTTTTAGACTACTTCGAAAGAACAACACCACTCAATGGGATTCAGTTTGCCAAGAGGCTTTCGAGAAAATCAAGCATTACCTGTCAAACCCGCCAGTGTTGGTTCCACCAGTAGCCGAAAGGCCTCTGATTCTATATATGGCAGTCCAACAAAGCTCAATGGGATGTGTTTTGGGGCAACATGATGATATCGGCCGGAAGGAAAGAGCTATTTATTACCTGAGCAAAAAGTTCAATGATTGTGAGTCAAGGTATTCTTTCCTAGAGAAAACTTGCTGCGCACTAGCTTGGACAGCGAATCGCCTCAAGCACTACATGTTGAATCACAAAACATGGCTCATTTCCAGAATGGATCCTATCAAGTATGTATTCGAAAGCCCATTCGTGCCGGGAAGGATAGCCAAATGGCAGGTCATACTATCTCAATATGACATTGTCTATATGACCCGGAAAGCGGTGAAGGGTAGCGTGATCGCTGTTCTCCTGGCAGAAAACCCTATACAGGATTATGAAGCTCTGGATTTTGAGTTCCCTGATGAGCATATTAATGAAGTAGACTGCGGAGAAGAAGAACCAGCTGATGTTTGGGAAATGTATTTCGACGGAGCTGTCAATTTGTCCGGTAATGGAATCAGAGCTGTATTGGTATTTCCGGATGGGAAACACTTTCCGATAGCTATCAAGTTGAGATTTGACTGCACCAACAACGTCGCAGAATATGAAGCTTGTGTAATGGGACTACAAGCTGCTATCGAAATGAAAATCAGAAAGTTGGAGGTGTATGGAGACTCAGCTCTGATCATTTATCAAGTCAAGGGAGAATGGCAAACTAAGGATCCGAAGCTAATCCCATATCAGAAGTACTTACTGGAGCTGATTAAGAAATTCGAAGAAATCTCTTTCACTCACCTTGGTCGAGACAAAAATCAATTTGCAGATGCCTTAGCCACCTTGACTATTATGGCTCAAATGGAAGAAGGGCAAACGACTCAGGTGTTAAAGATTAAAGCAAGAAGTGAGCCGGCTTACTGCTTCATGATTGAAGAAGAACCTGATGGTAAACCTTGGTACCATGACATCTTACTCTACATCAGAACCAGAGAATTCCCTCCAGGGGTGAGCAAAAAAGAAAAGAGGATGATTTGGAGATTAGCATTGGGATACTTCCCCAGTGGGGAAACCTTATACAAAAGGAGCTCTAACGGCGAATTGCTGAGATGTGTGGATGCAAAAGCGGCGAAGAAAATCCTTTTGGAGACTCATGAGGGAAACTGTGCAACCCATGCCAATGGGCATATGATGGCAAGCAAATCATGCGATGGGGATATTTTTGGACTACAATGGAAAAGGATTGCATCGAGTATTTCCGAAAATGCCATAAGTGTCAGATCTATGCAGATCCGATTAATGTGCCCCCTCACAAATTGTTCAACCTTGTCTCACCATGGCCTTTTGCAATGTGGGGCATCGATGTCATTGGTCCCATCAACCCTAAGGCATCCAATGGGCATAGATTTATCCTGGTGGCTATCGATTATTTTTCTAAATGGGTCGAAGTGACATCATATGCTCACATTACGCATAACACATTTCTCAAATTCCTCAGAAATTATATTATCTGCCGGCACGGTCTCCCCAATGAAATCATCACTGACAACGCCAAGAACTTGAATGGTCCAAAGATTCAGAAGTTATGTGATCAATACAAAATCCGACATCTCAATTCCTCGCCATACCGTCCCCAAATGAATAGAGCAGTAGAAGCCGCAAATAAAAATCTCAAGAGAATAATCCGGAAAATGACAGTCACGTATAAGGATTGGCATGATATGCTTCCCTACGCTCTTCATGAGTACCGGACTTCGGTAAGGACATCAACTGGGGCAACTCCATACTCACTGGTTTACGGGATGGAAGCTGTATTACCTATTGAGGTAGAAATTCCTTCTCTAAGAATTCTAAAAGAATCAGGGATTAATGAGTCAGAATGGATCCAGTCAAGGTTGGACCAATTAAATTTGCTATATAAGAAGAGGCTAGCGGCGGCATGTCACGGGCAGCTGTACCAAAGAAGAATCGCCAGGGCATTTAACAAAGGTGTTCACCTATGCGAATTTCAACCTGGGGACCTAGTTCTGAAGAAAGTGCTGCCAACTCAAAATGATCCCCGGGGCAAATGGTCACCAACCTACGAGGGACCCTATGTGGTTAAAAAGGCATTTTCTGGTGGGGCCTTGATCTTGACCCACATGGATGGTGAAGAATTTCCAAGACCAGTGAATGCTGACACCGTCAAGAGATACTATGCCTAAAAGAAAAAATAAAAAAAGGTAAAAACCCGAAAGGGCGCTCCTAGCAAAATGTGTGAAAGAAGGCGAAAACCCTCGAAGGGCGCTTTCTGTAAAATGAGTGAAGGATGAAAACCCGAAAGGGCGTCCCGAAAAAGCGAGCTAAAAAAAAAGGAAAAAATAAAAATCTAGGGGTGAAAACCCGAAAGGGCATCCCAAGAACTAAAAGGGAGAAATAAGGAACGTGGCATGAAACCGAGGATGGAAATAAACCGTCGTGGCATGAGGCTTCAGAGTACTTGAAATAATGGCAGTTAAAAGACTTCAAAGCTAACTATAAGGAATATGTGAGATTTTAAGGAACCAGATCAACCTCTGGTTCCTTGATCTAAGTTGATTTTAATTTTCTGCATTTAAATTTCCTGTTATCAACCTCTGGTTCCTTGATCTAAGTTGATTTTAATTTTTCTGTATTTAAATTTCCTGTTATCAACCTCTGGCTCCTTGATCTAAGTTGATTTTAATTTTTTTGCATTTAAAATTCCTGTTATCAACCTCTGGTTCTTTGATCTAGGTTGATTTTAATTTCCTGCATTTAAATTTTCTACAATCAACCTCTGGTTCCTTGATCTAAGTTGATTTTAAATTTTCCTGCATTTAAATTTTCTGCAATCAACCTCTGGTTCCTTGATATAAGTTGATTTTAATTTTCTAGCATTTTAATTTCCTGTGACCAACCTCAAGGTTTCGACCCAAGTGGGTTTTAGCCTCCAGACTTTAATTTCAAATTTCAAATTCTAAATCGTCCAAAATATGGGTCTGAATCTTTACATAATTCCTACACAGGAAAATTTTTCCCTTCAATAGAAATTATGTAAAGAGGGGCAGTTGTCGGCACCATAGTTTGGCCGATCCCCCGAAATTAATAAACTTTGAAGCCGATCCCCAACATAGTCCCCTTTGCCAACTGACCACACTTCCGATCTCCCCTCAAAAGGAATTTAATTAATACCAAGTCTCCAGGTCATTTAAAGCCTCATCGATCCCTCAAACCAATTCTCGAGTCCCCTGATCATTTAATTATATTTTTGATCTTTCTTGTCAAATAAGATTGAACCAATATTAGGCCTTCGTACCACCAGTCTTATGGCCGGTCTCTCATTTAAAAATTTGAGAATGATAAAGGTTTCGACTCGGTTTAAAGATGATCCCGATCTTAAGTGTTCAAAGCCAAATTTTTAATTTTAATTAAGTCCCGTTTCGTAACTGATCTCATGCATATTGTGTTTTCTGATCTCTTATACTTAGATTAATAATCACTTTCAGTTGTCGTTCTAATATGTTCAAACAATCAAGTGCTTATGCAATTTAGAAACTTTCTGATCACAATCAATCATTGAACAAAAGGGGAACTTTCATTTCATTTCAAAATTTATACAAGCTGATCTACATGTTGTTCATTTTCTCTCTCACCTTCAGTCTCCTCCTTGCTATCCTCACCTTCGTCCTCGGGAGCCAGGTTGGCCATCCAGGAGAAGTCCTCCTCGGGATAACACTTCTTGAGCTCGGCCAGGAGATCTCTATGAGCATTCACGTAAGCACTGGCCACTCCGGTCACCATTTCTTCTTCTTTCGCCTTGAGCTCCTCAGCAAGATGGGCGAGTTGAGCAGCTTCATTGGCCCGGAGCGCTTGCACTTCTTCAAGAACATGATCTCGCTCGGCCAGAACTTGAGCCTGTTCGGCCAGCTTATCCTCATAGAACTTCATTCGCCCCTCAATTTGTGATATATAGTTCTGAGCGGACGACAGTTGGGATCGGAGAGAAGTCACCTCATTACCCATTTTCTCGACTTCCTTACCCAGGCGGTGAGCCTTCTCCAGAACAATGTGCTGGTTCACCAAGCACTCCACGTTTAGGCTCATAGATCGGGTTAGGATGTCATCCAGATTGTCCGGGGACAGCCTATCCCGATCTTCCCGAATGCAGATAGAGAACCCTAGGACCTCAGCAAAACCCAGGTTCTCTCGAACCGTGCGGTTCTTCTCCAATGAGTGGATCAGCACTTGGGCACCGCGGGAGAGAGTCCTTGGGGCAGGCTGGGAAGGACCACCTTCCGCACTCGAAGCGACTGGAGGGGGCGGAGGTGGCTCTTCTTGATAAGGAGGAGACCGAACCACTTTTATGATCGACGGTCCAGAAGGTTGAGACGAGCCTCCCTGAATCTCCCTGGGCTACTCCTCAGCCAGCTTCATTTCCCGTACCTTCCGGGAGATCTCCCTCTTTCGCTTTTGGCTCTCCTTGGAGGCTTCGCCGCTTGCCATACCTGCACAAAGAAAAGGTCAGTGAGATCGCTAAGGTCCAAAGATCTGAGATATGGAAAATACTGATGCCGAGATCAGAGAGTTGAAGCTCGAGATCTTGACCGGTGACCAGCTGCATAGTCCAATGGTGTAGCTCGGCCGTCACTGCATCCAAACAAGAGAACTTCTCTCTGGACGCCTGTTCCTTCAACTCCATCACCATTGCACCCTCTTCCCTATTCAGGGCGATGTGCTTTGTAAGCAAGGGACCCTGATGCAGCCAGCTCCGAGGGAAGCCCTCAAAATCGTTCGGAAATTTACTCCTCAAGATGAAGAATCGGTTCTTCCAATTCTTCAAGGAGGAAGGCAGGTCGGTAAAAAGCCCACAATGGGGTTTTGCCTGGAAGAACCAATACTCGTCATCTTTTCGACGAGTTAGCCTATGCAATTCAGCGAACACCTTAGCTGTAGGTCGGAGCCCCTTAGCTCGGCATAGGCCTCGGAAGGCTACTAAGATCCGCCACGAGTTCGGGTGAACTTGGGCGATGTACACTTGGTGATAATTTAAAACTTCTTCAAAGAAGTCGTCAAGAGGGAACCGCAACCCGGTTTTTAATTGTTCTTCATACACCATGATCATATCGTTCCTCTCGAAGAAGAGATCTGCTCGAAGGTTGCCATGACACCGGATAAGTTCATACGAATCAGGCCGGATGTTATACTCTTGGCTGAACAACTACAGGTCGGTTTCTTGCAAGATTGATGGCAGCTCGTCCATGGGAAGATTTTCCCTCCCCGAAGAAGGCACATGCCTTGATGGTGCTGGTTGTCCCCTAGCTGGAACAGAGACCCTAGGAAGTTCAGGCTGCGTGCTTGGTCCGACCACCTCTACCTCATCGGACGACCATGAGAACTGAATGGAAGGGGGGCTTACTGCTCTCTGACCCTCGGCACCGCTCATTTTCAAAGGAAACAGAGAATTTAAACTAAAAGAAAGATCAAAACCCTTACCGGAGCTTGATCGGTGTCGAAGGAACTTGAGAAAACAAGAGAATTGGGAAGTTGTTCGTGAGAGACTGAAAATGACATAAAGGAGCAACTGGCTAACCCCACCCCTATTTATACTCGTCCGAGCATTTAATGCTCACGATGTTCCAGGTAATGCATCAGATAGCGGGACTAGCCAGCTGTTCTGACACGTCTCACGAATATTCTGGAGATTCCATAAAGAGGTCGGTTAACTATAGAACGGCAGATTAAGGTGTTTTGAATTACGGGTCGGATAAGTGTCATTCAAATTAAGAGTCGGATCGGATAAATACTTTAGAGATCAGAAAATAATCAATGCAATAATAATAAAACGATAGTTGTCAAAATAAATTTTATTTCCGAAAAGATCTGATTACATCATTTGGGCGATCTCTGGAGATCAGATTACATTAAAAGGTCTAATTACATCATTTGGGCGATCTCTAAAGATCAGATTACATTAAAGGTCTGATTACATCATAAGAGCGATCTTTAGAGACCAGTGGAACATCCTATCTAAAAGGCCTATGTCAAAGCCTAGTCTTGTGGCTGAGTCAAAAGATGTGTTTGACCAGAAGACCGGCTGGGGGGACTATGACTCTCATGAGAATGAGAGAGGTCGTCATCAAAGTTACCGCTCGAAACTGAGCCGCTGTCGGAACACCCAGTGTGGAGAGGAGCCAGATGAACACCAAAGAGCAGTCACCGGTGTTGAGGGGAATATTAGCAGTCTTCTCGCTCGAAACCAGTTCGCTGATTATACTGGGCGAACGATTCGAGATCGGCACAATTGAGGTCCTCGATCCAGATTGGTTAATTAGTCCAGTTCTCTCACTGTCATTAAGTAAGGTCATTATGATTTTTCGATCACCGGGATCGTAAATTTTCAGGCAAGGAACAAAGAGGACAACTGGAAAAAGATTAAAAGCGGTCATTTTGTCCGGGATTGTTACCGGAGCAGCTAGAACAAGGAAAATGAGGAGAATAGGGGAGAAAGTCAAATGAGGTAGGGCTTCCCGATTAAAGGTATATATATAGGAAAATTTGAGCATTTATTGCAAGCAGAAAACGAAGCGGACACCCCGAGAATTGAGGGAAATAAATGCTTTGACTAGACCGAACCCGATAAAAAGGAAGACTGGTGTGGTAAAGATCAGTAGAAGGGAGACCGGCATGAAAGATCGGAAGAGAGCACGTCAGGAGAGATTGGAAGAGAGGAACCCTGTATGAGAGATCGAAAAAGGATCACGTTGAAAAGACCGGAAAGGATGGGAGGTCGAAAGACAAAGAGAATAAGACAGCTCCTGCCGATTATCGTCATAATCAGAGCCGAGGTAGTTAAAGCGTTGCAGATGAAATCCCAACCGCACGCCCCATAATCACCCGCATTACTGACATGTGCCAGAGTACGTCAGGATAGCGCTGTACATCCTAATCTCCACTGTTGATCTTACTTGTAAGGACGAGCTCGAAGCCCTCGGATCGAAGAAGAAAATGACAAGATCAGCGCCTTTCACTCCTAGCCCTTGGATCGCTCTTGGCAAGAAATTTTGGGCCGTCAGATTAGAAGAAAGAAAAGGACAAATACTCCAGAAGGGATCCCAGTCGTCCGTTCTAATTCTCTTTAATTCCCGAGCCCTTAGATCATGTCCTTCAAAATCTTAACCCTCCATCTCCCCCAAAACAGATCCTGACCCTTCATGGGGAGCACTCGGTTCCTATAAATACCTGCATGAAAAACTGTTTAAGGGAGGACGAAAAAAAGAGGGCAGTGACTATAGTGGAAGAACTCTGAAACTTAATTCAGTTTATTACTCTGCTATTTTTTTAGCGTTCATAAGAAAAACCTTTGAAACCAGTTTTTTAAAGTGTTTTCTTGCAAAAGGGATTCTTGAATACTGAAACTCTCTATTTTCAGTTCGTTCATTATCCTATGGTGCTCTCATTTTCAGCTCTTTGTTTTCTTTAGTTCCACACCCATTGTCCAAGCTCAACCTCATTTAAACTCGGGTATTATTTCGACCCGATTGCATTTTAGCGAAGCATCCATCGTTTCAAGGCGGACCTTAACCTTCCGGTTACCAACCTGCAATTCTATTAAGCTTTGTGATTCCATACTTAGTTTAGTAGATTTGGCTCCCTACAGGTGAGTGCTCGTATTGCCATTTTATTAAGTGCTCGTTTTCATTTTACGCATTTCCTTTGTTCTTTTATGTACATAGTTTTTTTTTTTAAGTTTATATTGCACTAAAGAATACCAAAAGGTTACTCTCGGGTTTACTTCTTTGTTGATCAGTCCATTCTTTTTGTTAATCTTTGTTATTTCTGAATGCAAGTCTTCTAGTCTCGAGTAATGTATAAGGGGTCGGGTAAAATGTAGGTAACTGTATCTTAAAGGTCTCTTTAAAATAATGAAAGGTCTAAACAATAAGTCGGGAAAATAGTAAGGCCAAATCACTAGAATAATGCAAAAGACAATTGAGTAAGATGACACAAGGCCGAGTAAAACTGAACTTTAAGATAGATAAATGGAACAGATCGGGTATCAAAAGGTACTGGTAAGGCGACCACATAGGAAGGTTGGAAAATTCGGTTTGGTATCTCCTGACTAGTTACAAGGTACCAATGAGTTAAAAGAAGCCTTATTCCGAGCCCCTGCATCTTTAAATGCCAAAACCCTTAGTTCTAGGATTTCATGATGGGTAGTGGTAATCAAGTTTCGAGAGATCGGAAAAGTCCTTATCCAATCCCTATTAAAATAAAAGATATCGGAGGAGAGTTTTTATCCGGTTTCCACTTAAAAATTTTAATAAATATTTAAAAGGAGATCGAAGGAGAGTTCTTATCCGATTCTCAAGCTTAAAAATTTTAATAAATATTTAAAAGGAGATCGGAGGAGAGTTCTTATCCGGTTTCCACTTAAAAATTTTAATAAATATTTAAAAGGGGATCGGAGGAGAGTTCTTATTTGATTCTCAAGCTTAAAAATTTTAATAAATATTTAAAAGGGGATCGGAGGAGAGTTCTTATCCAATTCTCAAGCTTAAAAATTTTAATAAATATCTAAAAAAAGAGATCAGAGGAGAGTTCTTATCCGATTCTCAAACTTAAAAATTTTATCAAATATTCAAAAAGAGATCGGAGGAGAGTTCTTATTCGATTCTCAAGCTTAAAAATTCTAATAAATATTTAAAAGAGATCGGAGGAGAGTTCTTATCTGATTCCCAAATTAAATTTTAATGAATACGTAAGATGATTCCCCCTGAAATAAAATTAATACGCAACAGCAACTCACTAAGGTCGTCTCATTTACTTATGTATCTGGATAATCCGGATTAGTGAAAAATTAAACATTCCTTTCAGTCAAAAGGATTAACATTTCCATTCAAACCCTCCTAACTATGAAGAACGTGAAGTTAAATCTGCTTACCCTCGTTGAGGGACGAGGTGGGGTGCCTAACACCTTCCCCACCCGTTTACGGATCCCGAACCTAGAATCTCTGTTTTTGAAGTGGTTTTATTTTAACTTACTTTCACAAATGGTTTTCTTTAATTTCCCTCAAAATTAAAGTGGCGACTCCTCACTTTTCCCACTTCGGTGAGTGTTCATCCAGGCGACCGCAAAATCCCTTGCGACAATTATCATTTCATTTCATTATTTATAAAAACTCAATGAGTTTCAAAATTTACCTGAATCACTTGTTTCGACTGTCCATCCGTCTGAGGATGATATGTCGTACTGATATCTCTAAGCTTATAGCAATTACTATGGTACAGGTAGCTCACATTAATGTAACTGAGTCACTGACTCCAGTTACTTTACATGTGTAGTCTTTTGATAGGCTAGTTCTGAAGTTTTAAATTTCTGACTAAAATTTTCACATTTATTTCCAGTAATAGTACTCTATTCGGGTGCAACTGTATCAATTTATAGATTACTTACAAATATTCTTAATTTATTATACCACGAGGAAGCACGTAGCTTTACATAATAATCCTGTGTTGGTACTGTAATCTGCAGCTTACAATACAAACATCGAGAACATTATATAGTCACTACATTATAACCTCATGGGCTAGGTTTTCTAACATCTTATCTTTCTCGAATCCACTAATATCCCAAATCGATTCTGATTACAATTTCCTTTAACAATTACTAACAGTAACATCTTTGCCCTCATCTAGAGCAATTCTATTACTGTATCTTACTTTTAGGTCCTCTTGCCTTACATTAAGTAGGCTTACCAATTAGCTTTATAATTTATAGTATGTTAGAAAATACTTTTAGCTAACAATTCTTCCAAAATTAATGTCAATCATACTTGTTATTGTAGTTTTGATCCTAAAAGACTAGTCACTAACGCATCAAAATTTATTCCCCTGTAAAGGAATAGCAACAAAACATATAGTTCTGACACTAACACACAACTAAGTAGTGCTGGGATCAAATAATAACTAATTGTTTCTTTCAAAAATTAAGAACTTACCAGCAGCTACATCTGAAGTTTCTGCTCTTTCTCCTTGGCGCATAGTGGACGCTCTGATTGGTGCGCTACTATATTCGGGTTGATTCACTATGTTATAGTGGTGAGGAGTACCAACTCTATTTCTATCTCGACTCTGACTGACGATCTGTGAACTCTGGAAAGTAGATCGAGGTGCTCTAGTACAATTTTTAGCAAAGTGTCTAAGTTTTCCACAATTGTAGCAGGCTCCAGAGGCCCTTCGACAAATACCTCCATGTAGCTTACCACAAACATGGCAGAAACGGGCAGAATAGGAACTTCTGGTTGTTCGACGACTACATCTTGGTGTTCTCTGCCCTGATGATCTGCCTCTATCGTATCCCTGAGCTCGGGGTTCCTCAAATTCTTTTCTCTTCCTCAAATTACTGCTCGAGCTCTGACCCGTAGATTTCTCCCTCTTCTCTATTTCACACTGCCCTTGGGGGGGTTGGGTTTGTACTTGAGTTTGAGCTGACAGAGTATCAGCCATTTGTTAAAAGAAAGTGGCCATTTGCTAGGCCATTTGTGCAGTAATTTGTACTGGTAAATCGCTGTCACCTGCCTTCGACACTTTGTGGAGCTGGGGCCTCAACTTGTACTTCTGCCATCAAGGACTGTTCTATTGTCTCATGCTTCTCTTCCATATCTTTTCATAGGATTTTCTATTCCTGTACAACCAACACAAGGAGATTCCTCTCCATTAGTTCATATTTATGATGTAAATGTACTATATGTATCAAACATTTGAGCAGTTGTAGTTACGAACAAAAAGATTTCAAATTCACAGTTCAAAATTTACTTTAAAACCATTGCTCTGATACCACAAAACATGTCACACCCTACTCCCCTATAAGATGTAACATGATCCCGTAGTATATCTAATGAATTACCGTACTTCTCCTACCGATAATCCATTAAATATAATACAAGGGAATTTAAAACAATTTTCAGGAAATTTAAGTCATAGATTAAAATCTGGTGTTATAAATTTTTTTTATTTCAAAATTTCGGCAAAGTGCCGGCTGTATTTTTAGAAAACAGTTCTTCAATCCTGCAAAAGAAAATGCTCCCAATATGTTTTCTCAAATACAACTCCAATAAACTTTATTTCAATTCACAATTCAATTCTCAATACACAATCAATTCATTTTCAAACTAATCTCATCATGAAGAAATATTTCATTGATTATAAGACTCAAAATTTATATTACAAAACTATTCAAGTAAATGAAATCTCAAATTTACATTTACAATAATTTACATTTAATTACATATCAAAATATTTTACGAGAGTTTTTATACAACTGCTCAAATAATTTACATACATATTATTACATGCATACATCAAAACCTACGTACATGGGTATACCTATAATATACCTGGAGCTAAACTGAAAGTGTCGTCAAAGAAACTTACTCACTGCTCTATGCTCTTCTTACCTGCGACAGCATATAAAGCTATTGCTGAGTGGTGAACTCAGTGGTGCACAACTATAATTTAAAACATAGTACAATATACATTGACAAAATTTACAGTAAATAATTTGGAAATCTGAATACTCATCAAATTCTAAAACTCAAAATATTCATTGCCAATAATGTAAATCATTTGTATAAAATGACTTCGATCATGAAATTCAATTTATCAAATCATAACTAACCATTTAGGTAATTCCAACAAAATCAATTATACATAAATCATAGTTGAAATCACATTCTTTACCATTCAAAAGCCATTCTGTATCTCAAAAATTATTCTGTATCTCAAAAATCATTCTTTATCTCACTAACTATGCAAGACTAATCCGAAAGGGCCATATTCGATGTGATTCTAACTCCCTATGGTCGGGGAGGTCGAATCAGATTCTAACTCCCTATGGTCGAGGAGGTCGAATCATCGTGCACAGTACACATCACAATAATGAGTCTTCCGCAAGGGCCATAACGATAAAATAAACTTAGATCTAACCTCAAATCAGAGGAAAATCTAAGCCTATGCACGTACCATGGTAATCAAAACACAACTAACTCCATTGTCTTCTCAACAAATGAGAGAGATGGGTAATAACCTAGTCAAGCATCTATAGTGAGATATAAAATAATATCACAATCCTTTTAGTGAGCATAAATAACAATATAATTCGATTCAAATTCAATTCCAATATCCAATAATTCTTATGCTCATCATAATTCAAATCATAAATTTGTATTTTTTCATGAAAATTACTATCACAATTCAAAACATGTTCTATCATAATTTTCCAAAACATAATTTATTCAATCCATAACAATGCTTAATACTTGTGGAAATACCATTTCACAAAGCTAAATTCATACATACTATAACAATTTTCAATAATCATTGAATTAAATCCAATGCTTGTTGAACATAATACATAAGAAAAGTATGTCATTTAATCATATGAAATATTCAAACAAAATCAGTTAAAAACTAGTTGTGCGCAAACCTCTGATAACTATTTCTTGGCTCTGACTCAGTGTTTCCTTCCCCTTCCTTGAGTCTTTTCTAACTGAGAAACACAATTTGAAGTGTTTCAATAGTCATTTAAACTGTCTCTAAGAATACGGTTCAATAATTAATTTATCGAATTCTATTATTTCCTTAGTCAACCTAATATGTCGACCCTCGATGCGTTCTAGGTAAATTCGGTTTTAATGTGACTAATATGTCACATTCAATAGTCTTTTAGGGTTGGTACATGTTACCAAATTCATTTCCATGTATCTTGCATTTTCTTGCAATTTGCTGGATTCCGGGATACTAGTTTGACCTAGCCGGACGACCTAGTTCCCTCGATTTTCGGGTTTTGGTCAAACTAAAAACTTGTAGACCTATGTCTTATGGAATGCGGGGCAAAATTTCAGATCATTCTGAGTCATGTAGACCAAGTTATGGTCATTTTACTATTGCTGGTTAATTTGCACTAAAATTGGTAATTTTAGGTCATTTTAGGTCAATTTTGGTTCGGCCAGTTTTTGGATCCGAAATTGTGCAAGCTGTTTGACTTGCTTATGATCATTTCTGGGTTTTGGTGTCTTCATAAGACTTGTAGATATGGGTCTTAACTATTCATGGTCAAAATTTCAGGTCAATTAGACCTGTTTTGAGTGAGTTATGGCTTAAAAACTAACTGCTGCCCAAATGGTCAATTTTCAGGCCTTATTTGCACTTAATCCGGATGTGGTCATTTTTCTAGCTACCTTGCAAGCAGAATTTTGGCAAGCTTCCTTCATGAAAGTTGGCACATTTTGTACCTAGTTTCACCTCCAATTGGTCTCATACCAATTGGAGCCGCACACTTAAAGTTATAGGCCTAAAACACAAACTGCCTTATTGAAATTCTTGCATACACATCAAGCATCAGTTTTAACACTTACCAAACTTAACATTCAAACCAATTCTGGTTGTACCACAATCTAAACATAATTTATAACATATTATGGGTCATTTTGACAGCTTGCAATTATATTCAATGTGCACCAACAAGTGCAGAATTTATCCAACTCAATTTACAACAATTCAATCACTAATCCATGCTCATTTACATGTCCCACTTCACACCACCATACATACACTCAAACTGCCATAACAACCAACACATTTTAACATCATTATTCCATAAACCAAGCATGAATTTCAGCATTCCTCAAGAGTTAGCAAACTTCCACAATGGTACACTTACATTCCATTACTTTCCAAGCTTTAAATTTCATTTTACATTTACATATACTAAGTGTACATTACCCAAACAATTTCCTACACAGTATATATTTAATCAATCATTTAATTCACCATTTACAAGCACAAATAAACTGCCTTTAAGGTGTTTCCATGGCTGCCAAAAGTACACATTCACATTCAACATCAAACCTCAAAAATTTCTTCATAAATCAAACACCCATAACATCTTTACAAACTTAATGAAGCAATAACCCAAAAATACAAACTTACCACTTTGGAAATTCTTCAAAACCTCTCAAAAACTTTGTTTTCTTGTTGCCTATCTACTGCCCATGGTGTGAGGATTAACTTTAATAAAGAAAGGTGCATGGAAAGTGGCTTAGATCAAGCTTGCATGAAGCTTTAACCCATGCATCCCTGGAGGAACTCCATTCTTGGTTTCGGTTGCCCTTTTGAAAGGTTGAAGAAGATGAAATATTCTGCCCATTTTAGCTCTTAAGTGTCCCACATAATATTTATTTAATCCCCATAGTGCTCCACTTACATAAAATCAATTATTTTATATGTTTAAATATGTTAATTACCTAATTTGAACTCCATTTTTGCTATTTATATTAGGTACCCCTAAATTAATTTTTCATTATATTTTCCAAGTGTAACATTATTTATTTTTAATGGACATTTAGGTCAAAAGACAACTCGGGGTGTCAAATGATCGCAATGCCCCAGTTCTGGTTGCATTCCCGATTTTTCGGTAACACCAGGTTTTGTCTATTTTTCGATTTTCCACTTTTCTTTGTACTAATTATTTAATTTTTATTTAATATTTCTAATGATATTTATACTTCAATAGGGGTCTATTTAATTCCTAAAAATATTTTCCAGGGTTCGCCATGTCCAGTATTAGTCAACGGTCCACGCAGTTGATTTCCTCAAAGGTCACCCATCACTAGGGTTCTCGGCTCGCTTAACTTGGTTACATTTCTTTGCTATTATTTTTCCTTTATTTTTCTTGTGTTTTCTTCTCTTGTATTTCATTATTTTATGTCTCCTCACTCATATCGAAGTGTAGTTCTTGGCATCCTAGCTGTCCAGACAACACTGGTTACCGGAACAGTAGAACGCACTACCGAACATAGGGGTGTTACATTAAGGGTACAGTGGACCCTTTAGAGGCAGATCAATGGCTTGAAAGGATGGATAGAGTGTTTAAGTAGCTGCACTACCCAGATGAGTTGAAGATTGAATATTCTGTGTCTCTATTGCAAGGGGATGCGTATGATTGGTGGAAGACTATTCCCCACAGCTTGGTTGAACCACCAGTACTGACCTGGGATGACTTCATCAGAGAGTTTAGATAGAAAAACGTCCCAGATGCATATGTTGATCAGAAATTGCAAGAATTTTTAAGTCTGAAGCAAGGCAATAGAATAGTGGCAGAATATGAGAGGGAGTTCTCCCGCTTAAGCCACTATGCTAGGAGTCTCCTTTCCACCAGTAAGGCAAGGTGCAAGAGATTTGAGACGGGTTTGAAGCCCAGTTTAAGGATGCAAGTAGTGGGATTTAGACACAATAATTTTTCAGAACTTATTTCTCAAGCACTTGAGTTTGAGAGAATTAAAACAGAAGCGACCCCAGTAATGAAAAAATTAGAGAAAGTTGAGAAATCAGAAAAAGATAATGGGGAAAAGTCAGTAGAGCCAAGTTCTGGTGGTACCTCTGGAAAGAAGAAGAGATTTGGTGGACCTAGCAGAGGTCGAGGTGGAAGATTTGGAAAGGGCAGATTTTCTGGACAAAGACCCCTAGGTCTGATCAGCAGTCGAGCAAGGGTTCATATCCTGCCCGCCCCTGTGAGACTTGTGGCAAGATTCATGGGAGAGAATGCTATTGGGCAATAGGAGCCTACTTTAACTATGGAGGCAGGGGCCATTTAGCTAAAGACTGTACTAGTGCTCTAGATTCAGTCCAGCTCCTACTACTGCCGATGGATCTATTCAGAGTCCTGCTCCCAGAAGTTCACAATCAGTTGGTAGAGGAAGAGGCAGAGGTAGAGGTACCAGGCAGTCAGGGTATTGTTGGTCAGTTAGCGCAAGGAAGTGCTTCAGCCAGAGTTTATATGATGAGACAGCGAGATGAGGCTGAGACTTTTGATGTGGTAGCCAGTACATTCTCTATCTCTTATCAAGATGTATTTGTGCTGTTTGATCCGAGTTCAACCCACTTATATGTTAGTGCTAGCACAGTCAGTTTACTTGCTGTTCCGTGTGTCCAAATGGGTTTTGAAGTGCTAGTAACTAGTCCATTAGGACAAGAGGTTCGAGTCAACAGAATTTATAGAGACTGTCCTTTGGTGATCCAAGGACATGTTTTTCTATCAGCTTTGATTGAAATGCCCTTCAGAGATTATGATATCATCTTGGGCATGGATTGGTTATCCAGGCATCACTCCATGATTGACTGTAGAATGAAGACAGTCACTTTTGGTCTCCCTCTATATGGTTATGTGGTAATACATGGGGAGAGGCATTTACTGCCATCAAACATCATTTCGGCTGCACTTGCCAGAAGGATGATCAGAAAGGGGTGTGAAGCATACTTGGCACATGTGATAGACACCCAAGTGGGGAGTCTAGCATTGAGGGACATCCCTATAGTATGTGACTTTCCGGATGTATTTCATGATGAACTGCCAGGATTACCTCCAGAAAGAGAGGTGCAGTTTGAGATTGATGTTATGCCTGGTGTGGATCCAATCTTAATAATGCCATATAGAATGGCACTTACAGTGTGACACCTCTTACCCGTCTATAGTGCAGCTGAGCAAAATATGCCACACAGTGTGCTGGAGCACCAAATCATATTTCAATTCAATTTACCCTTTTTACTTATTTATTTATAATTTTTGAGTAATCTAAATTTTTTCGCAAATTTTATAAAAAATCCGACAGAGTGCTGGCTGTAAATTGGAAAAACAGTTTTTCTGAATCTGTTAAAAACACTTCCAATAAAATCATTACATCATTCTCAGTCAACCACCAATATATTCTCAACAATTTCTCAAATGACTTCAGTAGCTCAAAATGAAATTCAATTCATATCACAGTCAATTCAATGAGGAATGCTCACATTTATTACTGAACATAGTTCATAGATAATTACATCAAAAGCATAATTACATGAGTTTATAATATACATTACAGAAGTTGACAAAATACAAAATAACAAAATACCAAAATGCCAAAAGTGGCCTAATGTCCAACAATTTCTCAAATGACTTCAGTAGCTCAAAATGAAATTCAATTCATATCACAATCAATTCAATGAGAAATGCTCACATTTATTACTGAACATAGTTCATAGATAATTACATCAAAAGCATAATTACATGAGTTTATGATATACATTATAGAAGTTGACAAAATACAAAATAACAAAATACCAAAATGCCAAAAGTGGCTTAATGTCCTACAAAATGCACTGCAATGTGAGGTGACTCTGGACTCAGTAAGTAGCTCTGAAAGTTTACCCTGTCTGATGTCTGCTGGGCTCTCCAGCTATGTCTCCAGTACCTGCGCGTAGCAAAAGTAACACGCTAAGTAATTCTGCTTAGTGGTGACAATATAAAATAAAATAACTAAAATAAAGTAAATATGCAGAATGTATGTTTATATTTTTTATAGACTAAATTTTTGATATTTATTGCAATATCATTCGATTAAAATTTGGTAAGATTTGTTATCATTGCCCGAGTAACCCATACTAGTTGACTGGACTGGATAAACGGGTAAACTGCACTTGGTACTAAGTACCTCGGACCATCACACCATCGGTCACATTGTGTTTCCCGGTGTGTAACAGAATAGCTAATGAGCTGTAATAATCATCAAGGATATAATTCAAATATAATAACTCAATTACCATAGCCAAAGGCTATTTTATCACATAATGGCATGGAAGGCCATGAAACACAGAATGGCATGAAGCCATATGTAGTACTGCTAATATAACCCTATTGGCATGCCAATCTATCCAAACCAATTTTGCTAGGTATACTAAGGCATATTACACTTTTAAGTTTCACAATTCTTGAAATTCAAGTTTTTTATTACTATTCAATTCATTAGTCAACAAAATGATGACTTTTACATGGACAATAGGTACATTGGTTTTAATACCCCCAACATACTATATTTTTCATTTTAAAATTGTTGGTATTAGTTGCCAATACCATTTCTAAGCTTAATGTTAATTGTTTAAAATTTTCTGATTTCAAGCTTTGTGTTTACTATTCCATTAATCATTTTTACAGTGGGAATTTGGCAAAATGATCAACATAAAAGTTGTTTCTTATTTTGTCTAGTTACATTTCATTTTTTGAATCACTCCATTTGGAGTTTTATATCTCAAGTTATGGCCCAAAAACCACAACTGGCTAGATTATAATTTTTCCAAAATTTCTGGACTGACCAAATCTATAGTATTTTGAGCAGTGATTGTAGTTCACTTTTTGAATAAGTTATGGTCATAATTTGGGTTAGATTTCTTCATGAAAGTTGTAGATCTATATCTCAGATTGTTGCTGGTAAAATTTCAAGTCAATTGGACCTTTCTACACTGAGTTATGACCAAATGACTAAACACTGTTCATTTGGTCATTTTGACCAGGTAGATTGCAGGTCACCCGGATTAGGGCAACCTTTAGGTTAATTTGGTTTGGTTTTCTGGGCATGGCATCTTCACCAAAGTTGTGCTATTATGTGTCTAGTTTCATTTCCAATTGGCCTTGAACTAATTGAACCTCTAGAACTCCAGTTATTGCTGCCCAAACCTGCTGCACTCATGCCCAGTCCTGCAGGTCACCAAGGGCAGCCACACCAAACTCAATTCCCATTACACAACCCACTTCATTTTTTATTCACACACAGCCAAATGGTCAATAATTGACCATTAAAACTCTCTTTCACTAAATACATGAACAAGTCTCAATTTCAAGCTCAAACCCTAGCTCAACCATCTCAAAACTTGCATTCACTTACCTTTCACTATCCTAACCAATAAATTAATGTTAAGGGCAGCCACTATACCACTTTAATTCTAAGAATTCTTCAAAACACTACCAAGTTCAAGGCTGCTGGAATTTCAAGCAACACATACACATAATGTTTACTAAATTTTCTTGCAAATTTGCATCAATTACCAATCCTTCAACATGAATTTAAAGAGAAAAACAAGTTTAAGTCACTATCCTCTAATGGAGTGAAATTCCAAATTGCTAGGATTCTTCTTTTTCACTTCTTTTTGCTCCTAAAAGATTTACCAAGATGAAAGAACAAGTTTTTGTATTGGGAACATAGGGTTTAGTTGGGTAAAAACCAAGCAAATCAAGCTTTGTAAAGCTTAAAAATGGTGGACAATGGGAGAGGAGGGAGAGGGCAAGGAAGAAAGGGATAAGGCTTTCTGATTTTTTTTTTCCTTTGTTTTCTATCCATTATGTCTTTTTAAATATATTAGTGCCATGTATCAATATTTGATTGGGTGGGAGAATAGTAATGACATCATAATGATGTCAAAATCCTCATTTTTTCTCATTTTCTATCATTTTCTTGTCTATTTAATTTCAATTAAATTTTTAACAACATTTATTCATATTTTATGTCATATAAATTATTTATTTAACTGGACAAGCTGGCCAAAAATTATCTCTAAAAATGAAATGACCAAAATACCCTCCATTTGGCTTAATGAGCCAAAATTGTGTACCGATAGAAAAATTTTTCTAAGCATTTTCTTGGCATTCTAATGCCATAAGAACCTCAATGACCCTTCTTTGGAGTCCCAAAAATTATTTTATAATTTTTCCCTTGGGTCTAGGGTTATTAATGGCCTTCACCGTCACTTTCCCTTTTGGTTACTCATCACTGGGGTTTTGGCTCATTTAACCTAAGTGTATTTCGTTTCTAAAAAGTTTTCCTTGGTTTTTATGAGCATTATTTAGTTTCTTTATAACTCTCCACTTTAGTCTAATTATAAATTTCAAACATTCTAGCTGCCCGGACCGACATTGGTCACCAGAATAGTAGACTGTATGGACTAGCTAAAGTGAGGATGTTACAACTCTTCCCCTCTAATAAAAAATATCGTCCTCAAAATTTACCTGATGCAAATAGTTGAGAGAACCGTTGCCTCATCGTCTCTTCACTTTCCCAAGTTGCCTCTGAAGGAACGGAAGCGTGAAAAACACAAGTTTATACCATTGAATTCAAAAATTTTCACCTAGGGTCACATGCATCATGCAAGATTTATTTTTATCTATTTGATTTCAATGATAAACAACATATTAAAACTCTTTTAATATGTTTTTGGATCCGTATTTGCCATTTAAGATTTTAAAATTAATCAGATTAATTTTAGAACCCTAGATTAAATCAAGAACGATTACACTAACCTCTTGATGCACTGCAGCGTGTCTGCGCCTTTGAGATTCGTCTTCAGGACACCAGATGTTGTCCCTCTAGCTTGTCCACACCAAGAACACCTATGGAAGCCCTTGAACAGCTTCTAAAGCCTTTTCTATTAATTAGAAATTCAAGTTCTGCCTTTTAAGAGATTAGAGATGTAAACAGGACACTAGAAACAATTTCTAGTGTTCTTAATTCAAGAGATTGATGGCTAATCTCTTTGAATTGATAAGAGATGAAGAAGAAGAGATAAAAACCCTCAAAGTGGCGTGACAAAGGAGTGTGGCTGCTGGTTGTGTTTTATTTTTTCATAACAACACTTAAATAGCTAGGTTAACACATTAAACCCTTGCCACATGTCACCCTTTGATTAGCTCTAGGTTTAAGTGACCCAATCACATTGTGCCAAGTGTCAAACCTATATTTAATCTTGATTTTAATCATCTTAAATGATTAAAAAAAAACATTTGGCAAGCTTATGTGTTAGGCCATGTGTCACCATCTCATGGTGCCACGTGTCACACTGCAAAATGACCAAAATGCCCCTGTGTCTTAATTTTGAGTTCTTAACCCAAAATAATTATTTTCTTCTTCTAATTAATTTATATCAAATATAAATTAATTAATTAATCTCTATTAATTAATTTCTCATTAATTAAATTCATATTTAAACACTTTAAATATAAATTTAACTTATATTATACATCCAATAATCTAGATTTGGTTTCAAGTCATGCTAGGGACTTTGCAATCTAATTGCAAACCAAACCTATTTAATTAATCAATTAAACTCTTTAATTAATTAATTAAATCATATTTAATTAGGTGATAAGTTGTGTATGTGTGTGACTTACAAGGCTCATCACTAATTGGCAATGAGACATGATATCAACTCTTAATATCATCAGAACTCTTTCTTACCATAAATGATTTCTCTAAATCATTTTATGAACCTCATAGACCATGGTTAACACCTAGCATAGCATGCCATGGACACCCAATTAGTAATAAGGTTTACCTTAAGTGAACCTATAATCATATGTTACCATGCACTAGAATCTCTCTGTTACAAAATCCCAACTCAAGCTGGAGTCATGGTTTATGTCAAACTCCATTTGCTATGAATATTATGTTCTCTTTTAATTCCAGTTCTTGATTAAAAAGATTTTCTCATCGAAACTCTTTTACGAATAAATCTATCTGTCTGGCAGAACTTGAAACATCAAGAATAATTAAATGAACATAGGATTTTATCTCTATTTACTTAGAGGAACAGATTCCATCTTGATCAACACCTACCTCCATATATAACTAGTAGGAGCCAACACATGCCCATATACCCATACACAGTACCAGTATGAAAGCAGTATCAAACTCAAACTACCTATATACAAGATAACTGTGCTATCTCAGGTCTAAAGATTATATGCACTGATATGATTTATGACAAAACATTGACAAGAGTAAACTCCATGTGCTTGTCATAAGTATCACTGGTTCGGCCTACTTATTATTTATAAGTTCCTATCATATTTGTTATATGGCATGAGACTCACCATTCCATCTTATTTATATCTCATATAAATAACTTGGGAACAAACATGAATACAATCTTTCTGGATAAGTCATGTCCTTATTATGAAGTATCCTCGATTGTGAACCTATTTATGATACTTTGTGCTAGAAATATTGTCACTCATATTCTTAACAACTTAAGAATAATATTTCTAACAAAATATCAATGGACCTTTTCTATTACACATAAATATATTATGTAAACGGAAAAGTGGAAATGCCTTTTATTAATAAAATATGTACAAGATACATACTAAATGATATGCTCTAGGGCATACTACTAACAATCTCCCACTAGCACTAGAGCCATTCATTACAATACCTTAGACCCATCTTCTCAAGATGTCAGTCTAACTGAGCTTGTGACAAAGGCTTAGTGAATGGATTAGCTGAATTTTTTGGTGATGTTATTTTTCTGCATGACTATATCGCCTTGCCCAACTATATCTCTGATAATGTGATAGTGCCTTTCTATGTGTTTGGATTTTGGGTGAGACCTTAGTTCCTTAGCCTGTATGAATGCTCCATTGTTGTCACAGTGTAGTGAAACTGCTGACTCAATGGAAGGAACTACTGTAAGTTCTGTCACGAACTTCTTTATCCAAACAGCTTCCTTTGCGACATCGATGCGATGAATATACTCGGCTTACGTAGTGGAATCTGCGATGCGTGCTCTGCTTGGAACTCTTCCAACCGATCGCACCTCCATTACAAATGAACACATATCCAGAGGTAGACTTTCTATCATCGATATCTGATTGGAAATCAGAATCAGTATAACCATCTAGTTGCAAATCTCCACCTCCATAAATCAAGAATAAATCCTTAGTTCTTCTCAAGTACTTAAGGATATTCTTGACTATCGATGTTCCAAACCTAGATTGGATTGATACGCTAGTCAAACTAACGAGATATGCGATATCCGGCCTAGTACACAACATTGCATACATTAAACTTCCAATAGCCGAAGCATATGGAATCCTAGCCATCTTATCTCTTTCTTCAGGTGTCTTTGGAGACATCTCTTTAGAAAAATGGATACCATGTCTCACTGGTAACAATCCTCTCTTGGAATCAAGCATGTTAAACCTCTTTAACACCTTTTCAAAGTATAGACTTTGGGATAAACCAATTATTCTTTTCGCTCTATCTCTATAGATGCGAATCCCAAGAATATAGGTTGCCTCCCCTAAGTCTTTCATGGAGAATGTATTTGACAACCATACCTTTATAGTCGTCAACATACCTGTGTCATTACCCATCAACAGCATGTCATCCATATATAAGACAAGGAAAGTGATAGCACTGTCACTAACCTTCTTATATACACATGGCTCATCCTCATTTTTGATAAAACCAAAGGACTTAATGGCTTCATTAAAACGGATGTTCCAACTCCTCGAAGCTTGTTTCAACCCATAAATGGATCGCTTTAGCTTGCATACCTTGGAACCATCTTAGGATTCAAATCCCTTAGGTTGTTCCATGAAAATGTTTTCTTCAATGTATCCATTGAGAAAAGCTGTTTTGACATCCATCTGCCAAATCTCATAATCATAGTACGCAGCTATTGCTAGTAAAATCCTAATTGATTTAAGCATGGCAACAGGCGAGAAAGTCTCCTCATAGTCGATTCCTTGCCTTTGGCGAAACCCTTTCGCTACTAGCCTTGCCTTATAGGTCTCTACCTTTCCATCAGAACCAATTTTCTTCTTGAAAACCCATTTGTTCCCTATAGGTACAATACCTTCAGGTGGGTCAACAAGATCCCAAACTTGATTCTTATACATAGAATCAATCTCGGATTTCATAGCTTCAATCCATTTTGAAGAGTCTATATCTGATATAGCTTCTTCATAGGTAAGTGGATCATCCCCATGATCTACTTCTTCATGAGTAGACAACTCTTGTTCTTCTTCATGAAGAAAACCATATCTCACTGGTGGGTGAGATACCCTGGTTGTTCTACGAGGAACAGCTGTAGATGTTTCATTAACGGGTATAGGTTGACTAGATGGATTTATATCCAACTGATCTGTTGGTTGGTCAGAATTCTCCAATTCTAACTTTATTTGCCTTCCTTTGCCTCCTTCTTGAACAAACTGTTGTTCAAGAAATATGGCATCTCTACTTATCACAACCTTTTGTGAAGTAGGCAAATAAAAATAATATCCAAAACTATCTTTTGGATATCCAACAAATCGACCTTTTTCTGATCTGGTCTCCAATTTATCAGTGTTCAGCTTTTTGATATAAGCTGGACAACCCCAAATCTTAACATGCTTAAGACTTGGTTTTCTTCCTTGCCATATCTCATAAGGTGTGGAAGAAACTGATTTTGATGGAATCCTATTCAGAATATACAAAGCTGATTCTAATGCAAATCCCCAAAAGGAGATTGGCATATCAGTATAGCTCATCATACTACGTACCATATCCAATAGGGTACGATTTCTCCTTTCAGATACACCATTCAGCTGTGGCGTTCCTGGAGGAGTCAGCTGAGAAACAATGCCATGCTCTCTCAAGTATTCATCAAATTCAGTACTCAAATATTCACCTCCACGATCTGATCGAAGAGCTTTAATACTCTTTCCTGTTTGATTTTCTACTTCAGATTTAAATTCTTTGAACTTTTCAAAAGATTCATGCTTGTATTTCATCAAATAAAAATACCAAAACCTTGATTTATCATCAGTAAAGGTAATAAAATAATGAAAGCCCCCTCTAGCCATTTCTTTAAATGGACCACATACATCACTATGTATTAGCTCCAAAATATTTTCAGCTCTTAGCCCCTGTCCAACAAAGGGTGATCTAGTCATTTTGCCTTGAAGGCAAGATTCACAAGTTGGAGTAGGCTCAGAGTCCAATAAGGATAGAATCCCCATTTTCTCTAATTTTGTAATCCTATCTTCTGCAACATGACATAACCTTAAGTGCCAAATATATTTTGAACTTGAGTTGGTTTTCACCACGGCATTACATTCATTTAGATTGCTATACTCTGGCCAGTGGAAACACTTTCTTACTGGCAATGGAAACACTTTCCTATTGGCAATGGAAACACTTTCCTGTTGGCAGTGGAAACACTTTCCTTTGCCTTCATCAGCTTTAGTCTTCCTTTTCTGTTGAGCTATTTTCTTAGAAGGACCAGGAATCTGAGGTTTCTTTTTCTTATTGCCCTTCTTCTTGTTGGACTTTCCAGCAGAAGAAGATGCAACCAAAGCTACCTCTTTTCCTTTATTGCCTGGCATATTCTTTTGGGCAATAACCAGCATGTTGAGTAAACCAGCTAAGGTGCATTCCTGTTTAGTCATATGGAAATTTGTCACAAAATTCCTAAAAGACTCAGGAAGGGACTGAAGGATTAAATCCGTCTGTAGTTGGAAATCCATGTTGAAGTCAAGATGTTCCAAGTGCTCAATTAGCCGAATCATCTTGTGGACATGATCTCCAACATTCTGTCCCTCAGACATCCTCATACAGAATAGCTGTTTAGATATCTCATACCTAGCATTCCTGCTGTGCTCACCATACAACTCTTGTAGGTGAAGGAGGATCTCACTCGCACTCTGCATGTTCTCATGTTGCTTCTGTAACTCATTACTCATGGAAGCAAGCATGTAACACTTAGCTCTCATATCATGCTCCTTCCACTTGTCCAAAGTTTCATGTTCCTCTTGTGTGGCCTCTGGAGGTAAGGGACCAGGAACATTTGAATATAGAACATATCCTATTTGTTCAAGGTTCAGGACAAGTTTCAAATTTCTTAGCCAATCAGATAGATTAGGTCCTGTCAACCTATTGTGATTAAGTATACTTGCAAGGATATTGGATGGTGGTGGTTGTTCTGTGCTCATTATTATCAGAAAATTAATTGCATAAATAACCAGATTAATTAGTAAATGTATCATGTAATTAACCAAATATGATTATGGTCTTTTAATCAAATTGGTCCTCCCACTAACTTAACGAATCCTACACTTCCAAAGTAGAAAACGGAAATCCTAGTTGGATGGATTTCTAGTGGGTGATTGAATTCTTATAATTCTATTGATCATCCTCAGGTACATCCATTATTGGAATTACAATAAACTATAAGTGAGCAACTCCTTGCCCATCACATCTCATGTGAGGTTCAATCCTTTACCTAGCCCTTAATGCTCAAAATCTCAGGTACATCCATTATTGACTTATCTTGCATTAGTTAAGTTGATCCCATTGAGCCAGTAATTATGCAAATAATTTTAATGTCCTCAGGTACATCCAATATTGGCCACTAAACCATTTACATATTTACAACATCTCATGCTTAACAATTATTCTTAAGAAAATCTCTTAAATAAATTGCATCTTATGCAACTATTTAAAATTTCTTAAAATAATTGCCTCAATGGAGGGCCTATGTTATAATTACTTTAATTATAGCATTTCCAACTTAATCATTTGTTTGGAAGATTTTGTGGTCATTCTATTTACTATTAAGGTCTCACTTTGCACATTATCCATTTAGCATGCATATTTCATATAATTGCATACATTTCCATACATCTCATGCAGTCATGGATAAGCAGTAAATATGGTATGATCATGGACTTTCTAAGGGATTCAATTCTGAGCCACCAAGAATTGAATCAGGGCATTCCTAGGTGCATTTCATTCAT